>NC_084600.1:31626149-32228649 GCF_033807715.1 Cololabis saira
AGTAGATTGGTACAAAGTACCTTTTTGTCAGTATTAGACTATGGTGATGTAATTATAAAAATAAAAATGTAAATAAAAAACTGGATGTAGTCTATCATGCTGCCTTGCGGTTTGTAACTGGCTCAAGTGCACACACATCATTGTAATTTGTATCAAAGGGTTGAATGGACTTCACTGAGTCTAAGGAGAAAATCACATATGTTAATATTTATTGCAAAAGCATTACTGGTTAAACTACCGCTGTACATATCCAATTTATTAAAATATTACTCTAGCAGCTATAACACCAGATCATCAGAGAAAATTCTCCTCAAGGTCCCAAGCAATCGAACAGAGTCTGGTAAATCAGCCTTTTCCTTTTATGCACCGCAAGCTTGGAATGAGCTACAACACATACTCAACCTTAAATATTTACCCTCTCTTAACATGTTCAAACACATGTTAAAATCAGTTTTCACAGAACAATGTCATTGTTTTTAATCAAGTGTCATTTTTAGCTTTCTGATCCTTGTATGTTTTATGTTTGTTTCTTGTTTTGATATTTTTTTTACTTTTTGTAAAGTTACTTGTCCTTGTATGTATTTTCTTTTATATGAAACTGAATTTATTTTTTGCTGCTATCTTGACCAGGACTCCCTGGCAGAAGAGGTATTGTATCTCAATGGGACTTTCCTGAATAAATAAAGGATAAAAAAAGTAGTTGTGACGTAATCGGTCAAACATGAAAAGTTGGGCGTTCTTATGACTTTTTTATTTTATTTAAATTTTTTTACCAGTACAGTGTTAGCCAGTAACTAACAGATGCAACTCGTACAGTGAGGCTTGCATTCAAGTGTTTGAAGTGTGTGTGCGCTTACCTGCGATATGCGATAACGTCAGCCCCGCTCTGCGGATCAGATGAGGCGCTACGTGAACGGTAGCGTGACGTCTGGGGATGTAGCTCAGTGGTAGAGCGCATGCTTCGCATGTATGAGGTCCCGGGTTCAATCCCCGGCATCTCCACTGTTTACATTTATGCGCTGAACATAAAGTACAGATAGTTTTGGTGAGAGCTCCTGTATGAGAACACCTTGTTAAACAGCTATATTTAACACTGTACAGCACCCCGTCGTTATTTGCACATATGTGATGGTATCTGTTTAGTACCGCGGTGTAACACTGCCCATCACGGACTTAAGGTTCAGAAACTCGAGTAACGCTTATAAAATCGACGCCATGAATATGCCGAATGTTAAACCGTGTGACAAAAAAATACCTGATTGAATTTTCAGCCATTTCGGCACTTCATTTAACTTGTATTTCAATTTTCTGGTAAAGTAGGCGTTTTGATAAAGGAGGTTCTGCCTGTAATGGCGTCGCTGTACGGACCAGCGCTGTGCAGCGACAGTGGGGATATTGGTGTTATGACAGAATCAGAAGACTAATGGTAACTTATTGATTTGTTCACAAACTCTGCCGATTTTTCGGAAAATGCCTTAAAGGGATTGTGACATGAAAAACACATTTTTCTTGATTTTTTGTGTTTTGTTGGGTGTCTTGACATCAATTACACCCAAAAAACAACGAACTTTTAACATTCAGTGTATTGTGTGCTTTCTGGGATTTTCCGCATAACTGTGCAAAAACGGCTCATCTGGTTTGGTGGCGGGCCGTTACGTAACGGCCCGCTAAATCACCGCCCCCTCCACCCAGCTCCCTGTCTCCTCTCCTCTCCAGCGCACCATAAAGGCTGATTTATGGTTCCGCGTTACACCGACGCAGGGCCTACGGCATAGGGTACGCGGCGACGCGCACCGTACGCTGAACCCTTCGGCGTAGGCTCTGCGTCGATTTAACGCGGAACCATAAATCAGGCTTAACACGGAGCTGTTTAGTGTTTAGACCCTCTTTTGTTCTAATCACCGGAGGAAAACTGCTAAGAACACCCGCGGCCACTGACTGGACTTAAGATAAGGTGACACTGCTGCTTGCATGCCTTTTATTTTTATGATTGTTTGCTGTGGTTCGCCGTGCTGCTTTTCCGTGCATGCTTCGCCTGTCGCTCCCGGCTCTCTCCGACGCCGCTGTGAGCGTATGGCTGGAGGAGGAGGAGGTTTGGAGGAGGAGCGGAGCAATGATTGACAGGAAAGGGGAAAAGGAAGCATTTTTCACGGCGCAAAAAAACACTGTAATAAAAAGCCAGGAAAAGAGTACTAGAGTGAATATTTTCTTGTTACACTCTTTTAGACACATTTGAGGGATGTTGGCCAAGACTTTTAATAGTGTTAAAAGCATGTTAAAAATGATGTCACAATACCTTTAAGATGTGAACGAAGTTTCATTGTCCGTCAGTGGAATAGTAATTTATCGGCTATCTGGCGTTTTCTCCCCTCCGGTAATGGAGCCTGGTTATGTGTATGAGCAGTGCAGACAATGTGTCCAGGTTTATAATAATAATAATAATAATAATAATAATAATAATAATAATAATAATAATAATAATAATAATCCTGCTCGATACTTGCTTTTCTGATTTTGATATGCTATCAACAAAGGTATTGATGTCTCTGCAGAAGTGTAGTGTCGTATTTAGAAACTACTAGAATCGTATGTTGCTGTAACGTCTATCTGCGTCGGAGACGCGTCGTCGGTCAACCTAAAAAAAGGTTCAACAACTTGTCATAGTTTTCTCTGTGAACGCCAGTACACTTAGAAGAAAATGAAGGCCGTGGTTCCACTGGGGCTCGAACCCAGGACCTTCTGCGTGTAAAGCAGACGTGATAACCGCTACACTATGGAACCCCGATGACACGCGAATAAGTCATTTCTATCTTTCATTTTTCGACACACCAGTTCGAAACATTTTTCATTATATCAAATGTAACTGTTATTGTATATTGTTATGCAAGACATATAGATTTCCATCAACTTTAAGAAACCCTCCACACAATGATGACGTCACCGCCGCCCTCATATATGAGACGCAGCTTCCTCAGCTGCAGCTCAGACTGGAGGAGGCGCCGCTCTGCAGGTAAACTCACCTGTCTGTGCAGACTTTTTAGGTCTGTGTTTGTGTTTGTTATATATCAAAATATTTTCAAATTGTACACACTTAAATCTTAGATTATTTGGACATATTTACCGCTCAACCTGTGCATTGTAATCCAATTGTAAACTGTCACTTTCATCATAAACACTTCTTTGAGGACTTGTAAAAATCTAAAACTGTGCTATATGCTTGATTAGAGAAGGAACTTATTGATTATCTGAAACAACCTTTCATCGACTCAACAGCTCCACTTTATTTAGTTTTGCCTTTTTCTCAAAGCCTACCTAGAAAGAGGTAATTTGACTGGCTTCTGGTGGACAGTAATCACAGAGAAGGACGTAACCTTTAACATGAATGGGCCCAGTGTTTTATCTTGTTTTTTGGGAATGTTTTTTTCTGCAAGTTTGCCCACTGAACACTGAAACTAACTGTAGCTCATTTCCTAGTCAAATATGGGAAAAACAAATGAGACCGTATCACAGTGGTTCAGAGGAAACAGGACAATATGCAGTTTTAACTTTGTATGACTGCACACAGGTCATGTGCAAAAAGAACATTTACCCAAGATTTAGCTGTGAGATAAATTAAATGCACCATAAACTACTCACCAAACGTGGTTCTAGACGTTATTTTCATCTTCCATTGTGGTGCATGAACGGTGGTGATCCTTGATCTTGTCATCTGATAGGTCAAATATTTCTCTGGGACCATTGCTGATGTCTTTCCCTCTTGGTTTTTTCCACCAGAACAGCAAACTGCCAAAATGTTGAATTTCATATAAGTTTGCACACCTGATCATCACTTTATGAAGGATTGTAGATCAGCAGCACCTGGCTGTAACTTACCCTCTTAAATCCAAGTAGGGACTAGGGTGTACTCAGTATTGCTCACATGTTTCTTTTTTCCTTGTGGGCTTCATATTATGCAAGAAAAAGTTTAAATTGATTGATGAAAAATATACATTTTCATTAATAAAATCCACACACAAAGAATTCAAGGTCCAGAAAAGACAGAGGAGCTTAAACCAACTGAGATTGTTATGTTTCATGCTTCTTTCTATTTTCTTCTTTTAATTTCAACTAAAAAGAGCATTCAATTCAACATTTGTAAACAGTGTTTCTAGGTGTTCTTTTTTTCACCCGTCCGAACAAAACAACTGAATCGACATCCTCGGAGAGGGCTGATTCCAGATTGAGGAGTTGTTTATAAAAATGGTAGTGTGCGCTGTTGTCAGTCATCCTGATCCATCTCCTCGTCCTCAGCTCTGTTGCCAACATGTCTGATTCGACGGCAACTTGTCAGATATTTGAAGTGGCCATTCACACCTCACCTGGCCCCACCTGTGGAACCTTCAGCCGCCTGTGGCTCAGCCTCGTTGGTTCAGAGGGTGAGACTACACCTACCAGTGTAAACGATCAGCAACATCTCCTGCCTGGATCGGTGAGTCTATTCAAGTTTCCTGAGACAGAATAGAAGGTTGTGATTCCGAGATTGTCACCCCAGATCAGAAATATTGGGGAACGACAAAAAAGATTGTTTTGGTTTGATCTCACTACACTTAAGTAGAAGTTTAAATAAGCTTTGCCAAGGACACTGATACAACTCTATACCTCCACAAAGCCTGACATCTGGACTTGAGATAAAAGCCTGGAAGCTGGCCCCCGTTTCTTTAAAAAAATAAAAGTAAAGAAGACCTTTGCAATATAAATCAGATATGTCATCTGTATGTAAACTAACATGCACTGAGTGGGAGTATGTAAAAATACAGACCCTTGTACTCCCAAGTTAGTACAATGAACAAAGGTTTCCATGGTAACCCTTGTCCACGTGTTCTATTATTTCAGAGTTCAATAGGAGCCTCCCAGGCTACCAATAAAAATGAAGTGCTGAGGAGTGCTCATGCTGGGGGCTCCCTTGTTCTGCTGGGGGCATTTATGCTCACATATGCAATGACAGTGAGATCCTGGGAGGGTGTAATTGGGACAATTGACCCCCTGATCTGAACCCAAATCATGTTGATATTGGACTTCTGTGCTTGTCACGGATTGTCCTTAACGAACACTCACTTCAAAAATAGGGGTCCAGGTGTGCACTTGACACCTGGAGACCCGAGGTTGCAGATTGATGATCAACTTTGCTGTTGTGTTATCGGACTTGGAGCCACATATTTTGAAGATTTGGGTAAATAGAGGAGAGGAGTGGAGCTTTCAGATGGTAAATCTCTGGTGGTGAGTTGGTTCTGATGATGGCGGAAGACACTGGTCAGACGACCAAACTTAGTATGAGGGTCTGCTGGGAATGTCTGGCAGCATCCTCTGAAAGAAAGAGCTTCAACTCCCATCTGTGGCAGAGTTTAAGCCACATCCCGAGAGAGACTGGAGACACTGATCCTGAGTGGAACATATTTCCGTGCTTCTATTGTGGAGGTGGCTGACCGGTGGTGTGGCCGTAAGCTGGTTAGTGCCTGTTGTGGCGGTAATGCCTGAAGATGCTGGTGGTGGACACCAGCATCGATCGATACGGCCAAGCTGAAGAAGGAGTCCGATTGGACCTGAGGGACTCCAGAGCAGCTGACGGGTAGCGGGAGGCCGTTTGGAGAGGCTGTGGAGAAAGACTTCTGAATGGCTTTGTGGAGGTTCTGGTTCCCCATCCAACATCACAGGAAGGGGAGTGGTACACCACCAGCACCGTTTATGGTGGCGGATGGGCTGCTGACCTCGACTTTGGGATGTTGTGAGTTGGCTAAAGGAATACTTTGAAGACCTCCTCAATCCCACCAACACAGCTTCCTGCAAGGCAGCAGAACCTGGGGCCTCGGGAGTGGACTGTCCTTCCTCTCTTAATCGAAAAGTCTTCAGCTCCGAGTGTTTTCTTGTCTTTTTAATTCAAAAGTTATAATTTCTGTGTATTTGCTTCTAAATTTATGAGTTTTGAAAGTCTGAGGTTGGAAGTTCTGAAATTATTTTTCTTGCAAATTTCAGAGTTTATAAATATGATATTTTTTAAAATTTCTCTCATTAATTAACTTAACTTCCATTTCAATTCTTTGTGAATCTGTGGACACTTGACTGAGTTGAAAAGGTATCCTCTGGTTTTTGTTTGACGGTCTTGTCCTACTCCCCCACAGACCTGTCTGATCCAGGTCCGGGCTGACGGTCCACTTGGTACTCCGGTTCTAGTTCAGCTTCGTCTGGAGAATCGGGCCGGATTCCCAGACGTGGGCTGGCGCTGCAGCAGCGTCGAAGTGTGCAGGTTGTCTGAAGGTCAGGGTTCAGCTCCAGAGGATCCAGAGACGCAGGTGTTCCTGTGTGACAGGTGGCTGAGACCAGCAGATGGCGTAGTGGAGCTACGAAGTGGAAAATGTGAGAAAGTTTAACTTTTTTGTTGTTGTAAATGTCAAAATGAAAGCACATTCTCCACTTTTGTTACTTTACCTTGAAAATATTGACATACAATGAGCAACATAATATAGTTTATTTAATTTAACCCCAGTCTGGCCTTCGGCAGGAGGGTCCCCCCTTATGAGCCTGGTGCTGCTCAAGGTTTCTTCCTCCTAAAGGGGAGTTTTTCCTTACCACTGTTTGGCTTAAGGTTTTTCTCCCACTAGGGGAGTTTTTACCTGCCATTGTTTATGTAATAACTGCAGAGGTGTCAAAAGTATTCACATTCATTACTCAGGTAGAAATATAGATACTAAGATAAGATAAGAAATCCTTTAATAGTCCCACAGAGGGGAAATTTGCAGATTACAGCAGCAAAGGGCATAGTGCAAAAAACAAGAGGCATCAATAGAAATAGTCAACACACAGTAATAATAACACACTACAGTTTAAAAATACTCCTGTAGAAGTTGAAGTATCAACTCAAGTTTTTTACTCAAGTAAAAGTATAAAAGTACTGGTTTCAAAACTACTTAAAGTATAAAAGTAAAAGTAATGTAAGGGGGAAAAAAGCCATTAAGGACAAAAGCCATTGAAAATGAATGCATCTTAGTATAATGTAAATATATTAAAGAAGCATATATGTGTACTATTGAGCATTAACATGTGTTTCAGAGAGCAGAGGATATGATGACTAGTTGCCTATAAGTATTGTAATGGTGCAAAAAGTCAAACTTCAGAGGCATGTTATCATTTATCCTAACCTTTATTGGAATGTACATCCAAGTTTAGTTGCAGGAATCTGAGGGAACGGATGTAAGAACAAAACTGGACAAGAACATCTGAAACAACCACAACCAAATTCACTCTATCCGGATGGAGCAATTTAACTGGATAGTTTTTTTTAAAGGCCGAAATGAAATAGAGTAACAAGGCTGTTTTTAAAATGTAAGGAGTAAAAAGTACAGATAATTGCGTGAAAATGTAAGGAGTAAAAGTAAAAAGTCGTCTGAAAAATAATTACTCCAGTTTCTACTTAAGTAAGGTAACGAAGTATTTGTACTTTGTTACTTGACACCTCTGAATAATTGCTTGGGGGTCATGTTCTGGGTCTCTGGAAAGCGCCTAGAGACAACTTTTGTTGTATTAGATGCTATACAAATAAAATTGAATTGAATTGAATTGAATTGAATTGAATTGAATTGAATTGAATTGAATTTCTTTGTAGCCCTCCATAGTCAGTATTCACTGCTTTTGATTGAAGTACAGTGCAGGTGAACAGGTCTTCATAGTTTTATTTTGGGTAGTAGTTGAGTTCAATCATGCATAAGCTAAACCACCGCTCAGTCCATCCTGCTCATGACTGACGATGGGACTTTGCTTCAGCTTCAGAAGCCACATTAACCCTGGGTACAAGGTGAAATTATAACAGCACTTGTAGTTTCCAGGTAACTGGTTTGAGTCGATCTCGATGCCTTCTGAGAGCAGAAAATGAAAGCAGAAACACAAGGTCACCTATTATTGGTGGTGAAAACCTCCTCCACACTGACCAGTCCATCCAGACTCTGGGGAAGCATACGCATCCAAGACCATCTTTCAGCAGCTTTCAGCAGGCCTCGCCAAGATTGACTCAAAAATACAAAGAAAGTACAACGGTAAAAGTACTAATTAGAGTCATAGTATGAAAAAAAACATCTTAATGGGTCTGTCTTATGTTACATTTTCTATTAACTTCCTTTTACTATTTCAGTCTTCACTACATCAGTCTTAAAATCTTGTGGATATGACAATCCTAAAAGCCCTAAACATTGGAGAGGAGCAAAGGAACCAGAAAGTTGCTTTCTCAGTTTTAATTTGTCCCCCTCAGAAACAATGATGAGAAGTGACTCTATTTTTCTGATCATATTTATTGTTCTTGCAGTGTGTTTGCTGAAGGACGAGACTGAAGAGAAGCTGAAACAGCATCGTCTTAGACAGCTGAAACACCACCAGGAGCTCATCAGGTGAAACTTTATGCTGATCACAGACATCTTCTTCTGATTGTTCTGGGACGAGGGTTAGTATCTTAGGCCCAGTCCCAATACACCCACTACCCCTACTTTTCATCCCTACCCCTAAATTTTGCGCATTTCCGTGAGGGTAGTGGTGTCCCAATTCCTCTTTTCATCTAGGGGTAGTGGGGAAAATGAGGGCTAGTGGGTATGAATCTGGCCCTACGGATCGAGGGGTTTCAGATGCACCCTAGCTGACCGGGGGCTAGAAAAATTTCCCAGAATACTTATTTATTTATTTTTTCGTTTATTTTTTCGTTTATTTCGGCATGTTTATATAGACACATTTCATCTCCAGAACATTATACATTGCATACTCAGCACATGACGAAAAGGGTACGGGAGAAGCTGACGCTTATCAAAGTCCCGCCCCGTTCTATGTAAGATTCATGATCACATCAACAACAGAATTCAGTAAGATACATAGTTTACCACATAGCAATTTGTCTAATTTCATCCTTCACAGTCCAGATAGCATGTATGTTTGTACACGTGTCCAGTCCACTCATCCTGATCACCGTTCCTGTGATTTACTACTGTGTCCACTGTTCAGTTATTTTAATGTCCAAGCCTCTTTTTGCATGCAATCCACTTTGCAATGGAGGTGCGTGTGTCAATGCAGATTTTGATTAGTCGCCGTCCTCTGGCTCTCTAGCCGCCTTTGCCCCCTCCGCTCGTACTGACTTCATCTCCTCCCGAGCTTTGGACACCTCCGACCATACACTGGTCAGTCTCTCCTGGATGTCAGCGAGGCCAGAGAGCAGCTTTGCCTGATCAGCTCTCACTTTTCTCAACTTTTGTAGCATCCAGACCCCGCCAAGCCCTAGGATCACTAGGCCCACCGTCATGCCCGTGAATATATAGACGTCTTCCACGTCTTCTATATCCAACACCCCAAGACACACTACTTTCCACTTATTCCAGCTGTCCATGGTGTATCCCGCCAAGAATGTCCCATCTGGACAGGCCGGTTCCCTTGTCCCAGCACGCCGTGTAGAAAAAATCTTGTCAATAGCATTTACTGACCAGTTCAGAATCTCCATTCTTGATTTTATGTTCTGCTTGGTCGTGATATCTGCTGTGCTGTGATAGAGCTCAATGTCACACACACACATTTTATAGTGACTTTGTTTAGTCTCCATGTTTTGTTTCCATGCTAGGTGCTCCAGTGCTGAATTTCCCACATTGCCATTGTTTTGTACACATAGCCAGACATTGCCTTCGTGTACCTAGGTTTGATAATCCTTCAATAACAGTTTCTTTAACCCATGTTTGAAAACAGTTACATTTCTTGCTAACTTTAATTCATTGTTTAGGCTATTCCACATTTTCACACCAGCTACTGACAAACTATGGCTTCCCATCGTTGTCCTTATCTTTTTCTGTTGAAACTGCAGCAAGCTGCGCATGCTGTGAGGACCTTGACTAAGAGTGAACAATTTCTGAACATTTACTGGTAATGCCGCCTGTGTTGCTTTGTAAATTGTTTGTAGCATCTGAAAATGAAGTATCTCTCTCAGTTTTAGATATTTCGCCTTTATGAACAGTTCGTTCGTATGTGCCCTGGCTGGGACAGAATGAATGATGCGAAGCGCTTTTTTTTGCAATTTAAATATTGGTTCTGTAATGCCCTTGTAAGTGAAACCCCAATTTTCTACACAGTACCTCATATGTGGGACTATTAGTGCCGAATATATGGTCTTAAGCGAGTTTAAATTGAGAGATTTCTGCAATTTCCACAGAATAGACACACTCCTTGCCATCTTATTTTGAATTATTTTTACATGTGGTCGCCGTGTCAAGAGGTCATCCACTAATATACCCAGAACCTTATGTTCCCTCACTCTTTCTATATTGTATCCATTAACTTGCAAGTTTATGCTTTTCTTTACATTATTTCTCCCAAATAACATGAATTTGGTCTTTGCCAGATTTAGTGATAATTTATTTATATTAAACCATGTATTTAGTTTTGTCATTTCTCTGTTAATCGCTTTTTCCAGTATATTCAAGTCGTTTCCTGAGCAGAAAATATTTGTATCATCAGCAAATAAAATAAGTTTTAATACATCAGATGTTTTGATTATGTCATTGATATATAGAGTAAATAGCTTAGGGCCTAAGACTGACCCCTGTGGGACCCCACAGACGACATCCAGGCATGTAGACGTATTTGTTCCCATCTGGACATATTGGACTCTACCAGATAGATAGCTTTTGATCCATCTTAAAGCTGTATCTCTGATACCGTAATCATATAATTTTTCAATCAAAATATCGTGATTTATAGTGTCAAAAGCTTTTTTGAGGTCAATAAAGATGCCTACTATATATAATTTGTGGTCAAGCGCATCTTTAATCAGTTCTAAGGACTCTGTGAGGGCAAGTGCTGTCGAATGTTGCTTTCTGAACCCGTATTGGCTATCACACAGGATGTTGTGTTCAGTCATGAACTTTTCCAATCTGCTATTATAGAGTTTTTCTAAAATCTTTGAACACTGCGGCAATAAGGAGACCGGGCGATAGTTTGTAGTCATATTTATATCACCACTTTTATACAATGGTAATACCTTTGCTATTTTCATCTTGTCTGGAAATACACCGGTTTTGAAGGATAAGTTACATATGTGCGTAGAGTGGTGTTATAATTCCTTTTTGTACCGCCTTCAACAGTCTCATGTCAATTTCGTCTACATCTACTGAAGATTTACATTTGCACTGTGTGAGGGCATTTACAACTTCTGCTTCAGTGACTGGTTCAAGTAACAGACATGAATTTTTAGTGATTGTATTCTTATCAGAGTCAAAATGGTCCCAGCGCAATGGTGATTCAGGGATGTCCTTGGCCAGCTGTGGGCCAACATTTACAAAGAATTTATTGAATTGATCCACAATCAAGTTCCCGTCAGACACCGTCTCATTATTTATAATAAGGTGGTCTGGGAGTGTGACCTTTGGTTTCCGACCTGATATTGAATTCACTATACTCCAGAGTTTCTTGTTATGATTCTTGTTATCTGATAGTAGTTTTTCATAGTAATCCTTTTTTTGCTTTCTTAGTGCACTATTTATCTTATTTCTATATTTTTTATATTTGGATTCAGCTATTTCTGTTCTGTCTCTGAGAAATTGTTTATATAAAAGGTTTTTTTTCCTACATGCATTTACAAGTGATTTCGTAAGCCACGGTGTGGCTTTCTTTTTTGTTTTGTCTGTTATCTCCCTTGCAGAGCAATGTTTATGGTACAGTCCTGTGAGAGTCTTCAGGAATTCATCATACGCTTTGTTTGTTTCTGTTTCAGAGAGCACATGTCTCCATGTCTGTGTCAACAGCTGACTCTCCAATGCGTTCATATTCTTTTCATTTCTTATCCTAACTAACTTTCTTTTTTTCGTCTCGCTCTTTACAATATGATTCCACTCACACATTGCAAAGACTGGTAGATGATCAGAGATATCGCATATCAATAGTCCACTCACTGGATCTGCTTCTAAGACATTTGTAAATATATTGTCAATTAGTGTGGCACTATGTTTGGTAATTCTGCTGGCCATTGTAATTAAGGGATGCATACCTGCCGCATACATACTATTTAGAAAGTCATCTGTCCCAGCGTTGTTGTTTGGGTTTAAGATATCGATATTAAAGTCTCCGCATATGAAAACATTTTTATGCTTTGTCAGAGAGAGTAGTTCTGTCACACTATCACTGAATAATTCTAACTTTGAATCCGGGGCTCTATACAGACAGGATATTACAGTATTTCTCCCTTTACACATAGATAATTCTACAGTTATGCATTCCATTACATTGTCAATAGCTTTTGACACATTTTCCAATATGACAAAATTAATGCTCTCTTTAATAAAAAGAGAAACTCCTCCACCAGTCTTTTTTTTTCTATTTTTACACACAAATTCATACCCACTTAAGATGAAGTTCATTCCCTTTTCTTCATTAATCCGTACTTTACGTCATCATTTGCAGACTGAATTAAAAAAAAAAAACATGGCGGACATTTCTTATTTTTTAGTGAATAAAATCAATATTTTGAGTTAGTTTCTGCATAAAAATGCGTTTTGATTACATTTCTAGCGAGAAATATATATTTTACTTTCATAATATTCACTCAGTGGATGTACATAATCACTCGTTTGCCCGTTGTTCGCGAAGATCTCGCCAGAATAAAGGCTGATTTATGGTTCCGCGTTACACCAACGTGGAGCCAACTGCATAGGTTACGCAGCGACGCGCACTGTACGCCGTACCCTACGCTGTAGGCTCTGCGTCGATTTAACGCGGAACCATAAATCAGCTCCCGAGCCGGCAGGCTGTTCTCATCCCGAAAACGTCAGAGCAAATTTCTTAACAGGCGTTATTTGGATAAACTGAGCCCAGGTTGGGGATCTTAACGGTTACTTTTACACCTGAAAAAATATTAAAACTTAATAAAGTGGCATATTAACAGCGCTACAGCGGAAATTAAAACAGCTTCTAGCCTGCTTCCTCTCGGCTTATTGATATGGTGTGACATATGTGCAAACGTAACTATGCAGTCGCTTACGTACCCGAACGTAAACCAAGGCAGTTGTGAAGCTTCCAGAAGTGGACAGCCCAGCAGATTTACCCAAGGATAAGTCTAGGTTTTACTCAGACAGATACAGAATAACAGAAAAGCTTAATCTCAGAGCCTACAAGCTGCACCGAGCGTGTTAGATGTTCATGACAGAACAATTAGAAGAAAATGGAACCAGGACAGTTTGTTTGGGCGTTTCCAGGAGAAAAATGCTTCTGTCTAAGAAGAACATGGAACTATAGCTTAGATTCACAAAACCTCACCTAAATAAACCAGCAGACTTCTGGAACAATGTCCTCTGGACAGATGAAACCAACGTGGACAGTTTTGGTCTTAAACAACTAAGATAAAATGTATTTATAGTAGGTGTCTATCACAAGATGCTGTGTCCAAATTTAAAGAATCAATAGTCTCATCATTTTACTAGGTGCCAGCTGCACAGCTTATTCTCTTGTTCATGGAGCTGCTTCAATGCATTTAAGGCTGGACAGTGTTACACCATGGGATTGGCACTGTAGTGTAAGAACAACCCCTGGGTTCTGTTCAGCGCTGTAGCCAGCCTGATTAAGAGTCCTAGGAAGTTGGTCTGAATTCTGTTATACACCTCCACCCTCAGGTTTCTGGACTGACAAGAGTTGACTGTTGCTGCTCTCTCTTCTCCATCGGTTGGGGTTGTCATTTCAGGTGGCGTCCGTTTGTTGATGGCACTCCACAGTGTGTTGATCTGAAAAGTGCAGCTGAACTCGGTCCAAACCTTAGCTACACACACAACAGGTGAGACCTCCACTCTTCATGCGTGTTTGTGACTGCAGCATGGCCTCTACCGGACAGATTCATGACAGTTGTTTTGGGTTTATGTTCAGTCCACCCCTCAACATGCATTACCTGAAAGGCTTTGCAGGCCGACTGGAGGCTTGGACCAGTTTCTCAGAGCTGGAGAAACTTTTTGCACACATCGGACACAAGAACAACATTGCCAGTAAGACACAAAGCAACACACTGACTACCCAAGACCTCATACGCTCTCACAGATGTAGTGGGTAGCACTGATGACAGTGACAAAAGGGTAACCCTTTCTTTTACAGTACAGTAATAACCAGGTAATACCATGGTATCTACACTGTAATTACCTAGTAGTACCTCGTATTTACAAGGTAATTACATGGTAACTACCGGGTAATTTACCCAGTAAGTACTAGGTAATTATTACGTATTTTCTTGTACCATGTAATTATGTGTATTTACCATGTAATAACATGGTAAATACCTGGTTGTTTAAACTAAACATTACTAGGTAATTACAAAGACATTAGATGGGAACTATGAGGGAAATTACAGGTATTTACTAGGTTAATATTGGTAACTACCAGTCAATTTACCATGTAATTACTTTGAAAATTACATGAATTATTTCTAAGTAAGTACCAGGTAATTACTAAGTATTTTTCTGCAAACTACCAGGAAATAATAACCTATATTTGAAGTAGTTACCAGCTAATTACACTTCAATGACCATGTAGTTACCTTGTATTTACTATACATTTCATGGATAACTACCGGGTATTTACTCATTCATTATTGATTTATGTATTATCAATCGATTGGTGCATGTACCCCCGAGGGGTGTAAATGACTCTATTGACCTTGTAATTAACCTGATAATTACCATGTTTTACCTGGCAATTGGCAGGTACTTACCTTGTAGTTACTTGCCCAGTAATTCTATTTCCTAAGTATTTACCCAATGAGTACAGACATTTTTACCTGGCTTTTACTCAGTAATTAAAGTGAAACTGGACTTTAAAAGAAAGCGTGTGTTGTTTCCATAATAATACCTGGTACTTCCTCATTAAGTACAGAAATAATTACCTGATATTTACCCATTAATTGAAGTGAAACTGGACTGTAAAAGAAAGCGTGTGTAAAGATAGAGAGGGTGGGTGTCTGTGCCCTGAGCACTATCTGGGAGTGGATTTCACCAGAACCAGAGCCAGGAGCCTGAAACTGTCTCCCTTGCTACTTTTGTAAACCACAAGTGAACGTGCAGAATGAGAGACAAGAGCTCTGTTGGAATGATTTAATTCATTTGTATAAATAATTCAAAGGGTAAACTCTGGTCAAGATTCCTCACAGTTGTACTAAATGTTGCACTATACCATCCAGAGTAGGTTAATGCTAGACAGTCTGTTTCTGAAGAAGCTCAGTAAGATCTGAGTTTAGTAGTAGGAAATAAAAAGTATCCCAGGTCTATGAAATAGGTTTATAGTCCAGCTATTTTATTGGTTTCATACAGCTTCATGGACTGGTGTAGCTGAGTGTCACCATGGTAACTTGATGCCTGTGTATACAGTTAGAAGAAATGGCTCAAGTACAGAACCCTGTGGAACACCATGACCAACTCTGGGGTAGTTGTTTACACTTTTTTCAGAGTGATATTGTGCTTATTTTTAGTTATACTCCCTCTTTTTGTTGCTTTGTCTCTTTGCATCTTCATTACGTGTCATTTTCTTTGCTTTGTATCTGCTTGAAGTTTCTTTATAGTTCTTTTGTCCTTTTTTGTAGTTACATTTTCATTGCAGTTGTTTTTTGTGTATTTATAAAGTTTTGTGGTTAAAGCTCAGGGGCCCTCTGAATCTCCGGGCCCCAGGTTCTGTATATGGGTGTTTGTGACACCTGCAGGACAATGAGAACTGTGTCTCTTAGGGTTTCTTAAAGCTCACTGGAAGGAGGACTGGTTTTTTGGCTATCAGTGTCTGAATGGCAGCAATCCCCTGCTGCTGTGCCAGACCCGCATCCTCCCTCCAAACCTGGCTGTCACCTCTGACATGCTCCTCCCCTTCCTGCCCAAAGAATCCTCACTCGAGCTTGAGCTACAGGTGAGTGTGTTGTTTGGTTTAAAGCTCTTGTGTGTCTGGAGATGTGCACTTTATCTCAGTTTTTTCATGATGGAACAGAAAGGAAGCATTTTCCTTCTGGACTATGAGGTTATGAATGGAGTACCAGCCAACATTGTCAATGGAAAGCAGACCTATATGGCCGCACCCCTGTGCCTCCTTCACCTGAACCAGGAGGGACAGCTGGTCCCCATCGCCATCCAGGTGAGATCCTGTTATAGGTGGAAAAGGGGTTCTCTGGTATTGACACTTTGGTTCTAAACAACTCTTTAAAATAGTCAGTTTGACTTTTGACAATTAATTTCCCCATGGGGATTAATAAAGTATTTTTGAATTGAGCCATTTCCTGTTATATACAAACCATACAGATGCATGGGGCCACTGAAGCCAACGGGGAGCCCCGTTCAATGACATTATAACTCAAATACATAAGATAAGATAAGATAAGAAATCCTTTAATAGTCCCACAGAGGGGAAATTTCCAGATTACAGCAGCAAAGGGGATAGTGCAAAAACACAAGAGGCATTTGCTCTGTTGTGATACAAATGCCGTCTTTTTCCCACAAATCCACAAGTTCAAAAAGTCGTAATAAGAATTGTCTTGCAAATTTGCAAACTTAGGAAACAATTTGAGTTTTTTCAAGAATTTACCAAATGCATAAAGTTTATTAAAATGTACTTTTCTTGGAAAAGTAGAATATTCTTTCTAAAATCACAAATTCTCTTGTTCCATAAATTTACATTTATAAATACAACTTAAAATGTTCTCAAAAGTTACTTAAGTTTATAAACTCACAATTATAATTTTAACAGAAATTTTAAACTTTTTTCAGTCAAAATCTGAATTTTCTTGAAAACTTTTGCGTTTATAAATTATAATTATAGTTTTCTCAAAAATTCTCTTGAATTTGGACTCCAGATTTACACATCTGTTGTGGACATACTTATAAAAACTT
Organism: Cololabis saira; assembly: GCF_033807715.1. Taxonomy (NCBI): domain Eukaryota; kingdom Metazoa; phylum Chordata; class Actinopteri; order Beloniformes; family Belonidae; genus Cololabis; species Cololabis saira. The sequence goes on from NC_084600.1 coordinate 31,643,036, forward strand.
CTGTATAATATGTTTAAACCACTAGGTGACTGTCGGCATTGAAACTGAATGCATTTAGATTTCCAGGAATAAAGACTTGAGTGATGTCAAAGTGGGTCAAAAATGTACAACAGGTGTTTTTCAGGAATGACACAGAATATGAGATGCATAGATATGTTGAACACCACAAAAAGATGATTAAACATTAAGATTCTGATAAACAGGTAATTGTGACACTAGAGCTAATCTTTCAGGAACAAAATATTAGTTTTCACACTCACTCCTATACCCAGGCCAAGGCTAATATTTCCATCACATCTAATCTGGTTTCTTTATTAAGTCTAACAGATTATTACATTACAACAGATCAGCTTGAAGGGTTTGAACTCTTCTGTCAAACTTGAGTTTTACTAACTACTGTAGGCGTCCCCACACAGAGCCCCTAAAATCTGAAAGCAGTCAATGGTCAGTCACTGAGGTTTCCTTCTTCAGCTACACCAGACGCCGGGCCCTCAGAATCCAGTCTTCCTGCCGTCTGATCCCAGCTGGGATTGGCTGCTAGCTAAGACCTGGGTTCGCAGCGCAGACGTCCACTGTCACCTGCTGATCTCTCATTACCTGCGGACCCACATGATGGGGGAGCTTTGCTGCGTTGCTACGCTGCGACAGCTGCCGGAGCTGCACCCGCTGCATCAGGTATTCAAGCAGACGCACCACCGGGACACTTGATTCACCTCGACCTCTTCATCTGGTTTAAGGTTTTTCTCCCACTAGGGCAGTGCTTCTCAATCCTGGTCCTCGTGGGCCCCTGTCCTGCATGTTTTAGATGTTTCCCTGCACCAACACACCTGATTCTAATTAAAGGTCCTCATTAGCTTGTCATCAAGGTCTGTACAGCTTTGTTGATGACACAGGTACTTTTATCACGGTGTGCTGAAGCAGGGTAGCATCTAAAACATGCAGGACAGGGGCCCACGAGGACCAGGATTGAGAAACACTGCACTAGGGGAGTTTTTACCTGCCATTGTTTATGTTATGTTTATGTAATAATTGCTCGGGGGTCATGTTCTGGGCCTCTGGAAACAACTTCTGTTTTAATAGACACTATATAAATAAAATAGAATTGAATTGAATTGAATTGAATTTGGGTCTGTAGATTTTCACGGCGCAACACACAAACTTTTGTAATTTTTCAGGTTTTGGTTGAACGCGTCTGCTGGAGGGAAAACGTTTTTATTTTTATCCTTTCTCATTGGCTGTTTTTTTGGACAGTTGCTGATGCCACATGTCAGGACGTCGCTGCAGATAAACCTCCAGGCCAGAGCGTCGCTGCTGGCTGTAGGCGGGGTCTTTGATCAGGTGAAACTTCCACTGGAAATGAAGATGGAAACACTTCCGTCAACTTATCCAGCCAGCAGCTTCTCATAAGTGAAAATCCTGAGAGATTTACATGAGGATATGTTTGGTCCCTGCAGGCGGTGGGTTCTGGTATGAAGGGCATGTCGACTCTCTTCGGCCGAGCCTCCGCCAGGATTCGGTACCGGTCTCTGTGTGTTCCTGACGACCTGTCCGACCGCGGCGTGGACAAACTGCCAAACTGCTTCTATGCTCAGGATGCGCAGAGAATATGGGATGCCCTTCACAGGTAAACAAACACACCTGGACCTTTGTCCCACAGAAGACAATGTAAATGTCCCAGAGTGATAAACACAAGTCCTCTTCACCTTCAAACACAGTAGTCGTGTGTGTTTTTATTACAGGTTTGTCGTCAGCTGGGTGGATATGTATTACTGTGAAGATGACGATGTCCAGAATGACTCAGAGCTTCAACACTGGATCACAGAACTCAACACACACGGATTCACACACTCCTCAGGTGTGTTTGTTCATTTCACAGACAAACGAAAAAGATCTACAAACACAAATCCGAAAATCTTGGGAAGATGTGGAGATTTTTTAAACATTCTGTACTAGGGACAGCGAAGACTGCAAGCAGGTTCTTCAGCTTCTTCCGCAACCCATCAAACCAGCCAGCTGGACTGTGGCTAACCTCAGCTGCCCAGCTAGGAACAGGTGGCTGTCGTAACACTAGCAGAGCTTGGCAGAAACCTCAGTGTGACCTCAATATTACCATGACCATTTGAAGTCTAGACCTGAAGCCCACCTGTCAGTCAGAACACAAGACCCAATATGTGGCAAAATATATATCTTTTTTTATATTGCATTATTTTTGTAATTGTAATCCAAAATTGAAATCATGATCACAATTGCATCAATTTCTCTATTTTAGGACTGAAATTAAATGTTCCAACCTGGATGATTGAGCCCAGAGATGTTGATGATGTCACTGGACAAGCTGATGAGACGAATAATGAAATATTTGGGTTCATACTGTCATTTGTTTTTCTTTTGGTATTTTCATCATTGTTCCAACTTTTTCTGATTTGAGGTCACACATCCTCCCCTCAGTTTTTATCCTGGTGCACACAAACAGACTGGTGGAGGTCCACTGCATTTACTACTAACTTTATTGGAATATTACAGGCTTCCCTCAGCGTTTTCACACCAAAGCAGAAATGTCCAAGTTTGTCACCATGATCATCTACTCGTGTTCAGCTCTGCATGCTGCCGTCAACTTCTCCCAGGTGAGTCTGACAACAGACATGCAATTTCACAACAGAACAAAAGGAATGATTTAAAGTCTGGTTTATGCGTCAGCGTTGAGCAATACGTCGTCCCTCCCCCAACACGAGGAATCCCAACCACGATCAACTCGAATTGCACCTCTCTTTAAATGTAACCGTGTCACGTCAGCAAAAAGCTCAACAAATGAGATTAGTCGGTTTGGTTACAAAAATGTGTTCTTCTCAATATGTTGGTCTGGTCTATGTCGGTGCATTCAGGTGTCTGCAGACACAATGCCAAATGGGAAAGATAACAGCAGTGGTCATAGAGAAGAAATTGTTGTGAACATCAATCTAGAAATGATTATAAAACCATTTATAAACTACTAGGAGTTCAACATTGTACAGCGAGAATGTTTATTCTCAAGTAGAAAACAAGACAGTTGTCAATCTTCCCAGGAGTCGACGTCCCAGCAATGTTTGACCACAGTCAGACTGTGTAATACTCAGACGAATACACAAAAACACAAGAGCTCAATCCCAGTTCCTGCAGGCCCGATAGAGCATGTTAGATGTTCATGGCAGCTCAATCAGAAGAAGACTGAACCAGAGCGGTCTGTAGGGAAGAGTTTCTAGTAGAAAACCTCTGCTGTCTAGATAAGAAGACGATTCCTGTGTGGTCAATCCTCTCGTTTGTCACATTGCCTCTTGCAGCTGGACTTCGCTCTCTGGATGCCGAATTATCCGCCCTGCATGATGCGTCCTCCTCCACAGGTCAAAGGTGCCGTGACAGAGGACGACATTATGTCCTTCCTCCCGGATGTCAACTGCACCTGTCGTTTCCTGATGTCTTTGACCATGCTATCACAACCTGCCGTCAACTTTGTGAGGCTCCACCCACATGTTCAAATACCAAACCTCAAAACACTTTTGCGCTGACACTCGATGAGAGATTTCATGATTTTCCTATTTGTAAAATAACTCTCAGGTAATAAAAGTGAATCACTGAGTTATAAAAAGACTCATTTAAAAGGATGTTCTTTCAGGGAAGTGAAGTGTTTTAGTAACCTAATGTTAATAGGACAGAGAGGGTGAGGACATGCAGGAAGGAGTCACAGTAATAACCTGGCCAGGTGGGTCCATGTGACAGAACTGGTCCAGGTCACAGAGCTTAGCTTAGCCGGGTGGTCCAGGTCTATAGACTACACTGATACACTTCTGCAGACGTTTCTGTCTACATGCAGAACACAGAGCTGTACAGTCTTCCTGGCCACTAGAGGCACTACACTACACAGTCAGCCTCAATATCCAGAAATTGAGGACACATGACAATCTGTCTTTATTTGTAGAACATTTATGTTCATGCACCGTCTGTGATCGGAAGAGATTTAATTGCAAATTTTTGACTATATGAAGTTGGAATTTTGTTATGTCTGAATTTGTTTTTCTGCTAGCTCAGCTAGGTTTATTTACCTAGATCATCTTGAAATTGAACTTTTTCTTGCGAGGCATTTCCCTCCAAATCTGCTGACCTGCAGTTTTTTTCCCCTGATGTTTTTTTCTTTTGAATTCATAAATAATTATAGTCATAACTGCAGAGGTTGTGTTTGTAAATTTGCAAGATTATACTCAGTGCTGTTTGCTCATTTAGAGTTAACGGCCCTGTGCGTTCCTCTACAGGTTCCTCTGTGTCACTACAAGGAGGCCATCTTCAGGGTGGATGCCCACCACGGACTGGTGGAGGAGGTGCAGGCTCAGCTCAAGGCCATTGCTGATGACATCACAGAACGTAACAGCGGGCTGGAGCTGCCGTACCCGTACCTGAACCCTGCACTCATCGAGAACAGCGTTGCCATATAAAACCACTGCTGTCAACACAATCTGCAGATGTTATTCTTATCAATCTCTCATTTAATAAAACATCTGTGAATTAATTGGATCAGCTAATTGGCTCATGAAGCAACTGTTTCAGTTCACTTTTTAAAAACACAAAAACCTGGTTCTAGTAGCAGAAGTGTAGCCTGAAACGTCCTACAAAACACAGCAAAAAAAAACAACAAAAAACAAATGAGGCCTTTCAGACGAGATGAATGCCATCTTCAAAAACTAAGATCCTTCTTGAAAACGTATACACACACACACCAATCGGTTGTTAGTAAAATTAATAGCACAACTATTCTTTATAATATTAATGCTTATGTCGTTAGATCTTTATTCACAGCTCAGCGCTAAGTTTAGTAGCAAAAGTGACAACAGCTAACCATTGGCTGTGCCAGTTGTCAATCAAAAGCCCACACCGTTAATTATAAATAAATTAGTTGTTTTTATAATTGTATTTGATAAAGTACAATACAATTCAGGACCTGTAAAGTTGTGGTGGATGTGAAATGTGACTATGGAGCCAAAACTGTTTGTTCCAGACTATAAATAAGATTTTAACTTGGAGGTCTGTTTTGCATCCTGCCCTCCTGGTTTGGTTTAACACTGCAGTTAGCTTGTCGGCACTTAAGGTCCAGTGGCCAGACGCTTGTGGACAAGTCCCTCCTCTGGCTGGGTCTCTAGGGTTGGACTGTGGTAACCGATGCCAGGGACAATATGCTTTGGACTTGTCCATACAAGTGTATTTGAAATGTCTTTAGTCCTGTTTTTTGATTAACAGTCAGTGGAGTCACAGCACCTCAGCATTGACAGGAACCACACGAAGTGTCGTGGGTATTTGAAATCAGATACCTGGAGGTCCAGCTTGGAGCGGATATAGCTAGAACATGCAAGGCAGATTGTATGTCCTGGCTGGCTTGGGAAAGCTTCAGTATTCCATCTAGAGGTTTCCTTGGAAACAGGGTGATCCGGGCTTCTGAGGTTGGGCAGAAGTTCATGGATGGATGAGTAACTTCTGTAACTTCTACTCTCACGCTGTATTTGCATTCAAAATCAGTTCACCAGTTGAATTCGTAGATACAGAGCAAGATTGACAAGATTATTAACATTGTGTTGTGTAAAGATGTGCTGTCAGAAGTGAAATATTTCCCATGAAAGCCACAAAACATGAAACTTGTGACACTGAAAATCATTTTAATGATGAAACATTCTATCATGCAGTTTATTTTGTTTGTTTCTTTTTCTTTTATATTTTCCCAAAATCTGGAGACCCAAATATCCAAAACAGAAACAAATAATACAGCAGCGTTACGGCCCGTGACGATGAAATAGCGGGACAGGAAGATTTCCTGGAAGTGAAATGATTTTAAAAGTCACTGGCATCTCTATGAAGCTGCATCAGCAGGAATGTTCGGTGACAGTCTTGAGGAGTTTGGACCCGACGATGGTCGACATAAGCGGTGACGTCTTGACCGAGCATTTGCTTAACTGAGTTTCCTGGTTCTGATTGCATCATCAACGAAATTATTCTTTTTTTTGTGTTTATACGTGTAAATGTTACTTCCAGATGTAAAAGTATCACTTAAATCTCACATTTTTACTTTTGTCTCATCATTTATACCCTAATTATACTACTATAATTATTGCTACCTCATGAGTTACAAGACGTAAAGCTCATTCAGTCTAGTATTGATTCTAACATTTAAAAACAAAAAAAAAAAAACTTACATAAAAGTAACACCTAAGTCTGAGCTTTGTAGTATGTAAATAATACAGCAGTTCAAGATGAAAAAAGTGAACATAAGATTTTCCAAGCCGTATAAAAGCTAGCTGCTAAGAACTCTACCTAGCCTGGCATAGATGAGCCGCCTGCTTCTGGAAGTCGGAATATCCGGATTATCCCATTCAGCGAATGAGATAATCCACGTGTGGCCCAGTTTGTGCCACAATCGGCCCACTAGTTACCACTTACTGGGTCGTAAATTAGCCATCGCAGGCAGCATTTACATGTGTGTGATATACGAGTCCCACATGGGTTTGTTTACAGGATCCACGCTGGTTCTACCTGTTTGTCCACATGGACTCTCTGTGAGATCTACCTGGTTTTTAGGTGAGACCCAACTCTGCTTCCTATGAAGCCCATGGTCCCTTCATAGGACCCACATCAATTGCCTCTTTCCATTTAGCCAACTTGTATTCTATATGAGCATAATTGGCTCATAAAGACACCCCATTTGGGGCCCACAATACTGAAACCATGATGGGATTTATGTAATTCACCAATACCATAACAGCCTGTTTTTAATCCAGATGGGGCCCACATGGACATTCTGGCTGGGATAAGTAACCCAGATTTGGCCTAAATATGCTTACTATCCAGAAAAGATGACAGTTTTCTCGGTTTCACATTGACAACCACAATAACATTGATTTAAGCTTAAATTAAAATTGAAGCTACAAGAACGTTCCATAAACCTTTTCGGAACTGTTTATTCCTCTGTAAAATATTTCACAAATAGCGTGCTGTAATCAAAAAGGAGATCCTGCAAACATAGAGGCCAATAACCACATTTCTGTATTCAAGTAAACGTCATATCCCAAAAACAATCAGAACCAGGACTCGTCCTCGTGTAAACACTCAGTGGGGGGTTGGAGGCGGCGGGTTCAAATTCTGACTTAAAAACAAAATGACAAGTGAAAAGGCTGATAGGTTTCTGCTGGCTCAAAAACTACCTTCAAAGCTCCCGTGAAAAAGCCAATAGAGGGATATTTGCATGCTTACTGCCTATACAGAAGCCAAAGACTCCAAGCCCCTCCCAAAAAGCAGTTTGCTCTGATTGGTCAGAGCCAGTGGTCTGCTTCAGCCCTGCCCACCAGTCGGTATCAGAAAGCATTCAGTTAGATACAGTTTGAGAACGTCCCTGAGTGCAGGATGAGTCTTCGTCTTTTTAGTTTTCCGTGAAATAAAAACCTGTACAAGACATCAAATTATACAGAACTACGTTTTTGTCAACGTTGGGCTAAATATGGGCGTAAAAATTATGTACAGAGCAAGATACATCAAATATTAACATTTAAGGGTCCCATATTCTGCTGTTTGTATCCCTAAGCATATTGTTCAAAAAACACAACAGTCGTTTTCCTTTTATAAAAAAGTCTCTGGATCTCTTGCGCTCATGTCTTGTGTTTTCTCTGCGCTCAGTTTGCTGTTCCTCTCCCACTGCTCCCCGCTCACTCTACTCTTACTCGTTACCTAAACCAGTCAGAGACGCAATTGCTAGTTAAGTTGTCATGGTAACAGAGTCAGCTGATCCGTTGGTGAGCCCCGCCCTTCAAACACAGATGAGCTGATGGCTGTTGGGTATCAGTTCCACAGGGACCAGAACTCGGACATCTGTAGCTCCACAGACAAACACTGAAGATCCTGAACTCTCAGCTGTTTTTTTTGGGAGTTTACAACAAAAGGAACAGAACAGAAACTTGAAACAACATTTGTAGGACACTTGTAATACTGATTCCAGGTATTCAGAAAGGATGGACAACAGAGATTATTTTACTGCATTTTTATTTTACTACTAGGTAGCTAGTAGTAGATCTCAAGTTGTCTTTCTTAATGAAACTAATTTAAAGTAAATTCGTCTTACTCTGCGGTGTATGAAACTCTGAAACTGGTTAATGTGACACTTTAAGTCCATTTTAAACCTTAGAAAGTCAAGAAAAGTTGAATATGGGACCTTTAAATAGAAAAGTTTTTCATGGCAACTTTACAAGATAAGAACAGTGATTACAACAATCCTCTGGCTTACACAAAGCACACATTGAGATTTGAGGAGTTATTTAAGTTATTTCAGTCCAGACCAGAGTGTTGGATTAAACCTGTTCTTTTTCATTCTCAGAGCTGAATTTAAAGATACTGATAGTGAAATAAACGCACTTTTAAATAATACAGAAACAATGAGGTAAAACTTTTTCACAGAGTGGGTTTTCCAGACCATTTCTGGAAAGTTTCCTCCCAATAAGTTAAAGGAAAATCCCGTGCAGCTTGGTGGTAATCGTTGGAGAAATTCACAACTGGAACTCCAAGCTTCGCACTGATAAACTGTAAAACTTAAGTCTCTCAGCAGATTCACAGACAAATTCCTACCTGATGTCCAGACAGGTGACTTTAATTCCCTTGAAATTAGCCACAAACAACGTGGTCCTCCAAACAGCTAAATACTGGATAACTATCCGAAGTAGTCAGGACCTGTAAGCCAGTCTTCAGATACATTAATACATTAAATATTACCGTTGAGTGAGACAGTTAGTTACCCATCCTTCAATCCTGTTTTTTTATTTGTGTAAAAACATAATTAAAATCATCTGATTGTAGCAGGTCTTAATATTATATATATGCACATATACTGGGATATTTGTCATGGACTTTAACTCCTAACATTCTCAGTTATAACATTTTCCAGACAGATGCGCAGCAACATTTGTAATAATTCTCTAAAACCTTTGCCGAAGTCGTTCCCTCTCGGCATTGAGTTGAAAGACACCTGAATGCTCCAGACCAGCTACAATCGGATCATTTTTATCGTTTCAACACACTAAAAACCTCAGGATTGAAAGAGAAGGTACTTACTTCAGCTGCAGACTTGAAGTCCTTCCAGCGGTTCATGCTCTTCATGAGCCACAGCTGTTCAGCTTTGACTGTTAGTGTTCAGATCAGCACAGCTGATCCCAAACATGGACCCAGCTCCATCACCTGTTTTCTGTTCTCTCTGCTTCCTTGTCCTTATCCTTTCCTCTCCTTGCATCCTTGCTTCCTAGCTGCCAGGATCCACCACCAGGACTTTACATTCCCTCTTGGCGATCTTGTCCAACGACAGCAGTGACTTGTCCTGCGGCGGCAAGTAGAGCGGTCGCCCAACCGGAGATCCGACGGGAGGGGTGATGGCTCGCCGCTCCATGGCGCTGCCCGTCCTGACACACACACACACACACACACGCACACACACACACACACGTGTATAAGTGAGGTAGAAGTTGCCCCCGTCACTCAGGACTCGCAGCCGTGTGTTACCTCATGATGTGCGACCGAGACGGCTGCTGGTGCGAGAAGGACTGGGATCGACCCAGACTGGCCTGGTGTCGGTCCAGCAGGTCTCGGACTGCTGGGCTGGACGGGCTGTTTTTACCTGAGAGGGGAAGAGTTTTCATAGCGTCAGTTTCAGGCCTTCGTTAACAGAAACGAGAAACCAGATACGAAACTACTGGACCCCTTTAAGGCCTCACAATCTGCAGCATTGATGCCTGATCAAACCAATCAGCACCACAACGGACGTTTTATTCTCATCACAACTGCCTCAGTCTAGAGCAGGGGTCGGCAACCCGCGGCTCCAGAGCCGCATGCGGCTCTTTAGTGCCGCCCTAGTGGCTCCCTGGAGCTTTTTCAAAAATATTTGACCTTTTTTTTCCTTTTCTTCTTCTTTTTTCTTTTTTTTCCTTTTTTATTTTTTTTTCTCTTTTTTTCTCTTTTTCTTCTTCTTTTTTCTTCTTTTTATTTCTCTTTTTTTCTTCCTTTTTCCTTTCCTTTTTAATCTCGACATTTTTCTCAACATTTCGACTTTTCTTGACATTTCGACTATTTTCTCGACATTTCAACTTTTTTCTCAACATTTCGACTTTTTTCTCGACATTTTGACTTTTTTCTCAAGATTGTACTTCAACATTAATCTCGACATTTTGACTTTTTTCTCGAAATTTCGACTTTTTTCTCAACATTTTGACTTTTTTCTCGACATTTCAACTTTTTTCTCAACATTTCGACTTTTTTCTCAACATTTTGACTTTTTTCTCAAGATTGTAATTCAACATTAATCTCGACATTTTGACTTTTTTCTCAACATTTCGACTTTTTTCTCGAAGTGCACAATGAAAAAAAAAATATTCGCCCAGTTCTAACTAATATAGAAACATGCAGTGTGTTGCCTTCATTCTAAGGCTTATACAAGACTTTTCATTTTTTGTGGCTCCAGACATATTTGTTTTTTGTATTTTTGGTCCAATATGGCTCTTTCAACATTTTGGGTTGCCGACCCCTGGTCTAGAGCCTAAATCTTATATTTTCTGTATGTTGCTGTGAACACCCTGTTCGTCAGACCCCCTCTGCTCCCCGCTCACTCTACAGTTATTGGTTACCTTCTTATACCAGTCTGGCACGTTGCCGCCAGTCGCATTGTCCGGACAGCAGACAATTAGAGAACGTTTCTTTTTTAAGTGAAGCGGAGGACTAATCTACAGATGCAGTTAATCCTTTCAGAGGCAGGAAGCCATTTTGACAGTCTGAAATCTATTTTAATTTTTTTTTACACTTTTTGAACCTCTGAAAGCCAGTAAAAGGCTCTTATGAACCCCGTGGACCTGCTACGAGGTCAGAAAGAGCTATGCTATCAATAACCCCACCTCTAAGCGTAAAAGCGACTTCACAACGCCACCAAAACAACAGTCCAAGTAGATTTAGTACATGGTTACTGGTGAACAAAGAGAGTAAAGTTGTTACGAGAGAGCGGCCGGGCGTCCGGCGGAGGGTTGGAAACCGAAGCCGTGAACTGGAGCTTCAACTTCATGTGCTGACTCAGCTGGAGAAGAGAACAGGAAACGGGTCAAAGAGGGTTGCTGGTGTGGAAACCCGGGAAGCTGCAGACACCTGGCTGACACACACCACTGGCTCCACGTACCTCGTACAGGCCCGGTTTGAGGATCTGGAAGGCAACGCTGAAGGACAGGGTGCTTCCTCTGCGGCAGTGACCGAGGTTACTGAGCGGAGTGTGACAGACCACTGCTGCCAGCGCAGCGTCCTCGCTCTGAACGCGACCTGGACACACAAATCCTGACATTTTAGGCTTTAAGGACACAGTTGTGTGCTGGACTTAGTACCCCCTCCATTCTTCCTGTGGTTTATCTGGAGAAACCTCATAATGTAATAAAAGAAGAGCATCATCATCATCAGGATTTCACAAATACAACCTCATATGAAGGACAAAATAACCTAATTTCTCACTGTGCCATTTAAACAAAAATGTAAAACATAAACATAAAAATCCCATATGGGCAATACTAAGTACCCCTTTACTGGCTGCGACCAGGAGCAGCGAATCATCATGACTCAATCAACTGATCATCAGCAGGCTTGCAGACCTCTAGAAAAGCTGACGATATGGCAGTCTGGTGGTCTGGAAAATTCAGAGCATTCAACCAAATTCATCCAAAGGGGGAAAGACATCAGCAATGGCCTTAGAGAAGCAACTGTTGCTGCAGATCAGCCTGGAAAAGATTATAAAACCCTCCCCCAAATACTCAAGTTCAGCATTCTGCAGTTAGACACATAAGTGTAAAATATCCAAGGCAGTTATCAATATTCTCCGGAGTGGATAAACCCAGCAAAGTTACCCCAGGATCAGACCGGGTAATACTCAGGGATGAATAAAAAACTCAAGATCTCCATCTCAGAGCCTCCAGGCCTCACTGAGCATGTTGGATGTTTAAGTCCAAGACAGAATGTTCACATTCTGTCTACCAAGAACATGGAAGCAAGTCTGAGCTTCACAAAAAACTGTCTCTGAACAAACCAGCAGACATCTGGAACAACGTCCTCTGGACAGATGAGACCACAACGTGGAAATGTTTGGTCTTCATGTCCAGAACCATGTTTGGAGAAAACCAGCAGGAACTCAGACCTGCTGTCCAGCACGGTGGTGGAGGGATGATGGTCTGGACCTGGACACCCGTCACTCACTGAGTGGACCATGAACTTCTCTGTAGAACAGAGTCTTCTACAACCAAATGTGAAGACATCTGTCTGACAGCTGAAGATTGGCTGAAACTAGGTCATGGGACATCAGAATGATGAAAAATAAACAAATCAAGGTCCAAAGGCCCAAATGAACTGTAAAGAACAAAATACCTGGATTTCTCCGCAACCATGTGAGACACTGGTTGGATGTAATCAAAGTACTAAAGAGAGTACTAACCTCTGCACACAGGTGAAAAACGTCAGGTGTAACATTTACTGAAAGTGTAGGATCTAAAGGAAAATCCAAACGTACTGTGACCCTCAGGAGTCCAGACGAGCCGGACAGCCAGGAAGTCTTGCAGGTTGTTGAGCAGAACATATTTCACCTTGAAGTGCTCCTTCACTCTGACCGTGCTGGGGCAGCTGGCGGTCATGACGAACCGTGGCCGGTCCAGGCGGATGCTGGGCAGCCTGAGGGAAGAGGGGACAGCGGCTCAGCCAGAGACCATATGTAACAACTGGACAGAAAGGCTGTGATGTCACAAACTGGATGTTTGGTAGCCTGGTCAGCCATCCTGATTCTTTTAGCATCCAAAATGTCAGCCATGGTTAGGGGCGTTGCTGACTGTTGTTGGTTTTTACAGTAAAGTTGATTTTTCAGTTTAGTTTAGTTTATTTTCGGTCCTGACACAAAAAAAAAAAAACAAAGAATAAAAATGACAACAAGAAAACGAATACACTGTTCAAAGAAAACATTACAAAAAAGTTTTCAATATACAAATACACAAATAACATCTAGACCGAAAAAGGGGTAGGCTGAAGCAAAGCGTATTATTTGCCTACCCTCAAAAAGATTAATTAAATTAATGAAATAAAAGTAAGAAGTAAGAGAAAGACTGCCAGTAAAACAAATTGCCTCCATGGGGATAACAAAAATTCCTCAAGAAATAAAAAAGATTTTTAAACTAAAGATGCAGTCTATATGTTACCTTCATCCTTAAAAAAAATCAAAGCAAATCACCCATTAAATAAATACCCAAATCAACATAGCAAGCTTCACCACTAGTTTAAGTTGATATCAGCAGCATCTTTGTTGTTTTGAGTGGATGCTCCTGTATGAATCCGTGCTTGTGATTGGTTTGGTATGATCTGTACCCCTGGAAATTCCAGTGAATGGGAGAAGTATCAGATCCATTTCATGAGAAAATTTCCAAGTGAATGTGTATGTCTGTCTGTTTTCTATAGCGCGTTTCCGCAGCCCATTGTTCTGACTCTTGGGGGAACCATCTTGGCAGGAGATGACCCCACCGAGCCTGGTTAATCCAAAAATGGACAAATGGATGGAAAGAACAGGTCTGGAGGTTCATTGAAAAATATCCTCCTTACCTTAGTTGCCACAAAGTTGCCATTATAGCTTAGTTTGTCTAATAATAGACGCTCTGCCAGATGTACTGTCACAATACGCTGCTAGCTGGAAGGGTGTGGCTAGCTGCAATCTGCACCAATGACTCGGGCTCTATCTGCGTTCCCAGCGTTCCCTGAACGCCGTACGCCTCCACAGATGTTATGAACTCTAGCTGTTGAGAACAAAACTGTTTTTTGTACCAGGCCAGCCTGGCAGGGTCCGGGTGAATGTCACCGGGTGGAAGGGAAGCCCAGCAGGAGTCGCTGTCAGATGGTGTTATTTCTGCTCCCCAGTCATGTGATATGAACCCCACACTGACTAACCATTACAAGACAAGTAATGTGTGGAAAAAGATTGTGGTCTGGTTTAAATTGGTTTAAACAGCCTTTACCTGTAGTGGGTGTAGATACAGTTGGTGAAGGGCATCTTGGGAGTCGACCACTGCAGCACAGCGACTAGAGGAACCTCCAGTCCCTGGAACCCGAACAGTGAAAGTATCGACTGTTATCATCAGGAAGATGTTATGCTGCTTGGTTTTATCAAGACGGTCTGGTTTTGATGAGCTCGTTTTACTAAAACCAGAGGATTTAAAACTAATTTGAAATATTACACGCTGCAGAGTCTCACAAACCTCATTGGAGTCATCCTGCGCCATGTCGTCAAGGTGCAGCTGGAACAGGAAATCGTGCTCCTCCAAGGCGCCGAGCATGCTGGGAAGGCGACAGGCCTGGCTGTCCACGCGGCAGAAGGACGCCATGCTGACCTCGCCCGACTGGTGGCTGGTGGGACAGGAACAAAGATTGGTCACGTGACTCGTTTCTGAAGACCGGTCTTGAGCAGGTTTTTCTTCCTACGGGGCGGAGCCATGTTACTCAGCACGCTGGCGGGAATGCGCCACCTGCATGTCAATCAGCCGAACCGCGCTGAGATATCTGCACAGCTGTCAGCAGACCTTTACAATGGATACACCGTTAAATATGCTGACTTGATGGCCAAATCAAACATGACTGTTGCATTTAGTTGGTGCTGGGTTCGTACAGACGGGTGGGTGCTTCATGAAGCGCGGTAGCGTGACGATAACTGATGAGGACGTGATAACGGCAGTCGGCTAAGTCAACTGTCAATCAATCATATTAGAAATACATTTATTGCTTTAAATAGACTCTCCTGGCGTGGTACATAAACATTCACCACCCTAAGAGTCGTTACGGATGTGAACTCAAACAACTGAGACCAAACGGTTTTTCCAATCGGACTGTAAACATGTTTATTTCTGCTCAAAGTTAGATATTATAACACGGAGCTCAGTGGGGATTGATTCACTCTAGCGGCCGGTCGAGGAACTTCAAGCAACCTTAGCTCTGAGCAGTGTTGCCATGTGTACGATAACTATCGTATTTGTGCAATAATTTTGCCCTCAGTACGATGTACGATCAATAATCCCCAAAAAGACCAAATATACAATAATTTGACCACTAAGGGCCCGATTTACTAAAGGTTTGCGTGTGTAAAAACCTGTGCAAACTTGACAGCACCCGCAAACCAAAGTGCCAGCTGATCTACTAACAGCGTGCAAAGAGGATTGCGTCTCTGAAATGCGCTAAATTGCACACGCAATTCAGTTAGTACTTTTGCCCTGATGAATAATCAATATGGGGCGTACCCGCCAGAGAGCGCTAAATACTGGGAGGGGAAGATGCAAATTGCTCCATTTACCACGTGCAATGAGATTTACCAAGCCTGAAAGTAATTGCGCGTATTGTGATTGCGTCTGTATTTAATACGTTCGAAAGGAAGGTGCTAATCTGCTGCTGCTGTTATTGTGGCAAGGAGGCGACATCCAAAATCAAAGAATACGCAGAGAGAGAGTCTTTATTCTGCTGCATGCTATTTTAAAAATGGTTGCACAAGTTTTATTAAAGGCCACTTTTTCTTTAGTTCTTTGCCTTATATCTTGCCACCTTCTCTTATTGTGCCCCCCTCCACTCGCCCACAAGCAGGCCAAGCCTTTGTGCCAAAACTTTGTATTTTATTGATTAATTATCTTATTGAACGTGAAATCATCCTTCGTAAATTACATTTAATTAAAACCCGTGCTTATTAATCACACAACACAGGTTAAACATCATGACCAAATCCGCTCCGACCCGCTGTGTCAGGATCAGCGCAGAGACTGCAGCTCCGCCTGAATTATGGTTCTGCGTTAAATCGACGGCCATATGATGGTCCCGTCTGTCACACATTTACAGTCAGTGTTTGCTATATAATATATAATATTTGCAATATACTGTGGACATCTGAATAAAAACTTAACTCATAAATAGATTGAATCAAAGCGCTCTCCAGCTCTGTGTCTGATTGTCTTTTTCTCCTCAGATCATGCCGAGCACCGTCGGGTCACGCAAAC
Organism: Cololabis saira; assembly: GCF_033807715.1. Taxonomy (NCBI): domain Eukaryota; kingdom Metazoa; phylum Chordata; class Actinopteri; order Beloniformes; family Belonidae; genus Cololabis; species Cololabis saira. Next base: position 31,659,109 of record NC_084600.1, read on the forward strand.
CCGACCAATTAAATATTAAAATCAAATTCAGTCCTGTGGCCCGTTTTTCTATTTCGTATTTTTGATCTGTGCCTAAAATTGAAATATGAAAAACCAGACGTTTTTCCGTTTTTTGTGTTACCAACTGCATTTATTCTATCGCAGGTTTTCTCCGATATTGCGTTTCTTTTGGTAATGTTTAAATTTCTTTGCTGTAGTTCATGAATGTGTTTATTTGCCTCTTCCACTAATATCTCTAACTCCAACTCGTCAAATTTCATTTTGCGCTTGTGACTTGTGACTGTGCTTTCCATCCACTCTCCATGGCGCAGATCTGCGCTCGCAAACCTTAAGACACGCAACACCTCATTTAAATACTGAGGTTTGCACCTGTTATCAATTGCGCACGCAATCTTAGTTGATCACCCGCAAACCACACGCAAACAGCACGCGCAAACTTTTTCAGTGCACACGCAATTTAGTACTCTTTATTTAGGATCTTAGTAAATCGGGCCCTAAGAAATCATAATAATCAGAGGCACAGCTTGCCAACCGACAGACCAGGCAAAGGCCCCCCGAGGGCCGACCAACTTTGAATCACAACAATTTGTGGCTAAAATTTTCTTATAAAACCAAAAAAAAACCCCCAGTTAAAAGTTTGGAAACCACTGCTATAGCGCATCAATAGACCCGTCATTTCAGTTGTCTAACCATAATTTCCTTCAAAATACGATAATTGTATGTCTCTGGTACGATGATCCTACATGTCTCGCCTGGAAACCCTGGCTCTGAGTGGCGTTACAACGACAAAAAACCAGCAGCTACTCCACCAGCGAGTGTTTTTGTACAACAGGCAGGTTTTAATTTAGAGCAGTGGAAGCTTGTAGCTGCTGTGTGTCCGGAGAAATGACTGCAGCTACGAGTCACATGACACGAGGCGGGTTAGAGCACACGAGTACTCACCACACGTTGTCCACCAGCAGCACGGAGCCGTCGGGCATCATGGGAAGGTACGAGGCGTTGAGGTTTGGTAAAATTCGAACATCACGGATGCTCAGCTCCTCCTGGGAAGACTCGTTCAGCACTGAGAGAAGACCGAACAGGAAGTTGTGTTTTAGCAGTTCAAACTTTTATCTGAACAACAAACCGATTACAACTGCTGGTACGACGCCGTTATCAACAAACACGCCTTCAGTGCCACTCAGGCAAGTTACCTGGCCCTTTAAGTTTAATTTACTTTAATTTAACTGGCTCTGGCTAAAGTTCGCTGGCTCCAGTCACTGATAAAATAAAATAAATTACAGTTTTTCAAAGCGTGTTTTGGCTGTTAGGAGACCGATTTTAATGTTTTATTGATCCAGTGAGAGTTAAAGCTGTTGGCATCTTTTGAATCTCACTGGATCTTAGAAAACTTATTTGAGAGTTTTTTCATCCTCTCAGATCATTTTAAGAGATGCTTTTTGCCTTCTATGCTGTTGCCTTCGTTTCACCTCTGTGATAAAGCCCTGGTTTGTTTTTCTGTGTCGTTGATGATGATTTGCCTTGAACTGGGGATAAATTAAGTTTATGGAATGAAGGAAAGCACAGATTCAGAGTGTGAACTAGTCGATCATCAGTTTCCTGGTGTGTGAAACAATTGACTGCTCTCTCCGTCACGTGACATTTGCGGTGCAGCCGGTCACAGCGACGGACGAATGCGCCGTACCTTTCAGGACGGTGAGGTGTCTCCCAGCGACGGTCATCTGCTTGCAGCGGACGGTTGGAGGCGGCAGAACGGTCAACGTGGTGCTCACTATGGACGAGAGCAGACGAAGGTTTGTAAAATAACAGAATGAGTCAAGTTTGTCTCATCTGACAGTTGCAGAATAAAGAGGAACCGGAGTCCAAACTTTTGTTGAACATCCAGGTGCAGAGACGCTCCATCCCAACAGTTGAGCTTCAACTCGCATAGTACGACGCATATTAAAAACTAACGGACACCCGACGTGTGGCTGTGCCTGGACACGTGTCTCTGTACACACGATACTGTGTTCCTGATGTTCCAGCATCCCACTGGACCTCGATGACTGAAGGACTGATGGATTATTCTTCCTTCTTCCTGCTCCAGCTCTACACCCTCCACGTCTCCTCATCAGCCTCTCTGGACTCGGGGTTTTAGTTCAGGTTTTACGTGGACATTGGACAAACCAAACAACACTATTCACATTTGCAACCAGGGCTGGCCTCCGTCAGGAGCCGCCTCTCCAACACCATTTTTATGACTGCAGCTTAGTAAGATTTATGTTTGAGAAAGTAACATGTCATCGCTTGGTACTGTCACCTCTCAGCTGAAAATCACTTGTTGTGGTTTGTGTTTTCTGCCGGTGCTCCAGCTTTGAAATCCTGGGATGTTTTTTTTCTTAGTCTTGTGTCAAACTGAGTATAAATATCTGAAATATTTATGCTACAAAACCAATTTCACTCCAGTTTTATTCGGCTTCATTCCAAAGACAGACAACAGATTGATGTTCGTGTAGGCACGCGGCTCCCTGTGTCTATAGCCGGTACTACAGGTGTAACCGTGGTTGCATTTCCATCACCTCTAGATTTATGCAAGACCAAATATCGGGGAAAAAAAAAATGTAGTGGAAACGGCACGTATTTGAAAAAACCAGACCCTAGTGGTCAGTAGAGGAACCGCAGGTCTGGATCCAGTAGAGCAGTGGTCCCCAACCTTTCTGTACCGCGGACCGGTTTAATGTCTGACAATATTTTCATGGCCCAATCTAAAGGTGTAGCTGAAACTAAATAAAATGACAAGATCGGCATTTAAAACTGTGGGATTTTCTCTATAATAATAATAATAATAAAACGTCATTTTCGAAAATTATTTAAATTATTCAAAGCCAGGATTTTATTTTATTTGTTATATATTAAGGAGACCGATATTTAGTGCTTTTATTTTGATGGCGTCTCGCCGAGACCTTGTAAACATCCGGCGCTTCGGACTTTAAGGGTAAAAGTTTAACGGCAGTAGAAAGTGTGTCTGAAAGACTAAACGAGTGTCAGGAATGCTAAAGTGGTGGCCAACTGACACAAAAAGCACCTGCTGATAAGGATTTATTTTCTTTGCAAATTTTATGCCGTATTTATGTCCAGCTTGAGTTTGGTTGCCATGGTTACTCGTGTATTGCGGTTAACGGTAGCCGACAGAGCAGCTGCGTCGTTCTGTATTTAAGTTAAATGAAACTTATATGAATGTAGAAAGACTAACTATTTTATTTTATTTTATTCCTTTATAGCTCTTACGGTGTGTTTGCAGTGTATTTACATCCAAAGAATAAAAACATTGTGAACCATCAGTTTGAGAGTCATCCATCATCAGTCGGGGATGATACAGAAATTATTTTTTCTCTCTGTGCGGCCCGGTACCGAATGACCCGCGGCCCGGTACTGGGCCGCAGCCCGGGGGTTGGGGACCACTGCAGTAGAGGAACCACATGTTAAGCCAGGCATACACTGTGCAATATTTTGAATCGTATGAGACTGCCCCATCTCACACTGCACGACTAGATCGCGGAGTTCAAAAGTTCACAGCCCACGATTTATGTTCTCACACTGTACGAGCCGATGCTCGGACGCGACCCGTCTGCTCACACTATACGATCATAATCCTCCCGTCGGACCTCTGTGTACTGGAAATATAATATATAATAAAATATCTGTACCGTTTCTGATTGGGTGTGCACTGCGCATCATTTTTAGACATAACAATGAACGCATACCGCAAAAGTTGTGTCTCGCGGAGGAACCCGACGTCCCAGCAAAATGAGAAGAGAAAAAAAGAGTTGTTCCGAACAGTACAGCACAATGATAAAAACGAAATCACATTATGGGCGATTTTTATTATTTCACTTTAGTTTATAATTCATCTTCATTGTGGCATCATATAACACTGTTTTAGTCATTTTTGTGCACTTTTCGGCTCATTATATTGTATTTTTTTACATATTTGGGAAGATGAGGTTGCGCCAACATTGTATGACGTCAGGTTTGTTTACATCAGGGGCCGCTGTTATTGGTCCAGCGCGATCACGTGACGCGTCCGAAGCGCTCCTCGACACAGGCGCCGCTGGAAATAGTCCCGCTATTAAAATAACGATCTTGAAAATACTTCAGAAAAATCCGAGTTCAAACTTTTATCCTATGCTTAACATAAATAGCTCTTTTTTTTAAAGTGAAAAGAATTTACACGCAGGAGGTGGGAACGAGATGAAACGAAAAGGTGGGTGACCTGACGGCCTACAGCAGACAGCGCACACACTGAAGGCTGATTTATGGTTCCGCGTTACACCAACGCAGAGCCTTCGGCGCAGGGTACGTGGCGACCCGCACCGTACGTGGAAATGCGGTCTTTTTTTGCTATTAAAACATTATTTGTAATGTGAATTTGCAACACTTAAACTACAAATAATAGTTTTTGAGGTGACATCAGAGATTGCGCATGCTCTCTGTGAAAGGATGAGGCAAATCGGGTCGTAGCTGCTTCAACTGTGATTCCTTCACGAGGAGCGACCAGGATTTCAAACATGCTTGATTTTCTTACGACCTCACGATTTGTGATCGGGAGCTCGTCGTGAGGTGTTAATCTCTCGTCGTTACCCCACGTACACTGCACGAGGCACGAGCAACGATTGGGTCAAAATCGGGCCCGATCAAAAAAAAGTCGCACGACTGGAAAATCGGCTCAAAACGAGCCGATAATCGCACAGTGTATTCCCGGCTTTAGGTGATTGGTGGTTCCTGCAGGATCCGTCACCATAAATGAAGACCTGCCAGCTGAAAGGACTGAGGTGGGATCGACCCTCGTACAGATCCAGCCCTTCAGGTTTTACCTGCTGATGAAAACGTAGCTCATGAAGGGTTTCGTACCTTGAGCTTTGAAGGTGTTGAGGTCATGTCGGAAGGTGTGTGTGGGCTCTCGTTGCTGAAGGACACTCAGGTATCCGAGCTCCTGCACCTCCACTTTCTCCGCCTCCTTCTTCCAGACGGTAACCATCACCTGCACACCAGAATAAAATGACTGTCCAAATACGCTGCACTGACCTCGGACCCTTCTGGGCCATCACACCACTGACTCCTGAGGGCCGATGGTTTGGCTAGTGAGCAGTACGATTCCCGGTCGCTGGCACCTGCTGGTTCTTGGAGATTCAACACGCTTTACTTAAACAAACAAGAACTTAATTTACTGTTAGGATTGTAGAAGCAGCATTCGTGCTGAACCTCAACAGACACTGAAATAATGTCGACCAGCAGGGGAATCAGGAGGAATCGTGGTTGGGCGGCACCCAACAATACGCACAGTGTGAGTTAGAGCTCCAATATACAAGCTTTCAAATGTTTAAAACCACAGAAAGAAGCTTTTCTGATTTTTATCTCAGCAGGTCCCTCCTACATGCCCCCCAAATGTAAGTGGATTTACCGACTCTGAAACTGCCTCTTGCGTGGTCTCTTGGGTAGTTACTCAGTGGTCACAAGAGACTGAGACGAGTCCAAAGTTAGTTTAGCTGGTCTTTGCTGATATTAGGGACAAGAGTCACAGTGAGCTGGGTGACACCTCTAATCAAGTTACTGATATTTCAATATGAAAAGACCAGCAGAAAACTTTCTGTGTGAAGCTCCAACAAGATTTCCTGCTCAAGAGCACTCCGTTTCCTTGTGATGGTTTGACTACATTAACAGTTCACTAAATAAAGCACCTTCTCCAACCAAGGCATACGACCTGAGAGCGAACTAAGGATGGGAATCATCAAGTACGTCAGGAGATGTTGGATATCTTGATACGTGGGTCACAATAACAGTATTTTATATCATATGTTACTATATTAAACATCATTTACTCACAATTCAAAAACTAACGAGTGTAAACATGAGACGGACCTTGACTTTCAGGGTGCTGACGGGCAGCTTGTCCAGAGAGACGGTGAGCGGGAAGATGACCTCATCTGTCAGAACCACCGGCTCGTCCAGAGGAGACTGACACAGACACAAAGAGAGAGGAAATCAGCACCATGGCCGTCTGAACGGCTGCTGCTTCAGTTTGATCTGTGGAGGATTTATCCACACGGTTGCAGTCCAGGGACTCGTCCAAGTTCAAAAATGCTCCGTTAAAATTGCTTACAGTTGCCTACAGCGAATAACTGACATATACTTCAAAAACGTAATTTTGTATAATCTCTCCATCTTCACTCGGGTCAGTATATTTGATCTGTGGGATTAAGGATTAACTAATTACCACAGAATGGTTTGGTATAGTAGCTAGCTAGCCAGAAAATCACCAGTTCTGCCAGTTCATTGACAGTTTAAGAGGCCAGCTAGCAAGGAGCTAGCTATCTCATTACTATGATGTTTCATCTCACTTCTGATAGCCAGCTTTCTGTTAGCCTGCAAGATCATGTGCTCTATTTTGATTTAGCATGTTAGCTTTGAGGTGCTCATCTAGTGGTTTAGACTTTAGAGAGACCGTTTTGTGGTCACAACATATGTACTGAAAATCAAAATCTAAGGAACAAAATCCATAATCTTTATTTCTCCAGCATCAGTTGTAAATAATTTTACCCGGAGCCATTGTATGTGGCAAAACCACTTCTGACCACTGCAATGGGGATTTGGGCAGCAAATCACGAGAAGGTACAAAGAAGATATATATACCGTATTTTCTGGACTATAAACCGCTACTTTTTTCATAGGTTTTGAACCGTGCGGCTTATATAAAGGTGCAGCTATTCTGTGGATTTTTCTTCCACCGCTCGGGGTGCTCTAACTGGAATTAGAATCAAAACTAAGACAAAATAAATGCAAAGAAGAATACACTACTTGATGCCGTGTTAAAAGACACTGTTAGGCAAGGAACTATTTAGGTACATACATGTACATCATTTACAGTTCAAAATCCTTCTGTACGTGTAGTAAATACCTAATCTAACAACATAAATATCTGCGGCTTGCATATCTTTTTTAAATTATTTAAAAAAAAATAGAGCGTATGCGGCTTATATGCAGGTGCGGCTTATAGTCCAGAAAATACAATACAACACACACACACACACACACACACACACACACACACACACACACACACACACACACACACACACACACACACACACACACACACACACACACACACACACACACACACACACACACACACACACACACACACACACACACACACACACACACACACACACACCTTCTCATTCAAACAAATGGGGAAGTGTGTCTCCAGGTGCGTTTAATTAAACTAATTGGACTTGATTAGGAAAGGCACACACCTGTTTATATAAGACCTTACAGCTCACAGTGCATGTCAGGACAAATGAGAATCAGGAGGTCGAAGGAACAGCTCATGGAGCGTAGAGACAGAACTGCGGCAAGGCACAGACCTGGCCAAGGTTACAAAAGAATCTCTGCAGCACTCAAGGTTCCTAAGAGCACAGTGGCCTCCATAATCCTTAAATGGAAGAAGTTTGAGATGACTAGAACTCTTCCTAGACCTGGCCGACCAGACAAACTGAGCAATTGTCGGAGAAGAGCCTTGGTGAGAGAGGTAAAGAAGAAACCCAAAGATCACTGTGGCTGAGCTCCAGAGATGCAGTAGGGAGATGGGAGAAGGTTCCACAAGGTCAACTATCACTGCAGCCCTCCACCATTGGGGTTTTATGGCAGAGCGGCCCGATGGAAGCCTTTCCTCAGTGGAAAGCCTGCATAAAGTTTGCCCAGACTATGAGAAATAAGATTATCTGGTCTGATGAGACCAAGATTGAACTTTTTGGCGTTAATTCTAAGCGGTATGTGTGGAGAAAAGCAGGCACTGCTCATCACCTGCCCAATACAATGCCAACAGTGAAACATGGTGGTGGCAGCATCATGGTATGGGGTGTTTTTCAGCTGCAGGGACAGGTTTGACTGGTTGCAATTGAAGGAAAGATGAATGCAGCAAAGTACAGAGATATCCGGGCAGGAAACTTCTTCCAGGGTGCTCAGGACCTCAGACTGGGCCGGTTTCCAACAAGACAATGACCCTAAGCAGCTAAAATAACAAAGGAGTGGCTTTGGAACAACTCTGTGACCATTCTTGACTGGCCCAGCCAGAGCCCTGACCTAAACCTAATTGAGCAACTCTGGAGAGATTTGAAAATGGCTGTCCACCAACATTCACCATCCAACCTGACAGAACTGGTAAAGATCCCCAAATCCGGGTGTGAAAAAGTCATTTCATCATTCCGAAGAAGACTCATGGCTTTACTCGGTATAAAAGGTGCTTCTACTCAATACTGGGCAAAGGGTCTGAATACTTATGACCATGTGATATTTCAGTTTTAGAGCTGGGTAGTGGCCGAAGGCAGGGTCCCTAGCAGTTTGATCCTAACATGCAGAAGGTGGCTCTATGATGGAGAAGGAGCCTGAGCTGGTGCACAAGGTTGAGAAGTTCCAGTTAAATATAGTTTGACTCACCTTGATGCATGGCTCGGGCTCCACTACCACTCTCCCAAAGAGGGGTTGGACTCTGTTCCACTCTGGAGATGCACAAGGTGAGAATTGGGGACTTGGGGAGCGCAAGCTTATTGCCCCCTGGCTTGGTACCTGTGCATTGTGCCAAGTCCAAATGTGCACTTGGCACCAGGACACCTTTGGTCGCAAATCAATGATCGTAGTTGTAATAGGGAACGTGAGCTGGGATTAGACTGTCGTGAGACAGGTTAGTTTGACCCCACTGATGATGTGTTGTTGCAATAGTAGTTGTGTCATTGGATTTGCGGCCACATGTCTTGGACACTCGGTTGAAGAGAGGAGCAGAGCTGTCAACTGATCCCCACCTGGTGGTGAGTTGGCTCCGATGGTGGCGGAGGATGCCAGTCAGTCCTGGTTCAGTCTTCTTCTGTAACTTTGGTAAGTTTTTGCTTTTTAAATTTGTTTTTGTTAGATATAATGGCATGAAAAAATATGTTGTTGTTCACTATACGATTAAAGGAGCTTGAGGCTCCTTTTAAGAAATTAGACTCTCTAGCGCCACCCTTCACCATGACGGCCGTCGGGGGTACTGCAGCCAACAGTGAAGCCGGCACAGGAGAACGGGGAGAACGTGCATGCAGCGTCATGTGACGTCACATCCGCAGCCCAGCGCGGGAAATTCGGGACCGAATTGCAGCACATTTTGCAGCACACAGCCTGTTCAAGGCAAAGGAGAGATACACTAGAGGGCTCATTCTTTTGGGTTTGGAACGCTTCATCTGACATTATTACTAGAAAACTTAAAATGTATACGGATTTTTTTCATAAATCTTGCCACAATCCGGCCTCAAGCTCCTTTTAAAAGAGGGGGTACTAACTTTTAAACATCTTTTAGGTCATTAAAATCAACTGACCGAATTCTGCAGACCATGAAGAGCTGCATAGTTTTCATTTTCACCCTTGCAACAGTTGCAGAGACATTCATAGACATGTCATCCTCACAAGGACATTGACTATTCTCTCACAAGCGCTGGACATCAGTGGTACTCTACCTGAACAGGTGCCCTGCGGAACTCCCTCAGTGCCGACCCAGATGAATTGTGGATGAGCAGCGGTTTGCAGTCCCTGAAGCTGCGACACCGAGAGTCCACCCTGCTGCCGAGGGCTGCAATTGCTGCTTCAGCTGCAGCGATATAGTCGTCCTCGCCGTCCTCGTTGCCCTCGTCGCCGCTGCCCTGGTAGTCGTGGTGCTGGTGGTGGTTTCCTCGATGACGACCGCTCTCACCTGGACTCACACTGGCCACAGCGCACAGAGAGCCAGCCAGCTCCCTCCATGCACGGCTACTGGCAGATTCTGTCCCAAAACCCGCTGTGGCTCCATCAGCACCCCCTGCAGGAGGAGGAGCAACAGGAACTTAAACCATTGCAGAACACAAACAAAAATAAACAACGTAATTTAAAAAATGGCTAAGAACTCAAGCATGCAACGGCAGACAATCCAACTTTTTTACATTTTCTAACTCATTTAAACCGTTATTCTTCAACGGTTACTCTTTTGTTTTAATGGACTGGTATTTTAGACCTCATTTGGACACTTTCAGACTTTTACTCTTGTTTTGTGTCAGTTATTACAAGTGTTGCAGCTATTGTTTAACTCCACCATGACTCTGTTTTCATCCGACTTTAGTCCTTAATTTTAAGAAGTTAGAGCTGGTTTTTCTTCTGCTTTTATCCACCATTTATGAAAATGTTTGTATACGAGCATGTAGACAAATAATTTAAAGTAAAGCTGCACTAACAGCTGATGATCTGAATTAGGAGAGTTTTTGGTCAGCCCTGAACAGTCTTGGTCCATATTGGTTTCTGATCCTGCTTAGTCCATGCTACCCTGTGATAACATTGAATGTCACCTTACATGCTTTCTGATCAAATGTGTCCCATTTCAGATGTAGCTAAACAAATGTCATCCGAAGTGAGGGCCGAAGGAGCTGAAACAAGGAGTAGCTGTTGCTCAGCCTGTCACACGTAACTGCTGATCTGGTCACCAACAGACTAAAATCAACAAAATACATCCCAAATTGGTCTTCCTGAGGAGTATACCCGATACTCTACTAAAGAATTGGAAGTAATAGCTTTCACCTCCGTGATTGCTAAACGCCACCGCCTTCTTAACTGGAAATCCACGACAGCTCCTTCCAGTACACAGTGGATTAACGAGGTCATTTTTAAAAGTAGAGAAAATTAGATACTCAAGAAGGGGAAACTTGAACAAATTCTATAATAAATGGCAACCGTTTATGGACTTTTTTGCGACAACGTAACCCCCCGCCCCACACCCTTTTTATTTATTTATTTTTTTTTTTTTACTTGGGGTTTTTTTTTTATAAGATCTTTACTTTTTGTCTATCCTTGTGTTTATGTGCCCAGTTAATTATTTCATACAGACTATGTCTATTTTATTGTATTGTTTATCTAGTCTTGTTTTGTGTTATCGTTATTTGTTCTTAAAAAGTATGTAAATTTAAATTCTCTGTTGCATACAACCATGTATGTACCATATGTAAGTGCCTTTGTTACTTTTGCATCAATAAAAAAAAATATGAAACAGAAAATACATCTCAAATGGGTAAAGTGAGAGCTAGTGAGAGATTGAATGAATGATGAATGAATGAATTCTTCCCTTAGTAATCGCACAATGGGGAAATTTTAGTCTCTGCATTTAACCCATCTCTAGTCAATCTAGGAGCAGTGGTCTGCCATGCAATGGCACGGCGCCCGGGGAGCAGTAAGGGTTAAGGGCCTTGCTCAGGGGCCCAAAGTGGTTGACCTCGGTTGCAATCCAGGGGTTTGAACCTGGGTCCTCCAGTCCCCCTCTGTAGCCACTATGGCTACCACTCCCCTTGTTGTTGGTTGTGCAGTAAAAACGTGTTGATCTAAGGAAGGGGTCTCCAACCCTAGTCCTGGAGAGCACCTATCCAGCATGTTTTAGGTGTCTCCCTGCATGAACACACCTGATTCTAATCAATGGTCGTCATTAGCTTGTCATCAAGGTCTGGACACTTCTGTTGTTGACACAGCTCCTTGTATCATGGTGTGCTGAAGCAGGGAAAGAACATGCGTGATAGGTGCTCTCCAGGACCAGGGTTGGAGACCCCTGATCTAAGGTGTTCTTAGCAATTCTGGAGTCCTATTGGTTGTTTTGAATAGTGGCTCCTGCATGTCCAGCTATGATTGACTTGGCATGTATTGAACCAATGGAAATTGTTCTAAATGGGGGGAAATAAGTGTGGCTGGGCTTGTGGTCTACAGGAGAATTTTTTTTTTAGAAAAGATATAGGGGAAGATTTTTTTTTTTATTGTGCACTTCGAGAAAAAAATCAAAATGTCGAGATTAATGTTGAAATACAATTTCTAGAAAAAAGTCGAAATGTCGACATTAATGTTGAAAAACAATTTCAAGAATAAAGTCGAAATTTCGTATATAAAGTCGTAATTTCGTGAATAAAGTCGGAATTTCGAGAATAAAGTTGAAATACATTTCGACTTTTTTCTCGAAATTGTACTTCAACATTAATCAACATTTCCACATTAATCTCGACATTTCAACTTTTTTCTCGAAATGCACAATAAAAAAAAAAAATCTTCCTCCTCAAAAATATTATTTTTATTTTTCTCCTGCCTGGCTCTAATACTCTTCCGTATGTGATCAGACAGGGCTAAAAAAATAAATAATTCAGTCAGCTATTAAAAAAAAATCTAAATAGGCTGTTTCTTTGTTTTTCAGCTATTTGAGCTTTTAAAGTTATTAATGTATTCTATTGAAATTTGACCCCACATATGCTCATTTTTTCCCCTCTCAAATGCGTTTTTGTTTTCGTAATACTGAATAACACCGGCACCCCAGCCAACACCCCCCTCCGTCAACAAACAGCAGGTGAAAGTGTGAATGGGAATGATCCGCTCCAGAGCCCGGTCCCCCCCCCGGCCCGGCCCCCGCTCCCTCCCCGCCCTCCCCGCGTCCTCACCGGGGCCCTGCTCGGTCGGAGTCCCGCCGGAGTCCCTGCAGCGCAGCACCAGCAGGAAGCGGACGGTCTCGCCCAGGTACAGGTGACTGCGGCGGGGGAGGCTGCGGTAGCGCGCCGGGTCGGACAGATCCGTGATCGGCACCGCCGGGAAATACATGAAGTACTCGCACTGCGACTCCATCATCTGCACCATGGCGACGGCCGGCCGGCGGAGGCTGAGCGGCCGGACCAGCACCAGTCAATGGACGCACAGCCCAAACAATGAAACCAACACTTCCTCATCTCGCCTTCAACATAAAAGCACAGATCCTATCAATAGGACCAACACTTCCTGGTTCCAAATTTCAAAATAAATGTAACAGAAACGTCATAAGGCGGTTCCTAAAACGACTCCACAGCCCCTCCTACCGGTCACACGATGAACTGAACAGACATTTTACTGAGTCATTCATTCAATTCAATTTCAATTCAATTTTATTTATATAGCGTCTAATACAACAGATGTTGTCTGTGGACGCTTTCCAGAGACCCAGAACATAAACCCCCGAGCAATTATTACATAAACAATGGCAGGTAAAAACTCCCCTAGTGGGAGAAAAGCAGGTTTGGAATGCTTATGAATGTGGTCGAAAACGCTGATCTTCGGTTAAGTGTGGAAGTTTTTTTTTTTTTTAACAACGATGTAATGTGGATACAAATTATTTTATAAACGGGGGGGGGGGGGGGGGGGGGGGGCGAAATATTCGGTTTTAAAAATACCCGGCTATTTTGGATGCATTTAATCAGAAAAAAGAGAAGATAATAAGCCTGATTTCTGTTTAGAAAGTACAAATGTAGACAGATTACAAGTACTCACCCATTTTTAAGGAGTTTCAGAGTTTCTTTCAGGAGCACGGGCGGGTGCTGCAGTGAATAAAGGCGGATTTATGGTTCCGCGTAAAATCGACGGCGAAGCCTACGGTGTAGGGTACGCGGCGCACGCAGCGTTCTGTGCGTCGCCGCGTAACCTACGCCGTAGGGTCTGCGTTGGTGTAACGCGGACCCATAAATCAGCCTTTTAAAAAGCGAGTTTCAGCTGTCAATCAAAAGAACGTGGGGGCCCTAACGGGTTCATAATTATAAGGCTGTGGCCCGTCATATTGGTGTGAATACACATTCACAACCTCTTCAGTGTCACAACTAACATTAAGATCCATTATTTTTCCTATTGTTGAATTCACCGCACTCCCTGGTGCTACGTCACTTCCGGTTCAGCTTTTTCAGATGCGGAAGTAAAATACTCTCACAAAAACAACTCCGGAGGTCACTGTAGTATATATTTATGCGTATTTCAATGAAAATTCAGTTCCTACATTATTTTCCTACACATTGATTCACAGGGGTCTCCAACCTGCAATATGCTCTTTAAGCCACACAGGGGCAAGGAAAAACTCCCCTTTAGGAGGGAAGAAACCTTGAGCAGGACCAGGCTCATAAGGGGGGACCCTCCTGCCGAACTTATTAGGAACTAAGTTATTATTTCTGATATATTTCTTTAAATATCGTCGTGGATTACGGCTAGATTTTTTTAATTTTTTTAATATTTATTTATTTCGTGCATGGTGGTCAATCTACACACCTTAGATTAGTAGTAACATTAGATTACAGTAATGACACCTTAATATGCCAAAAAAATGATAGAAAGTAATATTATAATAATATAATAATAATAATAATTGTAATAATAATAATAATAATTGGGGGGTGAGTTCAAACACACGATGCTTCGCTTATTGTAACTCCATTGTCAAGGTTTTCATTTCAGCGGAAGATGACGTGTTATCTGCATATCTGGACTTCACCTCTCTGCTCTTTCTGATGGACTGTTGCAAATCTGCAATCATGTCTTTGCAGTCCCTGAGCTCCTGTTTAGAGGTGCATCTGAGTTTGGTTTCATCACTCAAAGTATCTTTCAACATTTTTCAAGATCTTCCCAGTATGTTTTGCAGTATTTCAGTGCTTTAAGTTTCTGTTCTCTTTCCTTAACTATAAGAAGACTATATTTTTGCACCCTGTTTCTCATAATCTGCAAGTGATTTATCAGGTAGTAAATATCATCAGTTTCTGATGGGGGAAAGTTGTCCTGAGATTCCTCCTCATTTCCATAACCGGGTGACGGATCTTGTGGTACCTCCTCCCTATCTAGCCTCCAGGGATTGATGCCTTCAACTTTTTTTTTTTCAAATCGTAGTCTTCCATCATGTCTCCCCAAAGATGTTTAGGTGGAGATGTGTCACATAGATGCTCCTCTTGTGGTTGAGGGGCCTCTTCAATAATCCCACAGTTTGTTGTTTGAATGGATTTCTCCTTTCTTCCCGCATCTGTTCTCCTGTTTTTTCTCACAGACCAGCTCAGAGGCCCAATCTGGTTCTGAGCTCTCTGTTTTTGCAACCGGATCCTCGTGAATTGTGGTCCAAAGGAAGGAAGGAAGGAAAATCATCAGGTTGAACGGAGGAGTCGATGGTTAAAACGGTTGATTTTAACTGTTAAGCACTTGGGCCAACGCTGGTTATTTTAAAATTGCTATACAAATTAAGATTGATTGATAATGCAGACAGCAGTTTATGCCAGCAGGGGGCACAATTGTACTATTAAAAGAGAGTTAATCTGAATTTTGTCAACGAAAGGCCTGGGTATATTTTCTATTAAAAATATTTGTATTAAATTATAAAATGTTTTTACACATTTTTTTTAACAGCAATCAGATTTTTAATTAATGGTTAGTGAAGATACTTAATCCCGATTTGTGTTCTGAAGAATGAGCAATAAATAGTTAGATAGTCCTCAACCTTAGCAATCAATTTTCCTCATCAGATAATTTTGATGAAGAAACAGTGCTGCCATAAAAGCAGACACTCTGAAACAAGTAGATAATAATAATAGGACTGCAACAATGAATCGATAAAAATCGATTAATAAAAGTGTTTGCAACGAATTTCATATAGATTCATTGTGTTGTGTGATGTAGGCCTATGCATCACTCCCCACGGGTCCTTTACTTTCATCTGCAGAGCTTTTTCAATGCTGGCTGACTGAAATAAAGTAAAAAAAAAAAAAATTCAATCTGCAGAGCGAGTTGAACGGAACAAGGAAGAGGTCGTATTTTCATGTTTCATGAAAATGTGGATGCTCAATGGCTGAGTAAGTCGAACAATATCCTACGTTATCCCGTTTCAAAGTGAGGAAACGTAACGTTAGTCTCCCCGGTTGCTTGCCTGTTGCTGCTGTTTGTTTATTATCTCGTTAATGGCAGTGATAGACTACGTGTGTGTTACTTTTTATTTCAGTTTAGTTTGTTTTAATGTGCTTTATAAATAAATGTAACTTGAACACAATGATGGTAATAATTTAATGATTCATTTTCAAGTAATTTGCTGACAAAGTCCGAGTGAATACACTACTGTATGGGAGTGAGGCAAGATGAATTGAATTAGAGATTAAAGTAATTTATTATTAGATCTACTCAAATTAAGTATTATTTATATAACATTTTTGTATTGCAAAGCAAAGTTCCTAAAGAAGGAATGAGTGAGTGCATCAGCAAGTATACATTTGTTTATTTGTTTATTTAATTGGATCCCCATTAGCAGTTGCACAGCAGCTACTAATCTTCCTGGGGTCCACCCAAATCGCTATGGAAGGTCATGTTTACTTGTTCTCTGCATTTATAGTAATACACAAGTGTTAATGTTGAAACCAATCCTGCATTTCTTTATCATTTGTTTATTGTTCCGACAGCTCAGGGCTCAAGGCCTTTAAAAAAATACCTCCTTTTTTGCGTTTTTGCAAATGGTGAAAGTAGATAATGATAACAATATCGATTGCAGTGGAAGCGCTTGTATGACTTGCATGTAGATGTCTTCAGGCTTGGACATTTAGCGGATGACACCACCTACGTCTCTTTATATCAAACCATTCAAAAGTTATGGCAGAAAATAGGGACTATCAAATATTGACCAATCAGAATAAGGGGCGGGGCTAATTAAGGCCAATGAAGGTCAAGTACTCAATACCGAGTCCGATGACACCACCCACATGTCTTTATCACAACCCGTTCAAAAGTTATGGCAGAGAATAGGGACTATCAAATATTGACCAATCAGAAGAAGCGGCGGGGCTAATTTGCACCAATTATGTTCAAGGACTCAAAACCGAGTCAGATGACACCACCCACGAGTCTTTATGTCAAACCATTCAAAAGTTATGGCAGAAAGTAGGAACTATCAAATATGGACCAATCAGATGAATCGCCTTTTGGCGTCTATCGTCGCCAGGGTAACGCTTTTGACTGAGAAAAGTAATGCCCATCGTCAGGATCTAGACGCATCTTTTGATGTATAACACACCTTGGTGCGCGGTTGTTGTTCGGCCGTTAATGCGGGCCGCATTAACGGCCGAAGAAATGGCATAAATTGCACCAAATTTACACAATTAATCCAAAATGGCAGACTTCCTGTTCGGTTTCGGCCATGGCGCCAAGAGACTTTTCTTTAAGTTGCGACATGATACAGGTGTGTACCGATTTTCGTGCATGTATGTCAAGGCCCATTAATGCAAACCATTAAATAACACATTTTTCGCCAGGCCTGGCTTGTGTGCAAAATTTGGTGACTTTTGGGGCACGTTTAGGGGAGCAAAAAGGCCCTCATTTCGTCGGAAGAAAAACGAGGATAAAAAAAATAAAATAATAAATTCCAACAGATACAATAGTAATAATAGATAGTGAATGAAAGCAACAAAATATATTTTTTTAGGACTATTGACTCTTTAAAACATAGCAGAATCTTTCAGGGTTATTACTGGTAGCTTGGGTGAAATTTAATCACATCACCTACCTTACAGTTGGCAGATGACACCTCTGCATCCTGTAAGTGACATTTCAGTTAAATGTCGTGAGTCAGAAAGTAGCCTCATCTGGAACATTTTTACCACCATCAAAGGCATTGAGATTACCAACCTGCAGATTTGGTCAGGTAAAGAGAACAGGAACAAGCTAAAAACAGGTAAGATTACTCAAAAATATAGTTGGCTCACTTCTAAAAACAAATCTGTAGCATTTTATGATTGATAATAATAATAGGTTAATTATTCTTTGAAGAAGAGTTTACTCACCAGTCAAAAAGAAATATATATGTGCATATATATATGTATATATATATATATATATATATATATATATATATATATATATATATATATATATATATATATACATATATATATATACACACATCTATGAATGACGTGTGTGTGTGTGTGTTTAAGCATATGTATAATTAATGTAGCGTTAGTTTTTATTCCCAGATGCATGCAAGATACTCTTTTATAGTCAAATTTCATCCATGTAAGTTTGCCTTTTGAAGATATATTTATTTAAAGATTTTATACTTTTACTATACTTTTACTGGCTAACAGCAGGGGGAGCAGGTGGTGAGAATAAGAGGACACTTCCTTAAAGTTGGAGTTGGTAAGTATATTTTTGTCATATTTACTGAAATTACACGGTCCAGACAACCCTCCTCTCCCTTCCAGCCTCATGTTTCATGTACAGTAAACATTCGTATGCCACCACTTGAGGAAAACTAGATGTGAAGCGGTTGTAAGAGGTTATTTGAAATGGTGGAATAACAAACACTGCAGGCATTTATATTCTAATGGATGGTAAATAGTTACATTTATTCATTATTGATTTTAAATTATTTTATAATTGTAATTTTGAAAGTACAAAAAAATTATAAGGTCTCAGACCAAGTGCTCTGCAGAGGGAGATTCAACAAAGGTGCAGGAATTGCCAGAATCTCTGTTTATTTAGTGATTACACAGTGATTATATAGGACATCATAGACCAAGGGCCGGTCCCTACGGTCAGTTTACAATCTAATGATTAGACGTATGTGTTAGAAATTATCTACTTGAAAGCAGGAATATCATATTTTTGTGTATTTCAATGTTATTGTATGTGATGTGATGTGTTTATGACATCTAAGATATGAAGATATGTGCATGATATATGTAGATATGCATTATGTAAATGTGGCATGAGATACAAGTATGCCTGCATGGCTGTGGTGTGACACTGAAACAGAATCATTTTATAAGGTCATAGATCAGAAAATATATTTTCCCTATTCCATTCCATAGATTAATGACACTTCAGCAAGCACACCACAATATCTGCAAAATGGGAAATCATCAGTCTTCTCCTCCCTTGCACAGGGCGTTTAGTTGCTAACCTCTCATAATAAACTTCAGTCAGGGACATTTCAGTCAGGCGCTGGAGGACATGAATAGTGACATCATGTGCTGAAAGATCAGATAGAAATATCAGGGGATGTATTATTTGGTATGAATGTGCAGCAGACATCTCCGAACATGTGCCACACCCATCCTTTCTCTGCCAAGTGAATGTCTAAGGCCAATCTCTTCTGGAAGGGCATAAGGCTGGTGGCACTCAGTTGTGAGTCAAAACCCTCTAAAGCATCTTTGGTATAATTTATAAACCTTTGTTGATTCAAAAAAAGAAAATGAACCTAATCAAAAGTTTTAATGAGCGTTAAACACCAGAGGAGTGACTCAAATCCAGCATCAACCTGATAACATGCCTGGAACTCATCTGGAACACCACGTGGGACTCTAATGGCATCCATGTACACTTCAGAGTCAAATGAACCAGCAATAGATGTTGGAGACTTCTTAGCTCGGTGTGTATGTGGGCAAATGGAAGTGTAGCACCCTCTGTAGGTAAAAGGTAGAAGGGCATTACAAATCTGGTCAGGGCATCTTCCCCATGCCACCCCCTTGGCAGTATCGGCTGCAGCCTGTCGCCTCCACAATACCGCCACACAACGGCACATACATACACATGATTCAGGAACCAGCTGCTGCTGAAATTCTGAGCTGAGTCAGTCACGTTAAAGGTTTCAGAGCACCAGGAGTGTACAATCTGTCCTACAAATTGGCTACTTTTGTAAACTTTGGACCTGGTGAAAACTGTCATACCTTTGTATGGTGTCAGGGTGGCAACCCAGTCACTAGCTATTGGGAAGAGTAGCTGTAGGGAATTACTGCTACTTGATATAGTAGCCTGAGTGTACACTTGCAAAATGCATCTCAGACCAACAGGGTCAGAGATGCTGGAGTGGGGGAAAGGGCATGTGCCTAGTTTGGGTTTGGCCACTGGACATGCATAGCAATTAATTTGATTCAGAGATTACACAGAGAAAAGTAGCAAGTCTATATACTTATTTCCCTTTCCATGTCCAGTTTCTAACATCAGTTACGTTCAATATCTTAACAGTGAGTTGGGACTGAATTTAAATTTTAGGCAGAAGATGAGATGTTATGCCAAACTAGGGACACCTTCACCAACCCCATGGAGTCCTTCCCAGTAATATCAATACCAGTAATCAGATAGTCTTCCTCTTTGAGGTGAGAACCAACTCCACATCTAAAATCTGTCATTCTGCCACCAATAAAGCCAATTTGCTTTGGAGATTTATCCATGGTTCAGGTAATGGGGAAGTAGTAAAGTCATGGGCCAAGATTCCAATACACATAACCCCAAACTTTACTTTTTCTGTTTGCGAGTTGCCTTTATTTTGAAATCTGTGTTTATGCAGTGGGCTTCTTGTTCTTGAGTTGTGGCTGAAAACAATGGTCAGTCCCACCTTGAAGTGGCCATTGATTAGCTGCAACTGTGTTTGGGTGTGTTTAGCTACACTTGTAGGCTCACACTGTAGCTGGACAGGCCTGGAGGGGTTAGTAGCGGAGAAGAGAAGTGAAAAGAAGCGGAAATGGACGGAGCAGAGCCAGCTTTGTGATCCGCGGGTGAACCCTATGCAGAAGCAGCTGGAGGAAATGCGTAAGACCATTGATTACATGGATGCACAGCAACAGCCCTTGTGGGATGTGTCACACCATGCCCCTCCAGTTATGCATTCCTTGCGTTCTTCAGAACAAAAGTTGACAATATTCGTTCCTCCCTCTCCGCCCCCCCTACTTCTTCTGCCCGAACAGCCAGCCCACAGCCTGGGCCTTCCCAGCCTCTCTGCTGCTTTTCTCCCACCACGCAGCAAGAGGTTGAAGACACCATCGGGCGAATGAAGCCCTCCACCTGTTCCCTGGACCCCCTTCCCACATCTCTGGTCAAACTTCACATTAAAGCCATAAGCCCCCTGATCACAGAAGCAATTAACCTTTCCCTTCAGTCCAGCCACGTTCCCCCAGCTCTGAAAACGGCCATCATCACTCCACTTCTCAAAAAACCCACCCTAGACCCAGAACTCCATGAAAACTACAGACCCATCTCCAACCTCCCGTTCCTCTCCAAGGTCCTGGAGAAAATAGTTGCCACCCAACTACATCGTCACCTGAACGGCAATAACCATTTACCAGGCTACAATATCTTTAGGAAAGACCGGGTGGAAAATCGGGGTGGAGGTGTAATATTTTATGTAAGGGAACACTTAAAGTGCAAACAGATAGAATGGGTCTGTGTACATAACCTTGAATGTATCGGTCTTAAAATAGCTCTCTCTCCACAAATGTCGATAACGCTGATTGGGATGTATAGACCTCCATCAGCTTCTAATGCTTTCTATGCAGAGCTTCAGGCTCTACTTAAGGAATGTGACACGAAAAATGAAGTAATCTTGCTTGGAGATTTAAATATTAACTGGCTTGACAAATCAAATCGGAGACAGTTAAAATCACTATTAACTAATCTTAATTTTACTCAATTAATCAAAGGTCCCACCAGACTAACTACTTCCTCGGAAACATGCATAGATCTTGTCTTTTCCAATAAGTGTGAGAGAATTCAAAAGACGTTCAATATGATCACAGGTCTGTCAGACCATAACCTCATTCTGTTCTCAAGAAAGCTATCAAAAAATAGATTTTCTTGTCCTAAGAAAACAACATCAGAGCAGATGAGAGTACCAAGGAGGGAGATTCCAAACTTGACACAGGCGCTAAACAATATCAACTGGGATAATTATCTCACCCATAATCATGTTAGTGACAACTGTAATGTATTCATGACTGTTATCCAAGACACAGTGTCTGCATTTACTAGAAAAATTAAAGCAAAACCATCAAAAAAGAATCACCTCCCGTGGTTGAATGAAACCATATGGACATTACTGAAAAAACGAGATCATGCTCTCAAAATATCACTTAAAACGAAAAGGGTGAATGATAGACAGACATTTACTTCTCTTAGAAATAAAGTGGTAAAGGAAATTCGATTTGCAAAAGCACATTTTTTTATTAATATAATCACTACTGCAAGAGGAAATGCTAAAGAGATCTGGACAAATATTAAAAAATTGACGGGAAATAGTACAGTGCACAGAGAAATTAGGGAGCTACAGCTAGAAGAGAAAGTCATCCATGATCCAAGGGACATTGCAACAACGTTGAACGATTATTTTATAGACTCAGTTAAAGAACTGACTCAAAGCAACTTCCCCCAGATAGAATACCACCCACCAATGCCACTGAACGCCGACAACCCCTTTCTTAATTTGTGCGTAGTGTCGCAGTCACAAGTTGATAAAGCTGTGTGTGGCCTCAAACTTTCACCAAATGCATGGATGCCGCACTCATCCCCCTGCGGCGGAAGGGCATTCGAGTGTTGAACTATCTGGACGACTGGCTGGTGTGCGCTCCATCAGAGAGCCTGGCTCGAAGCCACACAGAGGCTTTGCTGGCACATCTGGTTGCACTGGGTTGCACTTTATTTTCAGTAATGAGAAAAAAAACAACCTTTTCAGCAGTCTGCACTCATTCCAAGTTGCACTTTCCTGTTCAGGGGGACGGACTACAGTCTAATGGGTAGAGGTGGGAATTGAAAACCGGTTACACCTTTGAAGTTAGGGATGGGAATCCCCAGTGTTTCAATTCCTTGGAATCGTTTGCCTTTTTTGCAAGCGATTCCCATATCGATTCCAGTGGGCGCGAATGACGTCACCACGCACTTTGCGTAGTTACGCAACGTGCCCATTCGCGCCCAGCAGGAAAACATGGGGACAAAGCAGCATAAACGCTCGAAAGTTTGGTTATATTTTACAAAAAAGGATGACAACATACTTGCAATGTGGACATTTCAACAAAGGGAGAAAACTGTTAGGACTCGGCCGGCTGGTGCTTCCCTCCGCAACCTGGGAGCGTGGAGTCGGCCGGCGTTTGGCAGGACGAGCCGCGCGCTCGACGAGCCGCGCGCTCGGCCACGAGGACTGTAGTTCTACAGAAGTTCTACAGAAGAATATTTTGTTTTATTATTATTATTTTATATTAAATACATATTTTATATTACAAATAATTTTGCGGGGTTCCCCTGGCACACCATTGAGGAGCCCAAGGCTGGGGGCGTCGTAAAAACAAAGTTGATGCTAATCGACCTGTTTGTTCTCCTTTTTTCCAAATGAGATTCGATAAGAGAATCGAAAATGGAATCGGAATCGATAAAATCTTATCAATTCCCATTGAATTTGAATATTTGAAATGGTCCAGAAATTGCATGCTTATGAATTCTATTGATTGTGCTGGGTTCTGAAAATGCATGTAGCAAACCAACAACAAGACATATAACATAATATAATACATTTATTTTAAAATGCAATAGACAGTAGTCTGTCGCTGCATTGTAGTTGTACTTGAAGTGGGAATAACTATTGTAACATTACTGATTTGTTGATAATGTTGTTTTGGGAATTTGAGACGACAGCAGTTCTGTTTACAGTAATCCCAAATATCGGTTAGCTTTAATTGATTGAATTGATAAGGAACTGGATCAATGAGGCAAGGCAAGTTTATTTGTATAACACATTTCATGTACAAGACAATTCGAAGTGATTTACATAACATTTTAAAAAGTGCATTAAACAGTAAGGGCCTGATTTACTAAAGGTTTGCGTGCGTAAAAACGTGTGCAAACTTGACATCACCCGCAAACCAATGTGCAAGCTGATCTACTAACAGCGTGCAAAGAGGACTGCGCCTCTCAAATGAGCAAAATAGCACACGCTGTTCATTTAGTACTTTTGCCCTGATGAATAATCAATATGGGGCGTATGCGGCAGAAAGCGCTAAATACTGGGAGGGGAAAATGCAAATAGGTTCATTTACCACACGCAATGAGATTTACCAAGCCTGAAAGTAATTGCGGGTATTGTGATTGCGTCTGTATTTAATACGTTCGAAAGGAAGGTGCTAATCTGCCCAGCATTACGCACCGATGGCTGCTGTTATTGGGGCAAGGAGGCGACATCGCCAAAATCAAAGAATACGCAGAGAGAGAGTCTTTCGGACTCGTGTAAATTTGTTTGGAATGAATGAAAACCAGATAGTTGAAACATATCGACTATCTAGCGATTCCATCTTGGAGCTGTTGAATGAGTTAAGGGCTGATTTGAGGACTGGGGTGGGGATGGCTCAACTTGTGGTGGGGATTCTCCACATGCAAAAGGAGAAATATTTTATTTGAATGTTAAATCGAGTATTATTAAGCAAAAGGTTGCCACAGGAGGCACATTCATTTTTTTATTTGTGATAATAAATAAATCACGTGTTTTCATGGAGAAAAAAGTGTTTCTTATTGTGCGCCTGTTCTGCAGTTGGCTCTAGCGTGTCATACCCCGGTGTTGTGCCGTATTCAGCACCCCTTCCGTGAAAAGCACCCCCTCGTCGACATATATTACCCACAGATCTCTTATTCACGAGTAAATGTCAAAAAGGACTAAATGCTCATGTTTAATTTACTACAAATGAACAACAAAAATACAAAAATTATATTCTCATTCCGTGTCACGTTCTGTTTAGCGTCCAGTTTTGTGTTAATGATTCATGTTTAAATGCGCTCATGGATTCCACAATAGTCATACTTTCCCACAATCACAGTCACAGATAACAAAAATTGGGTAAATGGTTATTGATGTCATTAATTAATAGCCTGCTTACTGTGTGGTCTTCCATAATATTTGTAAATATATATAATATAAACTCCTAAGTAGGCCTATGTGTTTGTGTGAGTGTGTATGAGGGGGTGCTTTTCACGGCAGGGGTGCTGAATACGGCACAACAGCGCAAACCGTAAGACACGCAACACCTCATTTAAATACTGCGGTTTGCACCTGTTATCAATTGCGCAAGCATTCTTAGTTGATCACCCGCAAAACACACAACAACAGCACGTGCAAACTTTTTCAGTGCACACGCAATTTAGTACTCTTTATTTAGGATCTTAGTAAATCGGGCCCTAAGAGTTTAAAGACAGACAGACCTAAATGTAAAAGAATACAATGAATAAATGCAAGAAATAATAGTTCCAGTGCATTGTGGGACTGAAATGCAATAGTAAATAGGTTTTCAACCTTGACTTAAAACCATTAACAGTTTCAGCAGCCCTGATGCATTCTGGGAGTTTTTTCCATAGGTGAATAAATGTTAAATTTGGATTGCTAATGGAAGCTGACTCAAATTGATATTACT
Source organism: Cololabis saira (assembly GCF_033807715.1). NCBI lineage: Eukaryota > Metazoa > Chordata > Actinopteri > Beloniformes > Belonidae > Cololabis > Cololabis saira. Next base: position 31,684,140 of record NC_084600.1, read on the forward strand.
CTTTTGTCATAAAGAAGAGTTGGCACAAGAGATAATGATTTTAATCAGCGCACTAAGTCATATTCTAAGAAACATTCATTCTGTAATATTTGTTAGTAAACCACTTTTGTTACATGATAAGTATTCCGATTTTAGTGTTAGTTTGGATGGCTGACTTCAAAGATGAGCTTCTCCACTGACAACTAAGATTGAATGTGAGGACAGGTCTAATGGTCTGGTCTCTGAGGCCATAGATAAAGGAGCTCAGACATTTGGGAAAGATAATGATACAAATATAGATGAAAACATGGATGCGCACAGATATGACCCTGTCTAGATTTTTAGAAATAACCATGAGTAATGGTTTGAATAGAGTTGAGGACATAGTGAGGCCCAGCTGCACCAGATGCAGCAGTAGTGTGTTTTGAGCCTTCTTAGCTGAAGCTTTGTCTGTGGAGGCTGATCTGGCTGCTAAGATGATACCAATATAGGAAAAACTGACAGACAAACATGCTAAAACAAAAATAAAATAAGTTGATGCTTTGTCATAAAGCTCAAACAATGGATCAAGAAACAGACTATCTTTACCACAAAAGTCTTTCATTTGCATTTGCTTCAGTTCTTCAAAAGGAAAATTTAGCATTAAACTTAGTTGAATGACAATATTTACTGAACTGAAGGTCCAAACAACGCCAATAGCAATTCCAGTGTTTCCTATTGTGATGATGGCAGCGTGCCTCAGTGGATAACACACAGCTACGTATCTCTCCAGACACATCAGCACCAGTGTTAGAACAGAAACACCATGTAAGAGACGGTTAAAAACCGTTAGAGCAGCACAAACAGGATACAGCATTGTTACTCTACTACCGGACATTAGAAACATTACCTGGTTGTGTGCCAGCTGTACAGTGTCTGAGAAAAGAAGATTATATAAAAGAATATACCGAGAAGTCTCCAGAAACTTAGCTTTACTCCTCAGAGTGAACAACATGGTCCCATTAATGAAAAGAAACACACAACATGGCAATGTGGACACAACAGAAGAAAACACTATCCCCAGGATGGTCTGACGCTGCAGCTCAGCAGTGATGTTGGTCTGAGACTTGTATGAAAATGACATCTTAGAGCATTTAGGGACAAAAAATGTTCATTAACAAGTTAAAAATAAATGATCTTTTTCTGTAGTTTTTGCAGTGAAATGGATAGCCCATTCATTAAAAGAGTAAAGATGCTTTCTTGGCTCAAGAGCAGGCTTGAGACCATGTGTGTTTGCATGCAAATAAGGCTCTTCTGTCGACTTTGCTCCCTTTCAAAGGTTTTAAGCGTTCTAGTGCATGTGACGTCATCATGTGTATGCATGGGTAATGTATTCTGAGTGCAAGTGATGTAATCATTTCCAGTTGTGTACAATTTTTCTACATATTGGCATCTAAACATATGAAGGAAAACTGCCTTTTTCACAGTGAGAAGCTTATACATTTGGTCCTCATTTGGAAAAAAAAAATGTGTCTCCCATAACCCCCGCCAAATAAAAACAAAAAAACAAACATAAATAGATGTTCCTGTCCTCTCCTTCTTGGCAGTGGTGGATGGTGGGGTGCCCTCCGCCGCCTGGGGTGTGGTCAGTGGTGGTCCTGCTCATCTCTCGGCCTGGTGGCCTTCCTTGGGCGGAGCAAGGTACCTAGTCTGCGGCTGAGGACCAATTTGGCCTAGCGAGTCTTGGGATCCCTGTTGTAGAAGCTCCTGGTGGTAGGGATGCATGCTGGTGGCCTGGGGTTTTTGGCCGGCCTGGGCTTATAAGGAGTAATGACCCCATCTGCCTCTGACCCGCTCCCTATATAACATATAATCATGTAAGCCTAGTTGTCATTGTTGCTATTTACAGCGCTATTCTGACCAACCCAGCTTCTTCCACTGTATTTTACCTGTCTATACCTGTCTGTACTTGTCTGTTTGTCTGTACTTGTCTGCCTGTAATCCCGGTAGAGTGCTGAGGTCAACTGATCAACTTTTGCTGGAAGTCCCGAGGTCACAATATAAACACAGTGGTGACTGAGCCTTTTCCGTTCCGTCGGCACCCGTAGTCTGAAGAAACTTATGGTGGATTAAAAGATGGAGAATGAAAAGGGACTTTTGAAAGGCTTGTTCACTTTCAAAAAGATGCAGATGATTTGCTGGACAAGACTGAAGTTATTTGCATGTCGATTTGAAATGAATTACCATCGAAGTACATCGAGTCTCAAATACCACTTGCAGCCAAACACACGAACAGAGAGCGCCCCACTTTGCGCCTCGCCCGGCGCCCCGCCCGGCGCAGCAGAGCCGGCTGTCAGCTCCCTGCCGCTCCCCTGCTCTGTCGGGGCATGAACGGATCAACTTGATATATTAAAAACATGTATGTGACCTCGTTGTGTGTTACGAGTAAAGCCTTTTTCACATAGAACACGGCAACAGCGCCGGGGTGGCGCAGAGTCGTCGCAGAGCATGGCGCGCCTGCGCGCATGGGTCTGCAACTCAGGTCCTGGAGAGCACCTATCCAGCAGGTTTTAGATCTTTCCCTGCTTCAGCACACCTGATACAAGGAGCTGTGTCCACAACAGAGTTGTCAAGACCTTGATGACAAGTTAATGACGACCATTGATTAGAATCAGGTGTGTTCATGCAGGGAGACACCTAAAACATGCTGGATAGGTGGATCCAGGACCAGGGTTGGAGACCCCTATTTGTTGCAGGTTGCTTGGCCAACGAAAAAAAGTTTCATAACCATATATTGATAAATGATTCAATTGATCCTGATATGAGACATGGGAATGCTATATTTTATTTTAAATGAACATTTTATTGTTAAAAGAGCAAAAGAAAGCATTTCTACCACTTTTAAACACACAGGTATGTCCACATTCTAGGAGATTTCTCTCCACTTTTGTCCCTTTTTATTGATGTCCCGATAGGCCTGCAGTCTCGCATCCCACAGCTCCTCACAGAGACTCACGCGTGATGCGCGCCGCCGACCTCGGCTGCAGACCCTGCGCCCTTGCGCGGAGCCGCAGCACATAGCCTACACAATGGGCAGCATATACACAAAGCCGGCGGCGGCTGCCGCTGTGCGCACTCTATGTGAAAAAGGCTTAAAACGTTTTGAGTCAAAGTAAAATGTGCGCTTCCTTGCATTATTTCCACCTAAGTGATTTGATTTCTCCACATGTTTTAGACAGATTATTAATAGGAAAGTAGTGAGAATGCACTTTTTTCCTTAAAATGCTGTCCTACACGACTGATTTGGTGCCCGCCCTAATAAGCCTCGTGCCCCCTCTGAATATTTGCTCTGACGCCGACCCTGCCCGTTAGGGCCCCCACGTTCTTTTGATTGACGGCGACGCACCGAACGCTGCGTGCGCCGCGTAACCTACGCCGTAGGCTACGCCGTCGATTTTACGCGGAACCATAAATCAGCCTTTATTCACCGCAGCACCCGCCCGTGCGCTCCTGAAAGAAACTCTGAAAATAACTCCTAAAAGATGGGTGAGTACTTGTAATCTGTCTACGTTTGTACTTTCTAAACAGAAAACAAGCTTATTATCTTCTCTTTTTTCTGATTAAATGCATCCGAAATAGCCGGGTATTTTTAAAACCGAATATTTCCCCCCCTTCGTTTATAAAATAATTTGTATCCAGATTACATCTTTGTTAAAAAAAAAAAACCTTCCACACATAACCGAAGATATGCGTTTTCGACCACATTCATAAGCATTCCAAATCTGTAGATCATCTGTTCTTCGGGCCTGCCTCCGCGGCGCAGCTTCCCCGGGAGCGGCGTCTCCTTCTCGGTAACAAGCCCCAGGTGTCCCGCCACGGAGCTGCTGCGTTAAATCGACGCAGCCCTACGCCGTAGGGTACGCGTCGCCGCGTACCCTACGCCGTAGGCTCTGCGTCGGTGTAACGCAGTAAACAGTGGTCAAGAGCAGAGACCATTTATTTAATAAATAGCCTGGAGAACAGATGGTGGATCATCTGTAGTTCTGTAGTAAACAAAGGTCGCACGTTAGACGTCAGAATCAGAGCAGATTTGTTGTTGTTTTGGAGCATAATGTGACGTTCGAAAACGCAAAACTCCGGTTGTCTCTGTCTACACGCATCTACATAAACAGAGTTTTCAAAAATCTTCACTTTGCCCGGAGTTTTTTTAAACATTCGTTTATTTGCGTTTTCTTGTGGATGACATGTCCAAACGTAGGAAAATATCTTTGGTTTAGCAGATACCCGGCTACGTGTGTACGGGGTCTGCGCAGTAAGACGGGGCAGAGCTGTGGAGACGTCTCCCTGGTGCTGCGTCATATGACGCGGTGTTCGAAAAAAAAAAGCGTTTGTAGGCGCTTGGCTAAAATCAGCCACTTTTTCCTATGAATAAGTGCCCGTATGTCTTGTAAAACATATTAAATCCTACATTAACTTCTCACATAGTCATTTTCACATAAGGTCAGGTATCATTTTTGAAAAAATTCTAACCTGCAATATGCTCTTTAACACTGTAAAGCCGTAAATGTAGTCGCCGTTGGTGCCTGCGTACGCGTTTGTTCGGCTCCCAGCGTACCACGCGTAGTACCCGAGTAGAGCCCGTCATACCGGTGGTAGGGGGCAGTAAGCAGAGCAACAGTTGGAAAAGCTACTTATATTAAGTAGCAGAAGTAGTAGCAGCAGCGGTAGCAGATTAGAACAACAAACACTTTTACAGGACAATATTGGATGATGTAGGAGATTATAACATCGTGTGAATGTGTTTGAGTGTGTATGAATGTTTGTGGTGGTCGGAGGGGCCGTTTGGCGCGATATGGCAGCCACGCTTCCGTCAGTCTGCAGGGCAGCTGTGGCTACAGACGGAGCTACCACCGGGGGAGAATGTGTATGAATGAATAATAATCTTTGTAAAGCTCTGGGTGCCTTGAAGGAAGCTATATAAAACCACAGCATTATTATTATTATTATTATTACTCTTTAATTTTAATTAATTTTTATTACTTATTTATTATTACTTTTTTACCCCCTTTCCTGTATGTGTGTGTGTGTGTGTGTACTGCTGCTACGTGAGTTTCCCCTTTGAGGGAGTAATAAAGGACTATTTTATCTTATCTTATTATTATTGCTTATTATCAAAAATAGATAGTCTGTCCAGACTAATTTATCCGGCATTCTCCTTACCCATCTCAACAAGAATGACGAAACAATAAATACAGTTAATTTTAAGTTCATATGGAGAAATAGATGTCAATATATAAGAAAGATTGACATGGGAAAAAACTATGATGATGTTGAATGTGATCGATTTCAATATTATGAATGGTGTCTTGAAACTGAAATAGTTAAAATCTTTCCTTACAAATAGACATTCCATCTGGTTTATTGTTCCTAATATGATTTTCCAAAAAATGGGTGGAATAATATTAGAATAATATTATTTTGTTGAAGACAAGAATTTGGACTTTGTCCTTAATAATTTGGTGTTATTGGGAAAGTTCTTCATTCACAAATGTAGATTTTTTGAAGACCAAACCATGTTTGACCCATTGGAGAAATGAGCTAAAGCTCTTGAGTAAGTCCTTGAGTCTTGTTAAAGAAAAGAAAGCCCTTAAACTGCTTTCTTTACTTGAAAGATATGATTTAATATAAGATGGCCCTTGTGAGTTATTTTTTATTTATTTTTTATTTTATGTTGTACATTAATTAGATTCTCAGGGCCCGATTTACTAAAATCCTAAATAAAGAGTACTAAATTGCGTGTGCACTGAAAAAGTTTGCGCGTGCTGTTTGCGTGTGGTTTGCAGGTAATCAACTAAGATTGCGTGCGCAATTGATAACAGGTGCAAACCTCAGTATTTAAATGAGGTTTTGCGTGTCTTAAGGTTTGCGAGCGCAGATCTGCGCCATGGAGAGTCTGGATGGAAAGCACAGTCACAAGTCAGAAGCGCAAAATTAAATTTGACGAGTTGGAGTTGATATTAGTGGAAGAGGCAAATAAACACATTCATGAACTACAGCAAAGAAATTTAAACATTACCAAAAGAAACGCAATATCGGAGAAAACCTGCGATAGAATAAATGCAGTTGGTAACACAAAAAACGGAAAAACGTCTGGTTTTTCATATTTCAATTTTAGGCACAGATCAAAAATACGAAATAGAAAAACGGGCCACAGGACTGAATTTGATTTTAATATTGAATTGGTCGGGTTTGCGTGACCCGGCGGTGCTCGGCATGATCTGAGGAGAAAAAGACATCAGACACAGAGCTGGAGAGCGCTTTGATTCAATCTATTTATGAGTTAAGTTTTTATTCAGATGTCCACAGTATATTACAAATATTATATATTATATAGCAAACACTGACAGTAAATGTGTGACAGATGGGACCATATGGCCGTCGATTTAACGCAGAACCATAATTCAGGCGAAGCTGCAGTCTCTGCGCTGATCCTGACACAGCGGGTCGGAGCGGATTTGGTCATGATGTTTAACCTGTGTTTTGTGATTAATAAGCACGGGTTTTAATTAAATGTAATTTACGAAGGATGATTTCACGTTCAATAAGATAAGTAATCAATAAAATACAAAGTTTTGGCACAAAGGCTTGGCCTGCTTGTGGGCGAGTGGAGGGGGGCACAATAAGAGAAGGTGGCACAATAACAGCAGCAGCAAATTTGCACCTTCCTTTCGAACGTATTAAATACAGACGCAATCACAATACGCGCAATTACTTTCAGGCTTGGTAAATCTCATTGCGCGTGGTAAATGGAGCAATTTGCATCTTCCCCTCCCAGTATTTAGCGCTCTCTGGCGGTTACGCCCCATATTGATTATTCATCAGGGCAAAAGTACTAACTGAATTGCGTGTGCAATTTAGCGCATTTCAGAGACGCAATCCTCTTTGCACGCTGTTAGTAGATCAGCTGGCACTTTGGTTTGCGGGTGCTGTCAAGTTTGCACAGGTTTTAACACACGCAAACCTTTAGTAAATCGGGCCCTCAGTGTATATTTTGTAATACCGATGTTGCTCAACCCAAGGCAAAAGTTTGTAATTCTGATATGACTTTTATGTGCTTTGTTTGTTTGTATCTATCTTTCAATAAAAAAAAAACATATTCTGGTGTAAAATTAAAGTGAAGTTAAAGTGAGTTAACAAGGGGAAGTTAACCTGCATGGAGAACTTTCTCCAGCTGAGAGCAGCAGTGCCAGCTGGGATCAGACCGGGAACAGCGATACTAGCGGCCAGAGCGAGAACTGCAGGTCACGTACGCGTTCAGTGTCTTTTTGAGAACGTGCCTGTCGACGCGCCAAATGAACGCAGGATACGTGTGACGTCACGCGTACGCGTTCTGAACGGCGACCATATTTACGGCTTAAAGTGAATGGGACCAACAGATTTATCATCATATTTAATGGAATAGTGACAGGTTTATATTATTATTTATTTAAACTCATATCTGCATTTTTTGTAAAAAAAAAAAAATAGAATAAGTAAAAAAAAAAAAAAAAAACAAACAAATTATTTAGGGGGATTAAGAATATTAAGAATATTTTAGGGGGGCTTAAGCCCCCCTAAAATAGGCCTAACGACACCATTGATCTGGTCTACCACCCCTTATGTGAGATCATCTATCACTATTTCCAAGAACGGTGTTCTTGAAAGTAGCTAAACTAATTAGTGGATCTAGTAAAAATCTATATTTGATCACTACATAACCTCTGTAAGTAATGCCCGCTCAACCTACGCCATTGTGTCGGCCCTCTGTTGTTTGACGCAAGCCTTATAATTTAATTATTTTTTTGTTTTTCTCGTTTTTTTTTATTTTTCCGACGAAATGAGGGCCTTTTTGCCCCCCTAAACGTGCCCCAAAAGTCACCAAATTTTGCCCGCAAGCCAGGCCTGGCGAAAAAATTGATATTTGGCTCAACAGCGCCCCCTAGAAAACTTTGTGCCTCAAGCCCCACAATACAGTTTGACGTACCAAAATCGGTACACACCTGTATCATGTCGCAACTTAAAGAAAAGTCTCTTGGCGCCATGGCCGAAACCGAACAGGAAGTCGGCCATTTTGAACATTTTGAATTAATCGTGTAATTTTGGCGCAATTTATGCCATTCCTTCGGCAGTTAATACGGCCCAAACTGTAACGTGCACCCAGGTGTATTATACATCAAAATGTGCGTCTCCATCCTGCGACAACGCGCATTACTTTTCTCGTTCAAAAGCGTTACCGTGGCCGTGGCTACCGTTCTGTATCTACAAATACTGCAGGCATCTTATAAACGAATGTCAAGTCAAACATATTGGCAAAGTGAATTTAATTCTATTACTTCTGAAATAACATGGAAAGTAGTGTGGAATAATATCATTCAAGCTTCAAAAAATCCTAACCATCAAACTATACACCTAAATATTGTTCATAGAGCTTACTTTACTCCCAGACTTAGACATTCAATGAAGCTGGAATCATCTCCCCTCTGCCAATTATGTACACAAGGTTGCTTAGGTACTCTTATACATATGTTTTGGGAATGCCCTGGAGTACAGTTGTTTTGGTTACAAGTCACCAAATCTTTATCCAAAATCTTAAAGGAGGTGGTTCCATGCTGTCCCGTACTTTGTTTGCTGAATGATAATTCTCAATTTGTAATGTCAATACATGAAAAAAGAATTTGGCTTTCCGGCTTAACTGCTGCTAAAAAAATACTGGTAGTACGGTGGAAACCACCACATAAACTATCACTGGATCACTGGTGGCATCTTCTGATGGGTATTTTAACCCTTGAGCTCTCTGTTGCACGGTCTCATGGAGCAAAAGAAAAGACCATAAAATCCTGGTTAAATGCCATCAGAGCTGTGAAGTCTTGCCTATAAAGGGGGGGAACGGGGAAGGGATGGTGCAGATCACTCACTGGGGTGGGAGGGTTTTTCTTTTTCTTTTTGTTGATTAACTGCCAGTATTGGGATGGGTATGCAAGGGTGTGTGTGTGGATGTGAATGTGTGTCTGTGTGAGAGCGTGTATGTGTATGTATGTGGGTAAAGGAGGAGACAGACAAGTGTAAATATGTACAGTATATGAAATGTTTTTGTTTTGTTCTAACTGTTGTGACACATTTTTTCCCCTGTTTTTTACGTTTGTTCTTTTCAGATGTACAGTGGACATGTTGCTACAGCAAGTGTGTAGAGCTGTGCTTGAGACTGTCTGCCCCCTTTTTCTTTTTAAAAGTTGGCATAAAACTAATAAAAAATTGTTAACAAAAAAAAGCGTTACCGTGGCAACGCTAGACGCCAAAAAACGCGCCCCCCCCCTTCATCTGATTGATCGATATCTGATAGTTCCTACTTTCTGCCATAACTTTTGAAGGTTTGTGATAAAGACATGTGGGTGGTGTAATCTGACTCGGTAATGAGTACTTGACCTTCATTGGCATGAAGTAGCCCCGCCCCTTCTTCTGATTGGTCGATATGTGATAGTTCCGATTTTCTGCAATAACTTTTGAAGGGTTTGACATAAAGACTCGTGAGTGGTGTCATCGGACTCCGTTTTGAGTATAAATGTATGCCCACACCCTGGGTGGGGTTGGCGAAAGGGCCTTTCTGTGTGGAGTTTGCATGTTTTCCCCGGGTTCCCTTGGGTAGCAATGTGAGCTACCCTCACAAAAACATGCACACAGTCCTGGGCTACACATGCCCCCTCTGGCCAACCGGATCGCCAGATGGGGTGCCATCTGGCCAGATGGGGCGCGCTACGTCCGGCCGGAGAAGCCCCACCCTGCCTGGTGAAAAGATGCGGCCTGTTCACTCCTCAGGTTAAGGAGGAGACCTGAGCTCAGTGCAGGGCCCTCCCGGGGTTGGTAGAGGATGGCAATGCCCAGGGGCCTCATTTATAAAAGAGTGCGCAGGATTCATACTAAAAGTGCTCGTAAAGCCAAAAGCCTAAAATGGCGGGCGCAAAAAAAAATCCGGATTTATAAAACCCTGTGCACGCACACTTGCACGCAATGTTCGCTTTATAAATCACAGCCCAGCTGGAAGGTTGCGCAGCTGAATTCGGCTCATATCCCGCCCTCTACACGCCCACTTTTTACCATAAATGGGCAATGCAAAGTAGTATTTGCATATGATGAGCCTGCTGAGCATGCGCAGCGGCTTCCTGCAGCCTGTTTGGGCGTCAGGATGAATGAGACGTGTCCAGCCACCGTGCCACTGAATTTCACGGAGACTGAGAAAGAGATGTTGTGGATGAGGTGGAGGACAGGAAAACGACATTATTTGGTGGTCACAGTAAAAGTAGAAAAAGTATATAAATAGTATAAAATAAAGCGAGTGAGTGGCAGCACGGCGTTGCTGTGCTAAACGCCGTGAGTGCCTGGGGACTGGGGGGACATGTCCCCCCCACTTTTCAAAATCATGCTCTCGTCCCCCCCACTTTTTACAGTTTAAAAACTAACGGTAGGCTCAGCCTGTAATTGCAAATCATCCAGACACCCTGTGCGAAGGCGATGCGAAGACGGCCCGGCAGCCCCGCTATCCCTCCTCCCTCCCCTCTCCCCTCAGTGCTGCTCAAGGTTGATTTATGGTTCCGCGTCACACCAACGCAGAGCCTACGGCGTAGGTGCGTGTCGCCGCGTACCCTACGGCGTAGGCTCTGCGTCGTTTTAACGCAGAACCATAATTTAGGCTTACGCCCGCACGTAAAGGTTTCACGCGCGCGTAAAACTCATTATATATATATAAAAAAAAATCTGTGTCCCTTTAGGGGCTCCGTAGAGCCCCTAAACGCTCTACAGAGCCCCTCATTTGTTCTGTCATCAGTCACTCTACGGTTAGAAGCGGTGGAGAAGAGGAGGTTCACGGCGTGTCCTGGCACCGCGGCTGCAGCAGCAGCAGAGTCCTGACTGACGCTGTGCTTCAAACACAGAGGGACACGATCAGCGCTATTTTATTATAAGTCTGATATGTGATGACATTATTAAGAGTATGACATGAATATGGCTTCATTTCACCACCTCACCGCCTGCGTCGCCAGTTCCCCATATCTTAAGTAAGTTCCTACGGGAGGGTCAGGGTTGGCGTAGGGATACGCAGATATTTCGGTTAGTTTTTTCTTTTTAAATCCCAACCTTTGCGTAGAAGGTGGCTTGCACATCTTTCAGCCCCAGTTTTGTGCGCAAGCAAGCTTTATAAATGAGGCCCCAGGACTGTTACTTAGGTAGGAGCACTGGGTGATAAAATGGGGGAAAAAACCGGGATAAAAATAAAAAATAAAAAATTTTAAAAAAAGGTACCCAGCACTATTCTAGACTAGAATAGATATGTAGTTTTGGTTTTGACTCATTGTAAGATTGGCAATCAGTTTAGTGTTGGTTTTAGCTTACAGTGCAAGTTAACAATTAAATAAACAGAGTTTAGGCAGGATTAAATGTAAATTTAATTTTTAAAGCTTTAACATCTCTAATTTGACATGTCTGAAACAATTGTGCTGTCAGTTTCAGGTTCACTACATCTGAAATACAAAATATAATTTGTAGAACAGATAAAAACCTGATACTGAGTTGTAGTTTTCCCGACTCATGATTTCTCACATCAGCTTGTGGTCATTCGAGTTTTATGTACAAATATATATTAAACCTTATCATGTCTTTTATATGTTTAATTTTTGATGGTGGTAGAGCACTTTGGTGTGTGTGTGTGTGTGTGTGTGTGTGTGTGTGTGTGTGTGTGTGTGTGTGTGTGTGTGTGCGCGTGTGTGTGCGTGCAAGAGAGAGAGTGAGACATGCAGGTCTGTCAGTATTTTTGAATTGTTTTATGCACAGACATTTTATGATATGTTTTATAAATATCTGTGTATATATATATATATATATATATATATATATATATATATATATATATATATATGTATATGTATATATATATATATATATATATATATATATATCACACGACCTCCGGCCTTCCCCACACCACGTATGGAGCTAGAACAGTCTCATAATTCACAAATGCACAGGACAAGTTTTACAAATGCACAGACCGATTTGCAAATACACACACCGTTTCACACGTTCACAGGACAAGTTTTACAAATGCACAGACCGATTTGCAAATGCACACACCGTTTCACACATGCACAGAACAATTCACACGTGCGTAGGACAAGATATACAAATGTATTTTTGATGCACACACAAATATAACCTGATTTACAAATGTTTTTTTGTCTGTGACCAATCAGATGTCTTCATTTGTTTCATCCAATCATAAGAGCGCACCCCACATGGGGGAAGCAGCGCCGTGGATAAAACACGACTTACTCTAAACCAATCAGATTAAAGGGGTGGATACAACTGCTGTTTGAACTGCGTTAGCACCGTTCGCTTAGAAAAGTGATTAATATTTGGAGTTGGTGGAGTAAAGATAAATAAACAGCAACAGGAGATAAAAGATAAATAAACAGGATAGAGAGGAGATCACTGTTCTGCTTTTCTTGTGATCCCGGTAAATAAAACGCGAACGCGCGATCAGAGATGGTTTGTCGGGCCGTTTAACCAGAGCTGTCAGGAGACTGCACTCCAAGTCCTGCCGATGCAGCAACTGATAAGAAACAGCGGAGATTTTTATATATTTGCTCAGTTTGGTTTCACAACGTATTACATGGGATTGTCCCGCTGATTCAGCTCAGAACCAGACAGACCAGACGGGACGAGCTGCAGCGGCAGGTGGAGCAGCATGCACATGTCAGGAGATTAATTTACCGAAATATCTCCGTATCCAGCTCAGATGTTTGATGATCGGTGGACTAAATCCCGAACAGCATCATCACGGCTGCATCTTCCCATGAGCATGACTCTTGTGAGATTAATCCAAGTTTATCATTGTGAAACTGCCAGAATCAGAATTAGAAAACTGCCTGTTATTCTCATGACATGCATTGGTAGTTCAGTGGTAGAATTCTCGCCTGCCACGCAGGAGGTTAAAACTGCTGACTTCCTCGTTGGTCAAATGGACCATTGTTTTTAGGCACATCAGTTCCAAGACCCCCATCACATGTTAACAGATGAGGGCTGCCCTTCCTGTGTTCCGTTAAGGGTTTGGGCTGTCCAACAACTGTCCCATTGTATTTTTAAGGTTTAAGGAGGTTTTGTCAGGGGGGTCGACTGACAGCCATCTCATTGTCTTTAAGTTGACCATCTCATGACAACAAAACCCCCTTGAACATTTCTTAAAAGGATGTCTGTTGCTCTGCACACCACAGATAAGTTACTTACTAACTGAAAAGTCATAAGGTGTGACTTTTCAACTATCATCTGATCTGTTTGACCATCTGTTTTTTACCATTGTCCATTGTTTACCAAATATGGTCAAGTTTCCTGCCAGTTTTACCAAATAAAAAGCTTCCTGCAAGGGAGGGTCTTTGGGAAGCATTTGCTGTCAGGGGGCTGCCTCTGTCAGTATTGCTTTCCCCTCCTGCAGGAGCACCTGAAAAATCATTCCATAGTCTCCGGTGTCTTTTTCTAAGTTAATTAATGTATGTTGATGATTTAGAAACCTAACACTCTGCACCGGGAATGTGTTGATCTGCCACCGCTGTTTTGACACATGTTTGTCCCTGTGTGGTGGCAATGTCACATCATGAATGTGAGGATAACAGCTGCTTGTTTCTGACCTCCACGTCTGGTCACTGTGGTCAGCTGGTGTCTGGCCGGGACCAGCGCCACTCGCGGCCAGAGCCAGAACGAGACTGCAGCAATATATTCACCCCGTCAACAGGCTCGTTCTCCTGAAAGACACTGTAGTTCAAATACATAAATATCTCCGCTGTTTCTCATCATCAGTTGTTGCATCGGCAGGACTTGGAGTGCAGTCTCCTGACGGCTCTTGTTGAACGGCCCGACAAACCATCTCAGATCGCGCTGTTTTCTTTAGATCACAAGAAAATCAGAACAGTGATCTCCTCTCCATCCTGTTTATTTATCCTTTATCTCCTGTTGCTGTTTATTTATCTTTACTCCACCAACTCGAAATATTAATCACTTTTCTAAGCGAACGCAGTTCAAACAGCAGGTGTATCCGCCCCTTTAATCTGATGGGTTTACGAGTAAATCGTGTTTTATCCACGGCGCTGCTTCCCCCACGTGGGGTGCGCTCTTATGATTGGATGAAACAAATGAAGACATCTGATTGGTTGCAGATCCTTCCGTGTTAAAAAAAACGTATTTGTGGATCGAGTCACGTCAGAGGAGTCTCAAAACTCACACACAAATCCAGCGCAGCTCACAGACAAAAAAACATTTGTAAATCAGGTTATATTTGTGTGTGCATCAAAAATACATTTGTATATCTTGTCCTATGCACGTGTGAATTGTTCTGTGCATGTGTGAAACGATGTGTGCATTTGCAAATCGGTCTGTGCATTTGTAAAACTTGTCCTGTGAACGTGTGAAACGGTGTGTGTATTTGCAAATCGGTCTGTGCATTTGTAAAACTTGTCCTGTGCATTTGTGAATTATGAGACTGTTGTAGCTCCATACACCACGGCAGGGAGACCAGCCAAGAGGCACCTTAAAAGAACACTTTGATATCAAGTTTTTTTTCCAGGTATTTGATGGATTACTAGAGTTGTCCAGCAGTGTGAGTTTAACCAGCAGCCATCTTGAATCTCATTACAGATATCAAAGATAATCTTATGCACTGAAGCTGAGATTTAACATCAGGACAGGTCTGATGGTCTGATCTTGGAGATCATAGAAGAGGAAACTCAGACATTTAGAAAAGATGATAATAACAAATAAAAATCTGTAAGTACACTGCTTATAACTTGACTACATTTTTGGAAATCACTATAAGCAATGAATTGTGTATAGGTGAGGACATACTGAGGTCTAACTGCACCAGATCTGGCAACAGTGTCTTACAAGCAAGTATAATAATTCATCATCAGGGAAGTCATGGTTATTTAGTTTATTTTCTATTGTCGAATCCAACAACACTGCCCTTTTTCACAATTTTTAAATGTAGCTTTTACTGTATGTTTTTATGTCTTTCCCACAATACACCACGGATGGAACAAACAGGCTGTGTAAATGCAGTTAATTATGTGTGCTCCTACCTCGACTCTTATAAATCACCTTCCATTCCTGCCTCTTCTAGAAGAAAGTATTCAAAACAGCCCCTTTCTATCCTTTTTGCAAAGTCTACCACCATCTGTCCTGCATTCCTATCCTGGATAACAAACTTGCCCATCACGTCCGCATCACTTCTCCAACATGCCCATGGAAACCCTCACCAATCAGCACTCTTTTATATGTGGAAATGCTCTTCAACGCGTTATCTAACTCACTCCAGAATTCTCTTTTAACTCACATTCCACCAGTGAAGCATAACCACTAACAACTTTAAAAACAAGCACACCTTCAGACAGTCTTTTCACCTCTCGAACATTCCTGACAAACTCTCCTTTCAAGATGACTCCTCATCCATTTCTCTTCCCATCAACACCATGATAAAATAGCTTGAACCCTGCTCCTAAGCTTCTAGGCTTCCTACCCTTTCACCTGGTCTCCTAGACACTGAACATCCACCTTCCTCCTTTGCATCATTTCAACCAACTCTCTAGTTTTTCCTGTTATCGTCCCTATCCCTATCCCTACCATTAACGCCTTGTCTTCAGATAACAAATCCCATCAGTAAATTGAAAAGTATTCTTGTTTTTGCTGTAGCTGGGATTTAAAGGCACCGGCAGCCAAGATTAAACATCAGGACAGGTCTGATAGTCTTGTCTCTGAGACTATAGATGAGGGAACTCAGACATTTAGGAAAGATGATGAGTACAACATAAAGTAATATCATTATGTACACAGCTGTTAACCTGTCCAGAGTTTTAGAGATCACTATGAGCAGTGGAGTGTGTACAAGTGAGGACATACTGAGGCCCAGCTGCACCAGATACAGCAGTAGTGTGTTCCGAGCCTTCTTAGCTGAAGCTTTGTCTGTGGAGGCTAATCTGGCTGCTACCATGACACCGATGTAGGAAAAACCGACAGACACACATGCTAAAACAAAAATAAAATAAGTTGATGCTTTGTCATAAAGCGCGGACAATGGATCAAGAAACATACTATCTTTACCACAAAAGTCTTTCATTTGCATTTGCTTCAGTTCTTCTAGAGGAAAATTTAGCATTAAACTAAGTTTAATCAAAGCATTTACAAAACTGAAGGTCCAAATAACACCAATAGCTACTCCAGTGTTTCTGACGGTGATGACAGCAGCGTGCCTCATGGGATAACACACAGCTACGTATCTCTCCAGACACATCAGCACCAGTGTTAGAACAGAAACATCCTGTGAGGAAGCATTAATTACTACTAGTACAGCACACACAGGATACAACAGTATTACCCTAAAAGCAGAGATTAGAAATATTGACTGACTCTGCGCCATCTGTATCGTGTCTCCAAAAAGAAGGTTATACACCAGAATATAACAAGGAGTCTCTTGAAACACAGTTTTACTCCTCAGAGTGAACAACATGGTCCCATTAATGAAGAGAAACACACAACAAGGCAGTGTGGTCACGATGGAAACAACCACTATGCCCAAGATGGTCTGACGTTGTAGGTTAACAGTAGAGTTTGACTGATTTGTGAAGGACATACTATACAAACATTAAATGCAAATGAATTTTTAACTCAACTTTAAAATTAAAATAAAGTTGTAACCACTACATCATTTCATTTTCAGAGCAGAGAGGGTTCCTGAGTTGATATTCTGAAGTGAAGCCCACATCCATTTCACACCGTTGAGGTCAGAGCAGGTCTGCCTGAGTCTCCAATCTCTTGCATATTATTTAAGTGATCCATACATGCACGCACGCACGCACGCACGCACGCACGCACGCACGCACGCACGCACGCACGCACGCACGCACGCACGCACGCACGCACGCACGCACGCACACACACACACACACACACACACAGACACACAGACACACAGACACACACACACACACACACACACACACACACACACACACACCTTATGTAACATCAATTATAGACATTATCAAGAGATTTGGAGATATGAAGGGGTTGGGATGTAAATATCAAGGATTCGAAAATATCATTAATGAATCCACTTTAAAAAACAGCTGCATACAAATGATATTTTATATGACTTTTTATGTAAAACAAATCTGTATATGAATGGGATATAAAAAGTCTTTTGCATTTGAGCCTTATCCTCAAAGTGTTGAGTTCAATGCAGCTGTAGTTCTTTTTATTTTGTTTCAGCCTTTCAGGATTACCATGACCTTGATTGGTGTTCTTCAACAATGGTCCTCAGCAATAGCGGAGCAGGCGGGGGGGCAGAGGGGGCGGCCGCCCCGGGCCCACGCCGAAGTGGGGAAAAAAAAAGTGTGCTGAATAAAATAAGGAAAGTTGGACTATATAACAATTGCGTTCATAAGTTCATTCGTAACGCAGTAAACGGTGGTCAAGAGCAGAGACCATTTATTTAATAAATAGCTTGGAGAACAGATGGTGGATCATCTGTAGTTTTGTAGTAAACAAAGGTCGCACGTTAGACGTCAGAGCAGATTTGTTGTTGTTTTGGCGCATAATGTTAGAAAACGCAAAACTCCGGTTGTCTCCGTCTACACGCATCTACATAAACTGAGTTTTCAAAAATCTTCACTTTGCCCAGAGTTTTTTTAAACATTTGTTTATTTGCGTTTTCATGTGGATGACAGGTCCAAACGTAGGAAAATATCTTCGGTTTAGCAGATACCCGGCTACGTGTATCGTGTATATTTATTTTATTTGTTTATATTTTAAATTACATTTTATTGGATATTGGAATATTTTTCAGTTATTTTATTTTTTTATATATGATGCGCTGACTGGAGAGCACGTTTAATTTCGTTGTACATAAGTTATAATGACAATAAAGAACTATCTATATCTAAATACATGTCGTCGCACATTGTAAACTGTTGTCGTGTAGGTTGTGTCTGAATTGTGCTACTCGGCTGTATTGAATCCGACATCACTGGAAGTCATTTGATTTTTATCTCCAGTTTGATACCTATATCTTAAAGTCTGCATTAGGCTTATAATTAGGTTTGACATAATGACTGGCAAAATCCATGGTGCTGGAACCTCATTTGTATGATTCTGACCGCGTGCGCCTGCATGCTGTGATTGTGTGTCAGAGGGGCTGATCTGTGGCATTTTTTTTTTTTGAGCGATTATGTTTTAACGGGGATGTTTAAGCCACAAGGGCCCATCAAGAATGTCCCCCCCCGGTGGGTACCACATGGAGAGCGGTGGCTGAAAGCCAAACAGAGTTGGTCGCAAAAATTCTAAAAATTCCACCTCAATTATATGGAATTGTTTTGGATTTTCCAGAAGTGGTCAAGCTCAAGAAAATGTAATTTGCAAAGTTAGCACGGAAATCTTTTCAATGTCGATTGGTAACACGGCAAATCTGTTTAATCCCCTGAAGAGGAAGCATCCCAAGCAGTATGTTGAGAGCCAAACAGCGAGGGCAGCAGCTACTGTAGCATGAGACCAAAACAGACAACATAAACAGGCATTTGACAAGTCAAGCAAGCGATTCAAAGAGGTAACAGAAGCTGTTACCTTTTATCTCGCAAACGTTAAAGACGGAACAAAATGAGGTGTTCGAACGGCGGCTTAAAGTAACTGACAGTTCTATACTAATGCACCGGTAGGAGGTTTAAAGGTAATTTAGCTGTCAGAGTGCAATTCAATCTTGCACTTAATGAGCTTGAAGGAAATATTTTCAACACATAACAGTTTTCTAGTAAGTTGAAATACTGAATTGAACAGAATGTAAATAATAAGAATGAACTAGAAAATTTCAGGAAATTTCGATATGGGCATGCCCTACTGCCCATTCGTCCCCTCTCGCTGCTTTGGTTTGGGGCTGTAGTGTTTGTGTTCGGGGTGGTTCTATGTCAGTTTGAGGTGTTTACGGTTGTATTGCATTCATTCCTGTGCTCCCCACAGGGGCTGTGGTCTAGGGTTATTAATAAACCACACCCTCTGCTTCGGGGTTGTGTGGTTTAGGGTAATTAATAATGGCCAAGAAGTAGTTTAGGGTTGTTAACAAACCATTAAATGTTGTTGATAAACCTTTGGGGATGGGGCCATTTGGCAGGCATTTTGACTTAAAATGTATGTAAATCACAGCTTCATGAAATTTGAATATGTTGTAGTCTACAGCGAGGCGAGGCTTGAAACATTTGAATCATGTCCCTATGATAATCTGTTGCCTAGCAACAAGCGTCCAAAGTCAAATGGACTTTTTTTTTTAATTGAAAGTTTAATATCTCAAAAACTGTAATAATTGGCATAATGAGGTTGAAAGATCTGAAGTTAACCGAGTCTGGAAACATTTAAATGATGTCACTACGATAAAGTTCGGCCAAGCAATAAGCGTCCGAATTTTTTATTTAAAAAAAAAAAAATTTTATCCCCGTTTTTTTCCCATTATATCACCCAGTGCTCCTACCTAAGTGACAGTCCTCGGCATTGCCATCCTCTACCAACCCCGGGAGGCCCTGCACCGAGCTCAGGTCTCCTCCTTAACCTGAGGAGTGAGCAGGCCGCATCTTTTCACCAGACAGGGTGGGGCCTCTCTGGCCGGACGTAGCGCGTGGAAGGATCACGTTATTCCGGCCAGATCCTCCCCACCCCATCTGGCGCCCCGGTTGGCCAGAGGGGGCATGTATAGTCCAGGACTGCTGCATGTTTTTGTGAGGGTAGCTCACATTAGCTACCCAAGGGAACACAGGGAGAACATGCAAACTCCACACAGAAAGGCCCAGGGTGTTGGCGCTGAAGTCATGGGGGAATTAACACGCACTTCAGCGCTCACAGCGTCCCCGGCGGGAATTGAACCCAGGACCTTCTTGCTGTGAGACGGCTGCACAACCAGCTGCGCCACCATGCCCCCCTAAGCGTCCGAATTTGAACCTTTTTTTCCGCTTCTTGGCATCTAGCGTTGACACTGTAATGCTTTTGGCTGAGAAAAGTATTGGTGTATGCTATGTGTGGGTCCACGTTCCGGTTCAGGCTACGTTAACGGATAGGTCTTTTTTTCACCATGGTAAAAAGCCCCATCCGAATTAATGGGGCCATTTGGCATGGATTTTGACATAAAATCTCCTTAAATCACAGCTTCATGAAATTTGAATATGTTAAAGTCCACAGCGTGCCGAGTCGAGGAACATTTGTAAGATGTCTCTACGATAACCTGTTGCCTAGCAACAAGCGTCCAAATTAAAATGGAAATTTTTTTTAAACTGAAAGTTAAATATCGCAAAAACCGTAATAATTAGCATGATGAGGTTTACTGTCCTTTAGTGCAAATCTGGCCGAGTGTTTGAACGATTTCTCTACGATAAAGTTCGGCCGAGCAATAAGCGTGTGCATTTTTGACTTTTCTTTTGCTTTTTGGCATCTAGCGTTGCCACGGTAACACTTTTGACTGAGAAAAGTAATGCCCATCGAGGCACGATGGAGACGCATCCAACGATGTATGCCATGCATGGGTGAAAGTTGCGGTCCGGGCAGCATTAACAGATGGTTTATTCACATGCTCCCCCATACAAATGCATAGGTTTTTGTTGCCATGGTAACAAGCCCCATAGGATAGAATGGGACAATTTGGCTTTAATATCTCAAAAGCTGTAAACGAGAGCGTATTGAGACCTCAGTATGGTGTAGTCCACATCAACCTGAGTCTTTTAACGTTGGATCAAAGTCTCTACGATATTGCGTTGCCGCGCAACAAGCGTCAAAGTTTCGTTAGCATCAAAATGAGCATAGTTGAATATCTCAAAAACCGTAATAGCTAGCATGATGAGACTAAAATACACAACGCATCCCGGGTTTTTCAATGTTGTAATGATGTCTGTATGATAAACCGTTGCCTAGCAGAATAAAATGGAATTTTTTTTTTAATTTAAAGGGGACATATTATGGCATTTAATGTATATTTTAAAAAGGCCTTGAATGTCTTAAAAACAATCTAAAGCTTGTTTTTTCTACATAAATCAAAAATTCAGCCTGTGAGCCATGTCTCTAGTTTTACCGCTTCTAAAGCCTTTTGCTGTGCTTCATTCTGAGGTGGGGGGGCTATGATAATGAGGCTCTGTGCTGATTGGCTGCTTGAATGACGTGTAGCAGGGGAGGAGAATAAGCCTCGCTCCGGGGAGAAGAGCAACCGGCTGCATGTCCCATGCCAGGGAGCTTCTGCGACAAAATAAAATCCATTGCTTTATTTTTTTTGTATTGACTGTCCTAACTGGCCGCGAGTTTAACGGTTTCAGCGTGGACAGAGAGCGTCCGATGTCACACGTGATAGTCGGGCGCTCGCATTCAGTTACACGGTGTAAACGGATCTTAAAGCCTGATTTACGGTTCTGCGTTAAATCGACGCGTACCCTACGCCGTAGGCTCTGCGTTGGTGAAACGCAGAACCATAAATCAGCCTTTAGTCACCTCGTCTTCACACAGGAAAATGTATAAACAGGTACACCACAGTTCTTTACTCCAATTCCTCAAGACAAATGAATCATGTTAACTGTAAAGAAATCACAACACTGAATTTTCACACATGACAACTTTATTGTTAAAAAATAAAACATAAGTTGTATATAAATAACATGTATGCACTATTGCTGGCTCAAGGAAGGACCGTGCGTCTTCTGAAGGTGTCGTTGAACAGCTTCAGGTGCTTGGAAGATCTGAAATCATGAACAGAAGAAAAATATATTACGGTACCCGTCGGGGCTCCTCACCGGTCCGGTCCGTGAGCGGCCCCGGAGCTTCGAGCTAAGCTAAATACTTAGCCCATGCAAAGATCATACTTGTAGACAAATATAAATAATATAAAAAAATAACGTCACTTACCGCTGACTCGTGTGCAGTTGCCGGGTCCGTACTGTGGGCACTGATCCTTTTATAAGGGTAAGTGTCGATGCAAAACCTCATCTTAACTGTCCCCTCGCTGTTCAAACAGCCACCGCTTCTAAACAATGGCTGAAGCTCCAGCCGGCGGAGAGAGTTGCGGGCATGGTTTCAGAACCTCTGCGCCTAGGGTGACGTCACCATAGGCGCAGATTCAGACTGGCTCGTAAAAAAGTCACGTGACCCTGGAAGATTCAGCGGGCGGGGCTACAGACCTTGCAGATTTTCATGGGATTTCATCTTCCCTCTGCTGGCAGGGTGAGGGGAGACCACTTTATATATGTTAAAACAAGAAAAAACTTGTTTTTCATAATAGGTCCCCTTTAAAGTTAAATATCACAAAAACCGTAATAAGTAGCGTGATGAGGTTGTACGGTCCTTTAGTGCAAATCGGGACGAGTGTTTGAAAGTTTGAACTATGTCGCTACGATAAAGTTCAGCCGAGCAATAAGCGTCCGAATTTTTGCCTTTTTTTTTGCTTTTTGGCATCTAGCGTTGCCACGGTAACACTTTTGACTGAGAAAAGTAATGCCCGTCGAGGCAGAAGAAGAAGAAGAAAAGGGAAACCTTTTCTGTATACTAATATATGGCCTTCATTTTTCAGGTTTTTCCGGCCGTGTTTTATTTTTGGGGGATTTATTTCTTTCCTCATCAGTGCGGGGTCATGCTGTAAACCCGCTGGTGCGCAGTGGGACTTTTGCGACTTTAGCTTGTTAGCAAAATGCTAGCAACATTGCCCTTTGGGCCATTCTGGACGATTGCAATATGGTCATGCCATTACTTGGCATGCCCATAATAAACTGGCAAAACATGAAAACTGACATCAGTTATTGAAACTGACAACTACAATCTTTCAAGAATTTTTTTTTCTGGCCCCATTTTTGCATTGAGGACAATGGTACTGCTATCATAGTTTTTAACAGCGTGTCAGTTTTTCTAATACAGCAGTAGCCTGTTTCAGTTGTCTGCTTTCTAATTCGTCTTCTTCTTTTAATAAAAATCATTTGATTGATTGTCAGAATAAAAATGAAAAAGTTTAGCCAATGACATTTTCACAGTGTTGGTAAATGACTGTTAAATGGCGAGGGAAGGCAATACGCTTTTGATGGTGTGTCATGGAATAATGTGTGTGGTTATTTTATAACTGGTGGTATGTGACAATTTTATGATCTGTCGAGTGAAAAGAGCAACATATAAAAGACAAAATTGGTGTACATTTTTATTTTATTTGAAAAGAGTTGAGAGAATTCATAAGTGGCATTTCATGTGTATTCTGCAAAAAGGCTTTGCGGTAACAGAAGGTAATGTCCATAGATATAGACATTTACACACCACCATAATAATTTGAAATAAACCATTTAAGCCTTGTTTAAAGTGGAGCCTTTCAGCTTTAAGTTTCAGAGATAACACAAACAGCTGATGACCAACCCCCCTCACTATCTCCTGCTGATGTTGAAGCTGTGCTGAGCAGGATCAGCATACATAAAGCTGCAGGCCCTGATGGGATCTCTGGACATCTGCTCAGAGTATGTGCCAGGGAGCAAGCAGGGGTCTTAATGAACAAAACCTTTTTTCAAACTGTCCGTGGCCCGGGCAGTCATGCACTCCGTGCTCTCTCACCTGGACTGCACCAACACTAATATCAGAATGCTGTTCATAGACTTTACTTCAAGATTTGACATGGTCATCCATCCAAACTCATCACTGATCTGAATCAGTGCCCCTGCTCAGCTGTTATTCCATACGTGCCAACACTGTTGCCAGTGTTGGCATTACAGAATAACAGTGAAATAACGAGTCCGAGCACAGACCTTTGCAACCAGCAGCTGTGACAAATAAACACAAACAACTTATCTCATTCAAATGAATCAGAATTTATTTACAAAAGTGTTAAAAGATAATGAACACTTGGGATAAATTCTGATTCCTAAACTGTGTCTGTCAGGTTGGCTGTTCATACCCGTGGTGTGGAAAAAGGATAGCTGACAAAGTAACGTTGCTGGATCTTGATGACATGTTCTTCCGCAACAGAAAAAAAAAGCTCTTCATCATTTCCCACTTGAATGACCAGAGCGCACATGTGAAATTAGTTTCACATCGGTGCGTCTCTGTGCGGGAAACGTCAGAAGAGCTTGGTTTTCTGGTGGTGAGAAGTTATTCTAGTGTCTTGCGTTTTACTTTCTTCTTTATTTCTCTAGTCCTCTCCTACTAACCCCCCCACACGCATGCAAACTCTAATCTTGGCCATAAAGCCCCTGAGTTTGTTTTTCACTGGATGAGACGGAATCTCCTCCGCCATTTTGAATCACGCGAGACTCAGTCACCACGTGACTTCGTCAGACACCTTTTCTTTTGCTTCACCACGTGTATGAACAACCATCGTCATACACACACTCATATGCGCTGACACCCACACACACGCCTAGATAATCTGAAGTTTGTTTTTAATGTTAGTTAGTTGTTGTTTATGTGTAGTTTAGCCATCAGAATGTATCCCAAGTGTTGTTTCACTATCTTTAACACTTTTGAAAATAAATTCTGATTCATTTGAATAAGAGAAGTTGTTTGGGTTTATTTTATACACATTTGTCACAGCTGCGGGTTGCAAAGGTCTGTGCTTGGACTCCTTCCTTCACTGTTATTCCGTAACCCCACCCCTGGCAACAGGCTGGGACGTATGGAATAACAGATACTTTGAGACTGATTTTGCTGTTTAGTTGTTATTTTCCTGATAAGTCAGATGGTGCCCCGTTTTGAGTAATTCATTTTGATAATTCATTTTGATAAGTAATCTTCTTTATTAATTATTAATAACTATCGTAAAACAATTATTAATAACTATTTAATAACTGAACCAGCACCCCCTTTGTGGCACAACAACAACAACAACCGAGAAGGAACCGAAAATACACAAATGTGTAGCTTTACCTGAGAGTTTTACCTTTTATCTGAGGAAAAGTACCGTGAAACACTGAAGACAGGCGCACAACCTACTTTTGGTCCCAATCCACCAATTAAGAATCATTGCTCTAGTATGTACATTTAAGAGTTTTACTTATACTTCACATATATATTGATATGTAGTATAGTGTTTACATTTCATTGCCTGAATATTTGATCGATAATGTAGCCTATGCAAATTTTGATCAGTGCATTCCATAGTCTGTATGTTCATAATCACAATATGTTCTACCAGTAACATTGAAATTTAAGTTTTTTTCTTGTTATATAACCTGTACAGAGATTTATAGTATAGCGTCTTTTCCTGTGTTTTCTTATGCCTACATTAATCTTGCTGCTGTAACACTTAAAGGAGCATGAGGCTCCTTTTAAGAAATGAGACTCTCTAGCGCCACCCTTCACCACGACGGCCGTCGTGGGTACTGCAGCCAACAGCGAAGCCGGCACGGGAGAACGGGGAGAGCGCGCATGCAGCGTCATGTGACGTCACATCCGCAGGACAGCGCGGGAAATTCGGGCCCACAATTCCAGCACATTTTGCAGCACACAGCCTGTTCAAGGCAACGGAGAGATACACTAGAGGGCTCATTCTTTTTGGTTTGGAACGCTTCATCTGACATTATTACTATAAAACTTAAAACGTATACAAATTTTTTTCATAAATCCTGCCTCAATCCTGCCTCATGCTCCTTTAAATTTTCCAATTAATTTCTGTCTGTTTACTATTTAAGAGGATTCTATAATGTTATAGTGTAAATAAACCAAAAAGATCTGAAAAGCATATGACACATTTAAAAGCACATTTACTACCTAAGTTTTAATATTTACATAAGTTATCCCACATTTTCTGTTTCACGTGTAAAATGGAAAATGTGCAATATCTCTGTACTATGAAACTATACACTGTAGAGTATGTTTTTATACCCAGTTTATTACTTATACCTTAAAATCTTAATCTCAAATTGAAAAAGGAACAAAAAGTTAATTACTAGTAAACTTCCTAAATGATGAGTTGCGTTATTGATGCTATGAGAACATTGTTTTCAAATTGATGAAATTCTCTGTGCTGTCCCAGAGAGAAATCCCTGTATCTGGAACAGTCCCCTGATAACTCATTTAGATTCATTAATCATTCAAACACTTACTCCTCCGTGTTTTCAGAAATCGCTGACATAATTAACACATTGTGTTGCCATGAGAAATCTCAATGGGGAAGGCTGATATGTACATCCCAAGTTTAAAGTACAATTTGTCTTTGGTGTTGACAACAAGAAGTTTATTTATGTCTGAAAGAACTTTTCACCATGTATAATTTGGGAATAACATAATAAAACAAAAATTATGCATATGATTCACTAGTCAATTATCTTTTTTTTTCTTTCTAAGAACTGTCTTTGTAAAACCAAAACCAAAACATTAAAGCCTGGAATTCAGTTCAATTCAATTTCAAATACTTTATTAATTCTGGAAGGGAAGGGGACTTAAGTCTCTTCAAAGAGTTATTTTTGAAGATTATAACTGTGAGCAGGAAGGATCTCCTGTAGCGGTCTGTGTTGCAGCAGATCTGAAGAAGCCTCTGACTGAAGACACTCGGTTGCTGAATCACTGTGTTGTAAAGAGGATGCTCAGCGTTGTCCATGATGACATCCATGCTACTAACTTCTTCCGGCACTTTTTAATCCTCATATTGTTAATTTCTGTTTATTTCTGTTTATAAATTTTATTTTATTCTATCTCTTATTTTATCTCTACATATTTGTCTGTTTTTACATTTTTATTTTTATTGTATTGCACCAATCACCACAACAAATTCCTTGTGTGTGTTAACAAACTTGGCAATAAACCCCCTTTCTGATTCTGATTCTGATTCTAACCCTACAGTCACATGTACGTAGTGAAGGTGCTTTGAGCGTTGCTGTCCATACAGTTTGAATATATTGATGTCAAGCTTTGGCGAACTGAAATGTGGGTTCCATTCATCTTGGAGGGAGTGTTCATTCTGTCAAACTTGGGGAATTTTCAACTTTGCCACTCCAGTGTGAGTGTCAAGCAATCAATTTCCAGCTATACACTAATGGCGCTTTTACACTAGTACCTACGCGGCTCTACTCAACTTGGCCTAGTTTCTTTTCCATAACAATTCAGCTGGAGCAGAAGTGGGCGGGTTGGAGCGAAGCGGCTGTGACGTATTTGATTATGTGATGTAAACGAAGAAGACAACAACACTAAAGATTTAGAACCTGGAGGAGACAATATATGTGCTGTTGGGTCTGTGGCTTGTGTTCAATATCAAGTTAAAAAATGAGAGTGAGAGAAGCTTCAAGCGGCTACGCTTTTTTTTATTTGTTTGATTGTCTCTGCGCTGCTGAAAAGTCAGCTGGAGCCGCGAGCAGCTATGACGTGACAGAGCTCCTTGTAGATCTTGTCGTTCCTTATCGCCTGTCTAAATCGCTTTTTAATTCTCTCCTCAGCCACCATGTTTATGAACATCTGCACCTCAGAGTTGGATCACGACTTTTGCGCTGCCATTGCCTGTTGAATAAAATGAACAAGAAGCCATGAGTTGCTCTTTCGCTGATTTCCGCCTCCTGACAGACGTCTGACTGGCCAACCCCCTGACTAATTGGTGCCGTGTAGTGTGATGACGTCAGATGCAGGCCGACTCAGCCCGCTTAGAACCTCGGCAGAGTAGTTACAGAAAAAGCATCTACTCAGCACGGTTAGACCCCTAGTGGAAAAGCACAAAACCGAGGCGAAGCGAGTCGAGTCGGGCTGAGTAGGTACTAGTGTAAAAGCTCCATTAGTGCAAGCCAGTGAAATCAAATATAGGGTGGCACAGCTTCAAAAACCATGGGTTACTTGTGTAGCAAGTGCAAAAAGATTTGGTTGTTTATAGTATAATGAATGTTGAAAGCACCGCCTGTCTACCATTAACGTGATCTGACTGTGCGACCCCACGGATACTGATACAGTGGTGAGTCACCGCTAAGGAGCGAACTCAGCTGCTCTAGACACACCACCTTCTAGGTCAACCCAGCATGAGACCCCTTTGATTCAGTCTGTAATTTCAATTACTACAGAACAACAAGACATATTGTCTTTAAAGTTAGATTATTATGAATAGTTTTAGGTCTTTAGTCGCAGCTCAGAAGTCAAGTTCAATGAAAGTTCAAAAGTGACAGCCAGCTGTTTGACACTTCAGATTACATTGGAGCTGTCACTCATTAATTCAGTTCAATGATACCGTATTATTCCATCCATTATCTCCACCAACTTAATGCTTTTCAGGGTCACAGGAAACTGCTCGAGTCTGTCCCAGCTCTCTTTGGGTGGGGGAGTGTGGGTGACCGAAAGCTCTTGACACCATGGTGGTCGAATTTGCAGGTTGGGTGAGCTGAATGGCAGAGGAAGACCTGAGAGTAAGGTTGGGTGTATTGAGGTGGGGGGTGACATACTGAGGAGGGAGGTTGTCAATGAATTTGAGGGTGAGAAGCATGATCTTATACATGATACGCAATTTGGTAGAAACAAGTGGCACTCTTTCAAGACAGGGGTTATATGATTAATGGAGGAAGTTTTGGTCAGGATGCAGGGAGCAGGGAGTGGACCTTACAGGTAGACCAAACAGAAAGTAGTTGAAGTAATTAAGACTGGACATAAACAGGCTGTGAACCAGAATGTGAGTATTTTAAGGTGAAACGTATGAACAGAAATGCTGCACAGGTGGAAATAGGCTCAACAGGCGATATCATTGATATGAGAGAGTTCATTATCGGGGATGACACCCAGACTCTTTACACTGGGAGAGAGGTAAACTAAAGAGTAGTCAACGGGAATAGAGAAATAACTAATTTTTGAAAGATTTGGAGCCAATAAGTAGAAGTTCATTTTTATTACTGTTAAGTTTTAGGAAGTTTAGGGAGAACCAAGATCTGACTTTTTGTAAACAATTAGACAGGGAAGTGGGAGAATGGAATTGGGTTTGGTTGACGGATAGAGCAGGATGTCCTCTGTGTAGCAGTGGAAATGGATGTTGTACCTATGAAATATATGACCATGTGAAAACAGATGAATGATAACTATAACTGGTCCAAGGAGGGAGCCTTGTTTTTTTAAACATACGATTGTAGCGATTGAGATTAAAAGAAGAAAACCCAGCCAGACCTCTACATTGGTGGATTATGCAAACACGACGTAAACCGACACGCCTGTCCATCTATTTTTTTTTTTTTTCTTGTAATCTCCAACTTCATCAAATGTACTCATAGCAAAATGTCTCTGGTCCAGATTATTTTTATGAGTTGTGTTCACATGATTTATGTTCACATGAGAGTGTTGACTGTAATGAAGAAATCTCGATCAGCAAACCTTCCCTCCCAAAGGAGGTTCCTGTTGGCCAACGTAATTACCTCTCCTGCTACAGGGACATTTATCGCCTCCGTAAAGTTTCCTAAAGGCCAACACACACAAGCCTCAGACTTTCTAATTGCTAATCCTTGAACTAAAAGCTGACAGCATAGTAGTACCTAAAGAAAAGGTTGAGATCTACTGAACTTTCTAAAAGCAGATGTGTTTTGTTATTGCTGTTCAGGAAATATTGTTATTCAGTTTGGTGAATCACTCTGATATTCCCAAGAAAGAAACACAGTGTGACCCATTCTCCTGGGAAGTCATTTAGATCCATTAAATATTCAGACCATACTAATGAGTGACTGCAGAAAATACTGATTAGTTATTCCTATGAGTGTTTATTAGGAATTTTCATGTGATGAATATGATGCCCACATCTGTGGAGACAAATTATGACAAAGTTCAAGGGGAAGTTTTTGTTTTCTTCCTAATGTTCAAATCGGTGTCAATAGTGGCACCTAATGTATTTTCAACTTTTAAATAAAAGTGTGTTAGAGTTTACAGATATTAGCTATTTTAATGTATTATTCTATTCAGGGCATTACAGTAGTTCTCACTAGTATAAGGTCCCTGATGCAGAGGAGTTTGGCTCTACCTACTTGAGTGCATTTTCTCTGAATTCCTTGACTTCCTATGACAATCTGAAGAGCTGAATGTTCAACAGTTCAATTGGTGGTTTTGAATTAATCTCAGGAATAAATTGGTGTAGTTGTTGATCTCTTTCTATCTTTATTACTCACCGTCAATATGACTTTATAACAACCCCAGTACAGAGCAAAAGTTTGGACACACCTTCTCATTCAATGAGTTTCCTTTCTTTTCTTCTGCAATGTCACAATATTTATTTATGTCCAGAGTTGCATTAATTTAAGATTCTCAATGGGGTTCAGGTCTGGACTTTGAGGCCAATTCGTGTGTAGAAATTATGTTTCATGCTCCCTGAACCACTCTTTCAAAGTTTGAGCCTGATGAATCAATGTGTCCATGACATAAGGTAAGCAAAAATAAATCAATTCATGGAATAATCAAGTCATACAGTGTATTTAGGCAGTCAGGTGACCTAATTCTTTTGACACATGACATTGCTGAACCTTGACCTGACCAACTGCAGCGACCTCAGATCGTTGCCCTGCCCCTACAGACTTGTACGGTTGGCACTAGGCATGATGGGGGCATCACTTCATCTGCTTCAGTTCTTACCCTGATGTGCCCATCACTCTGGCACTTTTGTCATGTTTATCTGGACTCATCTGAACACATGACCTTCCAATGCTCCAGAGTTCAATATTTATGCTCTCCAGCAAATTGAGGCCTTTTTTTCCAGATCCATATCTTAAGGCTACACAGCTTTTTAGTCCCAGTCCCTTGAATTCCCTTTGCACTGTGCGTGTGGACGTGCTGAGTTGTACTATGTTTTTTATACAGTGTATTTTCACCAAACATTTACATAATTGCCTATTACAATCTGTGGCAGGGTGGAGGAGCAGCAATCACACAGGTGATGGGTCACAGGTGTGTCCCATCAACCTCTCCACCCTGCCTGCCTTGATAAGGCAGGGCTGCACAGCTGCTGCTGGAGGAGTCTCCTGTGAAGGAGCTGAAACACGTCGGCTGCTGTTGGAGAAGGTGCTCGTGCACGTGTGACGGTGTATCTTAATAAAGAGTTTCTGCACGAGAACCCCGTGTCCTCTCTGTCCTGTCGGTCGGGCCCCCGTGGCACTCGCCCTGCTACACTGGCGCCCAATTTGGGGCCCGACAGGATGGAGGAGGGAGGCATGGAGTGGGCCCTGGAAGCGCTGGCCCATGCCCTGGCGGACCTGGCAGTCCTGCTTCAGGGCCAAGGCGAGCAGCAGCTCGCGGCTCTGGAAACGCTGGTGGCGCCGCAGCCGGCAGGCCGGGAGGCAGAGGCTGCGGGCCGCCCAGCGACGGCTTCCGAGGCGGTGGGACCCGCGGAGCGACCCACCCCGGCACCACGCCTGAGGTTCTCCGCAGTAGCGCGGGAGGAGCTGGTGGCGCTGCAGCCGACAGGCTGGGAGGCAGAGGCTGCGGGCCACCAGGCGACGGCTCCCGAGGCGGTGGGACCCGCGGAGCGATCCATCCCGGCACCACACCTGAGGTTCGCCGTGGTGGCGCTGCAGCCGACAGGCCGGGAGGCAGAGGCTGCAGGCCACCAGGCGACGACTCCTGAGGCGGCGCCAGCGATGGCGGGAGCCGCAGCGCGACCCACCCCGACGCCACGCCTGAGGTTCGTCGTGGAGACGGAGACGGACCAGCGGCCGGAGCAGTGTTGCGTCGGGGTGGGGGTGGTCCTGGACGCATCCCGGCCACGGCCGCGGATGCCGTCTGGCCCGAGGCCACCATGGGCCTGGTCCCGAGAGCGGGCCTCTTGGCGATCGGCCCGTCGCCGAGGGCGACCTCCCGACCGGTCCTGGGGGCCGGCCCGATGCCGGGGGCGACCTCCCGACCGGTCCCGCTGGTCGGCCCGACGCCGAGGGCGACCTCCCGACGCCGACCTCCCGACGCCGAGGGCGACCTCCCGACGGGTCTCGGCAGCCGGCCGAACCGGGAAGGCCCGGAGGCGCAGACTGCGGTTCCGGGTTTCCTCTCCGGCTCCGAGGGGGGCAGGGGGGGAGTAGGCTCGGCCGGATGGACCCTGGCCTACAGGGACAACTTCTTCAGAGTTCGACACTTCAGAGTGTACTTTAATGTCCGTTCAACAGTGTAGGATTTTAGAACATCAACACAGCACCTAGTACCGTACTGTGGCGTATCACTCCGCCCAATCTAAAACATACTAAGCACTACAGATAAACTGACTAGTGTAATTACAGTCCCTGATTTACATCAGAATATAAAGAATATATCTATAAAATAATGAACCCTGAATTACCAAAATAACCTTCTTAACAAAAAAATATCTCCTCTTACACTTATAAGGTGAGCATGAATCAATCTTTTTTATGATGTAAAATTGTATGTATTTATTTACTTTTATTTATTTATTTAATTTTAGTTGTTACATTTCTGGAAAAGAAAAAAGTCAAATCATACATAAGAGAAACTATTCAGTTTGTGGCAAAATATTTGTACTTGTATGAAACTGAAGATGCATAATGCAAACCTGACATTTACTTTTAGTTCAGTTTGTGGAAAATGGTTGGCCTGGCTTTCTCTTTAAAATGTAAACAGTTATAAAGCATTAAAAACTGTAACAATAGGGCAAACGTACAGTATTGTTTTGTATTTTGTGTCTTTCAAATAAAACACAATTTTTTCCAGTCATATGTTCCTCATTCAATGTTGATAAAAAAATACTGCTATAATATTATATCGTATCGTTATCGGGACCTCAATATTGTGTATCGTACCGTATCATGAGATTAGTGTATCGTTACACCCCTATATATATATATATATATATATATATATATATATATATATATATATATATATATATATATATTACACAGTGGGGCAAAAAAGGATTTAGTCAGCCACCGATTGTGCAAGTTATCCCACTTAAAAAGAATAGAGAGGCCTGTAATTTTCATCATAGGTACACTTAAACTATGAGAGACAGAATGGTGCGAAAGAATCCAGGAAATCACACTGTAGGATTTTTACTGAATGAATTGGTAAATTCCTTGGAAAAATAAGTATTTGGTCAATAACAAAAGTTCATCTCAATACTTTTTCCTATACCCTTTGTTGGCAATGACAGAGGTCAAACGTTTTCTGTAAGTTTTCCCAAGGTTTTCACACACTGTTGCTCGTATTTTGGCCCATTCCTCCATGCAGACCTCCAGTGATGTTTTGGGGCTGTCGCTGGGCAACACAGACTTTCAACTCCCTCCAAAGATTTTCTATGGGATTGAGATCTTGAGACTGGCTAGGCCACTCTAGGACCTTGAAATGTTTCTTACGAAGCCACTCCTTCGTTGCCCGGGCGATGTGTTTGGAATCATTATCATGCTGAAAGACCCAGCCACGTTTCATCTTCAATGCCCTTGCTGACGGAAGGAGGTTTTCACTCAAAATCTCACAATACATGGCCCCATTCGTTCTTTCCCTTACATGGATCAGTCGTCCTGATCCATTTGCAGAAAAACATCCCCAGGGTTCCCGGATGCAGTCGAGGAGTGCGGACGTGTATTCGTGAGCTCTCGGTGGAAGGCCTCAACAACTGCATTTATCCTGCTTTATTCACGCATAACTTTAGATTACATGAAAGAGGAGAAAGTATTCATAACACCTTTGTATGATAAGCTCCGGAATACGCGCTGCGCGTGAAGCACCGGGGATCCGCCAAGGTTTTCTCCACTCCAGCTGAGGCGCAACGTTTTCTGAAAGAGCTGTCGAGTGAGTAATCGAAGTGACTGCTTTACATAGCCCACGTCTACAATGTATGAGGATGATGGTGATCAAAATAGGGTCCCAATGTTAGCCTACCAAAAAAAAAAAGCTGCTATGCGATCATATTGTGATATTTATTTTTAGGGCCCGAGCACTTACAGTGCGAAGCCCCTATTGTATATGTAGGAATTTTTATTTATTTTTTCTTTCTTTTTGTTTTTTCTTTTTCCGACAAAATGAGGACCTTTTTGCCCCCCTAAACGTGCCCCAAAAGTCACCAAATTTTGCACGCAAGCCAGGTCTAGCGAAAAATTTCATATTTAATGGTTTGCATTAATGGGCGTGGGAAAATGGCTCAACAGCACCCCCTAGAAAACTTTGTGCCTCAAGCCCCACAATACGGTTTGACGTACATGCAAGAAAATCGGTACACACTTGTATTATGTCGCAACTTAAAGAAAAGTCTGTTGGCGCCATGGCCGAAACCGAACAGGAAGTCAGCCATTTTGACTTAATCGTGTAATTTTGGCGCAATTTATGCCATTCCTTCGGCAGTTAATACGGCCCGAACCGTAACGTGCACCCAGGTGTGTTTAATACATCAAAATGTGCGTCTCAATCCTGCAACGACGCACATTAGTTTTCTCAGTCAAAAGCGTTACCGTGGCGACGCTAGACGCCAAAAAGCGCGCCCCCCCCCTTCATCTGATTGGTCCATACAGACAAAAATTTGTGCCTGAAGCCCCACAATATGGTTTAACGTACATCCACGAAAATCGGTACACACCTGTATCATGTTGCAACTTAAAGAAAAGTCTCTTGGCGCCATGGCCGAAACCGAACAGGAAGTCGGCCATTTTTAATTAATCGTGTAATTTTGGCGAAATTTATGCCATTCCTTCGGCAGTTAATGCGGCCCGAACCATAACATGAACCCAGGTGTGTTATACATCAAAATGTGTGTCTCCATCCTGCGACGATGAGCATTACTTTTCTCAGTCAAAAGCGTTACCGTGGCGACGATAGACGCCAAAAAACGCGCCCCCCCTTCATCTGGTTGGTCCATATTTCAGTGCTCGGGCCCTAATAAAAAAAATAAATAAAAAAAATTCCTACAGATACAATAGGGCCTTCACACTGTCAGTGCTCGGGCCCTAATAAACGGCTGCCAAATTCTATAGAACTTCCTTTCCTGATTTTTCAGAAGAATCAGATTTACTCCAGCTATAAATGTCTCATAACGTCTTTGATAAGATTTGAATAAGTTGGGGCTATCTTTTGTTTCCAATTAAGTAGTATCAATCTTCGTGCAAGTAGACTGACAAACGAGACCATACTATGTTCCATATTGCTTTCCGTCATACGTCAATCAATAATTACTAGAACCGCCACCAATGGGTCTATATTAATAGGTCTATGTGAAATATTTGATAGAGTCTTAAAAATATTGTCCCAGTAATTATGTAGTAATGATAGTTTTGGGCAACTCCAGAACATATGACCCAGTGTTGCAGGTCCGAGTCCACACTGTCACAGAAAAGATCCACTGAGGGAAATATTTTATGAAGCTTTTGTTTTGACCAATGTAAACGGTGTATTATTTTAAATTGCAGGAGACCATGTCTTGCACATACTATGAGTCCGTGCTAAAACTGTCTGCCATTGTTCTTCCATGATTCCCCTGCCTAGGTCATTGTAGCAATGCTCGTGCTACTGGGGTGGACCGACAGGACAGAGGACACGGGTTTAGAGGAGAAATTGTGACTCTTTTATTTCAGCCAGAGACAGACGAGTATCAACCACTCAGTAGCTCTGTGTCCCCTCGAACAGAGCCCTTTGCTGGTGTGCAGCTGCTGTTTTTATAGCCAGGCAGGGTGGAGAGATTGATTGGGCACAGGTTTGCCCAATCAGCTGAATCAGGCGCCACCTGTGTGCTGCTCCCCGTAGACCACGCCCAATCCTCCACCCGGCCGACCGGCGAGACAGCTCCGGAGGCCGCCCTCTGGGCCGGGCCGACCAGCAAGACCGTTCAGGGGGTCGCCCTCGGGGTCGGGTCGACCGGCCAGAGGGCCGCCCTCAGGACTGGCCCGAGGGTGGCCTCGGGGCAGATGGAATCCGCGGTGCCGGCCGAGGTGCGCCCAGGACCACCCCCTCCCCGACGCAGCACTGCTCCAACAGCTGGTCCGCCTCGGGAGCCGTCGCGTCCCGGACCGCCTCCGGGACCGCCGCATCCCAAACCGCCTCCGTGATCACCTCCGCGACCGCCGCGTCCAGGACCGCCTCCGGGACCACCGCATCCAGCCCTTTGCGGGTGTGCAGCTGCTGTTTTTATAGCCAGGCAGGGTGGAGAGATTGATTGGGCACAGGTGTGCCCAATCAGCTGAACCAGGCGCACCTGTGTGCTGCTCCCCGTAGACCACGCCCAATCCTCCACCCGGCCGACCGGCGAGACAGCTCCGGAGGCCGCCCTCTGGGCCGGGCCGACCAGCAAGACCGTTCAGGGGGTCGCCCTCGGGGTCGGGTCGACCGGCCAGAGGGCCGCCCTCAGGACTGGCCCGAGGGTGGCCTCGGGGCAGATGGAATCCGCGGTGCCGGCCGAGGTGCGCCCAGGACCACCCCCTCCCCGACGCAGTACTGCTCCAACAGCTGGTCCGCCTCGGGAGCCGTCGCGTCCCGGACCGCCTCCGGGACCGCCGCATCCCAAACCGCCTCCGTGATCACCTCCGGGACCGCCGCGTCCAGGACCGCCTCCGGGACCACCGCATCCAGCCCTTTGCGGGTGTGCAGCTGCTGTTTTTATAGCCAGGCAGGGTGGAGAGATTGATTGGGCACAGGTGTGCCCAATCAGCTGAACCAGGCGCACCTGTGTGCTGCTCCCCGTAGACCACGCCCAATCCTCCACCTTGCCACAGTCAGCCTCCCAGGCCAACCTCAGATCCAGAGTAGGTTTATCTGACAAGTTTTACAGATTTTTCTATATTTTTGATATTCCTCTCTTTTTATCAGGATCTTGCATAAGTTTTAAATCCATTGAGGATTGGTTGGGAGAATTTGGATATTATGGATTATTCCAAATAACAAAACTCCTTATCTTTAAATATTTATAAAACTGTGACCTTGGGGATATTGTATTTGTTCTGTAACTGTTTCAATGATGGAAAGACTTGATCTATGAATATATATAGCAAGGAATTAATTCCTTTTTCGAACCCATCCTTAAATACCGTATTAGTAAATTAAGGTGCGAAGGCGTGGTTTTATATAAGAAGGCTTTGAAGCGAACAAGACTGCCAACCATAGCATTTTCGAATCTTAGGTGAATGGGAGACAACTGGATTAGTTAGTGAGCCTGGATCAACAGTGGGTAAAGCTGAGAGCAACATGGACGGAAGAGAAGAGGGATAACAACAGACATTTTCTATGCTTAACCCTAGCGGAGGCTGTTTTTGCAGCCAGTAGGTCATCATTTTAATGTTACTCTCCCAATAATAAAGTTTAAAGTTTGGCAACACCATGTTTCCTACTGAGTTCGGTCTCTGTAGGAAGATCATCCTTAATCTAGGTGATCTTTCATAATATTTCGCTCAATGTCTCACTATGGGATGCACGCCCCGCTGCAGACCTCAGAAGCATTAATCTCATTATGCTAATTCTGATTGGCTGGTGAAACGTCCGTCCGCCGCAAGTAGTACCACCTACCTTAAATATCCCGTGTGGACAACACCACGTCATTCAAACACCTCTTTTCACTCGGAGCATATCTCACGTCCTGGGTTTGTTAGCTGAACTGTCCACAGACAGATCTTATTTAGCTTCTGTCGCGGGGCGCAAACTAGCCTTGGATGCTTCGTCAGTCACACCAGATTGAATTTTGTGCTTTCCTCGCACTCCACGGCTTGGTTGGCACTGTCCTCGACGCCTCCTGGCTGCTCGAGTACTGAGTGTTAACACACCAGCTAATTCTTGACTTTTCCCAGTTAGCAAACCAGCTAACTGCCTCGACTCCCCACCTGCACACCAGTTCGCAGGGCATGGAGGCAAAAAACCCTTCATACCAGAAGGCATGGAGACTCCGGGCCCCGTCTCTGTCGCTGTGGGAACAAGATATCGAGCAAGGATCCACACCAGGGGACTCATGAACAAAACGTGCGGCGCACGCTCATGTCTGGCGTCCGCACTTTTCTGAGGTTTTGTCTGTTGGCGACACTCACTGGTGATGCAGTGAAGTGCAGAATATGAGGAAACGTGACGCAACAATAAGCTCGGACAGGCTCGACGTGTGCACACACGCTGCTGTTCGGCCCATAGGCACAAACAACAGTGAGAGACTTTTTCCCGACCCAAAGGCGCAGGGAAGTGACCCTCTCGTTCACCGGGGTGAACTCCAACACATGGCGGCTGAGCTGGGGGGCTATAAACAATCCCACACCAGCTCGCTGCCTCTGACCCTGGCCAACTCCAGAGTATTGGAGGGTCCAGTCCTTGGGTTCCTGAGCCCAAGCTATGTGTGGTAAGCTCGACTATCTCTAGCAGGTATCTCTCAACCTCCCACACAAGCTCCGACTCTTTCCCCCCCAGCGAGGTGACATTCCATGTCCCTACTGCAATGGTTTTGGTCCAAGGATTGGGTGGTTGAGGCACCCCACCACGACTGCTACCCAGACCACTTTCCCCCAGCCTGTCGTGGTCCTTCCTGCAGGTGGTGAGCCTACAGGAAGGCGGGCCCACGTCGCCGTTCCGGGCTGAGCCCGACCAGCCATTCTGCAGCCGACAGATCACCGACAAACGCATCCAGCCCAGCCACATCACCAACATGGACGAGGTGCCGCTCACGTTCGATATCCCGGTGAATCACACGGTGGAGAGGACGGGACCAGCGCGGTGGAGAGGACGGGACCAGCGCGGTGGAGAGGACGGGACCAGCGCGGTGGAGAGGACGAGAACAGCGCTGTGGAGAGGACGGGAACAGCGCGGTGGAGAGGACGGGTACAGCGTGGTGGAGAGGACGGGAACAGCGCGGTGGGGAGGACGGGAACAGCGCGGTGGAGAGGACGGGAACAGTGCGGTGGAGTTAACGGGGACCAGTGCGGTGGAGAGGACGGGAACAGCGCGGTGGGGGATCCGCACAATGGGGTACGTTGGAGTCGTCATTTACTGTTGTGCTTGCCTGCCACGCTGATGGACAGAAACTATGGTGATTTTTAAAAGAAAAACTTTGCCTAAAGAGACTTTTCCAGCCGGAGTCATTATAAAGGCAAATGAAAAGGGCTGGATGGATGAAGGGATGATCGAGTGGCTGAGGCAGGTCTATGTGCGGCGACCCGGTGGTTTTTTTCACACATCATGCGCGGGCTAACGTGTCTGCTGGGACTGTTGTTCGGGCATCTGCAAAAGCCGGCATTTCCGAGGGGCCACACGCCACGGAAAGTGACTCTGACAGCGAGGAAATTCGGACTGGCACAGCTGAATTAGCGGAGCTCTTTAATGCAGAAACAGAGGATGAGGACTTTGAAGGGTTTGATTATTGCTCCCGCTCTATTTTTAAATAAGCACACTTCAGTGCTTGTGTGTGTGTTCTGCAGCGCGCGGGTGTGTTTTGCGGCGCGCGTGTGTGCGCGCTCCGTGTCTGTAGACGGCGGCTTTTGGGATGGTGTGCCGTATGTGTGTTTTAAATCCAAAAATGACAAACAAAACTGAGGGTGCACCGAATGGTCGTGAAAATACGGTATATACTGTATACAGAGGGGCAAAAAAGGATTTAGTCAGCCACCAATTCTGCAAGTTCTCCCATTTAAAAAGCATAGAGAGGCCTGTAATTTTCATCATACAGTAGGTACACTTCAACTATGAGAGACAGAATGGGGTGAAAGAATCATTGTAGGATTTTTACTACTAGAGCAGTGATGTTTTGGGCCTGTCGCTGGGCAACACGGACTTTCAACTCCCTCCAAAGATTTTCTATGGGGTTGATATCTTGAGACTGGAGTGGCTAGGCCACTCCAGGACCTTGAAATGTTTCTTACGAAGCCACTCCTTCGTTGCCCGGGCGATGTGTTTGGGATCATTGTCATGCTGAAAGACCCAGCCACGTTTCATCTTCAATGCCCTTGCTGATGGAAGGAGGTTTTCACCCAAAATCCCACGATACATGGCCCCATTCATTATTTCCCTTACATGGATCAGTCGTCCTGGTCCCTTTGCAGAAAAACACCCCCAAAGCATGATGTTTCCACCCCCATGCTTCACAGTAGGTTTGGTGTTCTTTGGATGCAACTCAGCTTTCTTTCTCCTCCAAACACGACAAGTTGTGTTTCTACCAAAAAGTTCTATTTTGGTTTCATCTGACCATATAACATCCCCCAATCCTCTTCTGCATCATCCAAATGCTCTCTAGCAAAATTCAGACGAGCCTCGACATGTACTGGCTTAAGCAGGGGGACACGTCTGGCACTGCAGTATCTGAGTCCCTGGCAGTGTAGTGTGTTATTGATGGTAGCCTTTGTTACTTTGGTCCCAGCTCTCTGCAGGTCATTCACTAGGTCCCCGTGTGGTTCTGGGATTTTTACTCACCACTTGTGATCATTTTTACCACATGGGGTGAGACCTTGCGTGGAGCACCGGACTGAGGGAGATTATCAGTGGTCTTGAATGTCTTCTATTTTCTAAGAATTGCTCCCACAGTTGATTTCTTCACACCAAGCTGCTTACCTATCCTTTTTAAGGTTTCCAGGTTCCTTAAATGTGAGTTTCAGCCCCCAAAAAATTAAAAGAATCCAGTATTCAAGCCCCCATAACTTTTACCTGGAATAAATAAAGTAATGTCCCGGCAGAGGGACCATGGACCAGCAGAGTATAAAGTAACAAGAGAGTGATTCTGGACACAGAAATTTACATAAGATATCTTGGTCCAATAAATAGGGACATGTTCGATAATGGATTTCCACAGCACTAAACTTTTCACTTCCTGAATCTAAAGAGACATGACCGTTAAATGTGGAAGATTTATTTTCTTTGATTCTCTATTTATTTTTTGTGTTCATGGTAATATGTACCGGTACTCCTAATTTTACATTACTGTTGAAATCTACAATTTCTATATTCTACATTTAGTTTGAGAACAAATTATTTCAAATTCATCTGTTACTGAGATATATTCAATTTAAAATAGGAATGTTGAGTTGGACATTAGTTTGCCAGCAGCAAAGTCAAAAAAGGCCGGGTTAGGAAGGGTTGGAGTTGGAAACAAGGGAGAACAAAGCACGTGTTCTTTGGCTGTTGCCATAGAAGATTAATGATGTCATGCAAAATGGGTGTGAAGACAGAGGTTATGTACATGTACAAGGGGAGAGAAATTCTGCTGTCCAGTTGCAACAAAGACTGGAACCAGTTCAGTGTCTATGCGCTATATTTCCAATGGCATCAAGGGGTTTTCATTTTCATTTTTTATTGTGATTGTAGTTATTTCGAAATGTCTGATGCAAACCAATCTCAGAGCAATACCAGCAGCTTGCAGCAGTATCAGGGGACTTTGGAGCGAGCGTTGTTCTCCACCCTGAACACACTACCGTGTTGTGTATTTCTCTACATTAATGGCTCAATGATGTTTACTTTGAGGAGTAAAGATCTCTTCTGTCAGACTTCTCGGTACGTCCTCCTGTTTAACCTCCTGGTTGCCGACACTTTACAGATAGCACTGGGCCAGCTGTTATACATCATGGCTGCTTGTAGAGTCATTCTGACGTATCCCGTCTGTGGGACTCTCACTTTCGTCGCCAACCTCGGCACAGTGATCTCTCCTCTCACCCTGGTTCTGATGGCTCTGGAGAGATATGTCGCTGTGTGCTTCCCCCTCAGACACGCTGCCATCATCTCTGTCAGAAACACAGCGCTCGCCATCCTCATGGTTTGGGCCTTTAGTTCTTTAAACATTTTCACTCGAATTATTTTGCTGATTGTTGATGACCTGCCAACTCTGCAGATGAAAGACGTTTGCTCTTACGTGGCCATGTTGGTTGGACACGCGTCTGACATTTATGACAAAGCTTTCGCCTGTTTTCTGTTTGTATCATCTGGTGTTGCAGTCATTTCTGCTTACATTGGTGTTATTGTTGCAGCCAAATCAGCGTCTGCAGACAAAGCTTTGGCCCGTAAGGCTCGAAACACACTACTTCTGCATCTGGTGCAGCTCGGCCTCAGTCTGACGTCAACCATATATATTCCACTGCTTAATGCTCTTTCAAGAATTTTAACAAGAATCGTGTTAGTGCGCCTCATGAATGTTTTATATGTGTGTATTTTTATCTTTCCCAGATGTCTGAGTTCTCTCATTTATGGCATCAGAGATCAGAGCATCAGGCCCGTCTTGGTTTACCATCTATGCTGTCACCTGAAACTACCTGTTGTACCTGTCAGGCAGGTCTAATGTGTCTCTGACATGTTTTTCCTTTGCACAAAGATTGTTTTTTTTCTTAAGACAGTTGAGAAAGCAGAAAACCTTCCTGTATATTATTCAGTTCTCATTTCACTGTCATGTCAAAAACAAATTAAATAAAACGCTAATGTTAAATCATAAAAGCTTGTGTTATTCTTACCAGGTCATCAATAGGACAAAGCTTTGGCCCGCTTATCAATAGGAGGTAAATATAACATCAGATAAACAACAATGCATGTTGCTTCCATCAAAAGTTGGGTATTTTTCAGCCTTTGACACTTTTTACTGTGAGTGTCAGCCAATCAAATTGTGGCCATACAGCGAGAGCCAGCCAATGACATTGTAAATGCAGGCAGTACAGTCAAAAAATAGTGTATTATTTTAATGTTTTTATGTTCTGCTGTGTAAAAATGTGTTCATGAGTTTTAGAAAATAATTGCATTCTACCTTTACTGACTTTTTACAGTTTTTGTGGAACTTGGACTGTAGGACTAAACGAATTGTGAAAATGGATAGTTTAACCTCAAAATAAAGAATCCTCCCCTTAGTATTGTGTATTTTTACCATGATAACAGGTGTCATTCCCATAGTTCGGTTGAGGGAAAGAGTCTCTCCGCATACCTCTTTTCTGCTGTGATATGTACAAAGCATCAGTAAACCCATTTCCAAACTCTGAATCACTGATTCTGTCACTTCTGGTCGTTATGCCAATTGGATTCATTCTCAACTAACTCATCGACTCATAGGCTTAATAGCCTTATTCAGCTGCTACATAAATCTGTCAGCCTGCTGATGGTAGACGCTGGTCCAAATAGATTAATGCCAAGTTAATTATAGAGTTCTGTAAGTGTGCAATACACAAACGACATACCCTGGTCAGCCATAACCTGTTTCTGATTCGGAAGATGACCTGACACGATGCCTGTGAATCCCTGTTTTCAGAAATGCTGTGTAAAGACATTTCTTTGAGGTACCCTTCTCCATAATCCATAAAGACTAACACAAAAACTATACCATCATGCTCCCCAGTGAAATTACCTCATCAGATCAGTCCTATAAACTCAAACGCCACCTCCAGTAAGGGAAGGGGCCACAGGGGCGCTCTCAGAATAGTTGCTTTATTGACCAGGTGACATTCTGATTAGGTTTCACACCGATGCCTGGCGTACAAAACCAAGCCATTTTCAAGTTCAGATGTTTTGTTTGTTTGTTTTTGTTTTTTATGCGGCACTGTTTTTTCTGCACCAGCAACTGGGTGTTTTCAGAACCAGTCAGGCATCAAGTTTCATTCAAAAATCCTTGCTGTTAAATTTTTTTTAAATGTATGTGTTACATCAGGCTACACCATTACGTTTTTTTTTTTTTCAACTCTCTATTGATTTTTCTCATTTTGAACATAAGATATAACAGTCATACATACATCATACACATTTACACCTACACATTTTCATATTAAAGTAATCTAAGTTACATTAACTTATATATATATATATCTCGGAATGAAAAATAGACAGATGAAGGGGAACAACTTAAAAGACAACATTATACGTATATGGGTGTGTATATACAGTATATATCGAAACATATACATTTAACAAATATAAATACAGGAAAAACAAATACATAAATAGAATAAAAAATAAATAAGAGTTATTTCCTTCTATTGAGGGTCAAGAGCACGTCTTGCCATCAGACTATGTGTTGTGGTTACAATAATCAATTAAAGCTGCAAGCAGCGATGAACAGGCCCTCGCACCCTTGAGCACATTCAGGCGTGCTGCAGTCGAAGCGCTTGTATGATTTGCATGTAGATGTCTTCAGGCCTGGACATTTTGCAGATGACACCAACCACGACTCTCATATCCCATATCAAACCATTCAAAAGTTATGGCAGAAAGTAGGAACTATCAGATATCGACCAATCAGATGAAGGGGCGGGTCTAATTTGCAGCAATTATGTTCAAGGACTCAAAATCATGTCCGATGACACCACCCACAAGTCGTTATGTCAAACCATTCAAAAGTTATGGCAGAAAGTAGGAACTATCAAATATGGACCAATCAGATGAAGGGGGGGGCGGGCTTTTTGGCGTCTATCATCGCCACAGAAGTAAACGGTTTTCTTACCCCTCTCTTTTTTGCATTTAGTTACAAAAGGTGTTTTTTGGCCAGCTTACTTTTCTTGCCAGTGGATGTACACTCTGGGAATGAGTAATAAAACGGAGATCCTTATTTTTGTTTTACTACGTTTCACTAGCAAGGACCACGCCATCAACAGGATACGTTTAAATGATTTATTGATACGAAGATGATGTCGATGACGATGGTGATGATGATGGCGATGACGATGACAATGACGATGATGATGATCTATGGATCGGTCGATGCGTTGTGGGGAAGCTGGTAGGGAATCCGCCGCAGCGCCCGGGCAACGACGAACCCC
Source organism: Cololabis saira (assembly GCF_033807715.1). NCBI lineage: Eukaryota > Metazoa > Chordata > Actinopteri > Beloniformes > Belonidae > Cololabis > Cololabis saira. The sequence continues at coordinate 31,728,740 of NC_084600.1, forward strand.
CTAGGAATCTATGAGGTAGAGAAAGAGAGGGAAGAAGGAGAAGAGAAAAGGGGTGGGGGGGAGGGGTGCAGAGACGAGAGCGAAGATGATCTGAGGGTTAGGCTGGTATTTGAAGGTTTGCCGGAAGAGGCGTGGTGCCGGAAGAGGCGTGGTGCCGGAGGAGGCGTGGTTGAGGCGTGGTCCTGCTCCCGAAATTCGCTTGTTAAGCTCCAATTCACTAGCAAGGACCACGCCATCAACAGGATACGTTTAAATGATTTATTGATACGAAGATGATGACGATGACGATGGTGATGATGATGACGATGACAATGACGATGATGATGATCTATGGATCGGTCGATGCGTTGTGGGGAAGCTGGTAGGGAATCCGCCGCAGCGCCCGGGCAACGACGAACCCCCAAAACCGTGGATTATTTAAGGAGATGAGACTGAGCGGATCTGAGGTCGCTAAGATCTGAGCGAATGTAGCGATGATAGTTGGGAGGACCATCGGCCCACGGGCTGTATGAGGTGCTCTGGGATACGTAGCGGGAGGCTGAAGTGGCGGCTCCGATCCTAAGGAGTGACCGGAGTAGTGCGTTGGGGAGATGCCAGATAAGGAGAGTATATGGCGGAAGCGATGGTGAAACCAGAACTGGTGACGACTGTCCTGACTCGGACGCGAGGATCTGTCGAAGATGTGCTCTGTGTTTTCCAGGAAGGCAAGTAGTTGGCCAGGGTCTCAAAGTATTCAGGGGCGTCTTCGGGGATGAGAAACGAGAAAGAGAGTCGGTGATGGTGGTGGAGTGACCGGGGACATGTGCTGCATGGAGGATAAATTGATGTATGGCTGAGTGCCAGACTAGACGGCGCATGAACGGCATGATGGATGTGGAGTTGGAGCGTCCTTTATTAATTATGTCGATACTTATCGATATGAAGATGATGGCGATGATGGTGGCGAAGAGATAACGATGATGATGGCGATGAAGGATGATGGCGATGATGATAGCGATGACGATGATGATGATGGCGATGATGATGGCGATGACGATGACGATGAAGATGGCGATGAATGATGATGGCGATGATGATGGCGATGATGATGGCGATGATGATGGCGATGACGAAGGCGATGACGAAGGCGAAGACGAAGGCGATAACGATGACGATAACGATGATGATGGCGATGAATGATGATGGCGATGATGATAGCGATGACGATGATGATGATGGCGATGATGATGGCGATGACGATGAAGATGGCGATGAATGATGATGGCGATGATGATGGCGATGATGATGGCGATGACGATGGCGATGACGAAGGCGATGACGAAGGCGATGACGAAGGCGATGGCGAAGGCGATAACGATGACGAAGGCGATGACGAAGGCGATGACGAAGGCGATAACGATGACGATGCCAATGATGATGGCGAAGATGATGGCGATGATGAAGGCGATGAAGATGATGGCGATGACGATGACGATAACGATGATGATGCCAACGACGATGCAAATGACGATGGCAATGACGATGATGATCTATGGTTCGGTCGATACGTTGTGGTATTTGTTTGCATGCTCTGAGGGCCATCCTGCTGCGAACCATCTGCCATCGTAAAGCCCCCAAAACCGATTGAAGGAGCAGCATCAGTGTATGGATTGATGTCGTGGGGGTGAGCCAGTTGGTCATCATGAAGAAAGTGATCCCCTTCCAGGTGGCAAGGAGGTTGAGCCACAACGAAGCTCGGCACGGCTCGAGTTGTCTGGGGAGATGGGAGACAGAGATGGAACAGCGGAAGCGATGGATGGCAAGTGGGAGGTGAAGGCCCGCCCTTGGGGAATAATGCGCATGGCACAATTGAGGTGGCCCGGGAGGGAGAGGAGTTGGCGTTTGGTGCAGCCTGGGGCTAAGAAGAAATAAGAAAACCGATTAATAAGAAGACCGATTCGGTTGAGCTTTTCGGTTGGAAGAGAAGCCTGAAACAGATCCGTATCGAGAGTGATACCGAGGAATTCGAGGTAGGTGGAGGGGCCCGCCGTTTTCTCAGCGGACAATGGAACCCCGAGTTCGGAGAAAACGGAAGTCAGGGTGACCAGGCCAGAAGCGGGTGGCGATGAGAGAGGGGTAACAATGAGGAATCATTCAAGAGATGGACGAGGAAGGAATGCCGTGGTTGTTGGAGAGGATCCAGCAGAGGGCCTCTGAAGTGTCGAAAAGTTATGGGCTGCTCTTGCAGCCGAAGGTGAGCCTGACTGCAAGTAGTATGCACCTCGCCAGTGGACGCTGAAGTACACCAGCCCGGAAGCGGGTGGCGATGAGAGAGGGTGCCAGAAACCCTGGCCGGATCTAGCGGCTGTAGTTGGTGGAGGTGGGCTGGGGGGGGCAGTGGCATCCCGGTGCCAGTAACCCCGGCTGAAGTTAGCTGTTGTAGGTGCTGGAGGTGGATTAGGTGCTGGAGGTGGGCTGAGGGGGGCAGTGGCATCCCGGTGCCAGTAACCCCGGCTGAAGTTAGCTGTTGTAGGTGCTGGAGGTGGATTGGGTGCTGGAGGTGGGCTGAGGGGGGCAGTGGCATCCCGGTGCCAGAACCCCAGCCGGATCTAGCTGCTGTAGTTGGTGGAGGTGGGCTGGGGGGGGGCAGTGGCATCCCGGTGCCAGAAACCCCAGCCGGATCTAGCTGCTGTAGTGGCATCCCGGTGCCAGAAACCCCAGCCGGATCTAGCTGCTGTAGTGGCATCCCGGTGCCAGAAACCCCAGCCGGATCTAGCTGCTGTAGTGGCATTCCGGTGCCAGAAACCCCAGCCGGATCTAGCTGCTGTAGTGGCATCCCGTTGCCAAGGACCTTGGGGAGGGAGGAGATTGCTGGTGTGGGTGGAAATCCGACCTGCGACGACGGATATGGGCTGATCCGGATTGTCCGCGTCCTCTTCCCTCTGATGGCGGAGGTGGGCTGGAAGACTGGAAGACGGTGATCTGCAGTGATGCCGGATGTTCAGAAGGGATGAACCGGGTATAATGTGGACGACTGAAGAGACAGAAGTTTCTGGGCGGCTGTCGGGCTCGGGAGAGCGGTGTTTCGGGCACGGCGGCGGCTGAGGAGTTTACCTCCTCCGAAACATGGCGGGGTGTGCTAGCATCCCGGTGCTAGTAACGCCGCTGAGTTAGCTGTTGTAGTTGCTGCGGGTGGGCTGAGGGGGTTGCTAGCATCCCGGTGCTAGCGGCCCCGGCTGAGTTAGCTGTTGTAGGTGCTGGGGGTGGGCTGGGGGGGGCTAGCAACCCGGTGCTAGTTACCCCGGCCCCGAAGTTAACTGTTGTAGGTTTGTTTGCGCAGGTTTGGCCGGAACCGGAGAAGTGCGGGAAGCGAAAGCGTTGGGATGACGGGCGGCAGGACCAGCCGCGGACGGGGCGAAACGAGCAGCTGCCCGCGGGGCCGGAACGAGTCGAGGAAGAAAACCGGGCCGAAATGCGGTGGGAAGGAGGCCAGGCACTGGCCGGAACTGGGGAACGGCGGGAAGCGAAAGCGTTGGGATGACGGACGGCGGGATTAGCTGTGGACGGGGTGAAATGAGTAGTTGCCTGCGGGGCCGGAACGGGTTGAGGAAGGAAACTGGGTTGAAATGCGGTGGGAGGGATGCCGGGTACCGACATCACGATGCCGGTGGCCCCCAACCGAGGTAACCTGTTGGGACTGATGGAGCTGGGAGGCAGAGGATCCTGGCAACCCGGTGCCAAGAGCCCCTTCTAGCGCTGGCGGTTGAGGTTGCTGAATGAGCATAGCGGGGGTTTCTAGCGTCCCGGTGCTAGCAACCCCGGCCGGATCGCTGCTGTACTTGCTGGAGGTGGGCGCTAGCAACCCCGGCCGGATCGCTGCTGTACTTGCTGGAGGTGGGCGCTAGCAACCCGGTGCTAGCAACCCCGGCTGAAGTTAGCTGTTGTACTTGCTGGGGGTGGGCTGAGGTGGGAGCTAGCCACCCCGGCCGAAGTTAGCTGTTGTACTTGCTGGGGGTGGGCTGAGGTGGGAGCTAGCAACCCCGGCCGAAGTTAGCTGTTGTACTTGCTGGGGGTGGGCTGAGGTGGGAGCTAGCAACCCCGGCCGAAGTTAGCTGTTGTACTTGCTGGGGGTGGGCTGAGGTGGGAGCTAGCAACCCCGGCCGAAGTTAGCTGTTGTACTTGCTGGGGGTGGGCTGAGGTGGGAGCTAGCAACCCCGGCCGAAGTTAGCTGTTGTACTTGCTGGGGGCGGGCTGAGGTGGGAGCTAGCAACCCGGTGCTAGCAACCCCGGCCGAAGTTTGCTGTTGTACTTGCTGGAGGTGGGCAGTGTAACGATGGAATCGTTTATGTTTCTACGCGGACGGCTTAAGGTGAAAGACCGCTCATGTGTAGGTGAGGTTCCTGCAATGAGGCAACGTTGTTCGGAGATTATGTTTAACGAGAATGTTAATAAAAGACCTTGTGAGTAAAGGTAATGCTCAACGTCCGGTTTGTACAATCGCTTCTCTTTTACTATTGCGGTCTATGGGAAAAGCTTTCGGGGCCCCATGGGATGATTTTTTTTTTTTTTTTTTTTGCGCAGTACCGCGGCTGGCCACTGGAAATCTTCTGAGTTCAAGAACTGGGGGTCGACGTCACGTCGCGCCGTCGGGCTGATGAGATGGTTGAGAAGAACAGGCGGTGGTCCTATGGAGGGTGGCGACAGTCCAGCCCGAAACACCTGTAGAAGGCGGGCCGTCGGGGCCCCTGCCGGGCGTGGCGAAACCGCGGGCGGATTGCGCAGCCTGGGCTGTTGGATCAACGGCGAGGGATTGTCCGCGGCGCGTCCCCTTCCGGCCGATGACCGAGGCGGGCCAGGAGACAGGGAGGACGCCATGGCGGGCTGCCGCAATACCGGATGTTTAGGAGAGATGGACCGGACGGGATGGACCACTCGTTTCTGAGTGTGTGTCGCTGGAGCCGCGGGCTCCGCGCGTGGCTTAGAGAGAGAGAAAAAAGGGTTAGAGAAACACGTGCGCAGCGGAAGAATAAACCGCCGCCGGCGCGGCAGCCGACGGCGCAACCTGCGCTCTCGGGTTGGCGGCGAGGAGACACAGGAGATGAGTGGCGACGATCCGGATGTTGAGGAGAGATGGAGCGGGCGCGGACCGCTGAGGAGACGAGGCTCGGGCGGCCCCGCGGCCGCCCGGGAGAGCGGCGCTTCGGGCGACGGCTGAAAGTTTTTTCTCCTCGGGATCTCGATCGGCTGGTGTTTGCTGGTGATCCCGTGCAAGCTGATCGTTGTCCGATGGTGATCGACACGAGATCCATGCCGGCCGTCGGACCCGCCGGAGCGTGGCGACGCCGGGGCCGGTGGATTGCGCACCTGCGGCGCTTCCGGCATGGCACGGCTGAAAGTTTTTTCTCCTCCGGATCTCGATCAGCTGGTGTTTGCTGATGATCCCCTGCAAACAAGTCTCATCCGATGGCGATCATGACACGAGATCCATGCCTGAACGGGTGAGTAATGATCTGAGATACGAGCGTGTAGTAGTGTTGTCATGCTTGCGGTTCTGGTTCGGAGAACGAGAGTGAACGTGCTGCAGAGACGAGAGCGAAGATGATCTGAGGGTTAGGCTGGTATTTGAAGGTTTGCCGGAAGAGGCGTGGTGCCGGAGGAGGCGTGGTTGAGGCGTGGTCCTGCTCCCGAAATTCGCTTGTTAACCTCCAATTCTGGAGTGAACTTTTTTGATCAGTGTTGCTAAGCTAGCAACAAACACCACTTGAGAATATAGCTTCTTGCTAACGATTGACTGGGACAGAGTAAGCCATAAGCAACTATCTCAAGTTCTAATTTAAACCTCTACATTTAGTAAGAAAACCTGCTTGACGTTGGACAGGAAGCCTTGGAAAGGTTTGTGGACAGTGGAGCTTCAGGGGCGTCAATTGGGTATGGCAAGGTATGGCAGCTGCCACACCTTGGCTTCAGGGGGAAATGTAAATGTTTGTTTTTTAAATAAATGTATGGAATCTGTTTCTAAGTCGAACTCCCTTCCAAGGAGATAATAGCGCAAACTCTCCAAAGCCCATTTAATGGCTAAGCCCTCCTTCTCAATTGTTGAATACCTGGTCTCCCGGGGTTCCAACTTACGGCTGAGATACAACACTGGGGTCCGTTTCACAAAGCAGGTTCAACAAACACTGAGTCTAATCCTGAACTCTTAGTTGATCTACTCTGAGATCGGAAACTCTGAGTTTTCGGTTCCAGAACAGCGGATTTGAGGTAATTTACTCAACTCTAAGTAGTTTCACCTGAAGTTAAGCACGTGCGTGAGGGAAATCAAAATCCATCATCAGTAGAGCGCTGATACAAGGATTCACCATGGCAACCGGCGACAACAAAAGAGCACAATACATTTTCTTTTTTTTTCTTTTTAACTTTATTTATCTTTTCAATTTACAAAATCCCTTTGAGGAAACATTAGTTTCTGAAGATCCACATACTTCACGCCACTGGAGTTAGAAGTGTTAATACGTGCATATGGCGAGTATGAGAGCATATTTTGGGAAAAAAAATGAAATTTTATTGTCATTTAGATCAGGGCCGTCAATTGGGTACGGCAGCTGCCACACCTCGGCTTCAGGGGAAAATGTAAATGTTTTTTTTTTAAATACATTTATGGAATTACTCTGCATCTATTTGTATTGATTTATTCTATTACTTCATACATATAAAATAACTACAAATGCATATCAGAACAACATGATGTATTTCAGTAGGTATTATCTATCCCAACACTTGTATATCCCCCTCATATCTTGAAATGTCCCAGCGTCCCTGACGACAGTGGTCGCTATCAATCTCGTTTTTAGTGCGCTCTGCAGTGTTAACTTACAAAAATGAAAAGGAAGCAGACAACCACGCAATTTTAAAAAAAAAAGAAAGAAGGCAAGTGATGGGTCCAGAAGATATTAACGAGGCTGTTAGCCACTGATGGATTAATTATGCAAGTTCATCTCAAAGTAAGATATAAATCCTCTTATACATCTGTTTAAGGGAAATATTTGACTTTTTTTTACTCTCCCTCTCCTTTTTGCATTTGGACTTTAACTGTTTGAAGTTAAACTGGGATGTCCCTGTGATATTGTTGCACTGACATAGTGAATAAAGTGAACGAGTTAAATTGCGTTTGTTAGATAAGCGTTTTCTGCTCTGTAACTCTGCCGCTTGCTGTCCGTGGTGCAGAAAACGGATGCGTATTGCGTAAAGACCCATTGGCTGAATTGACGCCACTGAGGGAGGAGACGGAGAGAAACTCCAGGTTCGCTGAAATAAACCTGGTCCCGACCAGGTTAGGTTCAGAGCGTCTGTTACTACGGTAACTGACCGAGAGCTTAAGTTACCTCTCTTTGTGAAACAGGCTAGAGTTACCTCTCTTTCTCTGGTTTGAGTTACCTCCCTTTGTGAAACGGAAAACTCAGAGTTTCCCTCATTTCAGTGTTAACAGACTCAGAGTTTTCACTAAACCTGCTTTGTGAAACGGACCCCAGGTCTCTCCTCTCCCTCGTCCCCTTGTATCAACATAGCTCCAATTCCAACATCAGAAGCATCTGTCTGGACCATGAAGCGCTTCTGAAAGTCAGGACTACAGAGGACAGGTGAGGAACACATGGCATTCTTGAGAGCAGTAAAAGCTTGTTAACATTCGGGGGACCATTTTACAGGGTTAGGTTCTCCTTTTTGAGTCAGATTTGTCAGAGGGGTGGCAAGAGTGGAGTAGTGGGGAATGAAGTTAGAGTACCACCCTACAAGGCCTACGAATGACCTCACCTGCTTTTTGGTGCGTGGGCGCTGGGCATTACGAATGGCTTCGACCTTGTCACAATATCTGGGCTTCCAGCTTGGAGGGGGTCACATCCGCCCTCTTGTGGACAAGGTCGAAGCCATTCACACTTTTGAGCATTGAGGGTCAAGCCGGCCTTCTCGATGCAGGTCAGGATCTGTCTCAGATGCTGGAGATGGTCCTCCCAGGAATGGCTGAAGATGACGACGTCATCAAGGTAAGCAGCACTGAAGGATTTAAACCCTGTGAGAACAGCATCCATCAACCTTTGGAACGTCGCAGGGGCTCCATACAGTCCAAACGGCATAACCGTAAACTGATACAGTCCTGATGGGGTACGGAAAGCGGTGTACTGCTTTGAGGTCTCCTCCAGTGGAATCTGCCAATAACCTTTGCAAAGGTCCAGCGTGGTTATGTACTTGGCAGTCCCAACACGCTCCATCAGGTCATCTATGCGAGGCATGAGGTAAGCGTCAAAGCAGGAGACAGCATTAACCTTCCTGAAGTCAACACAGGGCCGTTGAGAGCCATCCTTCTTAGGCACCATTACCATGAGACTGGACCACTCACTCTTTGATGGCTCGATCACCCCGAGGTCAAGCATCTTCTGGACCTCATCCTTGAGGGGGCCCACCAATCGTTCTGGGATGCGGTATAGTTTCTGACAAATGGGAGGAGTGTTTGCCTTTTGGAGACGGATGGTGTGCTGGGTCAGTGTTGTTCGCCCTGGACCATCCCGGAACAGCCCAGGCATCTCCCGAAACAGCATCTGCAACCTCTGCTGGTGTTGTGAGGGCAGGTGATCCAGATTAGGGGTTTTTGGCTGGAGGAGCTGTTGCAGGTTAGAGTCAGACTCACCATCTTCCTCCTTGACCTGACGCACCACTAACACTTTGGCCGGCTCACACTCCTTCCACTCTTTGAGAAGGTTGATGTGGTAGACCTGGGATGCCTTCCCCTTGTCTGGGTGGGCCACCTCGTACGTCACTGGTCCCATCTTCCTCAACACCTCGTAAGGCCCCTGCCATTTGGTTTGTTGCTGCTGGTTGGGAGTAAAATCAAGACCCTCTGACCTGGTTTCAGCTCCCTCTTTCGAGCCCTTTTGTCATATCAGCACTTCTGATCCTGCTGTGCCCTCTCCAGGTGGACTTGGGCCTCCTCATGGTACCTCTCAAGGCGTTCACGCATTTGGAGTACGTAGGACAGGATACCTTCTGGTGCTGGGTTCTTGGTGGGTTTCTTGGCGGCCTCCCACTCCTTCCTCAGGAGATCCAGGGGCCCCTGCACTGGCCATCCATAAAGGAGCTTGAAAGGAGAGAAGCCAGTGGATGCTTGAGGCACCTCCCTGTAGGCAAACAAGACAAAAGGTAACCACTTGTCCCAATCATGGCCAGTATCAGAGACAAGCTTACGCAGCATCTGCTTCAGCGTTTGGTTGAATCGCTCTACCAGACCATCAGTCTGGGGATGGTATGGAGTCGTCCGTATGCCTTTAATGCCCAGTTCCTTCTGCAGCTGTTTCATCGTGCCAGACGTGAAGTTGGTAGCTTGGTCTGTGATGATCTCATCTGGCACCCCTACACGAGAGAAAAGCTGGACAAGGGCACTGATTATCTTTGGGGTCTTTATGCTTCAGAGAGGAAATGCTTCTGGGAATCGTGTGACATAGTCACAGATCAAGTATGTACTGGTAACCAGAGCTACTCTTCTCCAGTGGACCAACCACATCCATGGCTATGCGCCGGAAAAGGGTACTGATAATAGGTAATGGGTGCAATGGAACTTGCTTGACTTTGATGTGCGTGTTGACCTGACACTCCGGGCATGTGGTGCAAAAACGTTTGACATCATTAAACATTGTTGGCCAGTAAAACCGTGACCCCAACCTCATGTAGGTTTTCTGCTGCCCTAGATGGCCTGCCCATGGTACTGTGTGTGCCAGATGTAAGACCAGAGGCCTACAACTGGTTGGTACCACTAAGCGCTTACCTGCATCCCCCATTACATACAGAATGTCATTTTCAACCACAAACCTCGGACCACCGTCTTGTTTCCCCTCCCCAACATCAACCTGCTTGTACAAGAGAGGCAGAGTAGGATCAGACATCTGCAACTGGCTTATGTCATTGGGAATGTCCCAATTGACACTTACAGGCTTTGGATAAGTTTCTACCTTAGTGGGGGTGCCTTGCATTTTCTCAATGCGACGCTGTCGCCGTGATTTTCTGGGGCCTTTGGAACCACCCTCACACAGATTACCATCAAGATCTGGGAGGGGCTCCAGGCCAGCTTTAACCTGGGACCTCGTTAACATAGCACACATTTCAGCTTTCTGTTTTCCTGCAATAAGGTCATGCAGAATTGGCAAATCCCTCCCCAGGATGCAATCAACAGATAGATGGTCAATAACCCCCACTTGTAGCAAAAATGCCTGCCCATCTACCGCTATGGTAACCTCAGATGTGGGGTAGGGTTTCTGGTCCCCATGTACACATTCAATGTTCGCTTTGTTCCCATAGTCAATACAACTGTCCGTCAGATAACATTTCTTAATCAGTGACATGGAACTCCCACTATCTAACAAAGCCAACACATGTACCCCATTAACAGTAACTGGGAAAAGTGAGGCCTCTTCTGAGCACATGGTACCTGATGCTCTAGACACCTCTTTGCAGGGAACATAGCAGTAACCAGAGAGGCAGTAGTAACAAGTGATTTCTCCACGACTGGTACTAACCTGCTGCCTATATCTACTAGCCCCCCCAGTCCCCTGGCTGGCACCAGCCTGCTGTCCACCTCTGCTGACCCCCCACATTCTCCTGAGTCCCATAGCTATTATAGTTCTGACCTTCTTGCCGGCCGTCCCCCCGTCCTCTGTTTGGTTGGCGCTGTTTGGACCTGGTCAGTACTGGCCTCCGGGCATTGACATACTGGGTTGCAAGCTTTGCTGCCTCTAAGCCGGTGGTGGGCTCTCGCTCCTTGACCCAGGTGCGGATGTCGGGTGGAAACACTCTCAGCAGCTGCTCCAACATGATGACTTCCCCGATGTCCTCCTCGCTGCACTGGTCCGGCTTCATCCAACGTCAATACAGGCCTTTCAAGCGTAGGTAGGTCTCGGTCGGCGCCTCTCCCTGGGGTACAGCTGGATCCCTGAAGCGCTGGCGATAAGTCTCAACAGAAATGTCAAACTTGGCCAGCAGGGCTTGTTTAAGGTCTGGGTAGGAGTCAGACCGCTCTTCATCCATGGCGGAATAGGCCTCCAACGCCTTTCCCGTCAGTAACGGCACAAGTCTGTAGGCCCACTCAGTCTCTGGCCATGCCCAAGTTTTGGCAATCCGCTCAAAGCGGAGGAGGTAGTTTTCAATATCCTCACCAAACTGGAATGGAAGTAACTTGGGGTCCTTCCGTGGGGCTGGTACTGGTGGCTGCTGTAGCACTGGTGCTGCTGGTGGCTGCTGCTGTAGCACTGGTGCTGCTGGTGGCTGCTGCTGTAGCACTGGTGATGACTGATGCAGGGTGTGAAGAGTTGTGGGGAGTCCTATTAGGGAGACAGCGCTCCCCATGCTGGAACTATAGCCGGCTGCTGATGAAGGTGGCGATGAAGGTGGCCGGCTGCCAGATTGGATGGCTGTCCGCAGGCCTCGGAGTTCCCCCAAGAGCGCTTCTTCCCGGTCCCTCTGAGCACCCATAAACTGGCGTAGCAGCATGACCATTTCCTGCTGTGGTGGCGCGGCATGGGGAGGCTGGGATGAGGGTCCCTCCTCATCAGTCTCCCATACCTTGTCCTCTGCATCTGATTTGGCTGATTCAGGATCTGCTTTAAATTTAGTTGTCCTGCTCCTGGTTTGTATTTTCCTCCGCCCCCCCCTTGGGGACCTTTCTGGAGGCCATCCCACCACTGCCACCAAATGTCACACTCAGACCTAGAGTGAGGGTAGTAGGTCGAAAAAGGCTAATTGAAAAACTGTAAAAAATGTACTTCAACCCTCAAAAATGTAAAGAAAGGTAGCAAGACAGTCCTTTTGGTGCAACACAAAAATGAATTGTTTTATTGTCTTTCAAAGACAGTAGCAGACAAAGAAAAAATGCCAAAAAAAAGTATGTACAAAACCACTCTATTAGGTCTGCACCGCACCACAGCCCTTCTCTGACTGACTAGGCAGTGTAGATCCCCTCCATTTAAAGGCTAGGCCCCTCCCACTGGACCATATCATCTTCAATTGGAATCCATTAGATAATCAGTTAACCATACTGGTTATTTCTCACATCACAACATTATAAAGCCTATTTACATTTTAGATACATCAAAGCATTCAACCAAACTGGAAATTATTTACACTCCATCAGTTGGTATGGTGCAGTCAGATGGCCTGAGCATGTTCCCTACACAGGCACTATAAAAGACAGCCTGAGACTCTACTCGGGTCCTTTGTCACTGCCCAGAACCAGGAAGCACTGTGGTAAGAAAAAAAGAAACCATTAGACACTGACACTCATGACTTACAGTCTTTAAATAATAAAGAGTTAAAGGGGACAGATTATGGCATTTAGGGCCCGATTTACTAAGATCCTAAATAAAGAGTACTAAATTGCGTGTGCACTGAAAAAGTTTGCGCGTGCTGTTTGCGTGTGGTTTGCGGGTGATCAACTAAGATTGCGTGCGCAATTGATAACAGGTGCAAACAGCAGTATTTAAATGAGGTGTTGCGTGTCTTAAGGTTTGCGAGCGCAAAATCTGCGCCACGGAGAGTCTGGATGGAATGCACAGTCACAAGTCACAAGCGCAAAATGAAATTGAACAAGTTGGAGTTAGAGATATTAGTGGAAGAGGCAAATAAACACATTAATGAACTACAGCAAATAAATTTAAACATTACCAAAAGAAACGCAATATCGGACGCAGAACCATAATTCAGGCCAAGCTGCAGTCTCTGCGCTGATCACTGACACAGCGGGTCGGAGTGGATTTGGTCATGATGTTCTGTGTTTTGTGATTAATAAGCACGGGTTTTAATTAAATGTAATTTACGAAGGATGATTTCACGTTCAATAAGATAAATAATCAATAAAATACAAAGTTTTGGCACAAAGGCTTGGCCTGCTTGTGGGCGAGTGGAGGGGGGCACATTAAAAGAAGGTGGCAAGATATAAGGCGGAGAACTAAAGAAAAAGTGGCCTTTAATAAAACTTGTGCAACCATTTTTAAAATAGCATGCAGCAGAATAAAGACTCTCTCTCTGCGTATTCTTTGATTTTGGATGTCGCCTCCTTGCCACAATAACGGCAGCAGCAGATTAGCACCTTCCTTTCGAACGTATTAAATACAGACGCAATCACAATACGCGCAATTACTTTCAGGCTTGGTAAATCTCATTGCGCGTGGTAAACGGAGCAATTTGCATCTTCCCCTCCCAGTATTTAGGATTTCTGCCGGGTACGCCCCATATTGATTATTCATCAGGGCAAAAGTACTAAATGGATTGCGTGTGCAATTTTGCGCATTTCAGAGACGCAGTCGTCTTTGCACGCTGTTAGTAGATCAGCTGGCACTTTGGTTTGCGGGTGCTGTCAAGTTTGCACACGTTTTAACACACGCAAACCTTTAGTAAATCGGGCCCTTAATGTATATTTTAAAAAGGCCTTGAATGTCTTAAAAACAATCTAAAGCTTGTATTTTCTACATAAATCAGAAATTCAGCCTGTGAGCCATGTCTCTAGTTTTACCGCTTCTAAAGCCTTTTTCTGTGCTTCATTCTGAGGTGAGGGGGGGGTATGATAATGAGGCTCTGTGCTGATTGGCTGCTTGAATGACATGTAGCAGGGGAGGAGAATAAGCCTCGCTCCGGGGAGAAGAGCAGCCGGCTGCATGTCCCATGCCAGGGAGCTTCTGCGACAAAATAAAATCCATTGCTTTATTTTTTTTGTATTGACTGTCCTAACTGGCCGCGAGTTTAACGGTTTCAGCGTGGACAGAGAGCGTCCGATGTCACACGTGATAGTCGGACGCTCGCATTCAGTTACACGGTGTAAACGGATCTTAAAGCCTGATTTACAGTTCTGCATTAAATCGACGCGTACCCAACGCCGTAGGCTCTGCGTTGGTGAAACGCAGAACCATAAATCAGCCTTTAGTCACCTCGTCTTCACACAGGAAGATTTATAAACAGGTACAACACAGTTCTTTACTCCAATTCCTCAAGACAAAGGAATCATGTTAACTGTAAAGAAATCGCAACACTGAATTTTCACACATGACAACTTTATTGTTAAAAAATAAAACATATGTTGTATATAAATAACATGTATGCACTATTGCTGGCTCAAGGAAGAACCGTGCGTCTTCTGAAGGTGTCGTTGAACAGCTTCAGGTGCTTGGCAGATCTAAAACCATAAACAGAAGAAAAATATATTACGGTACCCGTCGGGGCTCCTCACCGGTCCGGTCCGTGAGCGGCACCGGAGCTCTGCGCTAAGCTAAATACTTAGCCCATGCAAAGATCATACTTGTAGACAAATATAAATAACATAAAAAAATAACGTCACTTACCGCTGACTCGTGTGCAGTTGCCGGGTCCGTACTGTGGGCACTGATCCTTTTATAAGGGTAAGTGTCGATACAAAACCTCATCTTAACTGTCCCCTCGCTGTGGAAACAGCCACCGCTTCTAAACAATGGCTGACGCTCCAGCCGGCGGAGAGAGTTGTGGGCGTGGTTTCAGCAGCGGAGGCCGAACCTCTGCGCCTATGGTGACGTCACCATAGGCGCAGATTCAGACTGGCTCGTAAAAAAGTCACGTGACCCTGGAAGATTCAGCGGGCGGGGGTACAGACCTTGCAGATTTTCATGGGATTTCATCTCCCCTCTGCTGGCAGGGTGAGGGGAGACCACTTTATATATGTTAAAACAAGAAAAAACTTGTTTTTCATAATAGGTCCCCTTTAACTCAAACCATAACACTGTGTTTGTGTGTGTGTTTCTGTAACTTTATGGAGAAAAATAGCACAGGACACATACCAAGATGTTAAATGTAGCTTAGTGTGTGCAACCACCAACCTATCAAAAGCATGCTACCTGGCTAACATGTGGTATGTGGAATGAGTGATGGTGTGGTGTGCTGGTATAGTGTTTCTCCAGTGGCAGGGAAAACTGCCACAGAGTGGTATTCGATTGCGGAGCTGTGTATCAAGGAACCACACTTAATGAACAACTACTGCAAGGGCCTGACATGACGAGCAGCCTGATTGGCGTTTTAACAAGATATCAATGTTCCACCAGGTGAAAGTCCCACCAGAAGATGCTGACCTCCTCAGGTTCCTGTGGTGGCCGGATGGTGACATCTTGAAAGAGCTACAAGAGTACAGGATGGAGGTACACTTGTTTGGCGCCACCTCCTCACCAAGCTAGCTATGCTTTGAGAAGGTGTGCCGAAGATAACAGGAACAGTTTTGACGCAGCAGTGGTGGATACAGTCTTACATAATTTTTATGTTGACGACTGTTTGAAATCAGTTGCCTCCGAACAAGAAGCAGTCAAACACCAAGACTTGAAGGCCATCTGTCAAAAAGGAGGCTTCAGACTAACAAAATGGATGACCAACAATCAGGATGTGTTGTTGAACATTCCAAAAGAAGACCGGGCAACAAAAGTCAAAGACCTTGACCTTGACCAGGACTCGCTCACCATTGAGAGAGCTTTGGGGGTACAGTGGTGCATCCAGTCAGATCGGTTCAAGTTCCACGTGAACATCCAGCAGAAACCTCTCACCAGGAGGGGAATCTTGTCAATGATGAGTTTGGTTTACGACCAGAGCCGGATTAACGCAAAGGCAAACTAGGCATGTGCCTGGGGCCCGATTGACAGACGAAGACGCGGCGGAACACACTGTGGCGCCGTCAACATCGGCGCCACAGCCAGTTGCCAGTGACTCACAGAATGAAAAAATGATGGAAGAACAGCAGCCGAATATAAGCCAGCCCAATATAGTTTTGACAGAGCCTCTAGACCCAGAAAGGGTATTATCCATCTGATCCTGCAAAGTGGGTCCAAATTGACGACAGGATGTGTGAGTACTTTGCACTAAACCATCCCTGTCAAAATATTGGAGATTTCTCTGCATCACAGAGGAAATATGGATTTTGAAGACATTATCTAGGACTTTGCCTCATCAAAACTCAGGAGAAACATCTGTAAATGTAAGTTTTCCATTAAAAAATCTAAATCTGAAAAGGTAAAGGGTATATTAAAATCAAATGTAAAATGCATTTAAATTAAATGTATAATATAGGGCTATACTTTCTACTATAATGAAATTAAATATGAGGAAGAAACCAAATATATTCAAATCTCAAACAGCTGTCTTTCATCTTATGTATACATTTTATTATTTCTCCACAAGATCGTGATGATCCTATCATGACGTGTTTCTGCTGCGATGCTGAAAGGCTGTGAACATTATACCTGAGTGGAGTATGCTAAATGATTTCCTCAGTAAGTGCTGCTGGTTTTATTTATTATTATTTATTGTTGGACAGTTTCTAATTGGTCTTGATAAATGTGAAGGGTTCATGTTTGTCTTCTTTTTCCTGTACTTAATCACAGGTGTGAATATGGGCTCCAGGTGAAGGGACAAGAATTTTTGTTCACCTAATTTAGGCTAATTTTCCTTGGCTGTCTGAGCAGGTTAGTAAAGAAAAGTGAAAAAAGTGTTCTTGGTTCAAACATAAGGTATGGATCAAGTTATTTAATGATTGCTAATTTTCTATGTTGTTTCTGTTTCTGTGATTAAATCTGCTTTTAGAATGAAGTCTAGTAAAGAACACCGTCCAGAGAAACATCCAGACCAGTGGAGAGAACTGCTGAACAGTCCAGACCTGGATAGTCCTTGTCCATGAAAATAAACATCTTTACCACGACAGCACACTTTGTCTTACTGCAAATTTTATTGGTCTTTGTATATTTGACTTCTTATTTAACTATTCAATTTAATCAACACATTTAAATAGATTTTCTGCAAAATGCAGGCTTAAAACATGTATCTTTTTTGCTCTGTTTACATAGCAATGCTGACAACTATTGGTGATTTACTGGTACTAATACCTTGACAATGACACTTGCAATCGATAAGATAAGGATAATTTAATAGCATTTAATAGAGCGGTGTAATAACGTATAAATAATAAAAATCAAAAAATAGTCTGATAGACTGTTTAATATACAACACATTACTTATTTTGGAATACAAAGAACCAACTTGACTATGACTATGCTATGTAAAATTTGAATTAACTTTTATTAGTAACTTTGGTAAGTTTAAGATTTCAATTCATAAATAACATCGATGGAGGGGGACCCAAAAATCACAGTCCGCCTAGTGTAGTCCATTTACAGGGCTTTCCACAAGCGCCGGCCGCCGGCCATATAGCCGACTACTCGATTAGGTCCAGCCGGCTACTTTAATCACGCTTATTTTTATAGCCTATAAATATTATTTTTCGATTGTAATAAAATTAAATGTTTTCTCATAGACTGACAATAGTGTCAAACTGAACCGCACTTGTGATTCGCTTTGCTTGTACCACAAATTACTCTGATCACCGCCGACTTCATAGAGAAACTCCGCGACATGAGTGTGTGTGTGCGTGCGTGTGTGTGTGTGCGCGCGCTCAGCGGAGTGAATGTGTCGGAACTCGGATCAACAAGCAGAGCTCACCAGATGATTCTTTTGTCAACATAAAAACGGTACGTCCTTACTTACTCAGGCTATC
This sequence comes from Cololabis saira, assembly GCF_033807715.1. Taxonomy (NCBI): domain Eukaryota; kingdom Metazoa; phylum Chordata; class Actinopteri; order Beloniformes; family Belonidae; genus Cololabis; species Cololabis saira. The sequence goes on from NC_084600.1 coordinate 31,746,306, forward strand.
CCCTACAAAATTTAATCAGTTTAATCAGTTCATATTAAAAAGAGACGCCAAAAGAAAGCCTAACCGCGTTGCATCGTTTAGCCCAAAACGTTCTACCGGTAATCTAGTCTTCTCTTCAAGCGTTCAATTAGCACCACCTGCGACACGTGAGAGTGTATTTTCATACACTTCATTAGTTACACTAATGAATAAAAGAAGATGCAATGGCGAGTGAGTTGTAATAATAATGATAATACAGTGTTTCCTACAATTGTACAGGCTTGGCAGGGCGCCAGGCCAATGAGAGCCCCCGCCAGGCCAGAAAAGAAAAAAATAATATGCAAAAAATAAGTGACGTATCTATCCATTCATTCAGAAATCAATAATAATTTCCATTTGGGAGCCTCTGTGCGGCGCTGAATTGCAATGCAGTGTTTTGCGGAGTGCTTCTCATTGAACTTACTTGAGGCAACACGTTGCGGCAGTGAGTGAAGCCTGAATTATGGTTCTGCGTTAAATCGACGCAGAGCCTACGGCATAGGGTACGCGGCGACGCGTATCCTACGCCGTATTCGGTACTCGGTATTCAGCCAAGTCTTTAAATGTTATTTGGCTTCAGTTTTGGCCTCAAATTTTCATTTCGGTGCATCCCTAGTTTTTTTGGTGGGTACCACTGGTAGCATTCTGGATTTTTGTTTAATAATGTTGAACTTGACTCCTCAGTTGTCTATATTTTATTGTTTTGTTTTTATTTTATGTTTTTACTATTACTATTTCAATAAATGAAAATAAATATGGATATGTTATTATTATTATTATTACTACTACTACATTTAAGACCAGTGTATACGATCGTGGCTACAACGTGACCACCACCAACAGCCCCCCCCCCCCCCCCCCCGGCTGGCTACTTATTTAGTATGGCTGGCTAGTCTATGCCTTAGTGGAAAGCCCTGCCATTTATTTAATCCGGCTCTGTTTACGACCCACTGGGGATGTTGTCTCCAGTCATACTGCCTGCCAGAAACATCCTGCAAGAACTGTGCAGAATGAGAACAGGATGGGACGATACTGTGCCAGACCATCTCGCACAACAATGGTCAACGTGGATGAAAGAGCTTCATCAGCTCACTGACTTTGGAGTGGATCGGTGCTTCAAGCCACCAGAATTTGGAGAAATAGTGGAGGCTCGGCTGCATCACTTTAGTGACGCGAGCGAAATAGGCTATGGTACTGTCACTTACCTAGTCCAGAAGAACAGCAGCAACCAAATAGACTGCTCATTCGTCTTGGGAAAGGCAAGGGTTGCCCCCCTCAAGCCCACGACCATCCCACGGTTGGAGCTGACGGTGGCTACCTTAGCCGTGAAGGTGGGTGTCATGCTAAAGAAAGAACTACAGCTGCCACCGTCAGATTCCATGTTCTGGACAGACAGCACCGCCGTACTTAAGTACATAGCAAACGAGAATATCAGATTCAAGACATTTGTGGCAAACAGGGTCACCACAATCCTACAAGCATCAAGAGTGCAGCAATGGAGCTACATCAACACTCAGTTGAATCCAGCTGATTACGCTTCCAGGGGGCAAAAGGCGAGCATCTTCATACAAAACGAAGTGTGGATCTCAGGGCCTGCCTTCCTCAGAAAGCCAGAACAGGAAGGGCCAGACAAGCCGGATCTTTCAGAGGAGCTTACAGCAGAAGATCCTGAGGTCAAGAAAGGCATGCTCATTAATGCTATAACAGTAGAAGAAAGCACTGATGCTATGCAACAGCTAACAGAATACTTCTCTTCATGGATGAATCTCAAGAAGGCGGTGGCGTGGCTCACTCGAATCAAAGGAACCCTGGTAAACCTGTCGAAGAAGAGAAAGGAAATTAATGGATTATACAAGGATCAACAACAAGTGAACAAAAAATTGTCAAGCTACAAGAAGAGTCTCAAGCAGACTTACCTGACCGTGGATGATCTGCGACAAGCTGAGCTGGATATCATCCGCCACTGTCAGCAAAAGAGATTCCATGAGGAAATGTCTGCTCTTCAGAGAAAGGAGCCTGTCAAGTAAAGTAGTCGAATATACAGACTGAATCCGCAACTTCAAGATGGAATCCTTCGCGTCGGAGGGAGGCTCAGTCGAGCATCTATGCCAGCCGAAGCCAAGCACCTGATGCTCCTCCCTAAAGACCATCGCGTGGCTGAACTGATTCTCCACGATGCACATGAGCGGCTGGGACACAGTGGACGCAGTCATGTATTGTCTCATGTACGTCAAAGATACTGGATTATCAATGCTCCCTCATCAATCAGAAAAATGCTGTCTCGCTGTACTACCTGTCGAAGACAACATGGTGCATCAGGCACACAAATGATGGCGGATCTACCAAGAAACAGAGTCCTGCCGGACTAACCACCTTTTCACCAGAGCTGGAGTGGATCTGTTTGGGCCATTCAATGTAAAGCGTTGAAGATCATCTGTGAAAAGGTATGGTGTTATATTTACTTGCCTTGCAAGTCGTGCGGCCCATATTGAAATGGCAACGTCGCTGGAAACAGACTCCTTTATACATGCTCTGTGTCGCTTCATTGCTAGGAGAGGTCAAGTGAAAGAAATGCGATCCGATAACGGGACGAACTTCATCGGAGCTGACCGCGAGCTCAGAAAGGCTTTAAAGGAGTGGAATACTGAACAAATTGAGCACAGCTTGTTCCAACGTGACATCAAATGGATGTTCAATCCACCATCCGGCTCACACTACGGAGGGGTGTGGGAGAGAATCATTCGCTCCATCAGAAAAATCATGAGTGCTACGCTGAGAGAACAAAGCTTGGATGAAGAAGCTCTTCAAACGTTCTTCTGTGAATGTGAGGCCATCCTGAACAGTAGGCCTATTACCACACCTTCAAAAGATATGAATGATCTGGAAGCTCTCACCCCACAAAACTTGTTGCTGCTCAAGACTCAACCCAACTTACCACCGGGACTCTTCCAGAAAGAGGATACCTACGCACGCAAAAGATGGAGGCAAGTCCAGTATATGAGCGATTTATTCTGGAAGCGCTGGACCAAGGAGTATCTGCCTCAACTCCAAAGAAGACAGAAATGGAACCATCCATCACGGAACTTCTTCCCAGGAGATGTAGTCTTGATCGTCGATGAGTCAGCGCCTAGGGGATCCTGGCCGATGGGAAGGATTGTCAAGACTATGGAGGATGAGCATGGACTGGTCCGCAAGGTTCTAGTCAAGACAAAGACAAATGAACTGGAGAGGCCGATAACAAAGCTCTGCTTACTTAGCGACATGAGAAGGACTATTACTTACCTGAGTGTTACTCAGAAGAAAGACATTCTAAGAAAATAATTGATAGATTGATAGATTTGTTATTTGTTAAAAGTTCTACTTTTGTAAGTTGTAATTGTTTCTACCCTAGAAAGCAATTAGGGGCCGGGTATGTAGAGGCCTAAGAACAGTTCATAGCTTGTAACTGTTAAGATGATTAAAACTGTGTTACATAAGTTCATGATATATAATTTCATATTCATTATATGTGTTAAAAAGATACATTATTTGATTTAGAATTACATAGAGTAGTTAAAATGTAAAAGTATATAAGAATTCATGTGTTTATGTGATTTGGAAGTTATGGATAAAAGGTGTACTTGCCCTTTAAGAGTTACCTTCTCACCTGCTGTTGATCGCCTTTGGTGGATGAAGGAGATTCAGTCAGAGCTTGAGAGCAGTGGAAGCAAACGGTTTTCTTTACCTCTTTTTTGCATTTAGTTACAAAAGGTGTTTTTTGGCCAGCTTACTTTTCTTGCCAGTGGATGTACACTCTGGGAATGAGTAATAAAATGGAGATCCTTATTTTTGTTTTACTACGTTTCTGGAGTGAACTTTTTTGATCAGTGTTGCTAGGCTAGCAACGAACACCACTTGTGGATGTAGCTTCTTGCTAACAATTGACTGGGACAGAGTAAGCCATAAGCAACTATCTCAAGTTCTAATTTAAACCTCTACAAATAGGTCTATGTGAAATATTTGATAGAGTCTTAAAAATATTGTCCCAGTAATTTGATAGTTTTGGGCAACTCCTGAACATATGACCCAGTGTTGCAGGTCCGAGTCCACACTGTCACAGAAAAGATCCACTGAGGGAAATATTTTATGAAGCTTTTGTTTTGACCAATGTAAGTGTGACACCTACAAGTTTATGTGCACAATTGTTGTATTGGTTTTATTTTAATTTTGAGTTTTAGCCCTGTAACAGGCCTATTTCAGTTGTATTTTGTGTTCAAATTATAGTAGGAGCAGTTACTTAGTTACGCCACCAGGGGGCATTAAGAAGCGCTGAATATGCCTTGGGCGTTGCGCAAAGTGGTATCACCGGTATATGGACCACGGAGGCTACCGTACTTCAGACAGCTTGCAGCCTGCTTGAAGAAGGCAACGTAATTCTCCTGTCTATATTTTCCCCTGAAAAAATACAGGTTAGTAAAACGTGCAAAAGCATCACAACTAATCTCAAAGGACTCATGAGCCTTTATGCTTTGGTGTTTTGCTTGTTTTGCTTTCATGTTTTGGTTTATTTTTTATTTTTATTTATTTATTTTTTTTATGCATACATATGCATACACATACGTAAATATACACATACAAACCCAGTGATTTTTTTTTTTTTTTTTTTGGGGGGGGGTGGGTGGGGGGGTGACGACATCCACTGCCAATCCAGGAAGCAGGAACACACGGAGACACACGTCAAGCACTGGAAATCTGCAACAAAAAACCCACAAACAAAACACGAAACCGGCACGGAGCCGACCAAAACACGAACAGCAATCTTGAGATCTGATCGCAGTCTGAGCTAAGCTACCGCTACCGCTACCTAACCCCAAAAACTACAGAGCAAGCATGCAGGTGAACAAGCCAGTGTGTATGTCTATGTGTGTGTATGCGTGTATGTATATGATCGTGTGTGTGTGTGTGTGTGTGTGTGTGTGTGTGTGTGTATATATGTGTATGCGTTCGTGTGTGTGTACATGTCTTTATGGCTATGTGTGTGTGTGTGTATGTATATGTTTGTGTGGCTGTGTATGTGTGTGTATATGTATGTGACTGAGTGGCTATATGTGTGTGTGTGTGTGTGTGTGTGTGTGTGTGTGTGTGTGTGTGTGTGTGTGTGTAATAAACCAAACAAAGCTCCACCTGAAGTGTGTCTATAGTGGGGGGGAGCAACCCCGCCACCCGCGAGACCAGAGGCCGACACGGAAGAACCCGGAACCCAGGCCACCAGCAACCCCACAGAGGGGAGAAGTAGGAGGGAGGCAACCCACCGCCTGCGAGTACTAATACTACTAATACTAATACTAATAATAATAATAATAATAATAATAATAATAATAATAATAATAATAACCATCTTTGTATAATATAATATTGATAAATTATTAAGTTTTGTTGTCCTGCCAATGGAGGCTCAAATCCTCCGTGGCAGGACCCTTCCACACCGCATTCTCACCGACACAGACACACAATCACGCACCGTTTCCCCCTCCCCGGTGGGGTCCAGCACCGCCAGAAGGCACCCCAGGCTGCACGGCAAGCCCCGCCAGGCCCGGGTATCCCGACCCACCTATCCCAGGCCGGCGAGGGAACGCGGGTGATGTGGGACCCCCTCCCCCCCCTGGTGTTGAGTGCATGTGATTAATGCCATAAAAACAGGGAGGGGGAGGGCCAAGTATCGATTTGACACCGACCCCCCCCTCCCGAACTACGTGTCCTTGTCAAATGTATTTATTAAGTGTTGAATGTGCAGTGTCTCCTTTGCTGTTAAAACCATCAGGCGGGGAGTGCCGGGCCACGCGGGACAATGCCCCCCACGACCCGGACCCCCCGCCCCTTCGCCTATGTGCGTATGAATCGTGTAGAGGGGGAAGGAGGGGGAGTGGAGGCCGAAGCCAGGAAGCAGGACCAGCAAAGCCGGCCCTGGTAAGACACCCGCGCCCCCCCACCGGCCATCCAGTAGACGGGGGCCGGCCCTCCGAGCCGGGCCAGGGCCCCACCGTACCTCCACGGGCGCCCCCGGAGCCCCCAGACGGAGGGGGAAACGGTCCAACATCCCCCCATTCATACTGACAACATAAGACATAGACACCTGGGAATGGTGCCACCCCGCCACCGCGCCCGCCCGTGCACCCCCCGGTCAGGGGAGGCCCGATCCCCGGACCCGGCCCCACCCCCCCCCGGGGCCACCCCGGCGGACACCCCAAGGGTCACGGAGTCCCCACATCCGCAGGGGCACTCGGCCCCCGCCCAGCGACGGAGGACCAAGGCAGCAATGCCCCCCCAGCGCAGACAGCCACCCCCCACCCAGGCAGGGCCGGGCCCTCCGAGCGGGACGCCCACGGCCCAGCCCCTCCCGGGAAAACCGGAGATGCCCAAGCCACCGCCCCCCGCCCGAGCCCCCCCCAGCCACCCTCCCCACCGCCATGAGGCAACCCCCCCATAGGCCCCCAAGGCCCCCACCGGCCAGGGACAGGGCCCCACGGCCCCCCCCACGCCCCCCAGGGGCCACCAGAGGCCCGCGCCCCAGACCCCCCAAGCCGACCCCCAACCCCAAGGGCTACGAGATCACCACCCCCCCAATTCAGCCGAATGTTGTTCAGTGGAGGCAGACATTATCTCACTACTAATATGATCTGATAAAAGATTCCTAAAATGGTTGATACATAAACTGGATTATTGTTTCCAATTTACTAGAATGGTTTTCTTTGCGATACATAAGGCAGTGAGAACCCGGTGTGTCCAATTAGGTTCCAATTGAATGTCTCCCAGGTGACCTAGAAGAGGAGTACGTCATCCGCATAAAGACTTATTTTGTGCTCTACTATTTTGCATTGTATACCTTTAATATTTTGATTTTGTCTAATAGCTGCTGCTAAAGGTTCAATAAATATTGCAAATAATGAGGGAGAGAGAGGGCAACCCTGTCTAGTGCCTCTTTGCAAGGTAAAACTTGTAGAGATTTGATCATTTGTCCTTACACGTGCCTTGGGAGAGCTGTATAATATTTTTATCCAGTCAATGAAAGATTCGCTAAATCCAAATTTATGTAAAGTTGCCAATAGAAACTTCCAATTTACCTTATCAAATGCTTTTTCAGAATCAGAATCAGAATCAGAATCAGAATAGGGTTTATTGCCAAGTTTTCACACGAGGAAATTGTTATGGGGATTGGTGCAACACAATACAAATGTAAAAAACAAATATATAAGAGATCAAATAAAATGACATGTATAAACAATAATAACAAGTATAAACAGTGAAATAAAATGTAGACCGGGTCTACATTTTCCGCGTCTAAGGATATAATAGTAGTTTCCTGTTTATTGATACTCGAATAGTCTATAATATTTAATAATCTGCGAATATTAGTAGAAGAATGTCTACCTTTAATGAAGCCTGTTTGATCCGGATGTATAATAGAAGGGGTGACTCTTTTCAGACGTTCAGTAAGGGCCTTGCTAATTATTTTAAGGTCTACATTTATCAATGAAATTGGGCGGTAGCTCGATGGCAGCAAGGGATCTTTGTCCGGTTTTAATAAAAGACTAATATTAGCAGAGTTCATATTTAAGGGTAAGCTTTTATTCTCCCTAGTATTTAGAATCATTTTATAAAATGTTGGTGCTAATATGCTCCAGAATTCCTTATAAAATTCAGCTGGGAAACCATCTGGGCCCGGATCTTTATTATTGGGCATATGTTGAAGAGCTTCATGAAGTTCTCCTATTGAGAGCGGTGAGTCTAAATTCGTAACCTGTTCCTGATGTAACTTTGGCAGGTTAATTTCTCCAAGAAACTCATTAATGGATTGATCAGATGGTTCAATTTGTGACGAGTATAATTTATAGTAAAAGTGTCTAAAGACTGAATTTATTAAACAGGGATCATGTGTAACTTCCCCTGACTGGTCCTTAATAGATGTTATGGTTGTTTTTTCTTTGTTTATTTTTAATTGATTGGCTAAATATTTTCCCGATCTGTTAGCATGTGCAAAGTTTTCCAGGCAAAGCCTTTGTACTAGAAACTGCGTTTTTGCGTCAATTATTTTATTTAATTCTATTTTAGTTTTCCTTATTCTGTTAAGGATACGTTCGTCTGCAGAGGTCTGGAAGGCCTCCTCTAGCGTTTTTATTTCACCTTCTAATTCTTTTGTTTTTAAGTTGTCTTTTCTTTTCTTATTTGAGGAAAAGGAAATTATTTTGCCTCGCATTACTGCTTTCCCTGCTTCCCATAGAACGCTCGCTGATATTTCCGGCTGGTCGTTATTTTGCAAAAATATATCCCATTCTTTCTTAAAAAGGTTAGTAAAGTCGGGGTCTTTGAGCAATGATGTATTAAATCTCCAAACTTTGGAGGATGATACGCTCCCCCTCTTCCCCAGAGTGAAAGAAACAGGTGCGTGATCGCTAATATTGATTGGGTGGATTTGTATTTCTGAGATATCTCTCATCAGAGAGCTACTGACTAGAAAATAATCTAACCTAGAGTATGAGTGATGAACGGCTGAGAAAAAAGTGTAGTTCCTAAGGGTTGGGTGTAAAGAGCGCCATGTATCGCAAAGACCCAGATCATTCATGTATTGCTTAACAATACTTGCTGACTGCCAACTCCTGTGTCCGCCTGCATTACTGAGCCTGTCCACTCCAGGGTCCAGAACCATGTTGAGGTCTCCTCCGATGATGACTGTGTTGTCTAGGTGTTTATTTTTTATTTGTTTTGGTTTATTTTGAAACTTAGAAAGTGTACACATGTTTTACCATTCACAGTTAGCATACGCTTTGGTGTGTCATTGTACATGTGTTAGAGAGTATTTCATGGTATTTGAGTCCAACTATTTTGATTAATTCATTTATTTGTATTATTATTAAAAACGTTCTAGAAATGCAGTAATTGCTGTTTCGTTCATCCAATCACAATGAAATTAACACATATTATTGTCATAAGGGTCCTTATTGACTGTGTCGCGTATCGTGGTCATAACTTGAACAAAATTGCCATTTTACGTCACTCTGGATTTCTGGTAAAATAATCATTAAAAATCACTGTTTGTGTCTTAAGACAATTAAATGTCAGATTCAGATACCTTTCGACAGGACTGGAACATATCATATTTGGAAAAGTTTATCACTCTGGTTTTTCAACATATGAACTCATTTTCAAATTAATCATAACTTTGCCATGCCATGTCCAATTAACTTCAAATATGCCTGTTTCTATTATTTCCAAACCAAGAATAACCAAATAACTCAATTGCTTCATCACCGGATAGGTGCGTTTCATTTAATGAAATAATATCTGGATTAAGGGATTGTAGCAGATTTTGCTGATTTACTTTCTGGAAATCAGATTCCATTAAATTTTGATGATAATTTCTTGAAAGAAGCATGTGCTTTAAAAGATGAACTGGAGAGGAATATGGTTCAAGATGAGTATTTGTCTAATTTAATTTTGAATTCTGATATCACTCTGGAGGAAGTGAGAGCTGCTATACATAAGTCAAAGGTGAAGAAAGCTGTAGGTGTGGAGGAAATCCCTAATGAGGTCATAAAATCACAGTCACTTTTAAATGTCCTCTTCTGTTTGTTTCAATTTTGTTTTAATTACAGTATTGTTCCCTCAGTTTGGTATAAATCCATAATTAAACCCATCCCCAAATCATTAAAAAGTGATCCAAGGGTACCTTCAAATTACAGGGGAATCAGCCTTCTTAGTACTGTGTATAAATTATACTCTAGTATATTGAATGCTCGGCTGTCCCAGTATTTAGAAGCTGTAGAATATTTAGTTGATGAGCAGGGTGGTTTTAGAAAAAAGCAAGCTTGTATTGACCATATTCATTCTGTTTCAACTATTGTAAGAACAAGACTTGTAGCTGGTAAATCAACATTTGTATGCTTCGTAGATTTCCAAAAAGCTTTTGACTGGATTCACAGAGATCTGCTTGCTTTAAAACTTTTAAAAGCAGGGGTGAATGGTAGATTCTATAAAACACTTAAATCAATGTATAGTTGTCCTGTTGCCTGTATAGAGATAAATAATATGCAGATAGGGGGGGGGGGGGGGGGGTTATATGCGTGCAGCTCCCTGCCCCCACGGGATTTATTTTGACTCAATTTATTTTCCATTTACTATTAATTTTTGTGAATACTTTACCCATCCAAATGATGTCAAATGAGTGAGAGTGAACTTTGTAATGTTATAAGTCCTCTTGGCTTCTTATTGTTCATTTTTCATCGACTGTTTTTTGTTTTTTTTTATAGCAAAAGGTGCAAATAAAAATATACACCGTCGGAATTCAGAAATTGACGATTATTTCTTCATCCATTGCATCTTTCATCCACTGGTGCGTTCAGGGATAATTGGAATTTACTGTATTTGGCGAGAATTGACCATTGTGGTTTCTCCTGTTTACTGGTGTGATGAGTGATATCTAAATATTGTAATCTTTAATTACCAACTTCATTTAATTAATGTTTTTCATCTAACCTCAGTAGTGTGAGATATTATTTCAATGGGAAACTGCACACGAACCCAGCGGCGGTTGGTGTTGTTTTTCCTAGGGGAGGACTCTACCAGACTACAAAATAGATATATACCAAAAAGTAGTAAAATCATGTTCTAAGGTATCATATCCATGTATTTGAATTAATGCTATTAATAATAGAAAACTTTGTGCCTCAAGCCCCACAATACAGTTTGACGTACATCCACGAAAATCGGTACTCACCTGTATCATGTTGCAATTTAAAGAAAAGTCTATTGGCACCATGCCCGAAACCGAACATGAAGTCAGCCATTTTGAACATTTTGAATTAATCGTGTCATTTTGGCTCAATTTATGCCATTTCTTCGGCCGTTAATACGGCCCGAACCGTAACGTACACCCAGGTGTGTTATACATCAAAATGTGGTCTCAATCCTGCAACGACGCGCATTACTTTTCTCATTCAAAAGCGTTACCGTGGCGACGCTAGATGCCAAAAAGCCCGCCCCCTCTTCATCTGATTGGTCCATATTTCATAGTTCCCCAAAAGTCACCAAATTTTTCACGCAAGCCAGGCCTGGCGATAAATTTGATATTTCATGATGCATTAATGGGCGTGGCCTAATGGCTCAACAGCGCCCCCTAGAAAACTTTGTGCCTCAAGCCCCACAATACGGTTTGACGTACATGCACGAAAATCGGTACACACCGTTATCAAGTCGCAACCATATTTGATAGTTCCTACTTTCTGCCATACCTTTTGAATGGTTTAATATAAAGAGTTGTGGGTGGTGTCATCGGACTCGGCTTTGAGTCCTTGAACATAATTGGTGCAAATTAGCCCCGCCTCATTTTCTGATTGGTCAATATGTGATAGTCCCTATTCTCTGCCGTAACTTTTGAACGGGTTGTGATAAAGACATGTGGGTGGTGTCATCGGATTCAGTATTGAGTACTTGACCTTCATTGGCCTGAAATAGCCCCGCCCCTTCTTCTGATTGGTGAATATTTGATAGTCCCTATTTTCTGCCATAACTTTTGAATGGTATGACATACAGAGTCGTGGGTGGTGTCATCGGACTCGGTTTTGACTCCTTCACCTTCATTGCCCGGAATTACCCCCGCCCCTTCTTCTGATTGGTCGATATTTGATAGATCCTATTTTCTGCCATAACTTGAATGGTTTGATATAGAGAGTTGTGGCTGGTGTCATCTGCTAAATGTCCAGCCTTGAAGAATCTACATGCAAGTCATACAAGCGCTTCCACTGCAGCACGCCTGAACATGCACAAGGGTGTGAGGGCCCGTTCATCGCTGCTTGCAGCTTTAATTAGGGCCCGAGCGCTTGCAGTGCGAAGGCCCTATTGTATCTGTAGGAACTATTCTTCTTATTGTTCTGACAAAAGGAAGGCCTTTTTGCCCCCACTAAACGTGCCCAAAAAGTCACCAAATTTTGCACGCAAGCCAGGCCTGGCGAAAAATTTTATATTTAATGGTTTACATCAATGGGCGTGGCAAAATGGCTCAATAGCGCCCCCTTGAAAACTTTGTGCCTCAAGCCCCACGATACGGTTTGACGTACATGCACGAAAATCGGTACACACCTGTATCATGGCGCAACTTAAACAAAAGTCTCTTGGGGTCATGCCCGAAACCGAACAGGATGTCGGCCATTTTGAATTAATCGTGTCATTTTGGCGAAATTTATGCCATTCCTTCGGCAGTTAATTCAGCCCGAACTGTAACGTGCCCCCAAGTGTGTTATACATCAAAATGTGCATCGCCATCCTCTGACACCACGCGTTACTTTTCTCTTTCAAAAGCATTACCGTGGCGACGCTAGACACCAAAAAGCGTGCCCACCCTTCATATGATTGGTTCAGACAGTAAAAACTTTGCGCCTCAAGCCCCATAATACGCTTTGACGTACGTGAACGAAAATCGGTACACACCTGTATCATGTCGCAACTTAAAGAAAAGTCTCTTGGCACCATGGCCGAAACTGAACAGGAAGTCGGCCATTTTGAACATTCTGAATTAATCGTGTAATTTTGGAGCAATATATGCCATTCCTTCGAGAATTAATTCAGCCGAACCGTAACGTGCCCCCAAGTGTGTTATACATCAAAATGTGCATCTCCATCCTGCAACTACGCGCATTACTTTTCTCTTTCAAAAGTGTTACCGTGGCGACGCTAGACGCAAAAAAGCGCGCCCCCCTTTCATCTGATTGATCCATATTTGATAGTTCCCCAAAAGGCACCAAATTTGGCATGCAAGCCAGGCCTGGCGATAGATTTGATATTTCATGGTTTGCATTAATGGGTGTGGCAAAATGGCTCAACAGCGCCCCCCGGAAAACTTTGTGCCTCAAGCCCCACAATACGGTTTGACGTACATGCACGAAAATCAGTACACTCCTGTATCATGTCGCAACTTAAAGAAAAGTCTCTTGGAGCCATGGCCGAAACCGAACAGGAAGTCAGCCATTTTGAATTAATTGTGTCATTTTGGCGCAATTTATGCCATTCCTTCGGCAATTAATACGGCCCGAACCGTAACGTGCACCCAGGTGTGTTATACCTCAAAATGTGCGTCTCCATCTTGCGACTACGCGCATTACTTTTCTTTTTCAAAAGTGTTACCGTGGCGACGCTAGACGCGAAAAAGCGCGCGTCCCCTTCATCTGATTGGTCCATATTTGATAGTTCTCCAAAAGTCACCAAATTTTGCGTGCAATCCAGGCTTGGTGATAAATTTGATATTTCATGGTTTGCATTAATGGACGTGGCCTAACGGCTCAACAGCGCCCCCTAGAATACTTTTCTCTGCCATAACTTTTGAATGGTTTGACATAAAGAGTCGTGGGTGGTGTCATGGGACTCGGTATTGAGTCCTTGACCATAATTGGTGAAAATTAGCCCCGCCCCTTCTTCTGATTGGTTGTCCCAATTTTCTGCTATAACATTTGAATGTTTTGACATAGAGAGTCGTGGGTGGTGTCATCAGATTCTGTATGGAGTCCTTGACCTTCATTGGCCTTAATTAGCCCCGCCCCTTCTTCTGATTGGTTGTCCCTTTTTTCTGCTATAACTTTTGAATGGTTTGACATAGGAAGTCGTGGGTGGTGTCATTTCTGATATGCTTATGGGGGGCGGTGGCTGTGAGTGCGAGGGCCCGTTCATCGCTGCTTGCAGCTTTAATTATCTTTTATGACTGCTAACGCTGCCACCATCACACAACCTCCGGCCTTCCCCACACCACGGCAGGGAGACCAGCCAAGAGGCATGTAACGCCCGCCAATGTAACATTGCCCGCAAACGTAATAAACCACAAACGTAATAAAAATATGCAGCTTTTAATGTAATAATCCTGCAAATGTAATACATTTCCCACAAACGTAATAGTCGCTGCCTACTACAAACGTAACACGCGATTTCCCACAAATGTAATAACTATTACGTTTGTAGAGATTTATTACGTTTGTGGGGAAGTGAAAATCTTCAACTTTCAATGTTGTAATAACTTCCCACAAATGTAATACTGCAATGAATAATGGTTGTTGGTATGTATATATATATATGTTACAGTTAATGTAGAAAAACGGCTATTTTGCAAACTAGCCGGTGAATGTGTAAATTATAATAAAACCCATCCGCACTCTCGCAGCCTGCCCTGCATAATTATTGATGTGGATGTGTCAGACCCAACACTTTTTCGGGGAGTGTAACGTTAGGCCATTCAACTGAACTGTAGGCTATTCTGTAGTAACTGGACTCTATCTACTAAATTAATTACTTTTGCTTAGTTTGTTTTGGTTTAATCAATTTGTGCAAATGGAGGAGGAGGAGAGACCTCATCTCATCATGCGCTTCGGGTTTGCGCGATTCGGGTTTAGGAGCGCACCTTCTATGAGAGAGACGCAACAACTGTTTGTCTGTTTTGGAGGTGGCAAAGAGAAGAATAGATATTTCCTCACAAAGACTGTTACACTGGATATTTGCGAGTACATTACCCAGACCTATGGTGTGTCCAAATTCAGAGCGCACAGAGCGCACAGAGCAGAGAGCTGTATTCTGGGGGGCCAATGACATGATCTGTAGTTTGCATTATTCGTTTTTTTAATACTCAATTTAGGAATATACTGCATGGGATTTGGATTCAGAATAATGGCTATAATTGCCACGGCATGCACGGTCAGCTCGAGACAATTGTCTCGAGCTGACCGGAGCATCAAGACTGGAGAGATGATTAAAAATGATGTCCGAGCTGTCATGTTAGTCTATGTCCAAAATAACACAAAAAAGCTTGTCTGATTACGCTTTTAGTTGTCATCCATCCATTCAATACACGTAACTGACATTGATGTATTCACAGTGATTCATTATCAGCTGTAAATACTTGTGTACAGCCATTATTCTGAGTCCAAATCCCATGCAGTATATATCTAAATTGAGTAATCCAAAACGAATAATGCAAGTTACAGATCACGTCATTGGCCCCCCAGAATACAGCTCTCTGCTCTTTGCGCTCTGTGCGCTCTGAATTTGGGCACACCATAGGTCTGGGTAATGTACTCGCAAATATCCAGTGTAACAGTCTTTGTGAGGAAATATCTATTCTTCTCTTTGCCACCTCCAAAACAGACAAACAGTTGTTGCGTCTCTCTCATAGAAGGTGCGCTCCTAAACCCGAATCGCGCAAACCCGAAGCGCATGATGAGATGAGGTCTCTCCTCCTCCTCCATTTGCACAAATTGATTAAACCAAAACAAACTAAGCAAAAGTAATTCATTTGGTAGATAGAGTCCAGTTACTACAGAATAGCCTACAGTTCAGTTGAGTGGCCTAACGTTACACTCCCCGAAAAAATGTCGGGTCTGACACATCCACATCATTAATTATGCAGGGCAGGCTGCGAGGATGGGTTTTATTATAATTTACACATTCACCGGCTAGTTTGCAAAATAGCCGTTTTTCTACATTAACCGTAACATATATATATACATACCAACAACCATTATTCATTGCATTATTACATATGTGGGAAGTTATTACAACATTGAAAGTTGAAGATTTTCACTTCCCCACAAACGTAATAAATCTCTACAAACGTAATAGTTATTACATTTGTGGGAAATCGCGTGATATGTTTGTAGTAGGCAGGGCTATTACGTTTGTGGGAAATGTATTACATTTGCAGGATTATTACATTAAAAGCTGCATATTTTTATTACGTTTGTGGTTTATTACGTTTGCGGGCAATATTACATTGGCGGGCGTTACAAGGCACCTTGAAAGAACACTTTGATATCAAGTTTTTTTTCCAGGTATTTGATGGATTACTAGATTTGTCCAGCAGTGTGAGTTTAACCAGCAGCCATCTTGAATCTCATTACAAACATCAAAGATAATCTTATGCACTGAAGCTGAGATTTAACATCAGGACAGGTCTGATGGTCTGATCTCGGAGATCATAGAAGAGGAATCTCAGACATTTAGAAAAGATGATAACAAATAAAAATCTGTATGTACACTGCTTTTAACTTGTCTACATTTTTGAAAATCACTATAAGCAATGAATTGTGTATAGGTGAGGACATACTGAGGTCTAACTGCACCAGATCTGGCAACAGTGTCTTACAAGCAAGTATAATAATTCATCATCAGGGATGTCATAGTTATTTAGTTTATTTTCTATTGTTGAATCCATCAACACTGCCCTTTTTCACAATTTTTAAATGTAGCTTTTACTGTATGTTTTTATGTCTTTCCCACAATACACCACGGATGGAACAAACAGGCTGTGTAAATGCAGTTGTTTATTGTGGTCATTAAATTTATGTGTGCTCCTACCTCCAATCTTATAAATCACCTTCCATTCCTGCCTCTTCTGGAAGAAAGTATTCAAAACAGCCCCTTTCTATCCTTTTTGCAAAGTCTACCACCATCTGTCCTGCATTCCTATCCTGGATAACAAACTTGCCCATCACGTCCGCATCACTTCTCCAACATGCCCATGGAAACCCTCACCAATCAGCACTCTTTTATATGTGGAAATGCTCTTCAACACGTTATCTAACTCACTCCAGAATTTTCCTTTCTCTTTTAACTCACATTCCACAAGTGAAGCATAACCACTAACAACTTTACAAACAAGCACACCTTCAGACAGGCTTTTCACCTCTCGAACATTCCTGACAAACTCTCCTTTCAAGATGACTCCTCATCCATTTCTCTTCCCATCAACACCATGATAAAATAGCTTGAACCCTGCTCCTAAGCTTCTAGGCTTCCTACCCTTTCACCTGGTCTCCTGGACACTGAACATCCACCTTCCTCCTTTGCATCATTTCAACCAACTCTCTAGTTTTTCCTGTTATCGCCCCTATCCCTATCCCTACTATTAAGGCCTTGTCTTCAGATAACAAATCCCATCAGTAAACTGAAAAGTATTCTTGTTTTTGCAATAGCTAGGATTTAAAAGCACCGGCAGCCAAGATTAAACATCAGGACAGGTCTGATGGTGTTGTCTCTGAGACTATAGATGAGGGAACTCAGACATTTAGGAAAGATGAGGACTAAGATATAAATACAAATCTGTATGTACACAGTTGTTAACCTGTCCAGAAGTTTAGAGATCGCTACGAGCAGTGGTGCGTATACAAGTGAGGACATACTGAGGCCCAGCTGCACCAGATACAGCAGTAGTGTGTTTCGAGCCTTCTTAGCTGAAGCTTTGTCTGTGGAGGCTAATCTGGCTGCTACCATGACACCGATGTATGAAAAACCGACAGACACACATGCTAAAACAAAAATAAAATAAGTTGACGTTTTGTGATAAAGCGCAGACAATGGATCAATAAACAGACTATCTTTACCACAAAAGTCTTTCATTTGCATTTGCTTCAGTTCTTCTAGAGGAAAATTTAGCATTAAACTAAGTTTAATCAAAGCATTTACTAAACTGAAGGTCCAAATAACACCAATAGCTACTCCAGTGTTTCTGACGGTGATGACAGCAGCGTGCCTCAGTGGATAACACACAGCTACGTATCTCTCCAGACACATCAGCACCAGTGTTAGAACAGAAACATCCTTTGTGAAAGCATTAATTACTACTAGTACAGCACACACAGGATACAACAGTATTAACCTACAAGCAGAGACTAGAAACATTGACTGACCCTGTGCCATCTGTATCGTGTCTGCAAAAAGAAGGTTATACACCAGAATATAACAAGGAGTCTCTTGAAACACAGTTTTACTCCTCAGAGTGAACAACATGGTCCCATTAATGAAGAGAAACACACAACAAGGCAGTGTGGTCACGATGGAAACAAACACTATCCCTAAGATGGTCTGACGTTGTAGGTTAACAGTAGAGTTTGACTGATTTGTGAAGGACATACTGTACAAACATTAAATGCAAATGAGAGGGTTCCTGAGTTGATATTCTGAAGTAAAGCCCACATCCATTTCACACTGTTGAGGTCAGAGCTGGTCTGCCTGGGTCTCCAATCTCTTGCACATTATTTAAGTGACCCACGCCCCCCCCCCACGCACGCACACACGCACGCACGCACGCACGCACGCACGCACGCACACACGCACACACACACACACACACACACACACACACACACACACACACACACACACACACACACACCTTATGCGACATGCAAATATCACAAGGAGTCATTCTTAGTCATCATTAATGGATCCACTTTAAAAAACAGCTGCATACAAATGATATTTTATATGACTTTTTATGTAAAACAAATCTGTATATGAAGGGATGTAAAAGGTCTGTTGCATTTGAGCCTTATCCTCAAAGTGTGGAGTTCAATGAAGCTGTACTTCTTTTTATTTTGTTTCAGCCTTTCAGGATTACCATGACCTTGATTGGTGTTCTTCAACAATGGTTCTTCAACAATGGAGGTTGTCCTGCTCCAACACATCTGACCAAAATTAGTGGGCCACTGACAGACTTGAATAGACGTTGAAGACCAGCTTATGGTGATCCAATGATTTGGGTCAGGTCTGTTGGAGCTGAGCAACATCTGAAACATCCAGAAGATTGGGTCCTGAGGACAAAGATTGAAGAACCCATTTCCAAGTGACTGAGAAACTCGCTTCCTAAATTTGAAATCACCCAATTATTATGACAGAGGGTCAAAGGCAGGAGATCAGTAGCTTCATGGATCTTAAAAAATGTTTGTGGCTAAATGTTTTCTAACACTGGTGTTATCAAACAAAATAAGTATCAAACAGCTTTATGATAAAGTGAGTACACACTAGGGGTGGACCATATGACGATATAACATCGTGAAGGATTACAACGTGAAGACAATCTTTCAAACTGCATAGATTGTGGAATCGTCTAGGTCCAGGACACATTCTATAAATTGCAGTTCTATCCTGATGCACCGGCTCACCAGACGTATTGACGTTGTCTACCTGACCAACCAATCATACCGAGTTACGGGCAGTGACGCGCTTTCCTATCCGCCTTCTTGTTTATGTGTGTAGCGGTACCACATGGAGAGCGATGGCTGAAACCCAAACAGAGTTGGTTACAAAATTCCACCTCAGTTATATGGAATTGGTTTGGATTTTGCAGAAGTGATCGAGCTCAAGAAAATGTAATTTGCTAAATTTGGACGGAAATCGTTTGCATTTCGGGTGATAACACGGCGAATCTGTTTAATCCCCTGAAGAGGAAGCATTCCAAACAGTATGTTGAGAGCCAAACAGCGAGGGGCCTGACGGCACTGCAAGCAGCAGCTACTGTAGCATGAGACCAAAACAGACAACATAAACACAGAATAAGTCAAACAGGCGATGGAAAGAGGTAACAGAAGCATTTACCATTTATCTCACAAACGTTAAAGACAGAACAAAATGAGGTGTTCGAACGGCTTTTTAAAGTAACTGACAGTTCTATACTGATGCACCGGTAGGAGGTTTAAAGGTAATTTAGCTGTCAGAGTGCAATTCAATCTTTCACTTTAATGAGCTCAAAGGAAATATTTTCTACACATACCAGTTTTCTAGTAAGTTGAAATACTGAACAGAATGTAAATAATAAGAACGAATAACCTGGCAAAACATGAAAACTGACACAGACTAAACATCAGTTATTGAAACTGACAAACTGACAAGATTTTTTTTTCTGGCCCCATTTCTGCATTGAGGACAATGGTACACTGCTATCATAGTTTTTAGTAGCGTGTCGGACGGCATATTTCCCTTAACCCACATAGGAATAAGCAGTATGGATAATTAAATATTAGAAGGCAAGGCAAGTTTATTTGTATAGCACAATTCAACACAAGGTAATCCAAAGTGCTTTACATCAACATTAAAAGCGGCAGGACATAATTAAACAGTAAATAACAAATAAAATTAAATAAAATGATAAGAAAAGAGGTAAAATAATAAAAAGCACAAGTTCTTGAAAAGGTAAGGGCAGTAGAGTACTGCAGGTACACATCTCATTCTTAAAATGGCAAGAATTACGTTTCTATACGGTCAAAACGTACCGGGTCAAATACAATATTACAAAAGTAATCTGTAACAATTCGTACGGTGAATTAAACCAATTTGACAATTCTATGCCACAATGCCTGTTTCCAGGTCTTATTTCACACAACTGACGAGAATTACATTTCTATACGGTCAAAACGTACAAAGACCGGGTTAAATACAATATTACAAAAATAATCTGTGCCAATTCGTGCGGTGAATCAAACCAATTTGAAAACTCTACGTCACAATGCCTGTATTCAGGGCTAACACAAGTTGTTAAAGAATAAGGCAGTAGAGTACAGCAGGTATGTGTTTAATTTAAGACGCTTCAGTAAACAGTAATGTTTTTAGGCCTGATTTAAAGGAGCTGACAGTTGGAGCAGACCTCAGGTCTACAGGAAGTTTGTTCCACCGGTGAGGTGCAGAGTAACTGAACGCTGCCTCACCTTGGTTCTGGTTCTTGGGACACACAACAAACCAGATCCAGATGAACCTCAGGGGTCTGGGAGCTTCATAGGGAACTAACAGATCAAGCATGTATTTTGGTCCAAGACCATTCAGTGCTTTGTAGACCAGCAGTAGGGTTTTAAACTCTATCCTTTGACTCACTGGAAGCCAGTGTTGGAAGCCAGTGCTGCCGTCGCACAGCGTTTGCAGGCTCTCATCTCTCCCAACTTTTTTGTCTAAACTTAGATTGTTTTCTGGTAAAATAGTACTATATCTGGTACATGTCTGTCTTTATTTCAACACTCGCTCATTTTCTCTTCCGCAGCTTTCACTGTCACCAATCACCGATACATTTTCTGTCCGTTAGCCTCTGTTAGCATCTTAACATGGCCTCTCCATCTCCCACCGTTTCACCTCTTTGCTGCTCAGTGTGTGAAATGTTTAGCTATTCCTCTGCCTCCTTTAGTGAAGACGGTAAGTGCTTAAAATGTAGTTTATTTGCAGGGCTGGAGGCGAGGCTCAGTCAGTTAGAGGTCCGGTTCCGCCAATTTGACCATAGTCCCGTAGACTTGTCAGCTAACCAGGCTAAGCTAGTGGCAAACTGGCCTGTAGCAGCAGCTGCTAGCCGCTCCCCTGCAGCTCCCGAGCAGCCGGCCAGTCAGGGCCGGTGGTTGACGGTTCGGAGGAAGCGTAGTCCTAAAGGGCGCACGGAACACCACCACCCGCTTCATGTGTCTAACCGATTTTCCCCACTCAGCGACACACCCGTTGAGAAGCCGGGCCAGAGCGGGCGACATTGAAGCAAATTTGAAGCTACTGGCAAAGGGTAATCGTAAATTTGGTAAAGTTATCATCCATGTCGGAGCTAATGACTCCCGTCTTCGCCAGTCGGAAGTGACCAAAATGAATATTGTCTCGGTGTGTAACTACGCCAAAACCATGTCGGACTCCGTAGGTTTCTCTGGTCCCCTCCCCAATCTGACCAGCGATGACATGTTTAGTCGCATGCTCTCACTCAGTCGCTGGTTGTATCGGTGGTGTTCAGAAAATGACGTGGCCTTTATTGACAATTGGGAGACGTTCTGGGGAAAGCCCGGTCTGATTAGAAGAGACGGCATTCTTGTAAAAATTACCGTATTTTCACGACCATTCGGCGCACCGTGTGAAAAGGCGCACCCTCAGTTTTGTGTGTAATTTTTGGATTTAAAACACACATACGGCGCACCGTCCCAAAAGGCGCAGTCTACACAGACGGAGCTGCACACGCGCACGCCGCAAAACACACACGCGCTGCAGAACACACACACAAGTGTGCTTATTTAAAAATAGAGCGGGAGCAAAACTTAGTTTGATATTTTATTTCACTTTTCACATCAATCAAACCCTTCAAAGTCTTCATCTTCTGTTTCCGCATTAAAGAATAAAAAAAAAACACTGGGTCGCCGCACATAAACCTGTCTCAGCCACTCGATCATCTCTTCATCCATCCAGCCATTTTCATTTGCCTTCATAATGACTCCGGCTGGAAAATTCTGTTTAGGCAAAGTTTTTCTTTTAAAAATCACCATTGGCGGCAGTTTCTGTCCATCAGCGTGGCAGCCAAGCACAACAGTAAATGACGACTTCTCATACCCCCTTGTGTGGATCCCGACCGCGCTGGTCCCGGTCCGCTCCCCCGCGGTGGTTCCGGTCCGTTCCCCCGTGGTGGTCCCGTTCCGCTCCCCCGCAGTGTTCCCGGTCCGCTCCCCGGCGCTGGTCCCGGTCCGCTCCCGCTGATCCCCGTTAACTCCACCGTGTGATTCACCTAACGTGAGCGGCACCTCGTCCATGTCGGGGATGTGTCGGCTGCAGAATGAGCGGAAGCTCTCCATCTTTTCCATATAATCCGCCGGGCGCTGCTGCTGCGCTGGCACCGTTTCATGAAGCGAAAGCACCAGGACGGACCTCCATGAAAATGTTCAATTTTCATTTCTTCCGCCAGCGCTACTGCTTTCAGTCGGACTCAGCCACAACTCATGGGTGCTTCACACGCCCCCTTCTCCCTTTACCGTTCTCATGGTGGCTCCGCCTCACATTACCGTAATACAGGTAATAGGTTATGGTCTTGAAACCATACTTATGGTCGCGAAAATACGGTAAAACCAATGCACATTTGGTACCAATAAGTGACCGAAAAATTAGATGCGGACTACTAAATATACGATCGTTAAGCTCCAAATCTCTGTTAGTAAATGATATAATTACAGAGAGCAGGAGTGATATTTTCTGCTTAACAGAAAAATGGTTACAGGAGGAAGAGTATGTTAGTTTGAATGAATCGACTCCGCCCGGCTACTTTAATCATCACATTCCTAGAAACACGGGCCGAGGCGGAGGAGTCGCAGCAATTTATAACTCCAGTCTCCAAACAAAAATTGAACCTAAGTGCAATTATAATACATTTAAAAGCCTCACGCTTAGTCTGAAATTTCCGAGCTGGAAATCAGAGAAGCCAGTTGTGTTAGTGGTAGTGTATCGGCCCCCTGCTGGTGCTTATCTAGAGTTTCTGTCTGAATTTTCAGATTTCCTTTCTGGATTATTGATCAATACAGATAAATTCATCATAGTGGGTGATTTTAATATTCATATGGATGTTGAAAGCGATAATCTTAAATTAGCTTTCAATTCTCTTCTAGAATCAATGGGTATCTCACAAAAAGTGGACAAACCGACGCACTGTTTTAAATATACTCTCGATCTCGTTCTCACCTACGGTGTTGAAACTGATGGTCTGTTGGTGTCACCTGTAAACTCCCTTTTATCCGACCATTATTTAATAACGTTTGAATTTAATATTGTTGATGTTGAAGTGCAAAATAGGAGGTATTACTTTAGCAGATGTTTGTCTGATGAAGCTATTGCTAAATTTAAGGAGGCCATTGCTCATCTTACGACAGTGGAAAATAGTGAAGCAGTAGAGGCCAGTGACCTGGGTTCTACCTCTGATGTTGATTTTCTTGTTAGTAACACTGCTGATTTCTTGCATTCGGCTTTAGATGAAGTTGCTCCTTTGAAAAGGAGGGTTTCTAGCCACAGAAGCCTAACTCCCTGGTATAATTCAGATATCCGCATGTTGAAACAAAACGTGCGTAAAATGGAAAGGAAGTGGTACTCTTGTAAGTCTGTAGACTCCTATCGTGAATGGAAAGATATTCTAATAGTATATAAAAAAGCCATTCGCAAAGCCAGAACAGCTTATTATTCAACGTTGATAGAGGATAACAAAAGTAACCCACGTTTTCTGTTCAGCACTGTAGCCAGGCTGACAAAGAGTCACAAGTCTGTTGAGCCGTGCATTCCTGCAGCTCCCAGTAGTGAAGACTTTATGAGCTTCTTTAACAGTAAAATCACGAGAATTAGAGAAGAAATCAACCAGCCGGTTGTGGGCGTTTCTTCAGCTTTAGCGACGTCCCGAGGCTCTGACTTGTCTCTAGACTGTTTTGATCATATAGATCAGGGGTAGGCAATTCCGGTCCTCGAGGGCCGGTGTCCTGCATGTTTTAGATTTTTCCCTGCTTTAACACACCTGATTCTAATTAATCATCGTCATCAGCTTGTCATCCAGGGCTGCACAATTCTGTTAATGACACAGGTACTTTTATCACGGTGTGCTGAAGCAGGGTAACATCTAAGACATGCAGGACACCGGCCCTCGAGGACCGGAATTGCCTACCCCTGCTATAGATCTCCCTGAGCTGACCTCACTCGTCAATAGAGCTAAGTCAAGCACATGTATGTTAGACCCCATCCCGACTCGACCATTCAAAAATGTTTTTTCTCTTATTGGTACGACAATACTAGACCAAATCAACCTATTCCTAAACTTAGGATATGTACCACAGGTTTTCAAAGTGGCAGTAATTAAACTTTTACTTAAAAAACCTTCTCTTGACCCAGACACCTTAGCTAATTATAGGCCAATTTCCAACCTTCCATTTGTATCTAAAATTCTGGAAAAGGCAGTTTCAAGCCAGTTATGTGACTATTTGTATAGAAATGATCTGTTTGAAGTCTTTCAGTCAGGGTTCAGAATGCATCATAGCACAGAGACAGCACTTGTCACGGCTCAGACAGGACAGAGAACCCAAATGCACAACACCAGGCAGATCAGAGTCCAAGAGGCTTTAATCA
The DNA here is from genome assembly GCF_033807715.1 of Cololabis saira. Classification (NCBI taxonomy): domain Eukaryota; kingdom Metazoa; phylum Chordata; class Actinopteri; order Beloniformes; family Belonidae; genus Cololabis; species Cololabis saira. Next base: position 31,770,981 of record NC_084600.1, read on the forward strand.
AAACCGGGCAGACAGGCAGATCAGGCAAACAAGTCCAAAAGGGGCAGGCAAAAATCCAAAAACCGGGAGTCATGCAGGGTCGCAGGCAGGCAGAAACAGAACAGAAATCAGGAAGGCTGGAAAGCGAGGCATAAACACTCGACAATCTGGCAACAGAAAGGTGGAAATGGGCCGGTATATAAGGGGACCTGCTGATGAGGGAAACCCGGTGTGGAGCTGGGTGGGGAAGCACAGGTGAAGGGAATGAGTGGATTTCTGGCTGATTAGGGTGGCAGGATCTGGAAAGACTGGGAAACCATGACAGCACTGGTTCGAGTCACAAATGACCTTCTTATGGCCCCAGATAAGGGATTACTGTCCATATTGGTTCTACTGGACCTCAGTGCTGCTTTTGACACTGTTGATCATGGCATTTTACTGCACAGGTTAGAGCATGTTGTTGGGATTAAAGGGACAGCTCTACATTGGTTTAAATCATATCTATCTGACAGGTTCCAGTTTGTTCATGTACATTAGGTTTCTTCCGAACAGTCAAGGGTCTGTTATGGTGTTCCGCAGGGTTCAGTGCTAGGGCCAATCTTGTTCAGTTTATACATGCAGCCATTGGGAAGTATAATCCAGAATCACAATGATACACAGCTCTATTTGTCTATGAAGCCGGATGAAACAGAACTGTTAGTTAAACTTCAGGCATGTCTTAGGGACATCAAGGACTGGATGTCCAGAAATTTCTTGCTTCTAAATTCAGATAAAACAGAGGTTATCATTCTTGGTCCAGAGTATTTTAGGAAGGGATTAGATGGTGTTGCGATGGCTTCCAGTGCAACTGTGAGAAACCTTGGTGTTGTTTTCGATCAGGATTTGTCGTTTAAACCATATGTTAATCAGGTTTGTAAAATAGCATTTTTCCATCTCCGTAATATTGCAAAAATTAGGAAAACCCTCTCGCAGAGTGATGCAGAAAAACTAGTTCATGCGTTTGTATCTTCTAGATTGGATTACTGTAATGTGTTGTTAGCAGGATGTCCAAGTAATTTGCTGAATAGGCTCCAGCTGATCCAGAATGCAACAGCACGAGTACTGACAGGAATCAGCAGGAGAGACCACGTCTCTCCAGTGTTAGCGTCGCTCCATTGGCTACCTGTAAAATTCAGAATCCAATTTAAAATTGTATTACTTGCATATAAAGCCCAAAACGGCTTAGCTCCGCAGTATTTACAAGACCTGATAGTGCCTTATGTTCCTGGCAGAGCTCTCCGCTCTCAGAGTGCAGGTTTACTCGTAGTTCCTAGAGTATCTAAATGTAGATTTGGAGGGCGGGCGTTCTGCTATCAGGCACCATTACTATGGAACCAACTTCCAATCTGGGTTAAGGAGGCTGACACCACCTCCACCTTTAAAAATAAACTTAAAACCTTTCTGTTTAGTAAAGCCTATAGTTAGTGTTTAGTAAACCTCTAGCTGGTGTTGGTAAATCTCTTGGTAGTGTAAACTCTAGTGTGTTAGAGTCAGTAGTCATAGTTGCAGCTATAGAACAAGACTATAATAGTTAGTCTCAAATATAGCTTCGCGGTAGATATGCTGCTATAGGCTTATGCTGCAGGGGGGCACCGACATGATCCGCTGGGCGTTGCCTCTCACCCTTCTTCTCCTCTCCTTTTCCCTTCCTCTCTTCTCAATTTCCATTTTTATTTATTATAAATATCTCATAGCTATCGTTTTTTTCCATCGTTCCTGTAGTTTCTTGTGCCTGCCCCCCTTTTTTCTCTTTTGTGCATGTTTGCAGGCCGGAGCCTCGGGAGCTGCGTTCTGGCCTGCGGTCCCGGTCCCCCCCGACCCCCATCCCCGGTCATCCCGTTGCTGCTTCCACCTGCCTACGTGGATGTCTGCTGTGTGCTGCTGACGCCCCCCCCTCTGATCATCCCGTTGCTGCTGCTTCCGCCTGCCTGCACCCCCCCCCCCCTCTGGTCATCCCGCTGCTGCTTCCACATGACTGCTGTGTGCTGCTGACGTCCCCGACTCCCCCAGTCTGGCCTTCGGCAGGAGGGTCCCCCTTTATGAGCCTGGTCCTGCTCAAGGTTTTATTCCCTCCTAAAGGGGAGTTTTTCCTTGCCACTGTTTGACTTAAAGGGGACCTACTATGAAAAACACGTTTTTTCTTGTTTTAACATATATAAAGTGGTCTCCCCTCACCCTGCCAACACAGAAAAGATGATATCCCATGAAAATCTGCAAGGTCTGCTCCCCCCGCCTTACAGAGTCCCCCAGTGTCATGTGGTTTCCACGGGCCGTTTGGATTTGTGCATTTTCTTTACATAAGCAAAATGCAAACCACGCCCTCGGTCTCCTCCGCTGCTGAAACCACGCCCACAACCAGCTCTGTCCGCCCGCTCGAGCTTCCACCATTGTTCAGCAGCGGTGACTGTTTTCCACCGGTTTGAACAGCGAGGGAGAGTTAAAATGAGGTTTTGCATCGACATTTACCCTCATAAAAGGATCAGATCCCACAGCACGGACCCGGCAATTGCACACGAGTCAGCGGTAAGTTCTTTTTTTTATGTCATTTATATTTGTATGATCTTTGCATGGGCTAAGTATTTAGCTTAGCTCCGGAGCCCCAGCGCCGCATACGGACCGGACCGTCGAGGAGCCCGGAGATCCGAACCCGCCGGCTCCGCCGGGGGCGGCTCCGGGGAGCCGGTTCCCCCGGAGCCGGCGGCTCAGTACCGTAAAGGCTGAATTATGGTTCTGCGTCAAAACGACGCCGTGCCTACGGCGTGTGGTTTTTGTACACGCAGAGGACACGCCGTCACATGCGCCGTCACTGACGTGCACCTCCCGAAAATTGTAACTACGCGTCGAGGAGACGCCGACCACACGCAGACCGAGAGGGCTGTGATTGGTTCGTTTGAAAGCGAAGCATTTCCGGTTTCCGGTTTGAATCAGTAGTGAACTTCCAGGGCTTTTTTCTTCGTTTATATGTGATTTTTTTTGTTTTTGTTTTTTGCACAATAGTTGTCCTTATTTCTTTGATTTACTGTGACCGGAAAAAGTCGGATAAACCATTCAGAAAAAGATCGCTAACTAGTGGCCGCGGGGGGTACTGCACCGCGACCAAATGGAGAGACGGAGAACTCTGAACGATTCGTGACGGCGTCACGGGTGCGCCGTGTGCTCTGCGTGTGTGTGACGCAGAACCATACCCGCACCTTAATACATTTTTCTTCTGTGGTTTCAGATCTTTCAAGCACCTGGAGCGGTTCACATTCAGAAGACGCGCGGTCCTTCCTTGAGCCAGCAATAGTGCATACATTTTATTTATATATTTTAACAATAAAGTTGCCATTTGTGAAAAATCAGTGTTGTGATTTCTTTACAGTTACATGATTCATTTGTCTTCATTTGTAACATAAGAAGTGAAATGATGAGGAATCGGAGTAAATAACTGTGGTGTAACTGTTTAGAATTAAATTCAATCTTCCTGTGTGAATTAGTGTGAAGACGAGGTGACTAAAGGCTGATTTATGGTTCCACGTTACACCAACGCAGAGCCTACGGCATAGCAGCGTTGATTTAACGCAGAACCGTGGACACGCTTTGCTACGCAGCAGCTGCTATTCTCCCCGGAGCGACGCTTTGTCTCCTCCCCTGCTACACGTCATTCAAGCAGCCAATCAGCGCAGAGCCTCATTATCATAGCCCCCACCGCCCTGAAAATGAAGCACAGAATTTCTGATTTAGGTAGAAAAAACAAGCTTTAGATTGTTTTTAAAACATTCAAGGCCTGTTTAAAATATACATTAAATGCCATAATATGTCCCCTTTAAAGAGCATATTGCAGGTTGGAGACCCCTGTGAATCAATGTGTAGGAAAATAATGTAGGAACTGAATTTTCATTGAAATACGCATAAATATATACTACAGTGACCTCCGGAGTTGTTTTTGTAAGAGTATTTTACTTCCGCATCTGAAAAAGCTGAACCTGAAGTGACGTAGCACCAGGGAGTGCGGTGAATTTCAACAATAGGAAAAATAATGGATCTTAATGTTAGTTGTGACACTGAAGAGGTTGTGAATGTGTATTCACACCAATATGACAGGCCACAGCCTTATACGATCCCGTTAGGGCCCCCACGTTCTTTTGATTGACAGCTGAAACTCGCTTTTTAAATGGCTGATTTATGGCGTAGGGTACGCGGCGACGCACCGAACGCTGCGTGCCGCGTAACCTATGCCGTAGGCTACGCCGTCGATTTTACGCGGAACCATAAATCAGCCTTTATTCACCGCAGCACCCGCCCGTGCGCTCCTGAAAGAAACTCCGAAAAATAACTCCTAAAAGATGGGTGAGTACTTGTAATCTGTCTACGTTTGTACTTTCTAAACAGAAAACAAGCTTATTATCTTCTCTTTTTTCTGATTAAATGCATCCAAAATAGCCGGGTATTTTTTAAACCATTTCCCCCCCTTCGTTTATGAAATAATTTGTATCCACATTACATCGTTGTTAAAAAAAAAACCTTCCACACATAACCGAAGATATGCGTTTTCGACCACATTCATAAGCATTCCAAACCTGTAGATCATCCGTTCTTCCGGCCTTCAGGCCAGCCTTCGGGCCAGCCTTCGGGCCGGCCTCCGCGGCGCAGCTTCCCTGGGAGCGGCGTCTCCCGAGCCCAAGTCCCCCCGTGTCCCACCACGGAGCTGCCGCGTTAAAGGGGACATATTATGGCATTTTTTTTTTTTTTTTTTTTTTTTATCCCGGTTTTTTTCCCATTTTTACCACCCCGTGCTCCTACCTACTGACAGTCCTGGGCATTGCCATCCTCTACCAACCCCGGGAGGGGTTGGTGCCCTGCACTGAGCTCAGGTCTCCTCCTTAACCTGAGGAGTGAGCAGGCCGCATCTTTTCACCAGACAGGGTGGGGTTTCTCCGGCCGAACGTAGCGCGTGGAAGGATCACGTTATTCCGGCCGGATCCTCCCCACCCCATCTGGCGCCCCGGTTGGCCAGAGGGGGCATGTATAGCCCAGGACTGTGTGCATGTTTTTGTGAGGGTAGCTCACATTAGCTACCCAAGGGAACACGGGGAGAACATGCAAACTCCACACAGAAAGATCCTTTCGCCAACCCCACCCATGGTGTGGGCACTGAAGTCATGGGGGAACTAACACGCACTTCAGCACCCACAGCGTCCCCCGGCGGGAATCGAACCCAGGACCTTCTTGCTGTGAGACCGCTGCACTACCAGCTGCGCCACCGTGCCCCTAGATTGCCATGTTTTACCGCTTCTAAAGCCTTTTTCTGTGCTTCATTCTAAGGGAAGGGGGGGGTATGATAATGAGGCTCTGTTCTGATTGGCTGCTTGAATGACGTGTAGCAGGGGAGGAGAATAAGCCTCGCTCCGGGGAGAAGAGCAGCCGGCTGCATGTCCCATGCCAGGGAGCTTCTGCGACAAAATAAAATCCATTGCTTTATTTTTTTTGTATTGACTGTCCTAACTGGCCGCGAGTTTAACGGTTTCAGCGTGGACAGAGAGCGTCCGATGTCACACGTGATAGTCGGACGCTCGCATTCAGTTACACGGTGTAAACGGATCTTAAAGCCTGATTTACGGTTCTGCGTTAAATCGACGCGTACCCTACGCCGTAGGCTCTGCGTTGGTGAAACGCAGAACCATAAATCAGCCTTTAGTCACCTCGTCTTCACACAGGAAGATTTATAAACAGGTACACCACAGTTCTTTACTCCAATTCCTCAAGACAAATGAATCATGTTAACTGTAAAGAAATCACAACACTGAATTTTCACATATGACAACTTTATTGTTAAAAAATAAAACATAAGTTGTATATAAATAACATGTATGCACTATTGCTGGCTCAAGGAAGGACCGTGCGTCTTCTGAAGGTGTCGTTGAACAGATTCAGGTGCTTGGCAGATCTAAAACCATAAACAGAAGAAAAATATATTACGGTACCCATCGGGGCAAGGGATGTTAATAATTAATCGATTTTCGATTAATTGCCGTTATGAAATTACCCGATTAAAATTAACGATTACAATTAATCTATTTATTTATTTATTTTTTTCGTTTAATTTCACCAGCTGGTATTACGCCCGGACCACATTTAATGCGGCACAACGCGCCGCGCACATAAAGTTAGAAGAAAGAGACGGATATGTTTGGTTTTAGTAATATCATGCTCAGGCAATGAGTCTGCAATGGCCCAGACGGGAGACACATGTAGCTCAGTGCTTAACTTTTATTTTTAATCCACTCTATATTCTTCTGGTTGTTCTCCGATAGTCTCCCCTAAAGCCTGAATTATGGTTCCGCCTTATATCGACGCAGAGCCGCCGCCGTAGCCTACGGCGGCGGCTCTGCGTTGTTGTAACGCGGAACCATAAATCAGCCTTCACCCGGTACATACATAGGTTTCTCTAAACATCTGTCCCCGCTACAGTTTTAACTAAAAGAAAATGTGCTCCAATACAGCAGGTCTCATAATTTTATTTTGAACACTGCCAAAACTCAACTCACTTAAAACGTAACTAGAACTTAAAATTTGCTTGACACAAATGACACTATTATGGCTGCTGCTACTACTAATAGCCTTGAAGTGCACTTTATATGATATTCCTTGTGGTACAAAAATGTCTTTTTGTTACTTTTGTATCAAATAAGTATTTGATTAAGGAATACATTAAAATGTCCTTTGTATTTTATATAAGCAAAAAAAATTATGTTTGTATCTCAGATGGGGGAAAAACAGCGTTTATCAACTAATCGATGATCGATCGATAAGGTTATCAACTATCAATTAATGAAATAATCGATAATTTGCATCCCTAATCGGGGCTCCTCACCGGTCCGGTCCGTGAGCGGTCCCGGAGCTCCGAGCTAGGCTAAATACTTAGCCCATGCAAAGATCATAATTGTAGACAAATATAAATAACATAAAAAAATAATGTCACTTACCGCTGACTCGTGTGCAGTTGCCGGGTTCGTACTGTGGGCATTGATCCTTTTATAAGGGTAAGTGTCGATGCAAAACCTCATCTTAACTGTCCCCTCGCTGTGGAAACAGCCACTGCTTCTAAACAATGGCTGACGCTCCAGCCGGCGGAGAGAGTTGTGGGCGTTGTTTCAGCAGCGGAGGCCGAACCTCTGCGCCTATGGTGACGTCACCCTAGGCGCAGATTCAGACTGGCTCGTAAAAAAGTCACGTGACCCTGGAAGATTCAGTGGGCGGGGGTACAGACCTTGCAGATTTTCATGGGATTTCATCTTCCCTCTGCTGGCAGGGTGAGGAGAGACCACTTTATATATGTTAAAACAAGAAAAAATGTGTTTTTCATAATAGGTCCCCTTTAAATCGTGCGTAGGGCTGCACGTCGCTGCGTACCCCTACGGCGTAGGCTCTGCGTCGGTGTAACGCAGTAAACGGCTGTCAAGAGCAGAGACCATTTATTTAATAAATAGCTTGGAGAACAGATGGTGGATCATCTGTAGTTCTGTAGTAAACAAAGGTTGCACGTTTAGACGTCAGAATCAGAGCAGATTTGTTGTTGTTTTGGAGCATAATGTGACGTTCGAAAACGCAAAACTCCGGTTGTCTGTCTACACGCATCTACATAAACAGAGTTTTCAAAAATCTTCACTTTGCCCGGAGTTTTTTTAAACATTCGTTTATTTGCGTTTTCATGTCGATGACAGGTCCAAACGTAGGAAAATATCTTCGTGTAGCAGATACCCGGCTACGTGTGTACGGGGTCTGCGCAGTAAGATGGGGCAGAGCTGTGGAGACGTCTCCCTCCTGCTGCGTCATATGACGCAGTGTTCGAAAAAAAAAAAGCGTTTGTAGGAGCTTTGCTAAAATCAGCCACTTTTTCCTCTGATTACGTGCCCTTATGTCTTGTAAAACATATTAAATCCTACATTAACTTCTCACATAGTCATTTTCACATAAGGTCAGGTATAATTTTTGAAGATAAGATAAAATAAGATAAACCTTTAATAGTCCCACAGAGGGGAAATTTGCAGTTTACAGCAGCAAAGGGGATAGTGTAAAAAACAAGAGGCATCAATAGAGAAGTAATAACACAGTAATAATAATTACACACTATAAACAGTAAACTGGTATATACAATAATAATAATAAGAAGAAAAATAAATAATAAGAAATACTAGTATATAAAAAGATAAACAGACGGATATATACAGATGGATATTTACATAATTGCACGTTGCAGTGAATGAAATATATTGCACATTATTTCCCTTATGTACATTTATTGTCAGGTTGTATGTGGTCTACTGTGAGCAGTGCTGGTTGTGTAGTCTCACAGCTGCAGGGAGGAAGGACCTTCTGTAGCGCTCCTTCACACACCTAGGGTGAAGGAGCCTGTCGCTGAAGGAGCTCTCCAGCGCTCTGAAGGTGTCCTTCATGGGGTGGGAGTCCTTCTCCATCATGGATGACAGTTTAGCCATCATCCTGCTCTCTCCCATCACCTACACTGTGTCCAGAGAGCAGCCCACGACAGAGCCGGCCCTTTTGATGGTTTTGTCCAGCCTCCTTCTGTCTGCAGCTGTGATGTTGCTGCCCCAGCAGACCACTCCGTAAAAAATGGCTGATGCCACCACAGTGTCGTAAAATGTTTTCAGGAGTTTCTCCTCCACACCAAAAGCCCTCAGCCTCCTGAGCAGATAGAGTCTGCTCTGGCCTTTTTTGTGGAGTGCAGAGGAATTAGTAGTCCAGTCCAGTTTATTGTTGAGGTGAACACCCAGGTACTTATAAGATGTCACCATCTCAATGTCCTTTCCCTGGATGTTCACCGGTGTCGGGGGGGATTTATTACACCTGCGGAAATCCACCACCAGTTCTTTGGTTTTCCCCGCGTTGATCTGGAGGTGATTCTGCAGGCACCAGTCAACAAAGTCCTGGGACAGTTCTCTGTACTCGCTATCATCTTCTTCTGTGATGAGGCCGACGATAGCGGTGGAGCTGGAGGTGAAGGTGTCGATGACAGTGGGGGGGCTGTTGTTGAACTGAAGGAGGAGGAGGAGGGGGAGGGGAGGTGTCCTGTAGTGGCAGATGAAAGGGGTTGCAGCAGTGTGAACTGGGTTGGGGGGGGGGGGGGTTTGACTGATCAAATCTATTGAAAAACAAATTTAGATCGTTCACCCACTGTTGGTCCCCCACAGCCTGGGAGTCTGGTTTCTTGTGGCCAGAGATGGTTTTTAATCCTCTCCAGACTCCTTTGATGTTGTTTTGCTGCAGCTGTTCCTCCATCTTTCTTCTGTAGCAAAAAACCCTAACCTGCAATATGCTCTTTAAGGCTTTTCTCCCACTATGGGAGGTTTTACCTGCCATTGTTCATGTAATAATTGCTCAGGGGTTTATGTTTATGTTCATGTTCTGGATCTCTGGAAAGCATCTAGAGACAACATCTGTTGTATTAGACGCTATATAAATAAAATTGAATTGAATTGAATTGAGTGTAGCGATTTCATGACCGGTGTAATGTGGTCCAGTTTCCTTGTGTTTGTAAAGACTCGTTCTGGATCAGGGGGAAGGTGGCTCAGTTGGTAGAGCGTTCGCCCATGAACCTGAAGGTCAGTGGTTCAAACCCTAGTTCCTCCTGTGTCCACCAAAGTGTCCTTGGGCAAGACACTGAATCCCCCGGTTGCTCCCGGTTGTCAGGCCAGCGCCGTTGTGTATGGCAGCTCTGCCGACAACCGGTGCGTGAATGTGTGCGTGCGTGTGTGGGTGAATGTTTGCAGTGTAAAGCGCTTTGGGGCTGTAGGAGTACAGCTGGAAAGCGCTATATAAGTGTCAGCCATTTACCATTTACCAGCAGCTGCCTGATAGATTTCTTGTTAAGGCCTGTAAAGATGCCATTGCAATAATCCAACCTACTGAAAATGAATGCATGAATACGTTTTTCTATGTCTTGTTTAGACAGAAACCACTTAATTCTAGCAATATTATTTAGGTGGTAATAGGCAGATTTAGTGATACATTTTAGATGGCTGTTTTTTCTAATACAGCCAGGGGCGGAGCAGGGGTTCCAGCCCAGGGGGGGCGAAGCATTCTAGATGGGCCCTTGTGGCCTAAACATCCCCGTTAAAACATAATCGCTAAAAAAAAAATGCCACAGATCAGCGCCTCTGACACACAACCACAGCACGCAGGCGACATGGTCAGAACCATTCAAATGAGGTTTCAGCACCATGGATTTTGTCACATTTAACCATCAGCCGGTTCTTCATCGTCGCAAACCTTTCAATCACTTTGCTCTCATCAATGGCGATGTCCCTCTCGATTGAGAGCAAGGTGAGGTTTGAGGCCTCATGCATGCAGCCCGGAGATAGTTTTTAATCATTTCAGCCTGCTGAAACTCAGCACGACTTTCCTGCTTTAAGGCTACTTCTGATGTGACAACTGGATAAAGGCTGATTTATGGTTCCGCGTTAGGGTGCGCGGCGACGTGCACCCTACGCCGTACCCTACGGCGTAGGCTCTGCGTTGGTGTAACGCAGAACCATAATTCAGGCTTAAAAGTAAACAGACAACATGCGCGCGCACGTACCCGTCCATGACAGGCAGACACACAAGGGGAGAAGGGACTATTTCTTTCATTTTTATTTTTTAAACAACTTTATCCTTATGAACACAATTGTTATACAGTCCAACTTTCCTTATTTTATTCAGCACACTTTTTTTTTCCTCTTCGGCGTGGGCCACCACGCAGCAGTGGGCCCGGGGCGGCCGCCCCCCCTGCCTCCCCGCCTGCTCCGCTAGTGAATACGGCAGTAGCATGTGTCAGTTGTCTGCTTTCTAATTCGTCTTCTGCTTTTAATAAAAATCATTTGATTGATTGTGAGAATAAAAATGAAAAAGTTTAGTCAATGACATTCTCACAGTGTTGTTAAATGACGAGGGAAGGCAATACGTTTTTGATGGTGTGTCATGGAATAATGTGTGTGGTTATTTTATAAACTGGTGGTATGTGACAATTTTATGATCTGTCGAGTGAAAAGAGCAACATATAACAGACAAAATTGGTGTACATTTTTATTTTATTTGAAAAGAGTTGAGATAATTCATAAATGGCATTTCCTGTGTATTCTGCAAAAAAGCTTTGCGGTAAAAGAAAGTAATGTCCATAGATATTTGAACATTTACACACCACCATATTAATTTGAATTAAACCATTTAAGCCTTGTTTAAAGTGGAGCCTTTCATCTTTAAGTTTAAGAGATAACACAAACAGCTGATGACCAACCCCCCTCACTATCTCCTGCTGATGTTGAAGCTGTGCTCAGCAGGATCAGCATACATAAAGCTGCATGCCCTGATGTGACCTCTGGACATCTGCTCAGAGTATGTGCCAGGGAGCAAGCAGGGGTCTTTATGAACAAAACTTTTTTTCAAACTGTCCGTGACCTGGGCAGTCATGGACTCCGTGCTCTCTCACCTGGACTGCACCAACACTAATGTCAGAATTCTGTTCATAGACTTTACTTCAAGATTTGACATGGTCATCCATCCAAACTCATCACTGATCTGAATCAGTGGCCCTGTCTGCAATTGTCTGTTGGATTTTCCAGTACAACAGGCCCCAGTGTGTCCAGTTAGCCAACAATAGCTTATCCACTGTCATCCTTAACAAGTGTGTACCATAAGACCATGTGACCAGTCCGTCCCTATACTCCCTCTTCTCTCACTACAGCAAACCTGTACATGCCTCCAACACCATCATCAAGTTCGCAGACAACACCAAAGTGATCAGCCTCATCAAGCACTATGATGAGTCAGCCTACACGGAGCAGGTAAACTGTTCGGCTGAGGGGTGTGACGACAACCTGCCCCTGAAAACCCATAAAACAAAAGAGCTCATTGTGGACTTCATGAGAAAAGACACTCATCCACCCATCCGCATCAAAGATGTAGCTGTGGAGCATGTTTGCAGCCTTGAATTCCATGGAATCCACATCTCTCAAGACCTCTTCTGGACCATAAACTGTTCCAGCGTGGTCAAAAAGGCTCATCAGCATTTGTTCTTCCCGAGGACCTGAGGACCACCTGTTCTCGGATATCCCGGTGAATTTCTACTGCTGTACCATCAAAAGTATTCTCACCAACTTACAGTGTAATGTGGGAACTGCTCGCACTGCTGACCAGACGGCTCTTCAGAAGGAGGTGAAGACAGCCCAGTGATTCACTTTCTGCTATTGGTGACATCTAGCATTGTCTCAGGACAGCGGGCAACATCTCCAGGAACTGCCATCATCCTGCAATAAACTGTTACCCTTCTGCCCTCCGGTAGGCGCTACAGTAGCCTCCGGTCAAGGGCCACTCGACTTAGGAACCAGGCGCGCAGGAAGACGTTTTTGCCAGGGGGTGCGGGGGTTCTCCCTTAAGAAATCACTTGCCCCTCCCCTGCATGAAGAACAGCTGACAGTGCGCACAAGCTTTACCAAAACATAGCGAAAATTTTGAAGTTTTTTTTCACCCAAAACAGTTGCGTAACAATGATTTGAGCATAATTTGACCAATATTACCGGCAGTGCAGTCTCCCCCTCCTCCCGGGTCATCGCTGCTCATATGGCCGGCTGCACCATCAGGTGAGCCGGTGTTAGACACTGGGGGGGTCGCTGACGCGGTGGCTGCAGGTGCAGTCGCTCTCCTCCGACTCAGTCACATTGGCAGCAGCTTCGGCAATGTTTTGTGTCTGTTTCTCTTTTGGTTTAAAAAATGAACGTATCCATCTTGGTCTTGACTTGGAGCTTTGTGTTGTGTTTTGAAAGGAGCGCTGCTGGCTTTGCATTTGTAATTGGCGGACAAAAATGCGGATGTTTACAAACATTTGCGGTTCTGATCACCTGAGCGGTCCGCAGACCAGGGGGGTGTGACTGGCTACTTTTCTTTTTTTTTAATTAAAATTACCCCTATATTCAGCCTTCATCTCAAATGTGGCTTACAATGTTGTGGAACAGAAACAGCAACCACAAATATTTATATATTTATAATCTTTTATTGTCATTTCAATTTTTCCAAGGGGTGCTGCAGCCCCTGCCGCACCCCCACTTCCGGCGCCTATGTTAGGAACAGTTTCTTTCCATCAACAGTCTCCCTGATGAACTCACCCTGTAGCTCTCAACAAGGAACTACAATATATATCAGAGTGGGTGGTGAATAATAGGATGGTCTTGAACATCTCAAAGACCAAATCTATTGTATTTGGATCACAGCATATGCTCAAGTCAAAGCCCAAACTGTGTATGCATCTGAGAGATGTGGAAATTGAGCAGGTAGATGAAACAAAATTACTTGGGGTCACACTAGACAGTCAATTTACATGGTCCACTCATATTGAAAACATAACTAAGAAAATGGGAGGGGGATTATCGATGATTAGGAGATGTGCTGAATTTTTAACTTCAGCATCAGCTGTCCAGGTCATACAGGCACTAGTGATATCCCACCTTGACTACTGTCCAGCTGTGTGGTCCAGTGCAGCTAAAAAGGACTTGCGTAAATTGCAAATAGTCCAGAATAAAGCAGCTCGCCTTGCTCTTAAATCCACTACTAGATCTAATACACTGTTAAATCACCGGAAGCTGTCATGGCTGTTTGTGGGCAGAGATTAGCTTCTAGTTTGGCTGGATTTTTTAGGAACATTTGTTCAAATAAAAAGCCAGAATGCTTATACAGAAATATAAATTACACTAGTGATAGACACAGACATAACACTAGACATGTTGCAATGGGTCGATTCACAATGCCTAAGCCGAGAACTGAGGCAATGAGGAACACAGTGATGTACAGGGCAATGACTTTCTGGAACTCTTTGCCAGCATGTATTACAGAAATTAACGATAAAAGGCAGTTTAAGAAACGACTGAAGGACTTTCTTATACACAATGAAAATATTGTAATTTAACTTTTAACTTTTTTTATGCTGTAATGAATTGTTCTCTCTTGCAATATTTGTATTTTTATTTTTAATTCAATGTTTTTGTATGTATTTTGTAGGATATTTTGAGGACCCCAGGAAGAATAGCTGTTGCCAAGTGTAACAGCTAATGGGGATCCTAAATAAACTAAACTAAACCCCATCCCCCCTAACCTGTATTGAATTTACCGACCAAACTGTCAGTGACACAACACATTTACCACTGTTGTGCCACAAAGGGAGTGCTGGTTCAGTTATTAAAGAGTTATTGATCTTTTTTTTTTTAATAATTACTAAAAAAAGATGACTTATCAGAATGAATAACCACCTTACTTTATCAGGAAATAATAACTAAACAGCAAAATCAGTCTCAAAGTAGCTGCCAGCCTGTTGCCAGTGGTGGCGTTACAGAATAACAGTGTCAGGGTTTTGACATTTCCCCCAGTTTGAGTTTCAGTTCTGTCCCTCCTGTTTCCCATCTGCCCTGATTGTCTGCACCTGTGTCTTGTTATCCCCCTGTGTATATCTAGTCTTGTCTTCCCCCTGCTCCCTGCTGGTCCGTACTGTTTCCTCCCTTCAAGATTTTGTGGGTTTTGATCCTGTCTAAATTCTGGTTTTTGGTCTGCCTTTTTTGATCCTGCTCAGCAGCCCAAGATGGACCCAGCGGGAGAGCTCATCACCCTTTTTGAGTTCTTCTGTCGGGAGGCACAGAGGAACGTGCTGTGGGTCACGGAAGAGGGGTCCCAATTCCGGGGAACACGCCTGGCTCTAGGTGGGCCCAAGAGCCTTCAGGCTCAAGGTAGACGAAGACGTCGGCGCCAGCCCCAGCTTGTTCCTGTCTCGGCGGTGGTCCGGGTCGCCTCAGCCTCGGCTCCGGCGGTGGTCCCGGGCGCATCGTCTCCTGTTCTGACGGTGGTCCTGGCCACATCGTCTCCTGTTCCGGTTTTGGCGGTGGTCCCGGATGCATCAGCCCCGGTTCCTGCTCCTGTGATGCGGGACCCCCCGCAGCCAGCGCCAAGGACCCGGGTTCCCCTGCAGCCAGCGCCGAGGACCCGGGTTCCCCCGAGCCATCTCCGAGGACCCGGTGTCCCCCTGAGCCAGCACCAAGGATCCTTAGTCCCTCGAAGCCGGCTCCTCGTATCCTGTCTGCACCTCCTGACCCGCCTGCTACGCCCCGAGACCAAGGCCGCCTTAATGCACGGGCTTACCTGGGCTGAAGCCCAGGGGCCCGCCAACTTCAGGGGCCTATCATTTTGGGGTCATGATGAGCTGAAAAAGTCATATTGTTTTGTAACTTGTCAGGTTTCCTGTCAATCACTCTATACGCACGTTACGGGCTGCTGATTGATCCAAATTACGAGTGACCCACGTGGGCCCCGCAGCCTGTGGGCGGGCCTTAGGCCATGGGTGACCAATCAGAGTGTGTTGGGGTGCGTCCTGCTATGATTGACAGTTGCAAAATGTCGGGGAAGAAGTGTAAAAGCGGAGCCCAGAAAATAAAAAAAGACTGTAGAAAAAGAATTTCGTGAAAAAGAGTTGCTTAAAAGCATTCCGAAGCTAACAGGATTTTTTTAAACCTGTTGCTGGTGATGGACCAAGCGGGGGAAACTCAACCCGCACGCTCCGGAGGAAGCGGAGAAGGCGCCGGCCGCACCGATGGATGTAGCGGGAGAGGAGCGGTCTCCCGCCCGCAGTGGAGGGGAGGAGGAGGGGGGGCCCCGGGTCACACGAACCCCAGAGAGGACCAGGCTGCAGACCAGGCAGGGCCCGAGTCAGAACCCTTATAACAGCGACCCCGCCCCTGGGGAAACAGCGTTAACGTGAATGTGCGCGCCTACTGGGTGAAAATGGGACCGGAGTCCCGTCAAAATAAAGATGCGGACAAATCGGCATCGGAACGCCAATATAAGCAGCAGAGAAGATTTTTCTCAAATGCAAACTCAGTAACTTCTCCAAACTGGGCTTGGTGAAAAATAGACTCGAGTCAGTCATCTCACACTGATTGAGCATAACATCCTGCGTGATTTTTATTTTAAGGACATTATCAAGGCCTTTTCTTCAACCAGGCGGAAGCACTTCTAAAAAGGTAGGAAAGTGCTGTATTAATTGCTAGCTGGTGCAGGTTTTAAATTGTTGTGGTTGTGCAGTGAAATGCATACTGTATTTGCTTAGATGTTTGTCATTATACTCAAAATCTTCCATAATGTTTCATCTATTGGTACCTGGCTGGAATTAAGCCATGCTGGTATCCATGGTGCTGAATGGAGTGTGCATGTGTGTGTGCAGGTGCATGTGATTGGTTCACAAGGCCCGCCGAGGCCAGAGAGGGGGGGCTCTTATATGTTAATATATATGTTGTTATATATATGTTATATGTTTCTTTACAGTCTATGGTTAAACCTGAACATGTAACTTTATTTGCATCACAGACCTTACTATGCAGGTTTAGTTCAACATTATTTCTGTGTCCAGTCCAGCTGTCAGTTCAGCAGCAGTCTGTATTTTACAGTTCTGATAAAAAGTGGAAGTGATCCCAAAAATACAGCTTTACTGTGTGTTAATTATATTATATGTAAACTTTCACACATCTTGGTTTGCTGTGTGTGGTTGTTATAAGAAGTGTATTTTGTGTTTATACTCAAGTGGGCTCAGTGATACGTTAATCAAAATATGATTTTTTTATAATAAGACTATGTAAGACGAGGGGCTGGGGGGCCTACAAAACCTGTTAGCCCCAGGGCCTATCATTAGGTTAAGGCGGCTCTGCCCGAGACCGACACCCGGACCCGCCTGCTGCCCCCCGAGACCGACCTCCTGACCCGCCTGCTACGTCCCGAGACCAACCTCCTGGCCCGCCTGCTACGTCCCGAGACCGACCTCCTGACCTGCCTGCTACGTCCCGAGACCAACCTCCTGGCCCGCCTGCTACGTCCCGAGACCGACCTCCTGACCTGCCTGCTATGTCCCGAGACCAACCTCCCGGCCCGCCTGCTACGTCCCGAGACCGACCTCCTGACCCGCCTGCTACGCCCCGAGACCGACCCCCTGACCTGACCTGCCACGTCCCGAGGGCGACCCCCCGAACTGTCTCGCCAGTCGCCCCGGTCCCGAGGACGGCCCCCGGAACTTTGACCATGTGTTGACCTTCCCACTTGAATGACCAGAGCGCACATGTGAAGTTAGTTTCACATCGGTGCATCTCTGTGCGGGAAACATCAGAAGAGCTTGGTTTTCTGGTGGTGAGAAGTTATTCTAGTGGCTTGCGTTTTACTTGACCCGCCTGCTGCGCCCCCAAGACCGACCTCCTGACCCGCCTGCTACGTCCCGAGACCAACCTCCTGGCCCGCCTGCTACGTCCCGAGACCGACCTCCTGACCCGCCTGCTACGTCCCGAGACCGACCTCCTGACCTGCATGCTATGTCCCGAGACCGACCTCCTGACCCGCCTGCTACGCCCCGAGACCAACCTCCTGACCCGCCTGCTACGCCCTGAGACCGACCTCCTGACCTGCCTGCTATGTCCCGAGACCAACCTCCTGACCCGCCTGCTACGTCCGAGACCAACCTCCTGACCCGCCTGCTATGTCCCGAGACCAACCTCCTGACCCGCCTGCTACGCCCTGAGACCGACCTCCTGACCTGCCTGCTACGTCCCGAGACCAACCTCCTGGCCCGCCTGCTACGTCCCGAGACCAACCTCCTGACCCGCCTGCTACGTCCCGAGACCAACCTCCTGGCCCGCCTGCTACGCCCCGAGACCGACCCCCTGACCTGACCTGCCACGTTCCGAGGGCGACCCCCCGAACTGTCTCGCCAGTCGCCCCGGTCCCGAGGACGGCCCCCGGAACTTTGACCATGTGTTGACCTTCCCACTTGAATGACCAGAGCGCACATGTGAAGTTAGTTTCACATCGGTGCATCTCTGTGCGGGAAACATCAGAAGAGCTTGGTTTTCTGGTGGTGAGAAGTTATTCTAGTGGCTTGCGTTTTACTTCTTTATTTCTCTAGTCCTCTCCTACTACCCGCCCCACACACATGCAAACACTTATCTTGGCCATAAAGCCCCAGAGTTTGTTTTTCACTGGATGAGACGGAATATCGTCCGCCATTTTGAATCATCCAAGTCTCAGTCACCACGTGACTTTGTCAGACACCTTTTCTTTTGTCTCACCACGGGTATGAACAACCATCGTCATACAAACACACATATGCGCTGACACACACACACACACACACACACACACACACACACACACACACACACACACACACACACACACACACACACACACACACTCGTAGATGATCTGAAGTTTGTGTTTAATGTTAGTTAGTTGTTGTTTATGTGTAGTTTAGCCATCAGAATTTATCCCAAGTGTTGTTTCACTATCTTTAACACTTGTGAAAATAAATTCTGATTCATTTGAATAAGATGAGTTGTTTGTTTATTTTATACACATTTGTCACAGCTGCTGGTTGCAAAGGTCTGTGCTTAGACTCCTTCACTGTTATTCCGTAACCCCACCCCTGGCAACAGGCTGGGACGTATGACCAAAAAGATCTGAAAAGCATATGACACTTTTAAAAGCACATTTACTACCTAAGTTTTAATATTTACATAAGTTATCCCACATTTTCTATTTCACGTGTTAAATGGAAAATGTGCAATATCTCTGTACTATGAAACTATACACTGTAGAGTAGGTTTTTATACCCAGTTTATTACTTATACCTTAAAATCTAGTAGTCTAGTAAACTTCCTAAATGATGAGTTGTGTTATTGATGCTATGAGAACATTGTTTTCAAATTGATGAAATTCTCTGTGCTGTCCCAGAGAGAAATCCCTGTATCTGGAACAGTCCCCTGATAACTCATTTAGATTCATTAATCATTCAAACACTTACTCCTCCATGTTTTCAGAAATCGCTGACATAATTAACACATTGTGTTGCCATGGGAAATCTCAATGGGGAAGGCTGATATGTACATCCCAAGTTTAAAGTACAATTTGTCTTTGGTGTTGACAACAAGAAGTTTATTTATGTCTGAAAGAACTTTTCACAATGTATAATTTGGAAATAACATAATAAAACTAAAATTATGCATATGATTCACTAGTCAATCATCCTTTTTTAAGAACTGTCTTTGTATAAACAAAACAAAAATATTAAAGCGTGGAATTCAGTTCAATGCAATTTCAAATACTTTATTAATTCTGGAAGGGAAGGGGACTTAAGTCTCTTCAAAGAGTTATTGTTGAAGATTATAGCTGTGAGCAGGAAGGATCTCCTGTAGCGGTCTGTGTTGCAGCAGATCTGAAGAAGCCTCCGACTGAAGACACTCGGTTGCTGAATCACTATGTTGTCAAAAGGATGCTCAGTGTTGTCCATGATGACACCCATACTACTAACTTCTAACCCTATGGTCACATGTACGTAGTGAAGGTGCTTTGAGCATTGCTGTCCATACAGTTTGACTATATTGATGTCAAGCTTTGGCAAACTGAAATGTGGGTTCCATGCATATTGGAGTTAGTTCATTCTGTCAAACTTGGGGAATTTTCAACTTTGCCACTCCACTGTAAGTGTCAAGCAATCAATTTCCAGCTATACACTTAGTGCAAGCCAGTGAAATTGAATATAGGGTGGCACAACTTCAAAAACCATGGGTTATTTGTGTAGCAAGTGCGAAAGACTTTAGTTGTTTATAGTATAATGAATGTTGAAAGCACCGCCTGTCTACCATTAACGTGATCCCACTGTGTGACCACACGGATACTGATACAGTGGTGAGTCACCGCTAAGGGGTGAACTCAGCTGCTCTAGACAAACCATCTTCTAGGTCAACCCAGCATGAGACCCCTTTGATTCAGTCTGTAATTACAATTACTACAGAACAACAAGACGTATTGTTTTTAAAGTTAGACAGATTATTGTGAGTAGTTTTAGGTCTTTAGTCGCAGCTCAGAAGTCAAGTTCACTGAAAGTTCAAAAGTGACAGCCAGCTGTTTGACACTTCAGATTACATTGGAGCTGTCACTCATTAATTCAGTTCAATGATACCGTATTATTCCATCCATTATCTCCACCAACATAATGCTTTTCAGGGTCACAGGAAACTGCTCGAGTCTGTCCCAGCTCTCTTTGGGTAGGGGAGTGTGGGTGACCGAAAGCTCTTGACACCATGGTGGTCGAATGTGCAGGTTGGGTGAGCTGAATGGCAGAGGAAGACCTGAGAGTAAGGTTGGGTGTATTGAGGTGGGGGAGCTTGGTGACATACTGAGGAGGGAGGTTGTCGATGAATTTGAGGGTGAGAAGCATGATCTTATACATGTTATGCTATTTGATAGAAACAAGTGGCAGTCTTTCAAGACAGGGGTTATATGATTAATGGAGGAAGTTTTGGTCAGGATGCAGGGAGCAGGGTTTTGGACCAGTTGCAGTTTAGGAGTGGACCTGACAGTTAGACCAAACAGAAAGTAGTTGAAGTAATTAAGACTGGACATAAACAGGCTGGGAACCAGAATGTGAGTATTTTAAGGTGAAACGTATGAATAGAAATGCTGCACAGGTGGAAATAGGCTCAACAGGTGATATCATTGATATGAGAGAGTTCATTATCGGTGATGACACCCAGACTCTTTACACTGGGAGAAAGCTAAACTAAGGAGTAGTCAACGGAAATAGAGAAATTACTAATTTTGGATAGATTTTGTATCAATAAGTAGAAGTTCATTTTTATTAGGAAGTTTTAGGAAGTTTAGGTAGAACCAAGATCTGACTTTTTGTAAACAATTAGAAAGGGTGGGAGAAAAGAACTGGGTTTGGTTGACAGATAGAGCCAGATGTCATTTGTGTAACAGTGGAAATGGATGTTATACCTCTGAAATATATGACCATGTGAAAACAGATGAATGATCACTATAAGGGCCAATCCCAATACACCCCCTACTTTCTACCACTAGCCCTCATTCACTACCACTAGCCCTCACCCACTACCACTAGCCCTAAAAAATTAAGCCACAAACTTTAGGGCCCTTTAATCTTCTCTAAAGGGATTGGGACACCACTTGCTACGTCACTGCGTGGTTTACGTTCGGGTACGTAAGCGACTGCATAGCTACTAGGGGTGTAACGGTATTTGTATTCGTCCCGTCCCGTCACGGTACGGGGGTCACGGTTCGGTACACGCAGTCATACGGCGAATACGTCTGACTGAGTTAAAATAAAAAATAAAAAATTTAAAAATCAATCATCGTTTTTTTTCCCTTATAAATATCAAAAGTCACGTTCCATTACAGACCTAAATGTGTGCTAGTATGTGCATATCAATAAATATATGTGCAATTCATATATCATCATAAATTGTAGGCTATAATAACGATAAAATGTTTTAATTCTTAATTTACAACTGTCCTGAACGCATCAGGTGAGCCGACGCGGGTTGGGTGTAAAGCCTGATTTATGGTTCTGCGTTAAATCGACGCATACGGCGTAGGGTACGGCGCAGTCTACGGCGAGGTTATGCGGCGACGCGCAACCTTCGCCGTAAGCGCTGCGTTGGTGTAACGCGGTACCATAAATCAGCCTTAACAGTCACAGCAAATTTTCGGTGAAGGAGATTAGCGCTAAAGTTTAAAAGAGGACTAAATTTGTACAAAGTTTTGAATGTTACCCCGTTTTCCACGTTACCTGAATTATTTTGGCTTATGGAAGAGTCAACTACCGTTGGTGAGTCAGTGTAACCTTCATAAATACTTTATTTATCAGAATGTGTCTTGACCAGCTGCCTGTAATGTGCTTGTGTTGTTGTGAACGAGACCGCCGAGTCTATTCTCTGTTATAGAGCTCAGAAATGATGTTACAGACCGCTGTGTCTATCTATCTAAATAGATGGTGTCATTTTAGACCAGTTATGTTTTTTTTGTATTTAAGCTGAATCAAAGATGAACTGAGTCAGTCTGTGACTCTGAGTTTTCAGCGCCGTGTGATTGACAGCTGTCAGGCCGGTGTGTGTGTGTGTGTGTGTGTGTGTGTGTGTGTGTGTGTGTGTGTGTGTGTGTGTGTGTGTGTGTGTGTGTGTGTGTGTGTGTGTGTGTGTGACTTTACTCTGCTTTCTGCAGCATAGGCCTATAGGCTTGGCTCAATAAAAGTGAGAATGAATGTAGTTTGATGGGTAGGATGAGGTTGTTGAACGTTAAAATGACTATCATAAGGCCCATGGAGAATGCTCCGCCCCCAGACGGCTCTGCCCATATGCAGCAGTAGAGGAGCCCGGATAAGTATTTATTAAAAGTGCTCGAGCCTCGTTACAATGTCCCATCCCGCGCTCACATAAAAAACATAAAAAATTAAAAACACTAATGCACAAGTTAAATGTTTTATTCAATTTATTTTACATTTTAATAAGAGATGCTTTTTAGTTTTGTAGCCAATTGAACAAACTTTAACTTTCAAATGCTATGATCAAAATAAAGGAAGAAAAAACTCGTCTTATACATTTGGGACTTTTTGTATTTTTTTTCCCGTTGTACCGAACCCGTACCGAACCCGTACCGAACCGTGACCCCTGTACCGAGGTACGTACCGAACCGTGACTTGTGTGTACCGTGACACCCCTAATAGCTACGTTTGCACATACGTCACACGGTATCAGGAAGCCGAGAGGAAGCAGGCTAGAAGTATGGGCTCAAATTAATGCCATAAGTATTTCGTATCTGTAAATAAACTTTGTACTTGTAGAAATATTTTGTGCGTGTGCAAAAAATATTTGTACTTGCAAAAAATATTTTTACTTGTAGAAATATTTTGTGCGTGTGCAAAAAATATTTGTACTTGCAAAAAATATTTTTACTTGTAGAAATATTTTGTGCGTGTGCAAAAAATATTTGCACTTGCAAAAGAAAATTGTACTTGTAGATACAAAGCTACAAACTTTTTTTACAAAAGCTACAAACTTTTTACAAAGCTACAAACTTTTTTTACAAAAGCTACAAACTTTACAAAGCTACAAACTTGTTTTACAAAGCTACAAACTTTTTTTACAAAGCTACAAACTTTTTTTACAAAGCTACAAACTTTTTTTACAACTACGAGTTTTGGCAGTGTTTTGACGTGCCAAAACTAACAGCCAATCAGCGATCTTTGGCACGGGTTTCAAAGGGTTTCTGGACAGCCAATCAGATCATTGCATCGCCTACTGACGTCGCCGCCATATTGGATGTGGCAAGACTGGGCTGCAAACTAATACAAGTAAATGGACTTATTTTCATAAAGCACCTTTCTACAAAGAAATTTACGTTTTACGTCTCATTTATTCATTCACACACGCACTAATATACTTGGGAAACAATTAGGCACCAAATATAATATATTTAATTTTCTCAGACAGCAAAAATAAGAACTTTATTGATCCCACATAGGAGTAATTCATGTTATATCAGCTATAGAGAACAAGGTAGTGCCGAAAAACAATATCCCCTCACAAAAATAAGAAAAATACAGAAACATATTCTCTCATTAACAAAGCATATTTTACATCTTTACACATTACATTACATGTTATGTTATTGTTATTTTATTGTCTGAAAAATGGTTCAAATATGTTATTTTGTTATTTGAATTTTTTTTTATTCGTTTTGTTGATAAAAAAATATGTCTATTTTTGTGAGGGGGATATATATTGTTTTTCGGCACTACCTTGTTCTCTATAGCTGATATAAAATGAATTACTCCTGTGTGGGATAAATAAAGTTCTTATTTTTGCCGTCTGAGAAAATTAAATATATTATATTTGGTGCCTAACTGTTTCCCAAGTATATTAGTGCGCGTGTGAATGAATAAATGAGATGTAAAATGTAAATTTCTTTGTAGAAAGGTGCTTTATGAAAATAAGTCCATTTACTTGTATTAGTTTGCAGCGCAGTCTTGCCCAATACATCCATGGTCTTGCCACATCCAATATGGCGGCGACGTCAGTAGGCGATGCAATGATCTGATTGGCTGTCCAGAAACCCTTTGAAACCCGTGCCAAAGATCGCTGATTGGCTGTTAGTTTTGGCACGTCAAAAGACTGCCAAAACTCGTAGTTGTAAAAAAAGTTTGTAGCTTTGTAAAAAAAGTTTGTAGCTTTGTAAAAAAAGTTTGTAGCTTTTGAAAAAAAGTTTGTAGCTTTCGTAAAAAAAGTTTGTAGCTTTGTAAAAAAAGTTTGTAGCTTTGTAAAAAGTTTGTAGCTTTGTATCTAGAAGTACAAATATGTTTTGCAAGTAGAAATACTTTTTGCACATGCACAAAATATTTCTACAAGTACAAATATTTTTTGCATGTACAAATATTTTTTGCACACGCACAAAATATTTCTACAAGTACAAAGTTTATTTACAGATACAAAATACTTATGGCATTAATTTGAGCCCATATAGAAGCTGTTTTAATTTCCGCTGTAGCACTGTTAATATGCCACTTTATTAAGTTTTAATAGTTTTTCAGGTGTAAAAGTAACCGTTAAGATCCCCATGAGAACAGCCTCCCGGCTCGGGAACGCGTTAAATCAACGCAGAGCCTACGGCGTAGGGTACGGCGTAGGGTACGGGTGTATTGCGCGCGTCGCTGCGTAACCTACGCCGTGGGCTCTGCGTCTGTGTAACGCGGAACTATAAATCAGCCTTTATTCTGGCGAGATCTTCGCGAACAACGGGCAAACGAGTGATTATGTACATCCACTGAGTGAATATTATGAAAGTAAAATATATATTTCTAGCTAGAAATGTAATCAAAACACATTTTTATGCAGAAACCAACTCAAAATATTGATTTTATTCACTAAAAAATAAGAAATGTCTGCCATGTTGTTTTTTTTTATTCAGTCTGCAAATGATGATGTAAAGCATTCTGGGAAATTTTTCTAGCCCTCGGTCAGCTAGTGTGCATCTGAAAACTCTCGCTCTGTAGGGCTAGATTCATACCCCCCTAACCCTCGATATGTGCTCTACCCCTAGATGAAAAGAGGAATTGGGACACCACTACCCTCACAGGAACGCGCAAAATGTAGGGGTAGTGCTGAAAAGTAGGGGTAGTGAGTGTATTGGGACTGGGCCTTACTGGTGCTAGGAGGGATCCATGCGGGAGCCTTGTTTTTTAAACATAGGATTGTAGCGATTGAGATTAAAAGAAGAAAACCCAGCCAGACCTCTACATTGGTGGATTAAAACCAACACGCCTGTCCATCAATTGTTTTTTCTTGTAATCTCCAACTTCATCAAATGTACTCATAGAAAAATGTCTCTGGTCCAGGTGATTTTTATGAGTTGTGAGGCCAACACACACAAGCCTCAGACTTTCTAATTGCTAATCCTTGAACTAAAAGCTGACACCATAGTAGTACCTAAAGAAAAGGTTGAGATCTACTGAACTTTCTAACAGCAGCGGTGTTTTGTTATTGCTGTTCTGGAAATATTGTTATTCAGTTTGGTGAATCACTCTGATATTCCCAAGAAAGAAACACAGTGTGACCCATTCTCCTGAGAAGTCATTTAGATCCATTAAATATTCAGACCATACTAATGAGTGACTGCAGAAAATACTGATCAGTTATTCCCCTGAGTGTTTATTAGGAATTTTCATGTGATGAATACGATGCCCACATCTGTGGAGACAAATTATGACAAAGTTCAAGGAGAAGTTGTTTTTGTTTTCTTCCTAATGTTCAAATCGGTGTCAATAGTGGCACCTTATGTATTTTCAACTTTTAAATAAAAGTGTGTTAGAGTTTACAGATATTAGCTATTTTAATGTATTATTCTATTCAGGGCATTACAGTAGTTCTCACTAGTATAAGGTCCCTGATGCATAGGAGTTTGCCTCTACCTACTTGAGTGCATTTTCTCTGAATTCCTTAACTTCCTATGACAATCTGAAGAGCTGAATGTTCAACAGTTCAATTGGTGATTTTGAATTAATCTAAGGAATAAATTGGTGTAGTTCTTAATCTCTTTCTATCTTTATTACTCACCGTCAATATGACTTTATAACAACCACAGTACAGACCAAAAGTTTGGACACACCTTCTCATTCAATGAGTTTCCTTTCTTTTCATGACTATTGACATTGTAGATTCACACTGAAGGCATCAAAACTATGAATTAACACATGTGGAAGTATGTACTTAACAAAAAAAGTGTAAAATAACTGAAAATATGCATTATATTTTAGTTTCTTCAAAGTAGCCACCTTTTGCTGTGATTACTGCTTTGCACACACTCTGTATTCTGTTGATGAGCTTCAAGAGAGCTTGTCCAAAATAAAGTCACACACACTAATATTTGTGGGGCCCTTTTAGTTGGGATTGCAATATGCAGTCGCTGTGGCATCATTCTGATAAGCTTCTGCAATGTCACAACATTTATTTATGTGCAGAGTTGCATTAATTTAAGATTCTCAATTAGGTTCAGGTCTGGACTTTGTAGAAGCCAATTCGTGTGTAGAAATTATGTTTCATGCTCCCTGAACCACTCTTTCAAAGTTTGAGCCTGATGAATAAATGTGTCCATGACATAAGGTTAAAAAAAATAAATCAATTCATGGAAGAACCAAGTCATACAGTGTATTTAGGTAGTCAGGTGACCTAATTCTTTTGACACATAACATTGCTGAACCTTGACCTGACCAACTGCAGCAACCTCAGATCGTTGCCCTGCCCCTACAGACTTGTACGGTTGGCACTAGGCATGATGGGGGCATCACTTCATCTGCCTCAGTTCTTACCCTGATGTGCCCATCACTCTGGCACTTTTGTCATGTTTATCTGGACTCATCTGAACATATGACCTTCCAATGATCCAGAGTTCAATATTTATGCTCTCCAGCAAATTGAGGCCTTTTTTTCCAGATCCATATCTTAAGGCTACACAGCTTTTTAGTCCCAGTCCCTTGAATTCCCTTTGCACTGTGCGTGTGGACGTGCTGAGTTGTACTATGTTTTTTATACAGTATATTTTCACCAAACATTTTCTAGTTGCCTATTACAATCATTCAAGATTTCTTCTTCCAAAAGATTTTCAGTGCTATTCAAATTTAATTTACAAAATAAAAAAATAAAAAAGAGATGTTCAATAATTTCATGGAAAATATTAGCTAGGTCTGAACTGGAGGGCAACAAGAGGCCTAAAAAAAATTTAAACTTGGGTAACAAAAGGCTGGAAAAGTGAGTGGTAATAAAAACAAACCTAGAGGAAAATCTGGAGCTTATCAGGTTAATATGTCAGTGATATTATTTGGGTAGGGAAAGAGTATCTCAGGGAGGTAGTCTGATAGAAGTAAAGATGGGCAGTAATAAATCTAAAAATTGTGAGACAGTTTCAAAATAATGTTCCACTGTATAAAATTGCAAAGACTTTGAATATCTCATCTCAGTTTTGCTTCTTCATACCCCTTTTCAGAAAATTACGTGACACTATCCTGCCACACACACATACATATTGACGCACACACACATACGCACTGACACACACACACCCACACGTGGATGATCTGAAGTTTGTACTTAATTATATATATATATATATATATATATATATATATATTGTGGAAGCGAGTAAAATGAGACGAGCAGACAGAATATGGGAGTCTCTGTGAACTTTACTTCCAAACAAATCAATCAACACACCTGTAACAGCACTTCCTTATATACCCTTGTAACTCCTCCCATTACCATGCCCAGTGTCCATTCTGAGGTGAGAACTCCACCTAGTGTCCACCACACAGGCCCCCCCTGAACGCTCAGAATTGACATTACGTACAGTACAACCAACCCCCCAACCAATACTACACCCAGTGTCAATAGCCTCTTTTAGGAGGTCTGACCACTCGGCCAAAACAACTATATTTTTCTGCCAAAGGCAACTTGGAAGGGGCCATGGGTCGGGGCGGGAGGACATCCCCGCCGACGACGACGTGGCAAGGTAGGGGTCTCCACGGATGGAGAGCCAGGTGTTGTGCCACAAGCCCCTCAGCCATCATCCATTACAGCTGTGGCCGATTCCAATCAGCCCAGCTGCTCCACCATCATCATCAAGGGCTGCCTACATAAGCTGCTGAGAGACGACGCCCGGCGCTTAAACATTGACTACTGTGGCAGGTACCTGCATCAGAAAGTTTAGGCTCTAGTGTGTGGTTTTGTAGGTCTGCTATTTTTGTCCTAACTGTTCTTTCCTTGTGTTCCAGGCTCCCTCCAGCCAATCCAGTGTCTCCCCGCTCCACCGCTCCGTCCACCTCCCCCGGATTGAATTTACTTTTTTTTTGTCCCCTCGAGCAGAGCCCTTTGCTGGTGTGCAGCTGCTGTTTTTATAGACAGGCAGGGTGGAGAGATTGATTGGGCACAGGTTTGCCCAATCAGCTGAATCAGGCGCCACCTGTGTGCTGCTCCACGTAGACCACCCCTAATCCTCCACCCTGCTGACTGGCAAGACAGCTCCGGAGGCCGCCCTCAGGGCCGGGCTGACCGGCGAGAGCGTTTGGGGGGTCGCCCTCGGGGTCGGGCCGCTCGGCGAACCTCCGGCGTGGCGCCGGGGTGGGTCGTGCTGCGGGTCCCGCCGTCCCTGGGGCCGCCTCAGGAGCCGTTGCTTGGCAGCAAGTTTTACAGATTTTTCTATATTTTTGATATTCCTCTCTTTTTATCAGGATCTTGCATAAGTTTTAAATCCATTGAGGATTGGTTGAGAGAATTTGGATATGATGGATTATTCCAAATAACAAAACTCCTTATCTTTAAATATTTATAAAACAGTGACCTTGGGGATATTGTATTTGTTCTGTAACTGTTTCAATGATGGAAAGACTTGATCTATGAATATATATAGGAAGGAATAAATTCCTTTTTCGAACCCATCCTTAAATACCGTATTAGTAAATTAAGGTGCGAAGGCGTGGTTTTATATAAGAGGGCTTTGAAGCGAACAAGACTGCCAACCATAGCATTTTTGAATCTTAAGTGAATGGGAGACAACTGGATTAGTTAGTGAGCCTGGATCAACAGTGGGTAAAGCTGAGAGCAACATGGACAGAAGAGAAGAGGGATAACAACAGACATTTTCTATGCTTGACCCTAGCGGAGGCTGTTTTTGCAGCCAGTAGGTCATCATTTTAATGTTACTCTCCCAATAATAAAGTGTTTGGCAACACCATGTTTCCTACTGAGTTGTCTCTGTAGGAAGATCATCCTTAATGTAGGTGCTCTTTCATAATATTTCGCTTGATGTCTCACTATGGGATGCACGCCCCGCTGCAGACCTCAGAAGCATTAATCTCATTATGCTAATTCTGATTGGCTGGTGAAACGTCCGTCCGCTGCAAGTAGTACCACCTACCTTAAAGTGTGGACAACACCACGTCATTCAAACACCTCTTTTCAATCGGAGCATATCTCACATCCTGGGTTTGTTAGCTGAACTGTCCACAGACAGATCTTATTTAGCTTCTGTCGCGGGGCACAAACTAGCCTTGGATGTTCTTTTATCTGCTTCGTCAGTCACACCAGATTGAATTTTGTGCTTTCCTCGCACTCCACTGCTTGGTTGGCACTGTCCTCGACGCCTCCTGGCTGCTCGAGTACTGAGTGTTAACACACCAGCTAATTCTTGACTTTCCCCAGTTAGAAAACCAGCTAACTGCCTCGACTCCCCGCCTGCACACCAGTTCGCAGGGCATGGAGGCAAAAAACCCTTCCTACCAGAAGGCATGGAGACTCCGGGCCTGTTTTGGGAGAAACTCACTTTAGGCTTGGGAGCGGTGCAAAAATGAATCAGACACACACTTGCTTTTGCTATAAGATATGAATACATTTATTACCAGCCAGAAAAGCAAGCATCTGCATAGAAGACACACAAAAAGACTCACACACAATTGCCTTTTCGCTAGGATAACTCTGTGTCAAGTTATCCCACGCAAATGACAAAACAACAGACAATTAAAGCTGCAAGCAGCAATGAACGGGCCCTCGCACTCACGGCCACCGCCCCCCACAAGTATCAGAAATGACACCACCCACGACTTCCTATGTCAAACCATTCAAAAGTTATAGCAGAAAAAAGGGACAACCAATCAGAAGAAGGGGTGGGGCTAATTAAGGCCAACTAAGCTTAAGGACTCATTACAAAGTCCCATGACACCACCCACGACTTCCTATGTCAAACCATTCAAAAGTTATAGCAGAAAAAAGGGACAACCAATCAGAAGAAGGGGCGGGGCTAATTAAGGCCAACGAAGCTTGAGGACTCATTACAGAGTCCCATGACAACACCCACGACTCTCTATGTTAAACAATTAAAATGTTATAGCAGAAAAAAGGGACAACCAATGACAAGAAGGGGCGGGGCTAATTCAGGCCAATGAAGGTCAAGGACTCCATACAGAATCTTATGACACCACCCAGGACTCTCTATGTCAAACCATTCCAAAGTTATAGCAGAAAATCGGGACAACCAATCAGAAGAAGGGGCGGGGCTAATTAAGGCCAACGAAGCTTAAGAACTCATTACAGAGTCCCATGATACCACCCATGACTTCCTATGTCAAACCATTCAAAAGTTATAGCAGAAAAAAGGGACAACCAATCAGAAGAATGGGCGGGGCTAATTAAGGCCAACGAAGCTTAAGGACTCATTACAGAGTCCCATGACACCACCCACAACTCTCTATGTCAAACCATTCAAAAGTTATGGCAGAGAAAAGTATTCTAGGGGGCGCTGTTGAGCCGTTAGGCAACGCCCATTAATGCAAACCATGAAATATCAAATGTATCGCCAAGTCTGGCTTGCATGCAAAATTTGGTGACTTTTGGAGAACTATCAAAAATGGACCAATCACATGAAGGGGGGGGGGGCGCGCCTTTTGGCGTCTAGCGTCGCCACAGTAACACTTTTGAAAGAGAAAAGTAATGCGTGGTGTCGCAGGATGTAGACGCACATTTTGATGTAAAACACACCTGGGTGCACGTTACGGTTCGGGCTGAATTAACTGCCGAAGGAATGGCATAAATTTCGCCAAAATGACACAATGTATTCAAAATGGCCGACATCCTGTTCGGTTTCGGCCATGGCTCCAAGAGACTTTTCTTTAAGTTGTGCCATGATACAGGTGTGTAGCGATTTTCGTGCATGTACGTCAAACCGTATTGTGGGGCTTGAGGCACAAAGTTTTCTAGGGGGCGCTGTTGAGCCATTTTGCCACGCCCATTAATGCAAACCATGAAATATCAAATTTATCGCCAGGCCTGGCTTGCATGCCAAATTTGGTGCCTTTTGGGGAACTATCAAATATGGACCAATCAGATGAAGGGGGGGTGCGCTTGTTGGCGTCTAGCGTCGCCACGGTAACACTTTTGAAAGAGAAAAGTAATGCGTGTAGTCGCAGGATGGAGACGCACATTTTGATGTATAACACATCTGGGTTCACGATACGGTTCGGGCTGAATTAACTCTCGAAGGAATGGCATATATTGCTCCAAAATTACGCAATTAATTCAGAATGTTCAAAATGGCCGACTTCCTGTTCGGTTTCGGCCATGGCGCCAAGAGACTTTTCTTTTAGTTGCGACATGATACAGGTGTGTACCGATTTTCGTTCATGTACGTCAAACCGTATTATGGGGCTTGAGGCACAAAGTTTTTTCTGTCTTACCAATCAGATGAAGGGTGGGCGCGCTTTTTGGCGTCTAGCGCCGCCACGGTAACGCTTTTGAAAGAGAAAAGTAATGCGTGTTGTCGCAGGATGGAGACGCACATTTTGATGTATAACACACTTGGGGGCACGTTACGGTTCGGGCTGAATTAACTTTCGAAGGAATGGCATAAATTTCGCCAAAATGACACGACTAATTCAAAATGGCCGACATCCTGTTCGGTTTCGGGCATGACCCCAAGAGACTTTTGTTTAAGTTGTCCCATGATACAGGTGTGTAGCGATTTTCGTGCATGTACGTCAAACCGTATTGTGGGGCTTGAGGCACAAAGTTTTCAAGGGGGCGCTGTTGAGCCATTTTGCCACGCCCATTAATGCAAACCTTTAAATATCAAATTTTTCGCCAGGCCTGACTAGGGTGCAAAATTTGGTGACTTTTTGGGCATGTTAAGGGGGGCCTTCACTTTGTCAGGAAAATAATAATAATAATTAAAGCTGCAAGCAGCGATGAACGGGCCCTCGCACTCACGGCCACCGCCCCCCATAAGCATATCAGAAAAGACACCACCCACGACTTCCTATGTCAAACCATTCAAAAGTTATAGCAGAAAAAAGGGACAACCAATCAGAAGAAGGGGCGGGGCTAATTCAGGCCAATGAAGGTCAAGGACTCCATACAGAATCTGATGACACCACCCAGGACTCTCTATGTCAAACCATTCCAATGTTAAAGCAGAAAATCGGGACAACCAATCAGAAGAAGGGGCGGGGCTAATTAAGGCCAACGAAGTTTAAGGAGTCATTACAGAGTCCCATGACACCACCCACAACTTCCTATGTCAAACCATTCAAAAGTTATGGCAGATAAAAGTATTCTAGGGGGCGCTGTTGAGCCGTTAGGCAACGCCCATTAATGCAAACCATGAAATATCAAATTTATCGCCAAGTCTGGCTTGCATGCAAAATTTGGTGACTTTTGGAGACCTATCAAATATGGACCAATCACATGAAGGGGGGGCGCGCCTTTTGGCGTCTAGCGTCGCCACGGTAACACTTTTGAAAGAGAAAAGTAATGCGTGGTGTCGCAGGATGTAGACGCACATTTTGATGTATAACACATCTGGGTGCACGTTACGGTTCGGGCTGAATTAACAGCCGAAGGAATGGCATAAATTTCGCCAAAATTACACAATTTATTCAAAATGGCCGACATCCTGTTCGGTTTCGGCCATGGCTCCAAGAGACTTTTCTTTAAGTTGTTCCATAATACAGGTGTGTAGCGATTTTCGTGCATGTACGTCAAACCGTATTATGGGCCTTGAGGCACAAAGTTTTTTCCGTCTGAACCAACCAGATGAAGGGTGGGCGCACTTTTTTGGTGTCTAGCGTTGCCACGGTAACACTGAAAGAGAAAAGTAATGTGCGTCGTTGCAGGACAGGGACGCACATTTTGATGTAGAAAAAAAAAATTGCTGACAAAAATATCTGGATACTGCTGGAATCGAACTCTGGATATCTGACTCCAAAGACGGGAACGCTCTGGCTGAGCTAAGACTCAGCTAATTATTTTTTATATGACCTACTGCCTTAGCAGAGACCAACATATCGATATTTAGAGATGTAAGTCTCGAACTGTTTTTTTCTAATTTTTTTTAAATATTTGTAAGTTATAAATATTAGTAAAACCCTACTATTTTAATTATTACTTTTTTTGTAACCATTCTGCCAAGGTTGTAACCGGGCTGAGCCGGGAATATTTCTGACGTCACCACATTACAGGGAGCTGATTGGTCGGGGGGCGGGGCCGTCACCACCCTCCGCGCCACCAGAGACGTTCTATAAACCGAGACAGCCCACTAAGGTTCGAGTTTCTGTATCTGTGTCACGTGACTGCCACGCCCCTTTAGGAGACCGGAAGTAGGTCCTGAGTCTATTGAGTCCTATGGGAAAAGTGAACGTGAGCACAGATTATTACCAATTCCTTCGCTCCATAGTAACCTAAGTAAATATGGGACGCATTTTCCAAAAGCCACAAACCTTCTGAACATTCTGACACCAAAATGGCAATTTTCAGACCGACAGATTAGGAGAAAATTAACTTTGTTTGAGACCTGTCTCTGTCTGAGCAACACACTCTCGCGAGATTTGGCTCTCATCGTTTTCCCATCGGATAAAATGAAGTTTAAAACTAAAATAAAACTTGCTTCTTTGCTTAATAATACTGTTATTTTTATTATTTAAGTCTTTTTGGAAGAAAGTTGTACTCTAGTGTTTTATGTTCCAAAACGATATGGGGAGAGGGGAGGCCACGCCCACTTAGGAGACCGGAAGTGTATACCATTTCAAACCATTGCCAGTAATGGCAATGCGCTATCTTGTGTATAGAAGATCTTTGGCGCCACTGATTGGTCGGGGGGCGGGGCCGTCATCACCCTACTCGCCACTGATTGGTCGGGGGGCGGGCCGTCACCACCCTCCGCGCCACTGATTGGTCGGCGGGCGGGGCCGTCATCACCCTACTCGCAACTGATTGGTCGGGGGGCGGGGCCGTCATCACCCTCCGCGCCACTGATTGGTCGGGGGGCGGGGCCGGCAGACGTTTGAATCAGGAAGCGGGAGTCAGCGCGAGAGCGACTGGCGGCTCGTGGCGATTTAATTATAAAAAAGGGACAACCAATCAGAAGAAGGGGCGGGGCTAATTCCGGCCAATGAAGGTAAAGGACTCCATAAAGAATTTGATGACCCCACCCACGACTCCCTATGTCAAACCATTCCAAAGTTATAGCAGAAAATCGGGACAACCAATCAGAAGAAGGGGCGGGGCTAATTAAGACCAACGAAGTTTAAGGAGTC
This sequence comes from Cololabis saira, assembly GCF_033807715.1. Lineage (NCBI taxonomy): Eukaryota > Metazoa > Chordata > Actinopteri > Beloniformes > Belonidae > Cololabis > Cololabis saira. The sequence goes on from NC_084600.1 coordinate 31,805,473, forward strand.
ATTACAGAGTCCCATGACACCACCCACAACTTCCTATGTCAAACCATTCAAAAGTTATAGCAGAAAAAAGGGACAACCAATCAGAAGAAGAGGCGGGGCTAATTCTGGCCAATGAAGGTCAAGGACTCCATAAAGAATCTGATGACACCACCCAGGACTCTCTATGTCAAACCATTCCAATGTTATAGCAGAAAATCGGGACAACCAATCAGAAGAAGGGGCGGGGCTAATTAAGGCCAACGAAGCTTAAGGACTCATTACAGAGTCCCATGACACCACCCACAACTTCCTATGTCAAACCATTCAAAAGTTATGGCAGATAAATGTATTCTAGGGGGCGCTGTTGAGCCGTCAGGCCACACCCATTAATGCAAACCATGAAATATCAAATGTATCGCCAAGTCTGGCTTGTATGCAAAATTTGGTGACTTTTGGAGAACTATCAAATATGGACCAATCAGATGAAGGGGGGCGCGCCTTTTGGCGTTTAGCGTCGCCACGGTAACACTTTTGAAAGAGAAAAGTAATGCGTGGTGTCGCAGGATGTAGACACACATTTTGATGTATAACACACCTGGGTGCACGTTACGGTTCGGGCTGAATTAACTGCCGAAGGAATGGCATAAATTTCGCCAAAATGACACAATTTATTCAAAATGGCCGACATCCTGTTCGGTTTCGGCCATGGCGCCAAGAGACTTTTCTTTAAGTTGTGCCATGATACAGGTGTGTAGCGATTTTCGTGCATGTACGTCAAACCGTATTGTGGGGCTTGAGGCACAAAGTTTTCCGGGGGGCGCTGTTGAGCCATTTTGCCATGCCCATTAATGCAAACCATGAAATATCAAATTTATCGCCAGGCCTGGCTTGCGTGCCAAATTTGGTGCCTTTTGGGGAACTATCAAATATGGACCAATCAGATGAAGGGGGGGTGCGCTTGTTGGCGTCTAGCGTCGCCACGGTAACACTTTTCAAAGAGAAAAGTAATGCGTGTAGTCGCAGGATGGAGACGCACATTTTGATGTATAACACATCTGGGTTCACGATACGGTTCGGGCTGAATTAACTCTCGAAGGAATGGCATATATTGCTCCAAAATTACACAATTAATTCAGAATGTTCAAAATGGCCGACTTCCTGTTCGGTTTCGGCCATGGCGCCAAGAGACTTTTCTTTTAGTTGCGACATGATACAGGTGTGTACCGATTTTCGTTTATGTACGTCAAACCGTATTATGGGGCTTGAGGCACAAAGTTTTTTCTGTCGAACCAATCAGATGAAGGGTGGGCGCGCTTTTTGGCGTCTAGCGCCGCCACGGTAACGCTTTTGAAAGAGAAAAGTAATGCGTGTTGTCGCAGGATGGAAACGCACATTTTGACGTATAACACACTTGGGGGCACGTTACGGTTCGGGCTGAATTAACTTTCGAAGGAATGGCATAAATTTCGCCAAAATGACACGACTAATTCAAAATGGCCGACTTCCTGTTCGGTTTTGGGCATGACCCCAAGAGACTTTTCTTTAAGTTGTCCCTTGATACAGGTGTGTACCGATTTTCGTGCATGTACGTCAAACCGTATCGTGGGGCTTGAGGCACAAAGTTTTCAAGGGGGCGCTGTTGAGCCATTTTACCACGCCCATTAATGCAAACCATTAAATATCAAATTTTTCGCCAGGCCTGACTTAGGTGCAAAATTTGGTGACTTTTTAGGCATGTTAAGGGGGGCAAAAAGGCCATCACTTTGTCAGAAGAAAAATAATAATAATATTAATAATAAAAATTCCTGCAAATACAATAGGGCCTTCGCACTGCAAGTGCTCGGGCCCTAATTAAAGCTGCAAGCAGCAATGAACGGGCCCTCGCACTCACGGCCACCGCCCCCCATAAGTATCAGAAATGACACCACCCACGACTTCCTATGTCAAACCATTGAAAAGTTATAGCAGAAAAAAGGGACAACCAATCAGAAGAAGGGGCGGGGCTAATTCAGGCCAATGAAGGTCAAGGACTCCATACAGAATCTGATGACACCACCCACGACTCTCTATGTCAAACCATTCCAAAGTTATAGCAGAAAATCGGGACAACCAATCAGAAGAAGGGGCGGGGCTAATTAAGGCCAACGAAGCTTAAGAACTCATTACAGAGTCCCATGATACCACCCATGACTTCCTATGTCAAACCATTCAAAAGTTATAGCAGAAAAAAGGGACAACCAATCAGAAGAAGGGGCGGGGCTAATTAAGGCCAACGAAGCTTAAGGACTCATTACAGAGTCCCATGACACCACCCACAACTCTCTATGTCAAACCATTCAAAAGTTATGGCAGAAAATCGGGACAACCAATCAGAAGAAGGGGCGGGGCTAATTAAGGCCAACGAAGCTTAAGGACTCATTACAGAATCCCATGACACCACCCACAACTTCCTTTGTCAAACCATTCAAAAGTTATGGCAGAGAAAAGTATTCTAGGGGGCGCTGTTGAGCCGTTAGGCCACGCCCATTAATGCAAACCATGAAATATCAAATTTATCGCCAAGTCTGTCTTGCATGCAAAAAATGGTGACTTTTGGAGAACTATCAAATATGGACCAATCAGATGAAGGGGAGGCGCGCTTTTTCACGTCTAGCGTCGCCACGGTAGCACTTTTGAAAGAGAAAAGTAATGCGTGTAGTCGCAAGATGGAGACGCACATTTTGAGGTATAACACACCTGGGTGCACGTTACGGTTCGGGCCGTATTAATGGCGAAGGAATGGCATAAATTGCGCCAAAATTACACAATTAATTCAAATAGCTGACTTCCTGTTCGGTTTCGGCCATGGCTCCAAGAGACTTTTCTTTAAGTTGCGACATGATCCAGGTGTGTACCGATTTTCGTGCATGTACGTCAAACCGTATTGTGGGGCTTGAGGCACAAAGTTTTCCGGGGGGCGCTGTTGAGCCGTTTTGCCACCCCCATTAATGCAAACCATGAAATATCAAATTTATCGCCAGGCCTGGCTTGCATGCCAAATTTGGTGACTTTTGGGGAACTATCAAATATGGATCAATCAGATGAAGGGGGTCGCGCCTTATGGCATCTAGCGTCGCCACGGTAACGCTTTTGAAAGAGAAAAGTAATGCGTGGTGTCGCAGGATGTAGACGCACATTTTGATGTATAACACACCTGGGTGCACGTTACGGTTCGGGCTGAATTAACTGCCGAAGGAATGGCATAAATTTTGCCAAAATGACACAATTTATTCAAAATGGCCGACATCCTGTTCGGTTTCGGCCATGGCTCCAAGAAGCTTTTCTTTAAGTTGTGCCATGATACAGGTGTGTAGCGATTTTCGTGCATGTACGTCAAACCGTATTGTGGGGCTTGAGGCACAAAGTTTTCCGGGGGGCGCTGTTGAGCCATTTTGCCACGCCCATAAATGCAAACCATGAAATATCAAATTTATCGCCAGGCCTGGCTTGCATGCAAAATTTGGTGCCTTTTGGGGAACTATCAAATATGGACCAATCAGATGAAGGGGCGGTGCGCTTGTTGCCGTCTAGCGTCGCCACGGTAACACTTTTGAAAGAGAAAAGTAATGCGTGTAGTCGCAGGATGGAGACGCACATTTTGATGTATAACACACCTGGGTGCACGTTACGGTTCGGGCTGAATTAACTGCCGAAGGAATGGCATAAATTGCGCCAAAGTGACACGATTAATTCAAAATGGCCGACTTCCTGTTCGGTTTCGGCCATGTCGCCAAGAGACTTTTCTTTAAGTTGTTTACTGATACAGGTGTGTACCGATTTTCGTGCATGTACGTCAAACCGTATCGTGGGGCTTGAGGCACAAAGTTTTCAAGGGGGCGCTGTTGAGCCATTTTACCACGCCCATTAATGCAAACCATTAAATATCAAATTTTTCGCCAGGCCTGACTTGGGTGCAAAATTTGGTGACTTTTTGGGCATGTTAAGGGGGGCAAAAAGGCCATCACTTTGTCAGAAGAAAAATAATAATAATAATTAAAGCTGCAAGCAGCGATGAACGGGCCCTCGCACTCACGGCCACCGCCCCCCATAAGCATATCAGACCTGACAGCACCCACGACTTCCTATGTCAAACCATTCAAAAGTTATAGCAGAAAAAAGGGACAACCAATCAGAAGTAGGGGCGGGGCTAATTTAAGCCAATGAAGGTCAAGGACTCCATACAGAGTCTGATGACACCACCCACGACTCTCTATGTCAAACCATTCAAAAGTTATAGCAGGAAATAGGGACAACCAATCAAAAGAAGGGGCGGGGCTAATTTTCACTAATTATGGTCAAGGACTCTATACCGAGTCCCATGACACCACCCACGACTCTTTATGTCAAACCATTCAAAAGTTATGGCACAGAGAAGTATTCTAGGGGGCGCTGTTGAGCCGTTAGGCCACGCCCATTAATGCAAACCATGAAATATCAAATTTATCACCAGGCCTGGCTTGCATGCAAAATTTGGTGACTTTTGGAGAACTATCAAATATGGACCATCACATGAAGGGGGGGCGCGCTTTTTGGCGTCTAGCGTCGCCACGGTAACACTTTTGAAAGAGAAAAGTAATGCGTGTGGTCGCAGGAGGGAGACGCACATTTTGATGTATAACACACCTGGGTGCACATTACGGTTTGGGTGGTATTAATTGCCGAAGGAATGTCATAAATTGCGCCAAAATTACACAATTAATTCAAAATGGCCGACATCCTGTTCGGTTTCGGCCATGGCGCCAAGAGACTTTTCTTTAAGTTGCGCCATGATACAGGTGTGTACCGATTTTCGTGCATGTACGTCAAACCGTATGGTGGGGCTTGAGGCACAAAGTTTTCCGGGGGGCGCTGTTGAGCCATTTTTGCATTAATGCAAACCATGAAATATCAAAATTATCACCAGGCCTGGCTTGCATGCCAAATTTGGTGCCTTTTGGGGAACTATCAAATATGGACCAATCAGATGAAGGGGGGGCGTGCTTTTTGGCGTCTAGCGTTGCCACGGTAACACTTTTGAAAGAGAAAAGTAATGCGCGTAGTCGCAGGATGGAGACGCACATTTTGATGTATAACACACCTGGGTGCACGTTACGGTTCGGGCCGTATTAATTCTCGAAGGAATGGCATATATTGCTCCAAAATTACGTGATTCATTCAGAATGTTCAAAATGGCCGACTTCCTGTTCGGTTTCGACCATGGTGCCAAGAGACTTTTCTTTAAGTTGCAACATGATACAGGTGTGTACCGACTTTCGTGCATGTACGTCAAACCGTATTATGGGGCTTGAGGCGCAAAGTTTTTTCTGTCTGAACCAATCAGATGAAGGGTGGGCGCGCTTTTTGGCGTCTAGCGTCGCCACGGTAACGCTTTTGAGAGAGAAAAGTAATGCGTGGTGTCGGAGGATGGAGACGCACATTTTGATGTATAACACACCTGGGTGCTCGTTACGGTTCGGGCCGTATTAACTGCCGAAGGAATGGCATAAATTTCGCCAAAATGACACGACTAATTCAAAATGGCCGACATCCTGTTCGGTTTCAGGCATGACGCCAAGAGACTTTTCTTTAAGTTACGTCATGATACAGGCGTGTACCGATTTTCGTGCATGTACGTCAAACCGTATCCTGGGGCTTGAGGCACAAAGTTTTCAAGGGGGCGCTGTTGAGCCATTTTGCCACGCCCATTAATGCAAACCATTAAATATCAAATTTTTCGCCAGGCCTGGCTTGGGTGCAAAATTTGGTGACTTTTTGGGCACGTTTAGGGGGGCAAAAAGGCCCTCCTTTCGTCAGAAAAATAATAAGAATTAAAGCTGCAAGCAGCAATGAACGGGCCCTCGCACTCACGTCAACCGCCCCCCATAAGCATATCAGAAATGACACCACCCACGACTTCCTATGTCAAACCATTCAAAAGTTATAGCAGAAAAAAGGGACGACCAGTCAGAAGAAGGGGCGGGGCTAATTCAGGGCAAAGAAGATCAAGGACTCCATACAGAATGTGATGACACCACCCACGACTCTCTATGTCAAAACATTCAAAAGTTATAGCAGAAAATAGGGACAACCAATCAGAAAAAGGGACTGGGCTAATTGTCACCAATTATGGTCAAGGACTCAATGCCGAGTCCCATGACACCACCCACGACTCTCTATGTCAAACCTTTCAAAAGTTATGGCAGAAAAAAGTATTCTAGGGGGCGCTGTTGAGCCGTGAGGACACGCCCATTAATGCAAACCATGAAAAAAAAAATCAGATCACTCAAATGAACGACGATCATACAGTACAGCTGTATCTCATGGTCCAGAATGTATGATATTATATTAATCTATTATACCATATTATATTACATGTTGTTATTTCATATTAGCGTACCCAGTAATATAGCATATTGTATTATTGCATTGTATGTTGCTTCATTTCATATATTTTTGACTGTATTATATTGTAAAATTATATATCATAGCGATTGCATTATTATATAATTTCAATTTATAACACTAATATACAATTCCTCACACACACACTCCTTCCAAATGTTTCTTTTTTTTCTCCATTATGACAATTCTATGCTGTCATCCGTTATGTTTTTTGTTTTTAAGCTTGTTATGTCTGTTATTCAAATATATTAATACATTCATTAATATGCTATACTGTATTTTGTATTGTGTATATTGTGTGTGTGTGTGTGTGTGTATATATATATATATATATATATATATATATATATATATATATATATATATATATATATATATATATATATATATATATATATGTGTGTGTGTGTGTGTGTGTGTGTGTGTATACCTGAAGTGTGACTACCTGCAGAACGTATTTTAGCATGAAAGCTTGCATATTTAACGTACATCAAGCATCCTGTATCATAGCTACATGTCTGCCGTTTGTAACAAAGCGAACCGCGTGAAAATCGGTTGAAAATCAAGTGAGTTATAGTTATTTTACTTATGCAGACACCTCCTTCCACAATAGAAGTGAACGCTCTAGAGTTAAAGCGATACCGATCCAAGATGGCGGCCACGCCCGACGTTCTCAGGCAGTCAATGCGGCGCCTCGACCAAGATGGCGGCCGCGCTGAACATCAGCCCCTCCCCCCGCGGGAGCTGCGCGCGCAAACTCCACTCAAATTCAAAAGTTATGGCAGAAAATCGGGACAACCAATCAGAAGAAGGGGAAAGAGAAAAGTAATGTGCGTCGTCACAGGACAGAGACGAACATTTTGATGTAAAAAAAACACAAAAATTGCTGACAAAAATTTGGGCATATCAAGCCAGGCTTGAACTCTCGACCTCTGGCAGCAAAGACCGCAATAATCTGGCTGAGCTATGTCTCAGCTATTCCTCTTATTTGACCTACTGGCTTAGGACAGACCAACATAGCGATAAAATGTCTGGAACTTTTTTTTCCTAATTTTTTAAATATTTGTAAGTTATAAATATTAGTAAAACCCTACTATTTAAATTATTACTTTTTCTGTAACCATTCTACCGAGGTTGTAACCGGGCTGAGCCGGGAATATTTCTGAAGTCACCACATTACAGGGAGCTGATTGGTCGGGGGGCGGGGCCGTCATCACCCTACTCGCCACTGATTGGTCGGGGGGCGGGGCCGCCATCACCCTACTCGCCACTGATTGGTCAGGGGGCGGGGCCGTCATCACCCTACTCGCCACTGATTGGTCGGGGGGCGGGGCCGCCATCACCCTACTCGCCACTGATTGGTCGGGGGGCGGGGCCGGCAGACGTTTGAATCAGGAAGCGGGAGTCAGCGCGAGAGCGACTGGCGGCTCGCGGCAATTTTATTATAAAAAAAGGACAACCAATCAGAAGAAGGGGCGGGGCTAATTCAGGCCAATGAAGTTCAAGGACTCCATAAAGAATCTGATGACACCACCCACGACTCTCTATGTCAAACCATTCAAAAGTTATAGCAGAAAATCGGGACAACCAATCAGAAGAAGGGGCGGGGCTAATTAAGGCCAACGAAGCTTAAGGACTCATTACAGAGTCCCATGACACCACCCACGACTCTCTATGTGAAACCATTCAAAAGTTATGGCAGATAAAAGTATTCTAGGGGGCGCTGTTGAGCCGTTAGGCCACGCCCATTAATGCAAACCATGAAATATCAAATTTATCGCCAGGCCTGGCTTGCATGCAAATTTTGGTGACTTTTGGAGAACTATCAAATATGGACCAATCAGATGAAGGGTGGGTGCGCTTTTTCGCGTCTAGCGTCGCCACGGTAACACTTTTGAAAGAGAAAAGTAATGCGTGGTGTCGCACGATGGAGACGCACATTTTGGTGTATAACACACCTGGGTGCACGTTACGGTTCGGGCTGAATTAACTGCCGAAGGAATGGCATAAATTGTGCCAAAATTACACAATTAATTCAAAATGGCTGACTTCCTGTTGGGTTTCGGCCATGGCTCCAAGAGACTTTTCTTTAAGTTGCGACATGATACAGGTGTGTACCGATTTTCGTGCATGTACGTCAAACCGTATTATGGGGCTTGAGGCACAAAGTTTTCCGGGGGGCGCTGTTGAGCCGTTAGGCCCATTAATGCAAACCATGAAATATCAAATTTATCGCCAGGCCTGGCTTGCATGCCAAATTTGGTGCCTTTTGGGGAACTATCAAATATGGACCAATCAGATGAAGGGGGGGTGCGCTTGTTGGCGTCTAGCATCGCCACGGTAACACTTTCGAAAGAGAAAAGTAATGCGTGTAGTCGCAGGATGGAGACGCACATTTTGATGTATAACACATCTGGGTTCACGATACGGTTCGGGCTGAATTAACTCTCGAAGGAATGGCATATATTGCTCCAAAATTACGCAATTAATTCAGAATGTTCAAAATGGCCGACTTCCTGTTCGGTTTCGGCCATGGCGCCAAGAGACTTTTCTTTAAGTTGTGACATGATACAGGTGTGTAGCGATTTTCGTGCATGTACGTCAAACCGTATTGTGGGGCTTGAGGCACAAAGTTTTCCGGGGGGCGCTGTTGAGCCATTTTACCACGCCCATTAATGCAAACCATTAAATACCAAATTTTTCACCAGGCCTGGCTTGGGTGCAAAATTTGGTGCCTTTTGGGGAACTATCAAATATGGACCAATCAGATGAAGGGGGGGTGCGCTTGTTGGCGTCTAGCGTCGCCACGGTAACACTTTTGAAAGAGAAAAGTAATGCGTGTAGTCGCAGGATGGAGACGCACATTTTGATGTATAACACATCTGGGTTCACGATACGGTTCGGGCTGAATTAACTCTCGAAGGAATGGCATATATTGCTCCAAAATTACGCAATTAATTCAGAATGTTCATAATGGCCGACTTCCTGTTCGGTTTCGGCCATGGCGCCAAGAGACTTTTCTTTTAGTTGCGACATGATACAGGAGTGTGCCAACTTTCGTTCATGTACGTCAAACCGTATTCTGGGGCTTGAGGCGCAAAGTTTTTTCTGTCTGAACCAACCAGATGAAGGGTGGGCGCGCTTTTTGGCGTCTAGCGTCGCCACGGTAACGCTTTTGAAAGAGAAAAGTAATGCGGGTGGTCGCAGGAAGAAGACGCACATTTTGATGTATAACACACCTGGGTGCACGTTACGGTTCGGGCTGAATTAACTCTCGAAGGAATGGCATAAATTTCGCCAAAATGACGCGACTAATTCAAAATGGCCGACTTCCTGTTCGGTTTCGGGCATGACGCCAAGAGACTTTTCTTTAAGTTGTCCCATGATACAGGTGTGTACCGACTTTCGTGCATGTACGTCAAACCGTATCGTGGGGCTTGAGGCACAAAGTTTTCAAGGGGGCGCTGTTGAGCCATTTTGCCACGCCCATTAATGCAAACCATTAAATATCAAATTTTTCGCCAGGCCTGGCTTGCATGCAAAATTTGGTGACTTTTTGGGCATGTTAAGGGGGGCAAAAAGGCCTTCACTTTGTCAGGAAAATAATAATAATAATAATAATAATAAAAATTCCTGCAAATACAATAGGGCCTTCGCACTGCAAGTGCTCGGGCCCTAATAATAAAAAAAATACAAATAATTCCTACAGATACAATAGGGCCTTCGCACTGAAGGTGCTCGGGCCCTAAAAATTCCTGCAAATACAATAGGGCCTTCGCACTGCAAGTGCTCGGGCCCTAATTAAAGCTGCAAGCAGCGATGAACGGGCCCTCGCACTCACGTCCACCGCCCCCCATAAGCATATCAGAAATGACAGCCCCCACGACTCTCTATGTCAAACCCTTAAAAAGTTATAGCAGAAAATAGGGACAACCAATCAGAAGAAGGGGTGGGGCTAATTCAGGCCAATGAAGGTCAAGGACTCCATACAGAATCTTATGACACCACCCACGACTCTCTATGTCAAATCATTCCAAAGTTATAGCAGAAAATCGGGACAACCAATCAGAAGAAGGGGCGGGGCTAATTAAGGCCAACGAAGCTTAAGAACTCATTACAGAGTCCCATGATACCACCCATGACTTCCTATGTCAAACCATTCAAAAGTTATAGCAGAAAAAAGGGACAACCAATCAGAAGAAGGGGCGGGGCTAATTCAGGCCAATGAAGGTCAAGGACTCCATAAAGAATCTGATGACACCACCCACGACTCTCTATGTCAAACCATTCTAAAGTTATAGCAGAAAATCGGGACAACCAATCAGAAGAAGGGGCGGGGCTAATTAAGGCAAACGAAGCTTAAGGACTCATTACAGAGTCCCATGACACCACCCACAACTCTCTATGTCAAACCATTCAAAAGTTATGGCAGAGAAAAGTATTCTAGGGGGCGCTGTTGAACCGTTTGCCACGCCCATTAATGCAAACCATGAAATATCAAATTTATCGCCAGGCCTGGCTTGCATGCAAAATTTGGTGACTTTTGGAGAACTATCAAATATGGACCAATCACATGAAGAGGGGGCGCGCCTTTTGCCGTCTAGCGTCGCCACGGTAACATTTTTGAAAGAGAAAAGTAATGCGTGGTGTCGCAGGATGTAGACGCACATTTTGATGTATAACACACCTGGGTGCACGTTACGGTTCGGGCTGAATTAACTGCCGAAGGAATGGCATAAATTTTGCCAAAATGACACAATTTATTCAAAATGGCCGACATCCTGTTCGGTTTCGGCCATGGCTCCAAGTAGCTTTTCTTTAAGTTGTGCCATGATACAGGTGTGTAGCGATTTTCGTGCATGTACGTCAAACCGTATTGTGGGGCTTGAGGCACAAAGTTTTCCGGGGGGCGCTGTTGAGCCATTTTGCCACGCCCATAAATGCAAACCATGAAATATCAAATTTATCGCCAGGCCTGGCTTGCATGCAAAATTTGGTGCCTTTTGGGGAACTATCAAATATGGACCAATCAGATGAAGGGGCGGTGCGCTTGTTGCCGTCTAGCGTCGCCACGGTAACACTTTTGAAAGAGAAAAGTAATGCGTGTAGTCGCAGGATGGAGACGCACATTTTGATGTATAACACACCTGGGTGCACGTTACGGTTCGGGCTGAATTAACTGCCGAAGGAATGGCATAAATTGCGCCAAAGTGACACGATTAATTCAAAATGGCCGACTTCCTGTTCGGTTTCGGCCATGTCGCCAAGAGACTTTTCTTTAAGTTGTTTACTGATACAGGTGTGTACCGATTTTCGTGCATGTACGTCAAACCGTATCGTGGGGCTTGAGGCACAAAGTTTTCAAGGGGGCGCTGTTGAGCCATTTTACCACGCCCATTAATGCAAACCATTAAATATCAAATTTTTCGCCAGGCCTGACTTGGGTGCAAAATTTGGTGACTTTTTGGGCATGTTAAGGGGGGCAAAAAGGCCATCACTTTGTCAGAAGAAAAATAATAATAATAATTAAAGCTGCAAGCAGCGATGAACGGGCCCTCGCACTCACGGCCACCACCCCCCATAAGCATATGAGAAACGATACCACCCACGACTTCCTATGTCAAACCATTCAAAAGTTATAGCAGAAAAAAGGAACAACCAATTAGAAGAAGGGGCGGGGCTAATTCAGGCCAATGAAGGTCAAGGACTCCATACAGAATCTGATGACACCACCCACGACTCTCTATGTCAAACCATTCCAAAGTTATAGCAGAAAATCGGAACAACCAATCAGAAGAAGGGGCGGGGCTAATTAAGGCCAACAAAGCTTAAGAACTCATTACAGATTCCCATGACCCCACCCACGACTCCCTATGTCAAACCATTCCAAAGTTATAGCAGAAAATCGGGACAACCAATCAGAAGAAGGGGCGGGGCTAATTAAGGCCAACGAAGCTTAAGAACTCATTACAGATTCCCATGACACCACCCACGACTCCCTATGTCAAACCATTCCAAAGTTATAGCAGAAAAAAGGGACAACCAATCAGAAGAAGGGGCGGGGCTAATTCTGGCCAATGAAGGTCAATGACTCATTACAGAGTCCCATGACACCACCCAGGACTCTCTATGTCAAACCATTCCAATGTTATAGCAGAAAATCGGGACAACCAATCAGAAGAAGGGGCGGGGCTAATTAAGGCCAACGAAGCTTAAGGACTCATTACAGAGTCCCATGACACCACCCACAACTTCCTATGTCAAACCATTCAAAAGTTATGGCAGATAAAAGTATTCTAGGGGGCGCTGTTGAGCCGTTAGGCCACGCCCATTAATGCAAACCATGAAATATCAAATTTATCGCCAAGTCTGGCTTGCATGCAAAATGTTGTGACTTTTGGAGAACTATCAAATATGGACCAATCACATGAAGGGGGGGGCGCACCTTTTGGCGTCTAGCGTCGCCACGGTAACACTTTTGAAAGAGAAAAGTAATGCGTGTAGTCGCAGGATGTAGACGCACATTTTGATGTATAACACACCTGGGTGCACGTTACGGTTCGGGCTGAATTAACTGCCGAAGGAATGGCATAAATTTTGCCAGAATGACACAATTTATTCAAAATGGCCGACATCCTGTTCGGTTTCGGCCATGGCTCCAAGAGACTTTTCTTTAAGTTGTGCCATGATACAGGTGTGTAGCGATTTTCGTGCATGTACGTCAAACCGTATTGTGGGGCTTGAGGCACAAAGTTTTCCGGGGGGCGCTGTTGAGCCATTTTGCCACGCCCATTAATGCAAACCATGAAATATCAAATTTATCGCCAGGCCTGGCTTGCATGCCAAATTTGGTGCCTTTTGGGGAACTATCAAATATGGACCAATCAGATGAAGGGGGGGTGCGCTTCTTGGCTTCTAGCGTCGCCACGGTAACACTTTTGAAAGAGAAAAGTAATGCGTGTAGTCGCAGGATGGAGACGCACATTTTGATGTATAACACACCTGGGTTCACGATACGGTTCGGGCTGAATTAACTCTCGAAGGAATGGCATAAATTGCGAGACTTTTCTTTAAGTTATCCCATGATACAGATGTGTACCGATTTTCGTGCATGTACGTCAAACCGTATCGTGGGGCTTGAGGAACAAAGTTTTCAAGGGGGCGCTGTTGAGCCATTTTACTACGCCCATTAATGCAAACTATTAAATATCAAATTTTTCGCCAGGCCTGACTTGGGTGCAAAATTTTGTGACTTTTTGGGCATGTTAAGGGGGGCAAAAAGGCCATCACTTTGTCAGAAGAAAAAAAAAAAAATAATAATAATAAAAATTCCTGCAAATACAATAGGGCCTTCGCACTGCAAGTGCTCGGGCCCTAAAAATTCCTGCAAATACAATAGGGCCTTCGCACTGCAAGTGCTCGGGCCCTAAAAATTCCTGCAAATACAATAGGGCCTTCGCTCTGAAGGTGCTCGGGCCCTAATTACATAGGGGCTAGGCGATGTACCTCTTACCTTAACACAGAAGGACTGGAGAGCCGGAACAGTCCAGGCAGAGCAGCCATCAACCCGCTCGGCGTCCATGCACAAGACCCGCAGCTGACTCTAATCCAGACTTCCGGCTCTCGCGGCTTTATACCTTTCCTACTCAGCACCTTGCGGAGGGGGTTGCCCCTTCAACCCCCGCCTGCCAGTTCTCACGGTAAGGCTTGGTTCACACGGGACTGAGCTTCCCATGTGAACAAGCGCCTCTCTCACAGTTAAAATAATACTAAACAGCAGGTGCAGACTGTGTTTTGGGAATTCAGGACATCTTCAGGACACAAGACATATTTTTTCTCCCTTCAGGGCCCCGTCTCTGTCGCTGTGGGAACAAGATATTGAGCAAGGATCCACACCAGGGGCCTCATGAACAAAACGTGCGTACGCCACTTTCTACGCTCACGGTCCGATGTGCGAAACGTGATTTGAAGGTAGAAAGTTGCTGTCTTTTACGCACACATCATGTCTGGCGTCCGCACTTTTCTGAGGTTTTGTCTGTTGGCGACTCTCACTGGTGATGCAGTGAAGTGCAGAATATGAGGAAACGTGACGTCAACAATAAGTTCAGTAGCCTACCACACGTGAAGGACATGGCAGTCCCGACATCACCAGATAAGTTACACAAGAGGGGAACTGCAACAATCTCACAATCAACCACATGATCTGAACATACAACTAAAGGCAGGAGCTCAACGATGGAAGCCGCAAATCCCAATGGCAGCCTTAGCTCCGTTAGAGGAACCTGCTGATGCATCAGATCACACCGATCTGCTGGTCCAGGACTAATACTGGACCATCAGCTAGTTTAGGTCACCAAGAGGATCCTTCTGGATCTCTGAACTGGATCCAGCTGCTCCGGTTCGGACCAACATGATGCTTTCAGCTGGAGCTGCTACAGGTCGGACATCTGTCGTCATGACGACCGTATGGGACGAGTACTGGAGATAAAAACCAGATCCTAAAACATCCCATAACTGTGTCTGGACAGGAAAACATTAAAATACATTTTGCAGCGAAAAAACGGTTCTGTAAAGTTGTCTTTTAAAATAAAACTAAGATGTCACGGAAAGGTTGGTTGGTACGAACTGATGTGACTCAGCAATTAATGAATGAAGTTTTTATTGAATGTTTAGGCAACTTCCAGATTCTGATATCGAGTCAGTTGCAGGTTTAGTTTTTTAGTTTATTTATTTAGCAATATAAGACAAATATGAACAAAAAATGAAAAACAATGAAATAACATGCAAGGAAAGGAAGAAGCCTGGTGGCTTATATAGAATCCTTTCCATATATGAATAAAACACAAAACAAAGCTACACAAGGGAGAGTAAAAAAAACTAAAAAACACAAGAAAATGTAACTCAGATCAAATAATGAACATTACAAAGATGAAACAATAAGAAAGTTCTTTAAATGTTTTTTGAATATTGGCAAGGATGGTGATGATTTAAGAGATTTATTGAGTGAATTCCACAAGTGGGGGCCTCTGTAAGTGATGAAAGATTGATGTTTACCAGTTCTACAAAACGGTAAATTAAAATCATCTTTGTGCCTTGTGGCATAAGAATGAATATCGGAATTAACATAAAAGAAATTATGAAAAGAAGAAGGAAGATCTTGTATATAATTTTTAAATTTGAACATAAAAGGTGCTGCAGGCGTCCAGAAAGTGTTTCTCCGGTGATGGAGTCCGGGACCGAGACCGGTCTGTCCTCCTGCGGATGCAACACTCCGAGTTACAGCAACTTTGCTCTTTAGTTCTCACGTTTGCACCTCGATAATCACGTTGGCACAACTTGTCTTTCTGCAGCGGAGGAATCAGATCGTGATGCTTCATGTTTTAAATATACATTCATGTTCACAATGTAGAGGTGATCGCGGACATCCACAATGTGTAAGACTCAATAAATGTGTACATTGGTCTTAATCCGTCAGTATATAATACGCGTGACAATAAAGCGGAACAAGGAGGTGTTTTTCATCCCACCAACTTAAGTTCTTATCTTAAGTTCTTAAAATACAAACAAGAAAAGGTGAGTGTAATGACTCACTAACGCTGCCCATAGACATTCACAAACCCGTACGATCATAATAAAACCACAACTCTTCACGGAACGTAACACAAAGCAAAGAACAGCAATCCCCATAATGCAGTGCAGCTTAAATCGGAAGAAATGCCCCCCAATAAATAATTTTTTACAGGCCTCAACTTTTGACAGGACTGTCTCAAGCTCACGGCTGATGTTTTGTTTAATTTGTTTTACTTGTTTTTGCAAGTTCCTTGTTAGGATGAGCGGTTTTTAATGGATAATTATCCTCATCATGTTCAAATATATGAGGGAGGAGACAGGGCAGAGTGTTGTGCTCCCGCATGTGCACTCAAATCCACGCTGATTGGGATGTTCAAAGGAACCTACGTGGATTTGGGCGTATGCACAGTTTTGAACATCAGAATTTTTTTTTGCATACACAAGAATTACACGCACGGATTCACGTTGAAGCTATAGACGTTCCCGACTCGTTTCAACACTGTGCGGTGTTCACCATTAAGAGTCTCTGCAGACGGCTAGCCCACCAGGCTAGCCTGTCTGGACATCAGAGCATGTGAGCGGAGCTGAGCGTGAGCGGAGCTGAGCGTGAGCGGAGCTGAGCGTGAGCGAGCGAGGAGCGGAGCGGCGAATTTTGAAAGGAGCGCAGAGCGGGAGTTTTTTTTCTAGGATGATTCGGGTGGTGGGAAGTTGAGCCACCCCTTGTTTATGAACAACCATAAACAAATTCGGTCACATGACCACGTGTGTTTGAAGAGTCATCCATTGTACTCACCCTGTGATGGAGAGAGGCTGATCGAGTAAGTGGTAAGCATATTTAAGTTAAAAAAACTGTTTTTTGCCGTTCAAAGTGAATTTTTCATATTCAAGGAGTCGTGATTCTTGCGTCTGAACAATTAAAGACAAGTTTGAACAAATCTCACATATGTGTTAGTGGATTCCTCAGCAGTTCCAGACCTAGAGATGCCACCTGCTACTTTATCTGAACCATTGAACAGAATCATCAGTCCTGAACACTCGTCCACAAGTGATGCTACTGGTTCTCCTGCCCATTTGGGGTATGTGTCCCCAGAAGACATACTTCCCTTCCCTAAAGGCACACCAACTAAACCTAGAATAAAAAGGAAGAAAGTGAAAATAAAAATCTTGCCCGACACTCCAGAAACCCTGGAGCTGGAGAAGGCACACAATGACAGGGCAAATAAAAAGACTGAAAAGCAGAAGAAAAAGACTCTGAAAGGGTCGAAACAAATCAGAACCAAGAAAAAAACTGTTGTCTACAGTCGCTCAGATGATGATAGTGACAAGAATCTGTCTGCTGGTGACTTCGTCATTGTGAACTTTGCAGGTAAAAAAAAATCCTATAATTACATTGGAATGGTGGAGAACGTTGAGGGCACTGACATCAGTGCAAAGTTTCTGAGGCGAAGTTGTGATGGTTCTGTGAATGAAAAGCCCAACTTCACATTCAAAGAGAATGATGAAGGACTCATCCCTAGAGGTGATGTGCTCATGAATCTCCCAAAACCGCAAAAACTTGGGGTAACAGCCAGAAGGGAGAAGACGTTCGTATTCCCGTGCAGCATTGACAAGTGGGATGTTGAGTAGTAGCCTTGAAGTTCATTTTTTTCTTCATTGTTAACAATAAAACATTTAAGGAGTCATTTGGTGTTGAATTTGTCTTGCTTTGATATGGCATTAAATGAGGTGAAAATGTTAAGTTTTACTTCAACATAATCAGTGGCACAATTTACCCCCCTGTGGCTCAACTTATCCTCTCCCTAGACTCAACTTACCCCTCACCGGGGGCAAGTTGAGCCAAGAGACCACTTTTTTTGAAAAGTCATATTTTGAAAACAGTTAATTTTAGATCAAAGGTGATTATTCCCATGGATGCACCACATCCTGAAATATATGTACATATTTTAGTTGGAGACATTACTGTCATGCCCTCACTTTAAAGATGCCTTAAGTAAAAACTGGCTCAATTCACCCCGCTGTCCCCTATCTCTCAACCTCCCACCCAAGCTCCGACTCTTTCCCCCCCAGCGAGGTGACATTCCATGTCCCTACTGCAATGGTTTTGGTCCAAGGATTGAGTGGTTGAGGCACCCCACCACGACTGCTACCCAGACCACTTTCCACCAGCCTGTCGTGGTCCTTCCTGCAGGTGGTGAGCCTACAGGAAGGCGGGCCCACGTCGCCGTTCTGGGCTGAGCCCGACCAGGTCCCATGTGCAAAGACCCGGCCACCAGGCACTTGCCTTCGAGCCCCAACCCCAGGCCTCGCTCCAGCGAGGGGCCCCAGGCGACGCCAATCCAGGTGATGTAACAGTCCTTGATTTTCTTTTGTCCATGTTTGGCTTGAGACCCTACCAGGGGCAAAATGCCCCAGACAACATAGCTCCTGGGATCATTCGGGCAACACTAACCCCTCCACGATAAGGTGGCGGTTGAATATGAATATATATATACCGTATTTTCGTGACCATTAGGCGCACATAAAATTCTTTTTTTTTTAAAGAATGTGGCGCGCGCCCAATGAAACGGTGCGCCGTTTCTATTACCTGTATTACGGTAATGTAAGGCGGACGGCCACCATGAGAACGGTAAAGGGAGAAGGGGGCGTGTGAAGCAAACGTGAGTTGCGGACGTGATAGAGACCAACCACAGACTTTAAAGGGGGGGGGGGGGGGGGGGGGGTGAAGCACAGAGCGGGTGGAAGGAGCGTTTCAACTGCCACCATTCGACTGAAAGCAGTAGCGCTGGCGGAAGAAATGAAAATTGAACATTTTCATGGAGGTCCGTCTTGGTGCTTTCGCTTTCGCTTCATGGTGCCAGCGCAGCAGCAGCGCCCGGCGGATTATATGGAAAAGATGGAGAGCTTCCGCTCATTCTGCAGCCGACACATCACCGACAAACTCATCCAGCCCAGCCACATAACCAACATGGACATCACATCACGTTCGACATCCCGGTGAATCACACGGTGGAGAGGACCGGGACCAGCACGGTGGAGAGGACGGGAACAGCGCGGTGGAGAGGACGGGTGCAGCACGGTGGAGAGGATGGGGACCAACGCGGTGGAGAGGATGGGGACCAACGCGGTGGAGAGGACGGGAACAGCGCGGTGGGGGATCCGCACAACGGGGTATGAAAAGTCGTCATTTACTGCTGTGCTTGCCTGCCACGCTGATGGACAGCGATATGGTGATTTTTAAAAGAAAAACTTTGCCTAAAGAGACTTTTCCAGCCGGAGTCATTATAAAGGCAAATGAAAAGGCTGGATGGATGAAGGGATGATCGAGTGGCTGAGGCAGGTCTATGTGCGGCGACCCGGTGGTTTTTTTCACACATCATGCTAACGTGTCTGCTGGGACTGTTGTTTGGGCATTTGCAAAAGCCGGCATTTTCGAGGGGCCGCACGGCATGGAAAGTGACTCTGACAGCGAGGAAATTCGGACTGGCACAGCTGAATTAGCGGAGCTCTTTAATGCAGAAACAGAGGATGAGGACTTTGAAGGGTTTGATCAATGTAAAAACTGAAAGAAAATACAGTCAGATCAAACTAAGTTTTGCTCCCGCTCTATTTTTAAATAAGCACACTTGTGTGCTTGTGTGTGTGTTCTGCAGCGCGCGGGTGTGTTTTGCGGCACGTGTGTGTGTGTTTTGCGGCGCGCGTGTGTGCGCGCTCCGTGTCTGTAGATGGCGCCTTTTGGGACGGTACGCCGTATGTGTGCTTTAAATCCAAAAATTACACACAAAACTGAGGGTGCACCTTTCCACATGGTGCGCCAAATGGTCGTGAAAATACGGTATATACTGTATACAGAGGGGCAAAAAAGGATTTAGTCAGCCACCGATTGTGCAAGTTCTCCCATTTAAAAAGCATAGAGAGGCTTGTAATTTTCATCATACAGTAGGTACACTTTAACTATGAGAGACAGAATGGGGTGAAAGAATCATTGTAGGATTTTTACTACTAGAGCAGTGATGTTTTGGGCCTGTCGCCGGGCAACACGGACTTTCAACTCCCTCCTTCCTTGCCCGGGCGATGTGTTTGGGATCATTGTCATGCTGAAAGACCCAGCCACGTTTCATCTTCAATGCCCTTGCTGATGGAAGGAGGTTTTCACTGAAAACCCCACGATACATGGCCCCATTCATTATTTCCCTTACATGGATCAGTCGTCCTGGTCCCTTTGCAGAAAAACATCCCCAAAGCATGATGTTTCCACCCCCATACTTTACAGTAGGTATGGTGTTCTTTGGATGCAACTCAGCTTTCTTTCTCCTCCAAATTTTCTTTGATTCTGTATTTATTTTTTGTGTTCATGGTAATATGTACTCCTAATTTTACATTACTGTTGAAATCTACAAATTCTATATTCTACATTTAGTTTGAGAACAAATTATTTCAAATTCATCTGTTACTGAGATATATTCAATTTAAAATAGGAATGTTGAGTCGGACATTAGTTTGCCAGCAGCAAAGTCAAAAAAGGCCGGGTTAGGAAGGGTTGGAGTTGGAAACAAGGGAGAACAAAGCACGTGTTCTTTGGCTGTTGCCATAGAAGATTAATGATGTCATGTAAAATGGGTGTGAAGACAGAGGTTATGTACATGTACAAGGGGAGAGAAATTCTGCTGTCCAGTTGCAACAAAGACTGGAACCAGTTCAGTGTCTTTGCTGTAAAAATGAACTAAAAGAAGATTCAGGTGACCTTACTAGAGATCTGAGCTCATGTTTTGGATCACAAACAGGAGGGCTTTCTATGCACTACATTTCCAATGGCATCAAGGGGTTTTCATTTTCATTTTTTATTGTGATTGTAGTTATTTCGAAATGTCTGATGCAAACCAATCTCAGAGCAATACCAGCAGCTTGCAGCAGTATCAGGGGACTTTGGAGCGAGCAGTGTTCTCCACTCTGAACACACTACCGTGTTGTGTATTTCTCTACATTAATGGCTCAATGATGTTTACTTTGAGGAGTAAAGATCTCTTCTGTCAGACTTCTCGGTACGTCCTCCTGTTTAACCTCCTGGTTGCCGACACTTTACAGATAGCACTGGGCCAGGTGCTATACATCATCGCTGCTTCTAGAATCTTTCTGACCTATCCCGTCTGTGGGACTCTCACTTTCGTCGCCAACCTCGGCACAGTGATCTCTCCTCTCACCCTGGTTCTGATGGCTCTGGAGAGATATGTCGCTGTGTGCTTCCCCCTCAGGCACGCTGCAATCATCTCTGTCAGAAACACAGTGCTCGCCATCCTCATGGTTTGGGCCTTTAGTTCTTTAAACATTTTCACTCGAATTATTTTGCTGATTGTTGATGACCTGCCAACTCTGCAGATGAAAGACTTTTGCTCTTACGTGGCCATGTTGGTTGGATACGCGTCTGACATTTATGACAAAGCTTTCGCCTGTTTTCTGTTTGTATCATCTGGTGTTGCAGTAATTTCTGCCTACATTGGTGTTATCGTTGCAGCCAAATCAGCGTCTGCAGACAAAGCTTTGGCCCGTAAGGCTCGAAACACACTACTTCTGCATCTGGTGCAGCTCGGCCTCAGTCTGTCCTCAACCATTTATATTCCACTGCTTAATGCTCTTTCAAGAATTTTAACAAGAATCGTGTTTGTGCGCCTCCAGAATGTTTTATATGTGTGTATTTTTATCTTTCCCAGATGTCTGAGTTCTCTCATTTATGGCATCAGAGATCAGAGCATCAGGCCCGTCTTGGTGTACCATCTATGCTGTCACCTGAAACTACCTGTCAGGCAGGTCTAATGTGTCTCTGATGTTTTTCCTTTGCACAAAGATTGTTTTTTTCTTAAGACAGTTGAGAAATCAGAAAGCCTTCCTGTATATTATTCAGTTCTCATTTCACTGTCATGTCAAAAACAAATTAAACCTTTCTTTGACGCTAATGTTAAATCATAAAAGCTTGTGTTATTCTTAACAGGTCATCAATAGGACAAAGCTTTGGCCCGCTTATCAATAGGAGGTAAATATAACATCAGATAAACAACAATGCATGTTGCTTCAATCAAAAGTTGGGTATTTTTCAGCCTTTGAAACTTTTTACTGTGAGTGTCAGCCAATCAAATTGTGGCCACACAGCGAGAGCCAGCCAATGACATTGTAAATGCAGGAAGTACAGTCAAAAAATAGTGTATTCTTTTAATGTTTTTATGTTCTGCTGTGTAAAAATGTGTTCATGAGTTTTAGAAAATCATTGCATTCTACCTTTACTAACCTTTTACAGCTTTTGTGGAACTTGGTAGTAGTAGGACTAAACGAATTGTGAAAATGGATAGTTTAACCTCAAAATAAAGAATCCTCCCCTTAGTATTGTGTATTGTTACCATGAAAACAGGTGTCCTTCCCATAGTTCGGTTGAGGGAAAGAGTCTCTCCGCATACCTCTTTTCTGCTGTGATATGATGTACAAAGCATCAGTAAACCCATTTCCAAACTCTGAACCACTGATTCTGTCACTTCTGGTCGTTATGCAGGGGTGGACTGGCCATCTGGCGTACCGGGCAATGCCCGGTGGGCCGAGGCACATTTTTGGGCCGGCCCGCACGGGCCTGTGATTAGAGGGAAAAAAAAAAAACGATATTAAAAAGATATCTGTCGACCGCGAAGGCCCATTGGTTTATTTTTTGAAGGACATTGACCTAATCCAATAATTTGTCTCAGCCCTCCTCGGCCCGCCCCTCCCTGCCCTGCCCCTTGACCAAAAACAGGTCAGAACATGTTCAGACAGCGAGCGAGAATGGAGAGCATCGGTACAAAAGCGCAAGGGGGGCGCAGAAAAATTGAGGGTGAAAAAAAAGAAAAACCTAAAAAAAGATGCACAAAAGTGTGCTAAACTGACAGATATGTTTGCTGCCCCATCAACATCAACATCAGCAGCAGCAGCAGCGCTTGCAGCAGGGCCAGAAAGGGTACAGGTGGATTCGGAGGAGGAGGAGGGGACGGGGGGGACACGTCCCCCCCAGATTTA
Organism: Cololabis saira; assembly: GCF_033807715.1. NCBI lineage: Eukaryota > Metazoa > Chordata > Actinopteri > Beloniformes > Belonidae > Cololabis > Cololabis saira. The sequence goes on from NC_084600.1 coordinate 31,828,471, forward strand.
TAGTGGTCCCCGATCCGTCCCTCCCCCCCACTGTCCCTATGTAACAGCCTGTCCTAACTGCATGAGAGCGCGCACTGCGTTACATCGGACGCTCTCTGTCCACGCTGAAAGCGTTATGTCCCCCCCACCCGTTCTTTTGATTGACAGCTGAAACTCGCTTTGTAGGCTGATTTATGGTTCCGCGTTACACCAACGCAGACCCTTTGGCGTAAGGTACGCAGCGACACGCACCGAACTCTGCGCGTCGCCACGTAACTTACGCCGTCGATTTTACGCGGACCATAAATCAGCATTAACCACACTCCCCGCCCGTGCGCTCCTGAAAGAAACTCCTAAAAGAGTAAAGAGACAACAAGTAAAAGATGGGTGATTACTTCACTTGTAATCTTCCTACGTTTGTACTTTCTAAACAGAAAACAAGCTTGATATTGTGATATTTAAATGTTCTATTTTCTTCCTGCCGCTCGCATTGAAAGCTGGTTGAAAGCCGGTGTTCTGAGATTTCTTCCTACCCATAATTTTTTCCTACTCGAGTTGACTGCGCATGCGTATAGCAGCAACTTCAGAAGGCCATAATATCCTGCTACCTGATCACCGCGGAAGAGAAAAGGTTAGTTTCTTGTATTTTAATACTTTGTATGGACAGTATTTAATGCATATACGTTTGAGGGACAAATCAAATGCATGTCTTTATGCCTGTGCGTGAGTGAATGTGCTTTTCCAGCTGTATTAAACAGCTGGAAAAGTTATTCAGTTTTGTGCCAAAAGCAGTGATGGAAATCAACAGGTAGAGCAGGAAATGGACAGACCACCAAAGGTTAACTGCAGCATCCAGCAAGAAGGTTTGATTGATTTTATTTATTATAATTTTTGGCTACGGTAGGAAAGAATTTTAGGTAGGAAGAAATCTCCGAACACTGGTTGAAAGCGCTGTAGGAAACAGTCATGGATGAGGAACGGCTGATCCAGTTAGTTGAAATGAGAAGTTATCTCTATGATTCCTCCTCATTTCACTACAAAAACCTCAATAAAGTGGCAGAAAGAAATATTATCCTATTATTATATTATTTTTTTGTTAAAATTTTTTTATACATACATACATATATATATATATATATATCTATTTACACAAAATAGTTGGAATCCTTGGTCCCCCCCAGTTCAAAAATCCTATCGTCCCCCTGCATGTAGGCTGCTGCGCTTGATTTAAATTTTTGAATCAACACAATGTGCACACATATCTCTGGTATGTTGTGTGCCTCTGCATATAAGTCATCATCGTGGGCCGCCATGACCAAAAATGCCAGGGCCATTTTTTGGTCCCAGTCCAGCCCTGTCGTTATGCCAATTGGATTCATTCTAAACTAACTCATCGACTCATAGGCTTAATAGCCTTATTCAGCTACTCCATGAATCTGTCAGCCTGCTGATGGTAGATGCTGGTCCAAATAGATTAATGCCAAGTAGGGGTGGGCGATATGACCTAAAATTAATATCACGCTATTTTTCATATTTTGAACGGTGACGGTATAATATCACGGTATTTTTTGGTACGTTTTGGGAGGAGTAGCCTGTCCTGTCCCTTTATGTGAATAAGGTTAATATTTTTATAATATAATAAGTAAATGGTAGGTATCCTTATCAAAAAGAGACATGGGAGAGTATTATGCATTCTCAACATATTTATTTGGCAAAAAACCTAAAGATCTTACTTTATATATATATATATATATATATATATATATATATATATATATATATATATATATATATAGTCCTTTACTGAATTAAATGGTTGGTAATCAATAATTTTTTTTTAATTCTGGTGCTATGCCCATACCTGTCAAGTCTCCCGTTTTGGCCGGGAAACCGTATTTTACCCCTCTTTACCGCCGTCCCCCTGTATTAGTATTTTCCTATAAATTTCCCGTTTTATGATATATTAAAGGGTTATTGTGCCTCTACAAACAAATTGTCACTAACCTCGCAAGAACTGCCCCTTGCTGTAGCCTGGAGGGCAGTTCTCACAAGGTTAGTGGCAACAACGGGAAAAAAAACAACAAATCAGATGGATGGATGTAACGACAGAGAAGACATTTCTGCCAGAAAATCTTGTAAATATATCTAAAAATGGGAGCCAGAGACCCACATGAGTAACGATGACAAATTAAAAGAAAATGTTTCACTTTAAGACAATCAATTTGTATATAACTGAACATTTTTAGAATAAATAAATGTGCTTTATTTCCCCTTTGTTTTCATTTAGACTCTATTATAGTAACTACATACATAGGAATGTCCACAGCATTTCAGTGTCAACAAAGGTACATAAAGAGCACATAATTGTAGTTTGTAAGTGATTGACAGGTAGATATTTTAAATATTTTGTAAACCTGTCTTAAAATCTAATACTGGACCTCGGTTGGGCTGGTTGGACAGCAGGTGGTGGAAAATTTCCCTTAATTTTAAATCCAAAACTTGACAGGTATGCCATGAGTATTCATATACAGTAATCCAGTAAAAAATTTTCGTGAGGGTTACGTTCCAAAAAGAACCCGTGATAAGTGATATTCACATAGTAGCAACCCTTTTTTTTTTAATAATTATTATACAAGGCTTCAAATTGCGGAGATCAACACCGCCTCGCACGTATTTCACTGCTCTTCTGAGCCGCTGCATCCCGACTCGCGCTGTAGCGTGTTTTTCTTCTAAAGCCCGCGGTACAGGTGTGTTTTTTCGAGAGAAGAACGTGGTTATGGGTATTTTTTTGTCACTATTTTTTTCTTCTGGGCAAAAAGATTCTTATAAACCGACATTCATTAATTTTTTCTCCATCTTGAAGTCGGTGATTCGTATTCCGGCAGGTTGAAACAGCGCTCTGCGCTCCGCTGCCGTCAAAGACCCGCCCAGCTCTACTTCTGATTGGCTAGTGTTTGTTTGGTTGAGCGCCAGAGCTGCTTTCCTCTTATTCCATTGGTAGACGAACTTGGTTGACTCAAACTTTTTTTTTCTCTGAAACTTTTTTTTTTTTTTTTTTTAAAGCAGTCAAACTCGCACGCCGAGAAAAAAAAACTCTGTACGCCGGAGATCCGGCACGGTGCCGGAATACTTTAAGCCCTGTCATTTCTTACCACTCTTGTCGTAAGGTGTAGCAGCAGTAAACGATTCCTGCAGTGAAAGCTGTTTAGTCTTGGGACGTGCTCCGCTGGTGCTGCTGGTCCCACTTGTGCTCGTTTTGGCCCGGGTTGCCTCTTCATATTCACGGCCGTGCATGTTTTTTAAAGGAGACCTATTATGGCATTTAATGTATATTTTAAACAGGCCTTGAATGTCTTAAAAACAATCTAAAGCTTGTTTTTTCTACATAAATCAGAAATCCAGCCTGTGGGCCCTGTCACTAGTTTTACCGCTTCTAACCTATTTTTCTGTGCCTCATTCTAAGGGAAGGGGGGGGTATGATAATGAGGCTCTGTGCTGATTGGCTCCCTGAATGACGTGTAGCAGGGGAGGAGAATAAACCTCTCTCCGCCAGAGCAGCCCGAGCCTGTAAATAAATCAACACTGAATTTTCACAAATGGCAACTTTATTGTTAAAAAAATAAAATATGAGTTGTATATAAATAACATTTATGCACTATTTCAGCCAGATCTGCCCGGCGGATGCTGAACGCTGGCCCCGGAGCCACGCCGGGCGCCCAGCATGGCTCCGGGGCGCATCGCGCATCACCGCGGCTTTAACCGGGAAATCTGACCGGTTCCGACCGGCCGGGACCGCAGGAACCCGCCTGGACTGGTAGCAGGGACTCCCGGGGACCGACCAGCGGAATTTCAGCCGGATCTGCCCGGCGGATGCTGCGCGCTGGCGCTGCAACCCCACGGCGGGCGCATGGCGCACGGATCGGCTCCGGAGCGCATCCGCGGCGCATCGCCCGTTACCGGTGATCAAACCGACAGATTTGGCTGAAAATCTCGGAGGGTGAAGCTGGTCCGACCTGGGACGGACCTCCGAGGACCCAGCTCCCAAACCACCCGGGAACCTGGATGATTTAACCCGGATCCGCTCCGCCGCGGCGCCGTGTCCGACTGGCTGAAGGAAGCACCGCTCCAGCTCCGTAGAGAGCTGGTAGTGGGCGTGGTTTCAGCAGCGGAGGCCGAACCTATGGAGATGAGCGCCTATGGTGACGTCACCATAGGCGCAGATTCAGAATGGTTCAAAAAAAGGTCACGTGACACTGGAAGGCTCAGTCAGGGGGGGAGCAGACCCTGCAGAATTCCATGGTATTTTGTCTCCCCTGTGCTGGCAGGGTGAGGGGAGACCACTTTATATATGTTAAAACAAGAAAAAACGTGTTTTTCATAATAGGTCCCCTTTAAGTGATGAAACAGGTTGCTTGTGTTTCCACCTCTTGCTGTCACAACACGGCGGCAAACCTTGCATATCACCGAAGTTTGCTCCGTGTCGGATGATTTATGATGTTTCACCAGTCGTTTCTTTATTGATTGCCCAGGTTAAGTGCTCGTTACGCTAATTTAATGGCCACTCCCTTTTTACCAGCTGAAAAGCTGATACAAATGTTTTATTTTTTTATTTGCAACAAGATATAGCCTATAGTATATAAGGACAGGTATTCAGACCACAGCTGAACGTTTGAAGAAAATTTAATGCCTTATTTAGGCTTATTATTTTATAATTGATTTATTACGGTATTGACGGTATTGCAAAATCCATGTCGTGGCGCAGTGTCACACTGGTGATGACTATGACACCGGTGTACCGCCCACCCCTAATGCCAAGTTAATTATGGAGTTCTGTAAGTGTGGAATACACAAACGACATACCCTGGTCAGCCATAACCTGTTTCTGATTCGGAGGATGACCTGACACGATGCCTGTGAATCCCTGTTTTCAGAAATGCTGTGTAAAGACATTTCTTTGAGGTACCCTTCTCCATAATCCATAAAGACTAACACAAAAACTATACCATCATGCTCCCCAGTGAAATTACCTCATTAGATCAGTCCTATAAACTCAAACGCCACCTCCAGTAAGGGAAGGGGCCACAGGGGCGCTCTCAGAATAGCTGCTTTATTGACCAGGTGACATTCTGAATAGGTTTCACACCGATGCCTGGCGTACAAAACCAAGCCATTTTCCAGTTCAGATGTTTTGTTTGTTTGTTGTTTTTTTTTACTGTTTTTTTCTGCACCAGCAACTGGGTGTTTTCAGAACCAGTCAGGCATCAAGTTTCATTCAAATCCTTGCTGTTAAAATTTTTTAAAATGTATGTGTTACATTAGGCTACACCATTGATTTTTCTCATTTTGAACATAAAATATAACAGTCATACATACATCATACACATTTACACCTACACATTTTCATATTAAAGTACGGTAATCTAAGTTACATTAACTTTATATATATATATATATATATATATATATATATATATATATATATATATATATATATATATATATATATATAAATTTAAGTTAAATGTTTTGAACTGGGGCCAGTATCCCACTGGAGGTGGACGTAAATGTTTACATAAATAATATTTGAAGGGCATGACATTTGTTATCAATTAAAGGGAAATGTATTGAACTCACAGGTACTCAGAGGTGGCGTTGGTTGTGTGTCCTGTTCATGAGAGGCAGGAGGTGGAGGGGCCAGTGTCCCACGGGAGGTGGATATTGATGGAATTGACAGGACAAAAAAAAACATAGTTAATTGTCATAAAGAATCCTTACGACATATGTTTTATGACATATGTTATCAATTTAAGTGGAATGCTGAACTTACAGTTTTCATTGTCCTCCTCCTCTAGAGGTTGCTTATTAGCATCCCTTTGTTTTGCCCCTGTTTAATAATAATAAAAATAAATAAAACTTTAATAATAATCCTGAGGAGAGAGATAAGAGTGATTATTAAATGTTCTCTGTGTGGGCATGGCATCGTTATTGACTACGTTTACATGCAGTCAAAATTCGGGTTATTGCTAATATTCCGGTTACTGAAAGATTCTGAATATATTCCGTTTACATGGTAATTAATCATTCGGGATAGCTGGATCAAACCAGCGACGCACGGAGAACGTGATGACGCAATTCCCGCCATTTCCACTTCTTCTTCCTGTATCCAAATTCAAAACAAATGCTGCTTTGCCCAACTTTTCGCTCACCTTCTTGTAAATCTGGCTATCCCGGTACTTTGTACCATCTACAAATGCCAAAATGTTCATATCCTTCATTACATTTATGAAGTGATTAGTCTCCTCCTCACTCCAAAGGTGTGGCGTGGTCTTGTGTTTCTCCGTGTTTATAAGAACGTCCTCGACTCAAAAGACCAGGATTCCTTGCGAACAGAGCATGCGCAGAAAACAAAGTCTTCTTCTTTGCGCTTTTTGGCGGATTGCATACCGCCACCTACTGAACCGGAGTATGTAGGACAGGATCTCGTTGTCTATAGCTTTACATTAAATCATCTAATATAATAATACTAATGAAAAGAGAAAAACTCGAAACAAACAAATAAAATAAATAAACCAAACAAGACCGCTATATACTCACTATATCCTGTAAAATAGAAAACAATGGAATGTTCCGTTTGATGGGGATATTCCGTTTGGCGATTACATGACTGAATATTCGGGTTTTAAAAGAGTTATTGACTGCATGTAAACGCAGTCGTCATAGCTTTCATAGCTTAACATTAAAGGCGCGTTTCCACTCCACAGAACAGCTCTACTCTACTCTGCTCTACTAACCAAAAACGTCAATAAACTTAACACTGGTCTGACGCTAGTTTTGCTGTTTAACGGTAGTTATCTGCTCCACTTACCACTGTCTTGCTTTCTTCTGTCTTTGTCCTCCTTTTTTTTCTTCCTCTTTTCACTGTCGGACAGATAACTACTCCTCTTCATTTTTCTTCACTTTCGGCTGAACTGAATCGGCTCCATTTAAAACTTCCAAAATGAACGTTAAATTCTGTGCACACGACACTGTGTGTAGTTTTTTTGTTTTTTTTTTGACACTGCGTACAGGTGGATGGCCGTGATCATGGGAATGACAACATGGGGCCCCTTAAGGGAGGTTTCTTACTGGCTACTGAGATGTCATTGATAATTGCCTTATGTTTGTTTAAGGAGGAGGATGTGGTCATTGCGGTTACCACATTTTGAGATCTGTACAGTAAAAACAGCCTTCAATACTTTTTTAGTACTCAAAATCCCTGATAGGAAACACTTTTGTAATAAAAGTAATTATAAAAAAAAATTATTATTTTTTTTTTATTTTATTTTTTTTTTTTGGGCCTCATGGGCCCCCCAACAACTCTGGGCCCCAAGCAGTTGCCTGCCTTGCCTGTTCACAAGCTGCGCCCCTGGTCCTCCTGACCCGCCTGCTACGTCCCGAGACCGACCTCCTAACCCGCCTGCTACGCCCCGAGACCGACCTCCTGACCCGCCTGCTACGCCCCGAGACCGACCTCCTGACCCGCCTGCTACGCCCCGAGACCGACCTCCTGACCTGCCTGCTACGTCCCGAGACCGACCTCCTAACCCGCCTGCTACGCCCCGAGAACGACCCCCTGACCTGCCTGCCACGTCCTGAGGGCGACCCCCTGAACTGTCTCGCCGGTCGACCCGGCCCCCGAGGGCGACCCCCCGAACTGTCTTGCCCGTCGGCCCGGCCCCGAGGGCGACCCCCCGAACTGTCTCGCCAGTCGCCCCGGTCCCGAGGACGGCCCCCGGAACTTTGACCATGTGTTGGCCTCATTGCCCACTTGAATGACCAGAGCGCACATGTGAAGTTAGTTTCACATCGGTGCATCTCTGTGTGGGGAACATCAAAAGAGCTTGGTTTTCTGGTGGTGAGAAGTTATTCTAGTGGCTTGCGTTTTACTTTCTTCTTTATTTCTCTAGTCCTCTCCCCCCCCTACACACACACACACACACATGCAAACACTTATCTTGGCCATAAAGCCCCCAAGTTTGTTTTTCACTGGATGAGACGGAATTTCGTCCACCATTTTGAATCATCCAAGTCTCAGTCACCACGTGACTTTGTCAGACACCTTTTCTTTTGCCTCACCACGTGTATGAACAACCATCGTCATACAAACACACATATGCGCTGACACACACACACACGTAGATGATCTGAAGTTTGTGTTTAATGTTAGTTGTTGTTTATGTGTAGTTTAGCCATCAGAATTTATCCCAAGTGTTGTTTCACCATCTTTAACACTTGTGAAATAAATTCTGATTCATTTGAATAAGATGAGTTGTTTGTTTATTTTATACACATTTGTCACAGCCGCTGGTTGCAAAGGTCTGTGCTTGGACTCCTTCACTGTTATTCCGTAACCCCACCCCTGTCTTTTTGCGGCCCACTAGGTGGCGCTCGCGGCCCAAGTGTGGGCCGCGGCCCTATGGTTAAGAATCACTGGCGTAGGGTACGGCGTATGGCGTAACCTACGCCGTAGGCTCTGCGTTGGTGTAACGCGGAACTATAAATCAGCCTTTATTCTGGCGAGATGTTCGCGAACAACGGGCAAACGAGTGATTATGTACATCCACTGAGTGAATATTATGAAAGTAAAATATATATTTCTCTCTATAAATGTGATCAAAACGCATTTTTATGCAGAAACTAACTTAAAATATTGATTTTATTCACTAAAAAAGAAGAAATGTCTGCCATGTTGTTTTTTTTCTAATTCAGTCTGCAAATGATGACGTAAAGCATTCTGGGAAGTTTTTCTAGCCCTCGGTCAGCTAGTGTGCATCTGAAAACTCTCGCTCTGTGGGGCTAGATTCATACCCCTAACCCTCGATATGTGCTCTACCCCTAGATGAAAAGAGGAATTGCGACACCACTACCCTCACAGGAACGCACAAAATTTAGAGGTAGTGCTGAAAAGTAGGGGTAGTGAGTGTATTGCGACTGGGCCTTACTGGTCCTAGGAGGGATCCATGCGGGAGCCTTGTTTTTTAAACATAGAATTGTAGCGATTGAGATTAAAAGAAGAAAACCCAGCCAGACCTCTACATTGGTGGATTATGCAAACAAGACGTAAACCGACACGCCTGTCCATCTATTGTTTTTTCTTGTAATCTCCAACTTCATCAAATGTACTCATAGCAAAATGTCTCTGGTCCAAGTGATTTTTATGAGTTGTGAGGTCAACACACACAAGCCTCAGACTTTCTAATTGCTAATCCTTGAACTAAAAGCTGACAGCATAGTAGTACCTAAAGAAAAGGTTGAGATCTACTGAACTTTCTAACAGCAGCGGTGTTTTGTTATTGCTGTTCTGGAAATATTGTTATTCAGTTTGGTGAATCACTCTGATATTCCCAAGAAAGAAACACAGTGTGACCCATTCTCCTGAGAAGTCATTTAGATCCATTAAATATTCAGACCATACTAATGGGTGACTGCAGAAAATACTGATCAATTATTCCCCTGAGTGTTTATTAGGAATTTTCATGTGATGAATATGATACCCACATCTGTGGAGACAAATTATGACAAAGTTCAAGGGGAAGTTGTTTTTGTTTTCTTCCTAATGTTCAAATCGGTGTCAATAGTGGCACCTTATGTATTTTAAACTTTTAAATAAAAGTGTGTTTGAGTTTACAGATATTAGCTATTTTAATGTATTATTCTATTCAGGGCATTACAGTAGTTCTCACTAGTATAAGGTCCCTGATGCATAGGAGTTTGCCTCTACCTACTTGAGTGCATTTTCTCTGAATTCCTTGACTTCCTATGACAATCTGAAGAGCTGAATGTTCAACAGTTCAATTTGGTGGTTTTGAATTAATCTCAGGAATAAGTTGGTGTAGTTGTTAATCTCTTTCTATCTTTATTACTCACCGTCAATATGACTTTATAACAACCACAGTACAGACCAAAAGTTTGGACACACCTTCTCATTCAATACGTTTCCTTTCTTTTCGGGACTATTGTCATCAAAACTATGAATTAACCCATGTGGAAGTAACAAACTTAACAAAAAAGTGTAAAATAACTGAAAATACGCCTTATATTCTAGTTTCTTCAAAGTAGCCACCTTTTGCTGTGATTACTGCTTTGCACACACTCTGCATTCTGTTGATGTCCAAAATAAAGTCACACACACTAATATTTGTGGGCCCCTTTTAGTTGAGACTGCAACATGCAGTCACTGTGGCATCATTCTGATAAGTTTCTGCAATGTCACAACATGTATTTATGTGCAGAGCATTGATTTAAGATTCTCAATGGAGTTCAGGTCTGGACTTTGTAGAGGCCAATTCGTGTGTAGAAATTATGTCTCATGCTCCCTGAACCACTCTTTCAAAGTTTGAGCCTGATGAATCAATGTGTCCATGACATCAGGTAAGAAAAAATACATCAATTCATGGAATAACCAAGTCATACAGTGTATTTAGGTAGTCAGGTGACCTAATTCTTTGGACACATAACATTGCTGAACCTTGACCTGACCAACTGCAGCAACCTCAGATCGTTGCCCTGCCCCTACAGACTTGTACGGTTGGCACTAGGCATGATGGGGGCATCACTTCATCTGCCTCAGTTCTTACCCTGATGTGCCCATCACTCTGGCACTCTGGGTTCATCTGGACTTATCTGAACACATGACCTTCCAATGCTCCAGAATTCAATATTTATGCTCTCCAGCAATTTCTTTTCCCCAGAATGATCTATATCTTAGAGTTCTACTGTTTTTTATATTATTTATAATATTTCACCAAACATTTACGTAATTACCAGTTACAATCATTACATTTACAATTACAATAATTCAAGATTTTTTCTTCCAAAAGATTGTCAGTGCTGCTCAATGAGATGTTCTATAATTTCATGGAAAATATTAGCTAGGTCTGAACTGGAGCGGCCTAAAAAAAAAAATTAAACTTGGGTAACAAGAGGCTGGAAAAGTGAGTGGTACTAAAAACAAACCTAGAGGAAAATCTGGAGTTTATCAGGTTAATATGTCAGTGATATTATTTGGGTAGGAAAAGAGTATCTCAGGGAGGTAGTCTGTCAGAAGTAAAGATGGGCAGTAATACATAAAAAAATTTTGAGACAGTTTCAAAATCATGTTCCACTGTATAAAATTGCAAAGACATTGAATATCTCATCTACAGTACATAATATAAATTGAATAAGAGAAATATGAATAAGTTTTGCTTCTTCATACCCCTTTTCAGACAATTTGCATCAATCAATGTCATATCTGAAGGTATAAATACTTACCAGTTTATTCAATTGGAAATTTTGTATATATTATTTTTCTATTATGTACAAATGTACGTATATATGAATATATATTGCGACAATGATCTAATACTGGTGAATATGTATATGTTCTTTCGGATTGTTATTTTGTAAATACTGTTTACCATTCACTTTTGTGGTAATTTTGTGGAAATAAATTCATTCAAATATTTGTGCATGTTGGACGAGGCCAAAAGTACAGATTAGATTCCTGTGATCTTTAAGCCTTATGTGACTGATTTAGGAACACATCCAGAAGTTGCAGTTTAGGGACACAGCTATAAGGCTCATATGGTAGAGTGGATCATCCAAATGTAGGTTAAACTTCTATCATTAAAAGAAAATGACTCACTCCTGTCTTCTCCGGATTAAAGTTCATTTAAAATGGGCCGAGGCAAATAATAATGGATAGGTTTTATAAAGTGCGTTTCTAGGTACCATAGAAAAAAAAGACACTTCACAATGGTTGCATTATTCATTCACACTTGGTGATGGTAAACTACTACAACTAAAATATGTAGCAACAGCTGCCCTGGGGCCAACTGATAGAAATGTGGCAGCCAATCCACAGCAACTGATAGTTGTGGGGAGCTGGGTTCAAAATACCAATCCTTTGATGATTGGATGACCCACTCTACCACATGAGCCAGTGCCATCCCCTAAGTTGAAAACATTGTTGACCTCATTGACCCCATTGGGAACCCGGGCCCTCTGCGCTGAGGCTGAGGCGTCCGGGACCACCGCCGGAGCAGGAACAGGGGGCGAAGCGTCCAGGACCACCGCCGGAACCGGAACAGGGGCCGGGTGCCAACGTCGCCTCCCCTGGGGTCGAAGACACCTGGGCCCCCCTCGAGCCAGGCATGTTCCCCAGAAGGGGGGAAGAGGATGGGGTGCGTCCTAGACCACCTCGGGAACAAAGTGAGGTGCGTCCAGGACCCCCACGAGAGCAGGCTGGGGCTGGCAACAGGCCCCTGTCCTCTTCACCAAGCGGTGGAAGAACTCCACTCTGTTGGGGTAGAAAAATTCCCACAAATCCAGAGTCTCTCCTGCTGGGTCCATGCGGTCGGTCCATTCTGTCATGGTTTGGTTTGCTAGGACCCAAGTGCAGGAGAGCAGGAGCCAAGAGTTGCAACAAAAAGGGTTTATTTTCAAAAACAAGGCGCTGCAGAGCAGGATCAACAAAAACCAGGATCAGGACCATAACTACGAGGAGACATGGAGGTAGGAAACAGTACGGTCCGACAGGGGACAAAGGAATGACAAGACAAGATATACTGAGGGGATAACGAGACATGACGAGACACAGGTGCAGACACAATCAGGGCAGATGGGACACAGGCGGGGCAAGACAGAAACTGAAGGCAGGGTGGAATGTCAACCTTGACAGCTTGTTTGGAGATTCCAATCTTAAGGAGAGTTTTTATCAAGAGGCTGTGGTCCACAGTGTCAAATGCCTTGGACAGGTCAATGAACAGGGCAGCACAACACTTTTTAGTATCCAATGCCTCAAACACATCATTAAGAACTTTTAGGGCAGCAGTAACAGTATTGTGCTGCTTCCTAAAACCTGACTGATAAGGGTTTAAAATGTTGTTTAAAATTCAGCTGATGAACCCACTAGTTCTTCTTGTACAAAGCCCTAGAGAGGGAATCAGATATTTCCATCCATCAATCCATTTTTTATACTCGTTTTTTTACCTTTGCAGGGTCACAGGGGTCTGCTGGAGCCTATCCCACACAGATATATATCTAACATAAATGTAAAGTAACATAAATGTAAAAATGTATCTAACACAACATCTCTTACATAATGAGATCTTGGTCCAATAACTGGGGACATGTTCTAGAATGGATTTCTATAGTGTTGTTCACTACATGAATCTAAAGAGAAATGGCAGTTAAATCTCAAATATTTATTTTCTGTTATTCTGTATTTACTGCGGCATGGTAATATATACTCTTAATTTTACATTACTGTTCAAATCTAAAATATTCTACATTTAGTTTGAGAACAAATTATTTTGAATTCATCTGTTATTGATATATGCTAAATTTAAATGAGGAATGTTGAGTTGGACATTAATTTGCCAGTAGCAAATTCAAAGAAGGGCCTGGTGAGGAAGAGTTTGTAGAAAAATATTACTTGGAAGTTGGAAACAAGGGAGAATAAAGCACGTGTTCTTTGGCTGTTGCCATAGACAGTTAATGATGTCATGTAAAATGGGTGTGAAGAAAGAGGTTATGTACATGTACAAGGGGAGAGAAACTCTGCTGTCCAGTTGCAACAAAGACTGGAACCAGTTCAGTGTCTTTGCTGTAAAATTGAACTTTCAGATTCAGGTGACCTTACTAGATCTGAGCTCATGTTTTGGATCACAAACAGGAGGACTTTCTCTGCACTACATTTCCAGTGGCATTAAGGGATTTTTATTGTGATTGCTGTTATTTAGAAATGTCTGATGCAAACCAATCTCAGAGCAATACCAGCAGCTTGCAGCAGTATCAGGGCATTTTGGAGCGAGCGGTGTTCTCCACTCTGAACACACTACCATGTTGTGTATTTCTCTTCATTAATGGCTCAATGCTGTTTACTTTGAGGAGTAAAGATCTCTTCTGTCAGAGTTCTCGGTACGTCCTCCTGTTTAACCTCCTGGTTACAGACACTTTAACTATGGCACTAAGCCAGCTTCTGTACATCATCGCTGCTTGTAGAATCTTTCTGACGTATCCCGTCTGTGGGACTCTCACTTTACTCACTAGCCTAACTACAGTGATCTCTCCTCTCACCCTGGTTCTGATGGCTCTGGAGAGATATGTCGCTGTGTGCTTCCCCCTCAGGCACGCTGCCATCATCTCTGTCAGAAACACAGCGCTCGCCATCCTCATGGCTTGGGCCTTTAGTTCTTTAAATATTTTCACTCAAGTTATTTTGCTGAGTCTTGAGGACCTGCCAACTCTGCAGATGAAAGACTTTTGCTCTTACGTGGCCATGTTGGTTGGATACACATCTGATATTTATGACACAGTTTTCACCTGTTCTCTGTTTGTATCATCGGGTGTTGCAGTCATTTCTGCCTACATTGGTGTTATTGTTGCAGCCAGATCAGCGTCTGCAGACAAAGCTTTGGCCCGTAAGGCTCGAAACACACTACTTCTGCATCTGGTGCAGCTCGGCCTCAGTCTGTCCTCAACCATTTATATTCCACTGCTTACTGCTCTTTCAAGAATTTTAACAAGAATCGTGTTTGTGCGCCTCCAGAATGTTTTATATGTGTGTATTTTTATCTTTCCCAGATGTCTGAGTTCTCTCATTTATGGCATCAGAGATCAGAGCATCAGGCCCGTCTTGGTTTACCATCTATGCTGTCACCTGAAACTACCTGTTGTACCTGTCAGGCAGGTCTAATGTGTCTCTGACATGTTTTTCCTTTGCACAAAGATTGTTTTTTTTTTTAAGACAGTTGAGAAAGCAGAAAACCTTCCTATATATTATTCATTTCTTCAATGCAAGTTTAAAAAGCTTTACATGTTAAATCATAAAACCTCATGTTATTCTTACCAAGTCATCAATAATGTGTTGATGACTTGGTGATTTTCAGTCTTTGACGTTTCCCTGCAAGTTCAGTCAATCAAATTGTGGCCACACAGCAAATGACAGCCAATTACATTGTAAATGTAGGCAGTACAGTCAAAAGATGTGTATTATTATATATGTTTTGAGGTTCTGCTGTGTAAAGATTTGTTCACAAGATTTAGAAAATCATTGCATTCTATTTTTACTGACTTTTTACAGCTTTTGTGGAACTTGGACTGTAGGACTAAACGAGTTGTGAAAATGGATAGTTTAACTTCAAAATAAAGAATCCCCCCCTAGTATTGTGTATTGTATTGTTGTGTAATGGTAACAGGTGTCATTCCCATAGTTCGGTTGAGGGAAAGACTCTCTCCGCATACATTTTTTCTGCTGTGATATAAACCCATTTCCAAACTCTGAACCACTGATTCTGTTACTTCTGGTCTTTATGCCAATTGGATTCATTCTCAACTAACTTATGCTGCTGATGGTAGACGCTGGTCCAAATAGATTAATGCCAAGTTAATCATTCTGTAAGTCAGCCATAACCTGTTTCTGATTCAGAAGATGACCTGTGTATCACTGTGTTCAGAAATGTTGTGTAAAGACATTGCTTTAAAGGGAAAGTTCGGTTTTTTACAACCTGGACCTTATTTCTGGCATTTTTTATGGTCGTATACTCACCCCGGCAAGTTTGGTGTCATTTGGAGTCCTTCGGAAGATATTAGGGGGTTTTTTGCGAGCTGCTTCTCCATATAACGGTAGTGAACGGGACACAGCAGAACACAGACGATGCAGCGTCTAAATAACACATGATTGCCGCGAAACTCGTTCATTTATTTTATGAATCACTAGATCTGCTTCCAGGACCTGTTGTCTACATCCGGGGCTGTGTGTAACAAATAAATCAGTTTGTAAACAAGACCTCTGAACTCATGACGTCATCTCTGTGCGCGCACTCTGTCCTCCGTTCAGTGAGCTCTTCAGCCGTATACTCTGGCTCAAAACGGTAAGGACGTCCATCATATTCAAAGTCGTCGTCCACAACCTCAGAATTTGACAAATATTCAGACATGTTTCAAATAACTAACAGTAAACTAACAGTAGCGAACTCCAGCTGTACACAGAGCTGTGTCTGGAATGCGCGCACAGAGATGACGTCATGAGTTCAGAGGTCTTGTTTACAAACTGATTTATTTGTTACACACACAGCCCCGGATGTAGACAACAGGTCCTGGAAGCAGATCTAGTGATTCATAAAAGAAATGAACGAGTTTCGCGGCAATCATGTGTTATTTAGACGCTGCATCGTCTGTGTCCCGCTGTGCCCCGTTCACTACCGTTATATGGAGAATCGGCTCGTAAAAAACCCACTAATATCTTCAGAAGGACTCCAAATGACACCAAACTTGCCTGGGTGAGTATACGACCATAAAAAATGCCAGAAATAAGGTCCAGGTTGTAAAAAAACGAACTTTCCCTTTAAGGCAGTGATTCTAGAGGGCCGCAAAAAAAATCTGTTTTGTACGTGTGGGCCGCGAGGGCATAACTGCGTAACAACTCCCGACCAAATGAGGAGAGGAAGACACTCAGCTAGCTGTATGTGTAATAATAAGCAAAATGGTGTGTATTTATAGAGAAAATCCTTCAATTTGCACAGAGTACGTTTAGATCCGCCAGGATCAGGGATCGATTACTTGGGTCTGCGCCCACCAACGGGGAGAGCGAGCGATCATTTATCCCAACGCGTCCCCGCGTCCGGGAAGGTCGGCTGCCGCTCGGTCGGCAGTCTCCGTTGTTTACTGCTGAAGGATTGTAGATGCGTGGGCTGACGTATCTGCTGGACTGGACTGTTGTTCGGGCTTTCGCAAAAGCCGCATCGGAAAGTGACTCGGCTGCTCAGCGGTCAGAGAGCTGCGGGCTCGTGCCCATCGCAGCTGATCAGTTCTCCCGGTCTCATTGATCAGTTCTCCCGGTCTCAGCGCGATCAGGCTCGGATGAAACCCGACATGCTGAGTCCTGACAACTGATTAATGTAAATAACTTAAATAAAGTACAATCAAACTAAGTTTTGTTCCCGCTCTATTTTTAAATATGCCCACTTGTATGCTTGTGTGTGAATCTACCCCCGCAGTTTTGAAAAGCATGCGTCCGCTACTTCTCTTTGAGGTCTTAGGTGACGTGACGTTGTTCGCCATTTTCCTTTTGGTCCACATTACGTGACATTGTCCTGACACACACGCATACATATTGACGCACGCACACACACCCACACGTAAATGATCTGAAGTTTGTACTTAATGTTTAGTTAGTTGTTGTTTATTTGTGGTTTAGGCATCGGAATTATATATTAATAACTATTGTCAGACAATTATTAATAACTCTCTAATAACTGAACCAGCACTCCCTTTTTGATACAACATCATACATAAGGAATTTTAGGGAATTTTATTGATTTTTAACCCCTTGAATGTCAGCCTTTGCTATTAAGGTGCCTTTGTTTTTTCAGTAAAAAAAAATAAATATTTTTTTATATGCAAAATACTTTTTTTTCAGTGGTGTAACCTTGGCAACAAAAAACAGCATTGACACAAAGAACAGCACAGAAAATAATTAATAGCAGTATTGTTAAAAATTAATTCAGCTGATGAACCCACTAGTTCTTCTTGTACAAAGCCCTAGAGAGGGAATCAGATATTTCCATCCATCAATCCATTTTTTATACTTGTTTTTTACCTTTGCAGGGTCACAGGGGTCTGCTGGAGCCTATCCCACACAGATATATATCTAACATAAATGTAAAGTAACATAAATGTAAAATGTATCTAACACAAAATCTCTTACATAATGAGATCTTGGTCCAATAACTGGGGACATGTTCTAGAATGAATTTCTATAGTGTTGTTCACTACGTGAATCTAAAGAGAAATGGCAGTTAAATCTCAAATATTTATTTTCTGTTATTCTGTATTTACTGCGGCATGGTAATATATACTCTTAATTTTACATTACTGTTCAAATCTAAAATATTCTACATTTAGTTTGAGAACAAATTATTTTGAATTCATCTGTTATTGATATATGCTAAATTTAAATGAGGAATGTTGAGTTGGACATTAATTTGCCAGTAGCAAATTCAAAGAAGGGCCTGGTGAGGAAGGGTTTGTAGAAACATATTACTTGGAAGTTGGAAACAAGGGAGAATAAAGCACGTGTTCTTTGGCTGTTGCCATAGACAGTTAATGATGTCATGTAAAACGGGTGTGAAGACAGAGGTTATGTACATGTACAAGGGGAGAGAAACTGCTGTCCAGTTGCAACAAAGACTGGAACCAGTTCAGTGTCTTTGCTGTAAAATTGAACTAAAAGAAGATTCAGGTGACCTTACTAGATCTGAGCTCATGTTTTGGATCACAAACAGGAGGACTTTCTCTGCACTACATTTCCAGTGGCATTAAGGGATTTTTATTGTGATTGCTGTTATTTAGAAATGTCTGATGCAAACCAATCTCAGAGCAATACCAGCAGCTTGCAGCAGTATCAGGGCATTTTGGAGCGAGCATTGTTCTCCACTCTGAACACACTACCATGTTGTGTATTTCTCTTCATTAATGGCTCAATGATGTTTACTTTGAGGAGTAAAGATCTCTTCTGTCAGACTTCTCGGTACGTCCTCCTGTTTAACCTCCTGGTTACAGACACTTTACAGATGGCACTAAGCCAGCTTCTGTACATCATCGCTGCTTGTAGAATCTTTCTGACGTATCCCGTCTGTGGGACTCTCACTTTACTCACTAGCCTAACTACAGTAATCTCTCCTCTCACCCTGGTTCTGATGGCTCTGGAGAGATATGCCGCTGTGTGCTTCCCTCTGAGGCACGCTTCCATCATCTCTATCAGAAACACAGCGCTCGCCATCCTCATGGTTTGGGCCTTTAGTTCTTTAGACATTTTCACTCAAGTTATTTTGCTGAGTTTTGATGACCTGCCAACTCTGCAGATGAAAGACTTTTGCTCTTACGCGGCCATGTTGGTTGGATACACGTCTGAAATTTATAACACAGTTTTCACCTGTTCTCTGTTTGTATCAGCTGGTGTTGCAGTCATTTCTGCCTACATTGGTGTTATTGTTGCAGCCAGATCAGCGTCTGCAGACAAAGCTTTGGCCCGTAAGGCTCGAAACACACTACTTCTGCATCTGGTGCAGCTCGGCCTCAGTCTGTCGTCTACCATTTATATTCCACTGCTTAAGGCTCTTTCAAGAATTTTAACAAGAATCGTGTTTGTGCGCCTCCAGAGTGTTTTATATGTGTGTATTTTTATCTTTCCCAGATGTCTGAGTTCTCTCATTTATGGCATCAGAGATCAGAGCATCAGGCCCGTCTTGGTGTACCATCTATGCTGTCACCTGAAACTACCTGTTGTACCTGTCAGGCAGGTCTGATGTGTCTCTGACATGTTTTTCCTTTGCACAAAGATTGTTTTTTTTCTTAAGACAGTTGAGAAAGCAGAAAACCTTCCTATATATTATTAATTTCTCATTTCACTCTCATGTCAAACACAAAGTAAAAATGCAAGTTTAAAAAGCTTTACATGTTAAATCATAAAACCTCATGTTATTCTTACCAAGTCATCAATAATGTGTTGATGACTTGGTGATTTTCAGTCTTTGACGTTTCCCTGCAAGTTCAATCAATCAAATTGTGGCCACACAGCAAATGACAATTACATTGTAAATGTAGGCAGTACAGTCAAAAGATGTGTATTATTATATATGTTTTGATGTTCTGCTGTGTAAAAATTTGTTCACGAGATTTAGAAAATCATTGCATTCTATTTTTACTGACTTTTTATAGCTTTTGTGGAACTTGGACTGTAGGACTAAACGAATCGTGAAAATGGATAGTTTAACTTCAAAATAAAGAATCCCCCCCTAGTATTGTGTATTGTATTGTTGTGTAATGGTAACAGGTGTCCTTCCCATAGTTCGGTTGAGGGAAAGACTCTCTCCGCATACATTTTTTCTGCTGTGATATAAACCCATTTCCAAACTCTGAACCACTGATTCTGTTACTTCTGGTCTTTATGCCAATTGGATTCATTCTCAACTAACTTATGCTGCTGATGGTAGACGCTGGTCCAAATAGATGAATCCCAAGTTAATCATTCTGTAAGTCAGCCATAACCTGTTTCTGATTCGGAAGATGACCTGTGTATCACTGTTTTCAGAAATGTTGTGTAAAGACATCGCTTTAAGTTTAAGGTACCCTTCTCCATGATCCATAAAGACTAACACAAAAACTATACCATCATGCTTCCCAGTGAAATTACCTCATCATGCATACCTTGAGATGACAATTGTCGTGATTTGGTG
The DNA here is from genome assembly GCF_033807715.1 of Cololabis saira. Taxonomy (NCBI): domain Eukaryota; kingdom Metazoa; phylum Chordata; class Actinopteri; order Beloniformes; family Belonidae; genus Cololabis; species Cololabis saira. The sequence goes on from NC_084600.1 coordinate 31,848,711, forward strand.
CTATATAAAAAAAGCAGATATTTTGATATTTTATGGTTTGCATTAATGAGCGTGGCCTAATGGCTCAACAGCGCCCCCTAGAAAACTTTGTGCCTCAAGCCCCACAATACGGTTTGACGTACATGCACGGAAATCGGTACACACCTGTATCATGTTGCAACTTAAAGAAAAGTCTCTTGGCGCCATGGCCGAAGCTGACAGGAAGTCGGCCATTTTGAATTAGTCGTGTAATTTTGGCGCAATTTATGCCATTCCTTCGGCAGTTAATACGGCCCGAACCGCAAACGATAGACGCCAAAAAGCGCGCCCCCCTTCATCTGATTGGTCCATATTTGATAGTTCCTACTTTCTGCCATAACTTTTGAATGGTTTGACATAAAGAGTCGTGGGTGGTGTCACCGGACTCGGTTATGAGTTCTTGAACATAATTGGTGCAAATTGCACGTTCTTCTTCTTCTTCTTCTTCTTCTTCTTCTTCTTCTTCTTCTTCTTCTTCTTCTTCTTCTTCTTCTTCTTCTTCTTCTTCTTCTTCTTCTTCTTCTTCTTCTTCTTCTTCTTCTTCTTCTTCTTCTTCTTCTTCTTCTTCTTCTTCTTCTTCTTCTTCTTCTTCTTCTTCTTCTTCTTCTTCTTCTTCTTCTTCTTCTTCTTCTTCTTCTTCTTCTTCTTCTTCTTATTATTATTATTATTATTATTATTATAAATAATAATAATAATAATAATAATAATAATAATAATAATATATACGTTATATATAGCGCCTTTCTTTCGAGTATTAGGGCCAAACTAAGACAAAAAAAATTGGAAATTACGAGAATAAAGTCACATTATTATGAGAATAAAGTCGTAAAATTACGAGAATAAAGTCATAACATTACGAGAATAAAGTTGTAACATTACGAGAATAAAGTCATAATATCATGAGAATAAAGTCGTAATATTACGAAATTAAAGTCGTAATTTATGAGAACTCTAACAGGAAGAGCAGTCTTCTCCCTGTGTTAAAATGAGGAATATTGAGCATCTTGTGAAGTTATATTTTGGTATCGGTTTCACAAATAAGGAAATACTTAATCTTTTGGCACATCAGCATCAAATTATTATCAGTATAAGGACTTTAAAATGATTGTGCAAACGACTGCGTCTATTTTCGAAGAAGGAACCACACAGACTTGGAAGAAATTGTGTCTTTTGTGGAAGAGGAAAATCTTTTTGATCATCCTCATTGTTTCCTGAGAAACAACAAAACCTCTTTGAATGGCACGCAGATGTAACCACTGATGGCCTTGCAGTCGACCACTACTATACTATAGTATACTATATTAGTATACTATATATTATACTATACTATACTATACCAGACAGCTCCTGTTCCACAAAAGACGTATGTGGTCAAGAGTTCTCATAAATTACCACTTTATTCTCGTAATATAAGACTTTATTCTCAAAATATTACAACTTTATTCTCATAATATTCCGACTTTATTCTCGTAATATTACGACTTTATTCTTGCAACATTATCATTATGACTTTATTCTCGTAATTTTACGAATTTATTCTCATATTATTATGACTTTATTCTCGTAATTTCTAATTTTTTTCATCTTATTTTGGCCCTAATACTCCGTCGTACCTTTCTAGGTAATTAGAAAGCAGAGGTGGGTAGTAACGAGTTACATTTACTCCATTACATTTACTTGAGTAAGTTTTGGTAAATGTTGTACTTTTAGGAGTAGTTTTGAATCACTATACTTTTTACTTTTACTTGAGTAGATTTGTGAAAGAGAAACTGTTACTCTTACTCTGCTACATTAGGCTACGTTGAGCTGTTACTTTTCTTTTATCCCTTTTATCCGCGTACGCGTCAATCTCATGACATCACTGGGTGATTCTTTGGGGAAAATGTTTGTTTTTGCATGTTTTGTCACATTTACACAGACTCAAACACACACAGAGTTTCTATGAGTTCATGGGCTTGTTCTAGTTCTGCCTGATTAAAAAAGAAAAAGTACAAAGGCTTGAAATTTTGTGCTACTTGTGCTTAATTTATTTGTATATTCTGATATTATTTTATTATTTATTAAAGTACTCTATTTTAGTACTATTTTATTGATTTAATTTCCCTGAAGATGATTGTTTTGTACTTTTGTCTGTTTGAATGGTTGTGTTAAAAAAATAAATCAGACGTTAATCAACAGTTACTCAGTACTTGAGTAGTTTTTTCACCAAGTACTTTTTTACTTTTACTCAAGTAATTATTTGGATGACTACTTTTTACTTCTACTTGAGTCATATTAATCTGAAGGAACAGTACTTTTACTTAAGTACAATTTGTGGCTACTCTACCCTCCTCTGTCAGAAAGTATAAACGTATAGTTTTTGTCAACGCATACAAATATCAATAACAGCATTAATTCAAAAGACAGCTGCGTCAGTGCGTAAACTGCGCTGTGCGTCAACGTCATGACGTCATGACGTATGTAAGTGCGTGGTGACGCCGCAGAGCCGTTTTCCCTCCTCGCTGAAGAGCTGCGCAGCTGAAAACGCTCTACACGGAGACGTTCTCGGACACGTGTGGTTCCGCTTCTGCAGGAGTACCGGCGACGACACCGAGCGACCCGCAGCGCCCCGTTCTTTACGGTACCTTTTGAACAAACTCCGGTGTTGTTTCTGCGATCTCCAGTGAGCGGGAGGCCGGCTAGCCGGCTAACGTTAGCCTGGCGTAGTCATCGGAGAAACGCCTGATAAGGGCTCGTTAGGGCTCGGTAGGGCTCGCAAGGACGCTGATGAGTCCTCGCCAGCCTGTCGGGGCGGCTGCTCCGTGGTTAAACACACTGGGATAACTTTTATTCGTTTCGTGAAGTCGCGGAGTTAGTGTGTTGTTAGCCTGAGCGGAAGTAGTGAAGCAGCTTCCGGGCTGCACGTGGAACTGGTCCAGTCTGGTCTGGTCCGGTCCGGATCTGGTCTAGTTTAGTTTAGTTTGCACATAAAACATAACAGTAAAAAACAAAGGTCAAATGAAGCATTGTGCAGGAGAGGTGGAAGCCAAAAGGGCTTATGAAAATGCCTCCCCTTTATAAAACAAACATTAACAACAATAACAACAGCAAAAGCAAAAACACAATATAGAAATAGATGATATAAGACGGAAAAAGACAATTTTTTTTGTATAGATGTCTTTATTGAGGGCTAGGGCTGCAGCTATCGAATATTTTAGTAATCAGGTATTCTACTGAAAATTCCATCGATTAATCGAGTAGTCGGATAAAACATATATTTGTTTAATTAAAGAGCAATTATAAATATACATAAGATGTTGGATGTTAATTGACATTACTAAGACTGAATTATATAATACAGCAGGTTCATGGCTGTGCATTTAAAAACCCTGAACTTACACCAGTTGACCAAATTCACTGCCTTCACTCAAATAACTAAGGATCTTACCAAGAAATGTTCTTATTTCTAACCTAAAAATGCCATTACACCTGATAACACACATCACTTAAAAGGTTAGGTGTTTTCCCACGTGTTTCAATTGAACTTTCATTTGTGTCAAGCACATTTTAAGTTAGAGTTTTGACAGTGTTCAGAATAAAATTATGAGACCTGCTGTAATGGAGCACATTAGGCACCAGTGCTGCTTGTTTTAACCATGAATGACTACAGAGATAAAATGAAATGAAAACTACCCAGTTAGCTTTATTACGTTTTTATTTTTCTGACATTTTCTGCCTTTTCTTTTAGTTAAAACTGTAGCGGGAACAGAAGTTAATATACCGGGTAAATGCTGATTTATGGTTCCGCGTTACAACAACGCAGAATGGTGCGCGTCGCTGCGTACCCTACGCCGTAGCCGTGGCCACGGAGCCTGCACGGCAGCACAGCACCGCCACCCGGACCGCCACCCTCGCCGGAGAGCACCGTAGGCTCTGCGTCGATTTAACGCGGAACAATAATTTTGGCTTTAGAGGGGGAACATAGGAGAACGGACCGGAAGAATATGGCGTGGATTAAAAGTTAAGCACTGAACTACATTAGTCTCCCGTCTGGGCCATTGCAGACTGCCTGAGCACGGCATGTTACTAAAACCAAACATACCCGCCGCCTCTTTCTCCCCCCTTTAACGTGCGCAGCGCATGGATGTACGGCGCAGCGTCAGCTTGTTGTGTCGCATTAAATGTAGTCCGGGCGTAATACGAGGCTTTGAGCTGGTGAAATTAAACGGAAAAAAAATAATAAATAAATAGATTAAATGAGGCAGAGAAAATTCCTCGATCATTTTTTGTAATCGAATTACTCGAATTATTCGAGGAATCGTTTCAGCCCTATTTCTGATCTTAACTAAAAAAATATTTTTTTCAAGTGTATTTTGAACAAAGCCAGTGAAGATATTGATTTTAGTGATGTAAGTAAATTGTTCCATAGCGACGGTCCTCTGTATTTTAAAGTGCGCTGATTGTGTGAAGTCCACATAAAGGATCTGATCTGATCTGCACGTCAACTCTACCAGCGTGTTTTGGTGGTGTTTCGTGGCCAACAAGCTCGTGACCCAGTTTCGCTGCACGTGCAGCTGTGTATAGTTTTGATCTTGAAGTGTGATGTTAAACATCACGTTTTCTAACTACTTGGCCCTAAACCACATGTTTATACTACATGGATAACAATTCTAGTTCCTGTGCAAAAAAAAAAAAAAAATGCTTCAAAGCCTAGATACCAGAGTGGGAAACAAACCGCTCCTGAATTTCCTGCAGCATAAATCACACGTGACAGGTACACTCACACCCAATTCAAGGTTTTAATGTACTTAACCCGTGTGCTGTCTTTGGGTCAAAATTACCCAATTCTTCTATCCCTCTTTCCTCCTGCCATGCTCTCTCCTTCCTTCTTCCTTTCCTCTTTTCCTCCTTTTTTACCCTCCTTTACTCCTTGTTCTTCCTACCTCCCGAGTCCCTTCCGTCATTAATTCCTTTATTACCTTCTTTGCTTTTCCTTCCTCCCTTCTTTCCTTCCTTTCTCCCTTCCTTCCATCTTTTGTCCCTTCTTTCCTCCCTTCCATCTTTTCTCCCTTCCTTGCTCCCTTCCTATACTTCTTTTCTCCTTTCTTCCTTACTCCCTTCTTTTATCCCTTCCCTACTTCCTTCCTTCTTTCCTTCTTTTCTCCTTACTTCCTTCTTTCCTTCCTTCCATCTTTTCTCTCTTCCTTCATTCCTTCTTTTCTCCCTTCACCCTCCCTTGACCCAAAGACAGCACAAGGGTTAAACAGACATCAACCACAGGTTTCACTGTACACTGTATAATTGATCCACTTGGTGGCTGGACACACAAACTGGCAGCCAGCATTTATACTTTGTATTGTGCCAAAGAGACGGATACAGATGACTATTAATCCCTTTGGGAGGTTTCCTCGGGGGAAATTGACTTCTCCATTCACACACACACTGTCATTTACAAATCAAACACCCATATAAAGATTAAAAAAATGAAAAGTAAAAATAAAAATTGCGGTACCATAACAAAGAATTATGTGGATAGGAGAAAAGTGTTGTGTAATAACCAGTCCCTCAGTTCTTCAGACATTTACTTTTCAAGGTTCTTTATTTGTCATTTAGTCATTTGGTTTGTGGATACGTTTCTTTTGTATCTCTGACCCGTCAGCCAACCAGGGATGTGATGTTTACTGTGCTCCAACCATAAACTGTATAACTGCACAAAGCTGCTATCATCATCCGTAGGTCTTCAGGGTGTTCCTGAAGCCGGATTTTCCTCCTCCTCTTCTTCCACATTAAGGCAATGGCAAAGGCAGCAATAACAAACTCCAGGGTGGAGGATCCACGCTAAATAAGTGAATTTGTGTAGCGACTTACCCGAAAATCTTTTGTTGCACAAATATGACCAGCAGTCTCCCTCTGCCACTCCTGCTCTTGTGTTCGTTGACCGCAAATAACGTTCTCCAGTTTGTTCATGATCTGAGTTTCCTGTCATTTAGTAACCAGTTGCAGATTACGGTTCTGTAAGGGCTGAGGCACGCCTACTCGATTATGGGTCGATGAATGGAGTCAGGTTGGTGCGTCCCGTGCAGTTGGCGTCTGAGTTCATTCTGGCCGATTTGACAGGCGATTTCGTGTACCCTCAGAGTAGAGTTATTGGCAGAGCTTGTTCGACACACTAGACTCAAGTGTTAAACGTGGGTTATCCGCCATTGTAATAGGAGCTGTACATAAAACAATAGGTGTTTTATGTTATGTTCATACATTATGTTATGTTATGTTCATACATTTATGTTTTATGAACGTGCGTTGGCAATGTAATGTGGGTCCCCTTAGCACCCCGAGCTATGAAAAAGCAAAACGGTTCTCAGTTGAATAAGTTGTGCACCAGCCCTGGAACAGGTTTGGGGGAAAGGGGTACTGGTGCACTTGGCTCGTGAGTCAAGTTAATTTTGGACCCTGCCCTCCTTTTATTTAAAGTGTTTGTATCTGTCGAACAATAATTGTGTAAAATAATATGTTAATATTTATACAGAACATCTCCACATCAGCTTTTTCCAGTGATCTTCCCTCTATGTGGACCGTTACCATCTGGTACCAGTGGAGAGGTTGAAGTGATTGACGTTCTTGTTTCTGTCCCTGCAGGAGACGTATGAGGTGCTGTTAGCGGGAAAACATGTTCAACAACTCGTTTGGCACTCCGTTTGGTGGAGGTGCGGGGTTCGGTGCCTCGTCCACCTTTGGTCAACAAAGTAAGCAATTTATACATTCGACCTATTTCTTCAAACAAGTTTTGTAGGTTAATGTGTGTGCAGGTTTTTTGTTTTTAGGGGCATGTCTACAAATCGCTTTGATGGGAACTGCATAGTAATCTGTACAATAACTAAATACATGAGTCTTTGCTCACTAAAGTTATCGTCTGAATGTACACCACAGTATTATACATCTGACTCCTGACAAGTATTTAACACAACCATGGTCCCTGAAGAGTATTGGACTTCTGGTTGGGGAAACGTGGTCAGATATTTATTTTTTTTCCCTCATGTTTAAATTTTTTTCTCGTCATATTAACAGACGCTGGCTTTGGGACAGCAGGGGGCTTTGGGACTTCTACATTTGGGGCGACCACCAACACAGGAGGACTGTTTGGCTCCACGCAGAATAAACCCGGTTTGTGTTCCCTTCTTTCATTTCCTGTTGTTGGTTCTGATCCTCGAAGGTGTGCTTTTCACCCTCAAAAGTGAAACCTAGCCCAGAGAAGCAGTTTTTGTTTTTACCGCTTCCCAATTTTTTGAAATCACTGCTGAGGAGTCTTCTCAGCATGGACACATGATGCTCAGTTTATTCACATAAAGATAATTTTCACTAATACAAGTCCAACACCAAACAACTAAGTGGACACGGTAAAAATGTCTAAATGTGCCAAAATGGCCCGTTTTGAACATCTACCGAAACATTTATCTTTACTAACTTTTCTCAAATTTTTTACACAACAGGAAAATCAGTCTAGATACATGAAATTATGTTATAGAATACATTTCTAGTGTCTGTCACCTAAAGTTATAGTGTCACATTTCTTATGTTGCAACAGCTAATGTTAATCACTAGCATCATGAGTCTACATGAAACTGGGGGACTACTGAGCATCTCATGTAAAGTTATAACTTTAACTCTAGTGTCGGGTAGCGATCAGTTTCATAGCTTCAGATTTAATCTAGACAGTTGATGGTATATGTTTAGTTATGTAGTACTACAACTTCATATCTGCTACTTGTGTATTTGTGGATGTTAAGTTCTGTAATGCAGTAAATCTCAACTTGTGTCTTTCCTGTTTAAAATGAATTTAATCTTACAGTAAGATGAAGCTTCTGTAAACCCTGACCACCAGTTGAAACCTACCCAAACTTATCTATTTTTAGGTTTTGTACATGTCTCTCCATATTAAAGTCCAATATGTTAAATATTCTGGCATTTGATTGATGAGTTCAAGTACCTGCATCCAAATTCAGAAAAGTCATCCCTGTTGATGTAAATCCGTGTCCAGGTCTTGGAACTTCAGCTCTGTCCTCTCGGATCCCCCCAGGTGGACTGTTTGGGGCCAGCACATTCAGCCAACCAGCCACTTCTTCAACTAGCACCGGCTTCGGCTTCGGGCCCGCCAGTGGTACTTCCACCAGCCTCTTTGGCAGCACTGGAACAGGCACCAGCGGTGGGCTCTTCTCCCAACAGAACAATGCCTTTGGGGCCAACAAACCCACCTCTTTTGGAAGTGAGTGTCCTCCAAACTTTCTATTTTCATTCTGTTAATTTCACACCTGCACAGACAAGACTTTTGTGGTTTACCCCAAATGTCCGCAAATCACTATCGTCAGTCACATGAATAAGAGAAGACAGGAAGTGTAATATTATAATAATTTCTTAAGGGCTCTAATGTGCAACATTATTGGTCATCAAATGTGACGTTTTTAAGTGTTTAGTGATTTCACCACTTGTTTCTCAAGTATTTGCTTACATTTTTGTCTAACACATGTCTGGATGTTGAGATGTTAACCTCTCATCATGCTTTTTCAGGCTTTGGGACGAGCACAGCCAGCGGCGGGCTCTTTGGGTCGACCAACACCACATCCAACCCTTTCGGTGGCTCAAACTCGCTGTTTGGAGGCTCTGGCTTCTCAGCAAATCAGCAACCAGGAACCACCGTGAAGTTCAACGTGAGTACTTCTGTTCCAGCAGACAACCCATCGTAGGAAGGATGGCTTCGTCTGTCTTTTGTATCCATTTAAATGTTGATTTTTAAAAAGCCCTCATCTGTGAGTCCACTGAAAGGTTTCAGCTAATTGTGAAATGAGGAAACATGCATTCAAACTCCACAGTTCTGTTCATGTAATGCTTTCTTTTCTACTTCAGCCTCCAACCGGAAGTGACACAATGGTGAAAGCGGGCGTGACCACTAGCATCAACACCAAACACCAGTGCATCACTGCCATGAAGGAGTACGAGAACAAATCACTGGAGGTGAGTTTGGAGGTGTTCGCGTGGATGTGCGACATGTCTGTTCAGCTAGGGTAGTAAACTTCGAATCGAATGGAAAATGATTGAAAATTTCTGCAAATTTTATCACACTCAAATATATAGTATTGGTTATAAAAAAACTAAATTTTGGACTTTTTTTTTTATTTGTGAACAGATGTTAAATGAACTCCTTTTATTGGATGTAGAGGTGATTTTGTGGTTCTGTGACTCTGCAGGAGTTGAGGCTGGAGGACTATCAGGCAGGCAGGAAGGGCCCAACCAACCCCATTGCCGCAGCTACGGGTGGACTGTTCGGTGGGGCCACAGCCACGTCCAGTGCCACGACCGGCCTGTTCGGTGCCTCGGCTGCCAACACCAGCTTCTCCTTCGGCCAAAATAAGAACACATTTGGACCAGGTACAAACTGCAACATTTCAATTAGGTTAAAGTTTTTAAGACCAGAAAGGTGACATTGTGCATTTTGTCTCATCCAGCAGCTGCAGGTGGCTTTGGTGCAACCACAGGTGGTCTGTTTGGCCCACCAAACCAGCCTGCTGCCAGCCTCTTCAAACCTTTCAATCAGACCACCACAGCTCAGAGCACTGGCTTCTCCTTTGGCAACACCAACACAATGGGCCAGGCGAACACCAGCAGCATGGTGAGGATCCTGATGGTGCCACTCTTCTGACCTGTAGACTTTACATCGTAATCATAATTTCATCAGCTATATTTCCACTTTAGTTTGGCAGATTGAGGTTTTCTGGTTGGTTCTCCATATAGTACAGCAGCTCTAATAGATGGAAGATTTTGTTTGTGCATGATTAATATACGGTCAAAAAGTGCAAGGTCAATGATCAGGAAGACTCACATTAATGAAACAAATATCTGTCTGGTGCAGCATCAGTGTCTGTGCTGGTTATCTTGTGCTGGTAATGTCTTGAACGGAGAAATGCTGATGTTTCTTCAGGGGTTGTTTGGAAGCACAGGCCCCACCCAGTCAGCCGGGCTGTTCGGGGCGGCCCAAACCAGCACAGCCACAGGTTTTGGGGCGTCTACTGGGTTGTTTGGCCAGCCCAACACAGGATTTGGAAACGTTGGAACACAGGTACAAACTGTTGGGATGAGAGAACAGTTCATAGTTAACAGGTTTGTGTTTGACCTGATGTGACAGATCAGCTACTACGGCAGATAGCAAACGGAAAAATATGAGCACGTGGTGTGCTTCAGAAATTTACAACTAGTCAGCCTGAAGCACCCAACTGCTGCCTGATCTGTAGACTGGCACTGCCCAAGAACCCGACCTTCTGCCTTATGAGGGTAGTTGTCTAAAAATGTATGAACAACTTTAGTGTGCAGGGATCATCAACCTAAAAGTGATGTTGCAGGAATTATTCATAATCTGCCCTAGAGAGAGAATATATTGCCTTAAACAGGACCCAGTGGAAACCCAAATGAGACCAGCATCCTCTGATTTTTAAAAACAGATTGATACAAATTCAATTAAGCTCATTTTGTCTTGGCTTATAATTAACGCTGCTGTTTTATCTCAGACAAGGTTTTTTTCCACCGAAAGATGTCAGGTAAACAATAACCTAAAAACCTTGTCTGAGATAAAAGAAACAGCAAAGTAGATTGATACAAGCTCTTGGTGAAAGATAAGAACCATTCGAGAACAGTTCCTGAATTCCCCTATACATTGTGGATCCTGTGTAAATAAGGTGGGATGTGGTAAGGTGCATCGAAGTGAGGTCCTACAACATCATTTTAAACATTTACATGTTAACGTGTTGAGAAAAACGGATGTGACAGCGAATCACCAAAAGGGCTTTTGTCGTTACGCTGCCATTTCAAATCTACGGTGGAATCTGAAGAGTACTTCTGTCTCTAATGTCTTTATCCTTTAATGCGTCTCAGCTTAGATGCCCTGCACGTTATTGAACACATTTCAGTAATGTGTATTTATTTGAATGAGTTAATTCCCAACCCGCAGCTTTTTAATCAGCTCATGGAGACAACTATTGAGGGAATCAGAGAAAACTCTCTTTCACTCTCAGAGAAAAAAAACTTTCTTTTCACAATTCTTATTTGCACATTTTCCAGGGTAATGGAAATGCCCCTAGTGTCTCAAATGTTGAGTTCTCTGAGTAAGCAAGCTGGTCTTTGTTCTGGTTTTATGTCACGTAGAAGTCACAGAGTGAACTTTCAGTCACTCTGTGTTTTATTTTTCCAGCCAAGTCTATTTGGCAACAAAGCTACCGGGTTTGGCACCACCACCACCAGCGCCTCGTCCTTTGGCACGGGCACCGGACTCTTTGGTACCAAGCCTGCTCTCACTCTGGGAACTGGAACCAACACGTCCACCTTTGGTAAGTGTGCCGAGCAAAACTCTGTCTGCACCAGGTTTCTGCAGCATAACTGCTCTTTCACATGTTTATTTTTACTGACTGCAGGCTTTGGTGCAAACCCTGCAGGAGCGAGTCTTTTTGGGAGCAAGGCCACCACTGGAGGACTAGGGACTGGACTGGGAACCACTTTTGGAACTGGTAATAGAATTAATTAAAGTCTATGATCAGGAAATGTTTGTAGTATGACGATGAGCCGTTTCATTTTCAAGGTGTAAAGTGTTGAGCTGAAGCTCCGGTGTTAACTTAAAAAAGGGTTTGAATGTAATCATAGAGCACCTTTTTAGAAGATGATCAATATACTTGACAGTTCAATTTAAAAAAATAAATAAATAAATAAAAATTAAAAAAATAAAGAGTAAGACATTAAAAACTTTTAATCGGCTTTTATTAATATGGAGAAAGTTGAGGTTTATTCAGGTTTTAAGGTCTGAGTATTTAATGAAGGTGGGTTTCTGCTTTTTAACGTCCTTATCACGTAGGACCAGTATTATCTCAGGTCTAAATTTTGAACTACTGCAGCTTCTACTATAGTTGGCAGTTATTAATGCTGCATGTGGCCTTGTGCTTTTATTAAAGAATTACCAATTAATTAACAAACTGAATATTGTCTGATCACACATTGTACAGCTCGGTTTCGGTGACAAAGCTTCTCATTTTGACTACGATTAATTGGATTAGGGATAATATCGCAATATCATGCTATTTTGTTAATATAACATGAACAGTAACAAAATTGTCGCGTAATGTGAGACTGAGCAGAAAACTCGACTGCATCAACATTTCATGCTGCCCTTTAATGTGTTGCACAATAGCCTCTGGCTCGACGCACCTGTCAGAAGCTGGATCACAAAGTAAAAATGCAAATTTCTTCCAGCATCATTAAACAAAAAAACACCATAGAGCCACCTGCAACAGTTTTACAGCTAGGATGTCAAGCACTACTGCACCAGACAAGTCGTCAAGCAGGCGAGGATCATTGCTTAAAATCTTTGAAAGTATTTTTTAGAAGCAAAATTTAAAACGACATGTGAAAATCACTCGTCAACAGTTTTATGCTTAAAATATGGTGGCAGTGCGGTGACCAGGCCTGTGTTCACAACATTGATAAACGGTACAGGAGTTTCAAGAGACGCACGTTAATTCAATTCATTTATTAAGGAGTGCACAACAAGTCGGCAGAATTTGCTTTCGGCACAGCATAGTGCCAGCAACGTTAAGCAACCAAACATACATTGTGAAAAGGGTGAGGGGCAGTGGATCATGTTGGTCACCCCCTGCAGCGTAGGTCTATAGCAGCATATCTAGGATGAAGCTCTGTTTCAGACCAGCTGCTCTAGTCTTGTCCTGCAGCTGCAGCTACGACTACTGGCCCAAACACTCTAGAGTTTACACTTACGAAGGAGAATCTGCGTTGAAAACAGGCGGCCCAAAATGGAGCCCTGGAGATCCCCACAAATGAAAGAAGCTGCAGAACATTCAATGCTTACAGGAATCCTGTCCGCAATCATGTGTTAATCAAAGTAATATGTGCCTTACAGTTGGGGCTGGTCCCACTTTGTTTGGAAGCAACCAGAACAAATTGGGCAACACGTTGAGTACGATGGGAACGTTCGGAACAACTGGATTCAACACTGGAGCAAGCACGCTGGGCTTCGGAACAGCGCAGCAGCCTGTTGGTAAGGGATCATTGACTCTTTGTCACAAATTTCCAATGTTTGAACTTTTGAGGGCAATAGGTTTTTACTTTACAGCAGATTTTAACAAACATCTCTGCGTTGGTGTGTGTTTTACCTGTCGGGACAGCTGTTCTGACATCTGTTCTTTCTCCTGTAGCACTCACAGATCCTAATGCCAACGCTGCCCAGCAGGCCTTGCTTCAGCAGCAGCTCAGCGTCCTGGCGTACTCACCGTATGGAGACTCGCCGCTTTTCCGAAACCCGCTGTCAGACCCCAAGAAAAAGGAGGAGGTGAGTACTTCAACTCATCGACTGTATGATTACTGGACAAACCCCCAATGTCACCTCTAGGTTTTCTGAAGAGTGCTTTTTCCACGTGCGGCTTCATGTTGCAAATGGGCACAGTTAACCAACCTGGGGGCTGGCTGAAACCAGGACCAGCAGAGCTCTGCTTGGACCCACAGTCACCCCTGCAACTGGCTGTGTGTGCCTGGAAATGTTGAAAGACAAGTTTTAGGCCCAATCCCAATTCAACTTCACTCGCCCTTCTTTTCTCCACTCGCCCTTCTTTTCTTCCCTAACCCCTAAAAAAAGAAGGGGGAGATTTTAGGGCACTTGAGATCTAGGGCACTTGGCCCAGGTGCCTGTCCCATTTCTCCTACTCCCCCTCGTTTTCATCCCTACCCTGATCAGGAAGCTGACAGCCAAATGCTGTTTTAATTTCAGCTGTAGCGCTGTTAATATGGCACTTTATTAAGTTTTAATATTTTTTCAGGCATAAAGGTAACCTTAAGATCCGCAACCGGGGCTCAGTTTATCCAAAAAACGCCTGTTAAGAAATTTGACCCGATGTTTTCGGAGATGAGAAGAGCCGCCGCCCCCGGAGAGCAGCCTCAGCTCACAGCCCGAAAACAGACGTGTCCGCCGGGTCAAGCTGCTCCGTCGTCCCGGGAGAGAAACCTGCAGCTCTGTTGAGAATTACGCTGGCTGAAATAAATCATTTAGGAAGATGTTGGTTTAATAGATGAAATCTAACAGTTGTAGCTACGCCTGTTAAGAAATTTGCTCCGAAATTTAGAGATTTGTGTCTGCCGGCTCCTGAGCTTATGGGTCCGCGTTAAATCGACGCAGAGCCTACGGCGTAGGGTACGGCGTACGGTGCGCGTCGCCGCGTACATCGACGCAGACCTTACGGCGTAGGCTCTGCGTTTGGTGTAACGCGGAACCATAAATCCCTTTATTCTGGCGTGATTTTTGGCAACTTAATCTGAAAGTGTGTAAATTACCCAGATAACAGCTGGATTACTTTGTGGTTTCTGAAGACTATTATATCAGAAACATCCAAAACAAATCTGACGAGTCACAGGATTATTTCTCTCCATTTCTCTGAGACGAGTCTGCCTGTTTGCCTTCGGTCGGCGAGTCAAATTGACGCAGAGCCTACGGCAAAAGCATTCTGGGAAGTTTTCATACCCCCTCGCTCGCCAAGTCAGCATCTGAAATCCCTTGATTTGAAGGGGCTATTCTCAGCCCCTCGCCCTCGTTATGCCCCTCCCCCTTGGTGAAAAGAGGAATTGGGACACCACTACCTTCACGGGAATGCGCAAAAGTTAGGGTTAGTGAAGAAAAGGAGGGTGAGGGGTTCAATTGGGACGCAGCCTTAGTGAAGAGGAAGCTGCTTGTATTAATTGAGGATTGGCTAAACACAGTGGTTGTTTCTGATTTTACATCCAGAACAATATTGAATTAACTGTAAACATTTGATGACAGTTGAAGAAGGCGGCAGCAGTGGATCATTCCACTGTGTCTGCTGGACTCCAGCAAACCTTTCCTGGCTAAATGCTGTCTTAGTGCTGGGCGGTATGACCAAAAATTTATATCACGGTATTTTTCAAAATTATATCGGTTTCACGGTATTTTTTTTTTCATGCACAACTGTTAACCACATTTTCTAATGATTTGGAAAGGAATTGCTGCAGTAAATTGGCTTAGAATGGCCTATTTTACTGTCATTAGGAGGATGCATAAATCAAATAAATTTGATTTAGGCATGCTTTTCAACATTTTTTAATTTCCCAGCATTATGTTGTTTTGGTTCCACCTCCTGGTGAATGTTAGGTAAAATTCTTATGTGGTTACTTTTTGGTTGGCCAACGATTTATGTTTGTGGTGCGCAACTGGTAAGGGAGCGGCCAGTCTATTTCCTTATATTACAACGCCGTTATTAATTGTTCGTTTTTTCCCCCACTTATTCCACCGAACACTGAACGTGTTTTTTTTTTTTCCATTTTTGGCCGAACAATTTCGGTTACCGAACAATCGGTGCATCACTACTGCTAAACAGTCCCCTCACAAACAGTGTCCAGCGGCGGAACGTTCCACCGCGCGGCGTTCCCAACGTTGTGTACGCTACTGTACATACTCACCGGTATTACGGTATATGAAAAATTCATATCATAAGAAAAATAAACACCGGTATTCGGTATGAACCGGTATACCGCCCACCACTATGCTGTCTTATTTATTCTCTGTCAGGTCTTTAGTCACAGCTCAAGTGTCAAAACAGTGCTATGTTAAAAAAAAAAAAAAAAAAAAAAAAAAGTGGTGTCAGTCAGCTATTGGCTAAGCTGGCTGCCATTCAAGGTTAAAGACCTACAGCTCCTGGATCCAGACTCTAGTGGTCTGTAGAAATAGAATACTTTATTGTCAGTGTACCTGGGTACAGTGAGATTGGAAGCAGCATCACCTCTCCAGTGCAAGACAAATAAGGACAATAGTGCAAACAATAAGAAATATAAATAATATAAAAAAGGTTAAGGTGCATTTGAATAGTGAAGACCTGAGATTCTATTTACAGATGATAGTATATACACATGTAGTGGAATATTGCACAGATAGTCCGGGATAAGTATTGCACGGTAAAAAACAGTAACGAAGACATTCACATGTTGTTCAGGGCGATTATGGCTTTGGGGGAAAAACTGTTTTTAAGTCTGTTCGTTTTTAGAGGAACTGCTTGGGAAAGTGGAAGCAATATAAGGCTTTCTTCTTCTTGCCCCCCTTTTCGATCATGGAATGTATGTGAACTACCATTTCCATGATATGGAATAAATAAAATTTGAAATGAAATAAATAACACTTTGTGCTTCTTTCTTTTTTTTTTCTTTTGAAAGCGTCTGAAACCGACCAATCCGACGGCCCAGAAGGCTCTGACCACACCCACCCACTACAAGCTGACCCCCCGCCCAGCAACCAGAGTTCGACCCAAAGCCCTCACATCTTCAGGAGCCTCCAAGTCGCAGCTGTTTGATGGTCTGGATGATGACGAGCCTTCACTCACCAATGGAGCCTTTGTACCCAGGTACGATCTGATCACTATGGCAACAGTGACTCAAAACATGTTTGACAGGTCAAACCCAGCAATAATTGTTGTTTTTCTTTACAGGAAAAGCATCAAGAAGCTGATGTTGAAGAACCTGAACAGTAGCCAGTACAGCAGTCCGCTGAGCAAAGACAGTGATGAGCTCGGCTCACCTGCAGAGTTCCGGCAGAATGGACACAGGTATCCACAGTTTCCACCCACCTCCTCCATCTCACCACATTTTTCCTCACACATTGTCGTTTTTAGATAAAATGCTTTGGCCCACCAGCTGATGTCTGTTCAGAGTCGGTGCTCAACTGGTCTTCATCCCTGTGTGGAGATTAACTTCATAACATGCGTCGTATTTATCCGACATAAAATGGGAGCACATTCAAGCTGAAAAGTAGAGGGAGACTTGTTAGAAATGCAGTTACAAAGAGATCTTGTACTGCATAGAGTTGCAGTTGTTTGGTAGTTTGTTTTAACGTTAACCTAAAAAACGTTATCAGGTCTGTTGATGAGTGAGGCAAACGTTTCAAATCAGTGGTTCCACCACCTGTTCAGCAATTCAAAGTCCACATCTAGACCAGTTTAGTGTTTTTAGCTCCACCCATTTTATTAAGGATAGATCCAGTGGAGAGTTGGGCAGATTTGAGACAGCCAAGTAACCCACAATGCATTTCACGTCTATAAGCAGAAGTGAAAGGAGGTAAAGAAAGTTATAACTTCATGGTTTTGTACTAAAATGTAGTTTTAATGTTTTTGTGTGAGAATATAGTGCAGTTATGTCAACTCTGTACTGGTTTGTTGTGAGCTGAGACCGTTAACTGGTTTATTTCATGTTCCTGTCTGCACCTGTGGAACTGTAGTGACTATGATGAGTCTACTAATGAGCTGCTGCTGCTGCAGGGCAATTGGTCTCTTCCTTAGAAGTTAAGCTCTACAGGATAGTTTTAAGTTTCCAACAAGTCCGGTGGCCTCAACTTCTCCAACCAATGCAGTCACACGTTGTAATTTTTTCTACATGACTTTAACAGCGGCCTTATCCCACCGTCCCCTTGATGAGCCGACTGATTTCATCCTTACACCAGCTGTTAGACCTGTCTGGATTGATCTTTCAGGTTCTTACTGGAAGCTCAGTTTATTATCTTGTGAATCAGAAATGTGGTTACTGGGACTGAGGTGATACTTGAAAATTAACAGAAAAGTGAAGATTTTGAAATGAACATCTACATCGATCATGTTTTCTTACATTTTCCAACCACTGAAGGTAGGGCTGTTCGATTAATCGATTTTAAATCGTAATCGCGATTATGTAATTAGAACGATGTTAAAACGTGAAAATCGTAAAATCGATTTTTCACCTTTTTTTTTTTACCTTGTCTGCACACATATTAATGATTGAAACCATATTAATGATTGATGGAAATACCTCTCAATACCTGCGACAAGTGCCCCATCGGAGAGGCTCTTTAGTGTAGGAGGGGGCGTTGTAACATGCCACCAGGCATCCCTCAAACCAGACGCGCTAGACCGGCTCGTGTTCCTTGCAAAAACTTGCAAATGTGAATAGCAAATGTAATGACTGACATTACACACCTCTACCTCCTTCATGGGTTGCATTATTATTTAGCATGCAAAGACCCAGTTTAGTTTAATTAGAAAATGTCTTGTTTTATTTAATTGGAAATATAACTTACTGTATGTTTGCAAGTGCTGATTTGCTGATTTTTTGTTTTTTTTTGTTTTTCAGAGATAAAACTTTATATTTTATTATATTTTTTAAAACTTTTTTTCAACTTATTTTACAGAGTTTTGCACTTTATTCATTCAACATTCAATTTTGGTTTAATAAGAGAAAAGTTTGCACTTAAAGCCCAATGGGGCAAATGTTCAATAAAAAAACAGCATATTTAAAATCATTTCTTTGCCTTTTGTCAATTCACAAAATAATTGTAATCGAAAATCGGATTTTGAGAGAAAAAAATCGAGATTTTATTTTTGGGCAAAATCGAACAGCCCTAACTGAAGGTGGATGTGTAATGTTGCTCTCTCCTGTTTTGCTCCCAGCCACACAATGGAGGAGGATGAACTTCGTGAGGTTCCAGGTCGAAGCAACCGGATGGACGACGATCCAGAAGTCTCTCAGTTCTATGTGAATCCCATCGCCAAGCCAATCCCACAGGGGCGCGCTCAGATCAGCCTGCAGGACACAATCAGTGACCTGAACATGCACAAACCGTCTAGGAACGGGCAGGAGGTCAGATGTTTGCTCACAAGCAACACACTTGTTCAGACGTAATTCTGACTCTGGTCATATGACCACAGAAAAGCCAGTAAAAGTCTTCGTTTGTGTTGAGCTTATGTTTGATTGACGCAGGTGAGCAGCGATGACATCTCTGCATCACTGGGGGAGGATTCTCTGCAGGAGGACAGAGACGAGGAGGAGCCGCAGCATGAGTTTCCTGAGTCTCCTCATCCTGCAGGTCAGACATACACCACCTCCATCAGTCCAATAATTTCCTCTTCCCTTGAAATCCGAGTTTTGAGTTCAGCAGCTTAATCAGAGAGTCCCAGATCTCCATCCTCCTGGTCAACTCAGTTCAGTTGATCCTCCTTAAAGGGGACCTATTATGAAAAACACGTTTTTTCTTGCTTTAACATATATAAAGTGGTCTCCCCTCAGCCTGCTACCTCAGAGAAGGAGGAAAGCAACCAAATTCTGCAGTTTCT
The DNA here is from genome assembly GCF_033807715.1 of Cololabis saira. Classification (NCBI taxonomy): domain Eukaryota; kingdom Metazoa; phylum Chordata; class Actinopteri; order Beloniformes; family Belonidae; genus Cololabis; species Cololabis saira. The sequence continues at coordinate 31,867,886 of NC_084600.1, forward strand.
GTACATCCGCCCGGATGAACCATCCAGTTTGATGTGGCTTCTACGAGCCGTTCAGATTCTGCTCCCGTCGTTACGTAATGACTGGAGCGATGCGTGAAACCACGCCCACAATTAACTCTGGCCGGAACAACAACAACTCCGCCGGCTGGAGCTTCCGCCATTTTTTCGTAGCGGTGTATCGTGATGGCGTCTGTTCGAGCTGGACATGCAAATTGCTCTGTTGTTGGTTGTAAAAACCAACACAAGCAATGCTTTGGGCAGCCAATCAGCACAGTGCCTCATTATCATAGCCCCGCCCACTCAGAATCCCGCATAGATAATGAGGTTAGAGAATGGGATGCTAAAGACATGGCTCAGAGGCTGAATTTCTAATTTATTTAGCAAGAAAAATCAAAAGCTTGTTTTTAAGACATTCAAGGTCTGTTTATAATGGGTATTAGATGCCATAATAGGTCCCCTTTAAATCGCCATCTTATCATGGTGGAGGGGTTTGGTTGTATGACGACCCCCGTAGGACGATGTTGTCAAGGGCAGATTTCCCTGCTGAAGTCCAGTTGGTCCTGGGGGGAATACTCCAAACTCGAGCCATTGAGTCAGATTTCTATGATCTCTTGATCACAGCAGGAAGTAATTTTTGGTGGTCGTGGCTTCAGCATGAAAACATCACCTGGTTCTGTTTTCAGGGATTATTCTGAACCGTGTGGGTTATTACACCATCCCCTCGCTGGAAGACCTGGCTGAGATGACGGATGAAAACGCAGCCTGTGTTGTAGAAAACTTCACCATCGGCAGGAAAGGTAACGCCTGCAGAAACGCTTGCTGAAAGATGGAGTTTGATTGGACGGCCACCTCACTGCTCGTCTTTGATTGGCCCTCACAGGTTATGGCTCCATCTTCTTCCCGGGTGAGGTGAATGTTACCGGCCTGAACCTGGACGAGATTGTCCACTTCAGACGCAAAGAGGTCATCGTGTATCCGGATGATAAAAACAAGCCGCAGGAGGGGGAGGGACTTAACAGGTGATAAACCGTAAATGCAACAGAAACACTGAATTTCTCTGTTAAAAATCATATTTTCTGGTAAAACTGAGCATTTTGTTTGTTTTTTTTTTCCCAAATCAAACCCGCCAATTCCCACCATTCCAAGCAATTTTCAAAAAGCCGACTATGAAATTATAAAAGGGATGGCAGCTTTGTCTTTTGCTTGTAAGATCGAAAGAGAATGACAATCATTACAATGTTCTTAAAAAGCACTGGATGCTGGCGTCCATGTCAAAAAGTCCAACTTCACAGCAGAAATAAACACATTTACAATGTGGTGTCTTCATAGTTAGATTTCACATCCATGACAACTGTACAGGGGTACATTTTTATGAACCACATCAGGTAACATTACATACAGCAACAAATACATTTTTAGGGGTGTGGACTTTTGATTGGCGGCCAGCCCAGCTAATGACTAGCTGTCATCGTTTTAGCAACATGGCGCCGTATTGATTAAGTTATTTGTACTTTAACGTATTTTGTTGTGTTCATTTCACTAATTGAGCATCCTGTTTTGGGTTGGTCTGGAAGCTACAAGAGCTAAGGGTTAGGGGTGGGTTAAAAAATATCGATATATCGATATTTTATCGATATGCATGTGTAGGAACGATTATCGATACATAAATCCAAGTATCGATTTAAAAAAAAAAATATATATTTTTTTTTTTTTTTTTTTTTTTTCAAATCCCGATTTTTTCCCCCATTTTAATCACCCAGTGCTCCTACCTAAGTCAGTCCTGGGCATTGCTCCATCTACCAACCCCGGGAGGCCCTGCACTGAGCTCAAGTCTCCTCCTTACTTGAGGAGTGAGCAGGCTGCTTCTTTTCACCAGGTAGGGTGGGGTTTCTCTGGCCGGACGTGGCGCGTGGAAGGATCATGTTATTCCCTTATTGTAACCAGAATATCGATATCGAATCGTATCGTATCGGAAATCGTATCGTCTGGGACCTAGTGTATCGGAATCGTATCGTATCGGGAGGTCAGTGATGATACCCAGCTCTACTAAGGGTAGGCGGCTCTGTTTCAGTTCTGGCGGCACTCGTATGTCCAGTACAGATGATTGAAATGGGGATGCTTTGGACAGATTTGATCGGGATGATCAGAAGTTTTTCTTTTTTTTTGGGGGGGTGTGTGTGTTATTTCGAAGTACCCAGCAGCAGAAGTTCAGCTGTTAATGTTATGATGAAGGACGTTCAGAAGCTCCGCCCATCAAGAGTAACGCAATTGTACGAGTAGAGTTAGACAAAAGTGGAGAAGTTCCTCCATCCAGGAAGGACTAGAGCCGCTGCGGCTGCACATCAAGTGCCACCAGTTTAAGTGGTTCAGGCTAGAGGGCTGCATTGGGACCCGGCAGGACCCAACGCAAATCTCGCGGGATCGGGCGGTTTGAATTTTGCTGTGGGCGGGAGCGGGCGGACAAAAGAAAACACTGCGGGATCGGGTTGAGCCTAGCGACCAGATGGAAATCAATGACGTGGAAAAGAACCTCAAACAAGGTCTTTACAAAACAAAGACAAAGCAAGACAAGTCAGATATTTGGAGAAACTGCATTTAGTGTCTGTGGGCGCATGTTGGAAGAGAGATGCAGGGATTGGGACCGCAGTTGGTCAGCAGCATTCTCTTCCTCCACACAGCAATGTAATGGCTAAGCGATTCATTTGTTAAATTACAGTAATTCGTTTTATTCATTAACATTGTTTATTTTATGTTATTTATTAGTTTTTTAGTTATTTATTAGTATTGGCTGGAATAAAGTGGCCGTGTTCCAGCCAGCCTCTGCTGAACGGTGAGCATGGTATTGTGCAGTACGAGGGGAAAAAACAACGTGCTCATTTAGCCCCTTTCTAGTCCAAGGGACACGCTTGAACACATAGCAGCTTCATCCCCCTGCTCTCACACTTTCATGTTAAGTTAAATGGGCGGGAACTGGAACGACTGGGAAAAAAACCCAGGCAAGCTGATGCCAACTCCCGCTGAGATTTGAAGCAGCCTTGTGGACCTTGTACACCTAGTCATCATCTCTAATAGTGATCATTTCTTTTTGCAGGCGGGCTGAGGTGACTTTGGATGGTGTTTGGCCCAACGACAAGACGTCCTGCACTCAGATCAGGAGCCCTGAGCGTCTGACCGACATGAACTACGAGGGCCGTTTGGAAAAGGCCTCACGCAAACAGGGAGCCCGTTTCCTGGAGTACCGACCCGAGACCGGATCCTGGGTGTTTGAGGTCCGTTGCTGTTACTCTGTCAAGTTTCCCCCATGTAAAGGTCCTACAGCAATCCTGAAACTGTGAATGAGTTGCTGTTTGGGAGAAACTGCAGTGTTTTTATATTTGATTCTGCACATGAATCTGCAGACAGTCTAATGGTGGTTTCACATGGGCACTATTCAGGTCGGCCCAAAGGAACTCCAGACATGAGAACGATTCCCCTCAGTCGGTGTGAGCACGGCAACCACTCTATGGTTGCACCAAAACGGCCGTACCGAGACCATCAGTGACTTTGGTGCGGTCCATTTGTGGTGTGAAAGCTCACTGCCCCGTTAGCTAAAAAGGCTTCCGTAGTGAAGGAGGATATAAACATGGCTAAAGAAAGAAACTCCCAGCTGCAGTTACGCTTCATTTACAAACTGTAGTAACAAATATAGACAGTACTCTGTCATAATGCCTTTTTATGTCTTTATGCTTCCCTCTGCTTCAGGCTGGTTGTCATGGGAACATGATGCTCGGCCAGGGTTTCCTGATGTTTGCTGTATCGTAGTTAGTGGTGTAGCGTTTGGAGTCGAAACGAGCCAAACTGAAACTCACACTTCCTTTCGATCCTGTATAAAGGATTAATGTATATTGTAGGGCTGGGCGATTTTGGACAAAAATAAAATCCCGAGTTTTTTATTTTTTTTCCTCCTGTAAACCCGATTTTCGATTATTTTGGTAAAACTACAAAAGACAATGGAATAAATTGTTTCAAATATTTTGTCTTTATTTTGAAAGAAAAATAAACAAATGTCCCTATTGGGAATGAAGTGCAACTGAAAGATACTGTAAATACTCCTTGAGTTTAGTAAAGTGACAACATTAACAATCTTCTTGACCAAACAAAGTAAAAAATCGATTTTCCGATTTTCCTTTTTTTAACATCGTCTTGATTAATAAAACCGATTTAGATTTAAAATCGATTAATCGCACAGCCCTAGTATATTGTGTTAAAATGTATGTTAAATTATTTTTTTGGTGTTTGAGGTCTTCTGTGTATAATTATGTAACAAGCTCGGAATAAAAAATAAAAATAATGGTGTTACCTGCTGCACCGAAGCCGGACAAACATCAGGAAACTGCTAATATTGAGCATTAAAGCCTCATAACAGGGTCTGTTTGGTTCAGCTGACGCTGTATTTGAGTGATGAACCCAGCTGTGGCTGGTTTACACCAAGATGATTTTAATATGCTTTTAGACACTAAAACAACAAAACGGGTTAGGAGCGGGTGCAAACCGTTGCTGACTAGTGCTCTGAAGTTCTCAGGTGTTGCTGACTCCGCGCCCTCTGTCTTTCTTTCCCAGGTGGTGCACTTCTCCAAATACGGGCTCCAGGACTCTGATGAGGATGAAGATGTCCCGCTTAAAACCGACCCCAAGAAACTGAAGACCATGATGTCACTTCCTGGCTCCAAGCTGCAGCAGCTGCTTCCTCCTTCCCAGCAGCAGGTGGCGCCGCAGGCTCAGGTAGAGCAGCCTGCGCCCATCCACACTCATCTTCATCATCCTCACTGACTCACCTGAGCTCATTACAGCAGTCGGCGCGAACGTCCCGTCAGCTCTGCAGCCGCAAGCATCAACAGTCGTGCTTTTTCTCATATTTAAATGCTCTGGATGTTTTTATCGAGGTCAGAGCTTCAGGTGTTTAGCTTCTCTTGTTTTTGTGAGCGCTGCAAGAAACTTCTGATGTAGAGTCCAACTGACATGAAACATTATGCAACAAACTAAAACCCACAAGTTAAAACAAATGTGTCTGCAGACAGAGGGAACTGAGGCTCTGAGCCAACTTAACAAGATATTCTACGCTTTTAATAAAAACTCAACTTAGAGTACGAACTCTTCCAAATCTGGATCCGGGTCAGTTTAGAAGATTATTATAAATCACAATGAATGAACTCTCCAGCGGCCACAGCACCGATCACACTCCACTGACTGCAACGTCAGCAGGAGAAAACTTGGAGCTATAAATCTGAAGTCAGTTTTATTTGTCGTTTCACCATCATGACTCACATTCAGAGGAAAACCTCCCAGTTTGTGTCCAGTCACAACTTGTGTGTCAGTTTCTCAGCTAGTATTGTAGGAAGTTGGTTTACTCAGGGCTAAGGGACGTACTTGGTGAATGTTTTCGAGAACGATCATTTTGTTTTTCTCATTTGACGCCAATTTCCCTCCTGGATTAAACAAACAAAAGAAAAAAAGAATTTCACAGAGGCATCAACCATCTAAATTAAGCAGCATGAGAGGGAAAAAAAACTAACTTTGATGTTGATACCAGATTTATTCAAATGCTCCTTGAAACTGCTGAGCATTTAAATCAATTTATTGCAGAAATCTGAGAAACGGACCAGAATGAGATATCTGACCTTTTTAAGTCTTTAAATGAAAGTAGCTTGAACTTTGATCAGTGACTCATTTTATCATGCTCTTATTAATCATGTCATTGATTCTGGTTCAGAAGTTCCCATCACTCCAACAACATCCTTATTTTTTTTTTTGCTCATAAACTGGGACAGAAACAAAGTTGTCATCTTCATAATTCAGAAATTCAGGTTCAGCTGAAATTGTTAGATTTTTCTGTTTTATTGTACGAAGAGCAGGACATTGTCCACGGGTTTGTCATGCTGGAGTCTCTTCTTGAAGAAGCTTATGGTTTATTTAATGAGATTTTATACATTTGTGTCCAGAGTTGAGGGTTCCCCAAGGGAAGTCAGTAGTCAAATGTATAAATTAACTGGATTTTATTTCAAATGGATAAATATATTTTGCTAGTTTCAGCCTGAATGAAGACATGTTGATTGACTGATGTGTGATGGTCAATAATCAATATTTTAGTTGATTGAATCTTTTGGCCTGTAGTTCGGTCATTCTGCCAGTAGGGGGAGCTGCGGCGTCCTCGGCTCCTTCTGGCACCATCACGTTTTTCAGTGAACCCAGAAGTTTACTGCCTGAAGGTACACGGCTAAATCCGGGACATGTTTGAAAAGGCATCAATGAAGTTGAAGTTGAGCTTTAAAAGGAATTACATATAAAAAGAGGAAAGTAAAGTTTTATTTGAATATAATCATTTTTGTAGTAAAATACTTTTATTTTCCAACATAAAATCTGTTTCCACATGTGTTCACTAAGTTACATATTTTTCTTCTTTTCTTTTTATTCTTTCTTTGAATTAATATGTCCTTGATTTATCTCCAACGACAGGAAATGTTGTTACACATCTGTTTTAAAATGTGATATGAACTGTTTTAATTTCTAATTTGCAGTTAATGAAGTTAAAATGAATAAAGTTGGATGGTTTAAGTTTTGGTCTAAAGCTGCTTTTTATTTTTATTTTTTACTTTCATCAACTCGAGTGTCCAGAGATGCTTTTCTCTGAGCGGATATTTAAAAATGAAAAGGAAGATTTCTTAGTCGAATAGTTCCATGTAAAAATGCCAAAACTGAGGAAGACGAGCAAATATGTGCTCAGATGCAGGATTTGTGGTGAATTTGATCTTGACGGTTTGACAAGAACCTTGACGTCGATTTTAAGGTCAACGGCGTTGCTGACGTTCAGTGTTTCTTCACGTTCTCATTTTCTGTCCTCAGTCCGTTGCTGATCTCATGAGCGGTGTCGCAGAGTTGGACAGCGACATGGCTGACATCACACAGAGCATCCCGACAGAGAGCATGCTGGGAGGCGAAGACGACGGTGACCTGTCGCCTGGGGAGGTGGACGCAACTGTAGCAAAACTCGGCAGTTCGGTGTCGGACCACAACGGCGACTTGACGTGCACCACCATCACCTCGTCTCTGGGGATCAACCCACACACTCTCCAGGTATATCTGCTGGCCACGCCCCCTGAGAGTAACCACGCCTCCTCCTCGAAGTCAGAAAATGCCCAGCCCTTGGTTTAGGAAAAGATACTCTATACAGAAGATAGCGCATTACCGTTACTGCCAATGGTATGAAATGGTAAACACTTCCTGTCTCCTAAGTGGGCGTGGCCGCCCCTCTCCCCACATCGTTTTGGAACATACAACACTAGATACAGTACAACTTTAATATTTGCGCCTTATTTTGCCGCTCGTTTTTTTTTTTTTTTTTTTTAATCTGTCGCCTTCTATCTGCTCTGCTTTATCTGATATCAACCCAGTACAAGATCATCGGATCAGTCTGATATTATTTTTTCCCTTCCAAAAACACTTCAATAATAACAATAACAGTATTATTAAGCAAAGAATCAAGTTTTATTTTAGTTTTAAACTTCATTTTATCCAATGGGAAAACAACTTTGGCAGTTCTGCAGTGACCGACGACTCTGAGCAGAGCTATGTATTATTATTATTATTATTATTATTATTACTACATTATGAGCTATGAGAGCTAAATCTCACGAGAGTGTGTTGCTCAGACAGAGACAGGTCTCAAACAAAGTTAATTTTCTCCTAATTTGTCGGTCTGAAAATTGCCATTTTGGTGTCAGATTGTTCAGAAGGTTTGTGGCTTTTGAAAAATGGGTCCCATATTTACTTAGGTTACTATGGGGCGAAGGAATTGGTGATAATCTGTGTTCACGTTCACTTTTCCCATAGGACTCAATAGACTCAGGACCTGCCGTTAGCCTACTAAGGGGGGCAGTGGGGAAACCCACGTGACAAAGATACAGGAAACACAACCGTAGTGGGGGGGGTCTCGTTTATAGAACGTCTCTGGTTTGGGGTGACTGGGTCACATGGTTTTTTTTGGGGGGTTTCTCTGCTTGTCCAGACGAGCAGGTGCGTCAGTCATCTTGCTGACCCAGAAACGGTTCACTGACATCCAGAGTTTATATCGAGGCTCCATGACTTCTCATGGGTCACCTTCAGTGTTGCTTGACCAGGCAACAAAAGTCCAAGTACCTGCATCCAAATAGGGATCGAAAAATTAGGTTCTTCCCATCCTTTGACCAACTTCATAGAGCTGGATAATTTGTCTATATGCTGAGTTTTCATTTTGTCTTTTGCTTCTCTGACAGTCACATCGTTGTCGGTCTGAAGTATGAACCTCTTTGTCTGCAGATCATGAAGGCATCCTTGTTTGCTGAAGATGACGATGAGGGTGACATGTTCCATGATCAGGGAGCGATGAAGATCTCTGACGTCTCGTCTCCTCGCCTCATCATCCCTGGAGCTCAGGGCCGACCCTCCAGTACGAAGCTCAGATCACCGTTGTCTTCCTGCCTCAGGGCAAGTTCCTCATCAGTGTTCCTGTAATTCCTCTTCTCTCTATGCAGTCGGTGGACTTCTTCAGACTCGTTTCACATCCGGCCTGCTTGCTCAGCTCCCAGAGTCGCCCCGCCCTCTTCTTCCTTCGTCCTGGGCGTCTCCAGCTGCAGCTGAGACCTCACGATCATCACAGTGGAAGGGCCCAGGCCCCTCCTCTTTCATGCTACCTTCCAAAGCTCCTGAGCCTTCGATCAGGACGGTCGGTGTCCGGCGGTTGGCAGGTCCCGTACCCCTCAAAGAGTCGGTCACTCGGGGGAAGGTAGGTACTAAGATGGTCACTCCTCTGAAAGCTTGTGAGCAGCTGAAACTGAAATGCAACAGTCATGTTGTATCAAAGTGCTGCATTTGGATGTTTTCTAAGTATCATGGTGATGTTGAGTCTCCTGCTTCTGTTCTCAGGGAGGCTTGTTAATGGACACAGGGCTGTTCACCACCCGCTCCTTCCGGGTGGGCTGGGGCCCCGGCTGGACGCTAGCTCACTGTGGCATCCATCTGAGCTCGCCTACGTCCGCACAGCTCCACCAGCAAGAGCTCAGTTCCAAGACCGACTTCAGCTTCCTGCCAAAACCTTCCAGGACTAAACCGTGAGAGAACCTCCACGTAGAAGTCAATAAAAACCTAAAAAAAAAACTATGAGGAACTTTAAGCCCAACTTTAATCTTAATAAAACCTGAGAAACAACTTTACTTCCTACAATCAAACACTGAATTCAGTCTTACGTTGAGGGTTTCACCATCATAACTCACGCTTTGATGGAAAACACCAGAATAATTTACTCCCAAACCCATGAGTCCATCAAAACCTTTTTGGGTCCCTCGAGCTGTTTGTAGATTATTGTTTTTGGTTAAAGGGGACATATTATGAAAAACACGTTTTTTCTTGTTTTAACATATATAAAGTGGTCTCCCCTCACCCTGCCAACACAGGGGAGACAAAATACCATGAATTTCTGCAAGGTCTGTGACCCCCGCCTTACAGTATCCCCCAGTGTCGTGTGTTTTTTTTTTTGAGCCGATTAGAATCTGCGCCTAGGGTGACGTCACCCTAGGCGCAGAGGTTCGGCCTCCGCTGCTGAAACCACGCCCACAACCAGCTCTCTACGCCGGCTCAAGCGGTCCTTCCTTGAGCCAGTCGGACGGGGCGCCGCGGCGGAGCGGATCCGGGTTAAATCATCCAGGCTCCCGGGTGGTTTGGGAGCTGGGTCCTCGGGGGTCCGTCCCAGGTCGGATCAGCTTCACCCTCCGAGATTTTCAGCCAAATCTGTCGGTTTGATCCCCGGTAACCGACGATGCGTGCTGCTCCAGCCTACTTCCTGGTTCCCAAAGCGGGGTCCGTCCGACTAAATTCTCGAGGTTCCCGGCCGCTTTGGGAGCAGGGATTTCTGGGGTACGTCCCAGGCTGGATCAGCTTCACCCTCCGAGATTTTCAGCGAAATCTGTCGGTTTGATCCCCTGTAACGGGCGATGCGCCCCGGAGCCATGCGCCGGGCGCCCGCCGTGGGGTTGCGGGGCCAGCGCGCAGTCACTAAAGGCTGATTTATGGTTCCGCGTTACACCAACGCAGAGCCTATGGCGTAGGGTACGCGTCGATTTAACGCAGAACCGTAAATCAGGCTTTAAGATCCGTTTACAGGGTGTAACTGAATGAGAGCATCCGACTATCGAGCTGCGTGACATTGGACGCTCTCTGTCCACACTGAAACTGTTAAACTCGCGGCCAGTTAGGACAGTCCAATACAAAAAAAATAAAGCAATGGATTTTATTTTGAAGCAGAAGCTTCTCGCATGGGACACAGTTTGTGTACGACGCAGCCAGCTGCTCTGGCGGAGCGAGGTTTATTCTCCTCCCCTGCTACACGTCATTCAGGGAGCCAATCAGCACAGAGCCTCATTATCATAGCCTCCCCTCCCCTAAAATGAAGCACAGAAAAAAGGGTTAGAAGCGGTAAAGTGACAGGGCCCACAGGCTGGATTTCTGATTTATGCCGAAAAAACAAGCTTTAGATTGTTTTTAAGACATTCAAGGCCTGTTTAAAATATACATTAAATGCCATAATATGTCCCCTTTAAGTTACCGTATACAAGTAGATGCCACACATTTGTGAAGTATCATCTTAATCCAGCAAGTCCTTCCTGAGATACGGCCTTGTACCAACACCCACAGCTCAGTAGTTGTTCCATACGGAGGCGCTAAAGCGCACATGTTGCACGTTAATTTTTATTTTGACACTGAAGTTTTTTTCAGCTTGTAGTTCCTGAGATATGATCATTGAAGTAATTTTCAAGCTGGAATCTCAGAAATGGATGTAGTTGGTTGGGAATGACTTGTTTTGGTTGTTGCTGCTTCTGTCATCAGTCATAACTAGTTTGATCAAACAATATGAGAAAGTGAAGGTGTGTTTGTCCTGCAGACTGACAGAAAGCCCCTACAAGGTTGTGCTCGAGCAGCTGGTGGGTCTGGAGCCTCCACAGCTGAAGACCAGCGAGGACGAAGATGAGGAGGAGCAGAGCCAGGCTGTGCTGCAGCGCCCCCTGGAGATCCACCTGAAGCACAGCAGCGTGGGCATTCCCGATGGATCCGCATGTCCTCTGGTGCAACCGTTGGCCGGCGTGGCGGCGCTGCACGAGTACGCCGAGTGGATCACCGATCTGAACGACCAGCAGCGTGATGCAGAACGTGAGTGGCGTCCTCAGATCACAGTCTTCTTTGGCCCACCAAAAAATACTAAGATTTGGTTTTTAATTTAAGAAACATGGTTCCTAAAAAGCTTCTGAAAAAGGTATTTTATACGAAAGAAAAAAGTTAATCAATCTTGATGAATAAATGGTGAGATTTTCTAAGATAAGATAATCCTTTAATAGTCCCACAGAGGGGAAATTTGCAGTATGACACACTATAAACAGTAAACTGGTATATACAATAATTATAATAATAAGAAAAATACATAATAAGAAATACTGGTATATAAAAAAATAACAGACGGATATTTACATAATTGCACGTTGCAGTGAATGATATTGCACATTATTTTCCAGTATGTACATTTATTGTTGGGTTGTTATGTATGTGGTCTACTGTGAGCAGACATTCTATGATGTATGTCTAGAGTGATTTAGGTTTTTACTAAATTAATTCAAACAGATAGGACCTCTGTGGAGGTGTCTCTCCTTTCAGTGTTGCTGATTTAATGGGTAAGTTAGTTATAGTGTTCCTGATGGTCAACCCTCTGCTTCCATCAACCCCCTCCAGCCCTCCTGGATAACTGGGCTGAGGTGTGGACTCTGTGCGAGGCCTTGTGGGGCCACTTGGGCCCCTCGGATCAGGAGCCGGATGCAGAAATGTCAGAGTACAAACAGCAGCTGCAGAGGAGGCAGAGCTTCTCTGCCTGGCTGTCCCACGGCGCCACCAGCAGAGTGGAGGAGGAGGTTGCACTGGCGGGGAAGGGTTGCCACACAGACGCCATCTTCAGCTACCTGACAGGAAACCGCATCAGCGAGGCGTGCCGAGTCGCACAGAAGGAAGGTGAGGAGGAGAGCCATTGTTCTTTTTTTTTTATTTTTTCTTAATTCTAATTATATCCTAGTATCTGTTTATAAATCTAACAACTGAGGTGTCTCTACTTCTTATCTAATGTTGGTGGGGTTTTTTTTTAAATTAACAAATAATATAAAACACATTTATTGGTATAGTTGAATCAAGGCCTCCTGTCTAAGAGAATTGTGGGTGATGCTCTGAATCTCATGTCATCCAAGGTTGGCAGCAAATAATAACCAAAAAAAACAAAAACTTTTGTACTCTGTATTGACTTGAATGGTACTTTTAATTGTAATACAAGTAATATTAATCCCTAAAGAGAAATGATTATGCTGTGTGTGCACCTGCGCTCACAACTCCATAACTGAAACATTAAGTGAGCAGCAGATGCTCATTATTTTTTGATTACTGCAGAACAAAAGTTGCTACTGTGTAAAGTAGCAGGTAGTGTCGGATGAAGAGAAGAGCTTTTATGTTTATTACACCAGAAAAATGAAGGTTCAGCCCCTGGCCCTGAGGGGAGCCAGTGCTGAAGCTAATGTTGAGGATCCACGGGGGCACACTCTTCCCCTCAGAGAGCGACCTGTTAGAAAGATTAAGATCCAGCAGCAGCTACAGGGAGATGGTCCCAGACCTGCCAGCTTAGACATCAGTCTCTGGGGACGGATGCTCAGAAAAGCAGAGCTAAAATCCCCAAAAAGCTGCCTTGCGCAGCTCTCCCGCTTCTCAAGGTGACTCCAAGATGTGCGGGGAGCTGTGGCAATGTCATCTTCTGTAGGCAAACTGGTGAGAGACCCGGAGTCCAGGTGGAAGACTTGAAATGGTGGGACTCCAAAACAGCGTTTCAAAGCACTTCATGACTATTGGTGTAAGTTCCACCAGTCAGTCCGATGACACCTGAGCTTCAAAGTAGAGAGAGGGTGGCTGCTAGTGAAGCATGAGCAGATAGTCTGAGATCAGATCTACGATGAAAGAGTTTAGTTTTTCGGGCAGCTTAATCACATCCACTTCAGCCCGATTTGTAACTGAGAGGACGTTGGTGTTCGTGTGAGTCACCGCTGCTGCTTGTGTGCAGGAGATCACCGCCTGTCGCTGCTGCTGGCTCAGGCTCTGGGCTCTCAGGACTGCCGGGACCTGTTGGCCCTTCAGCTCGCCGACTGGAACCGCATGCAGACCGACTGCTACCTGACCGAGGAGCGACTTCGCATCTTCACGCTGCTCGCTGGAAAACCTGTACGGTGCCTTCAGTCAAATAGTTGAAGCCATAAAACCATGACCACTGCTGAAATCTGACCAGCGAAGCGTCTCTCTGCAGGTTTGGCATTCATCTGACTCGGTGGTGAACGTGTGTTCGGAGCTCGACTGGAAACGTTGCGTGGCCCTCCACCTCTGGTTCATGTTGCCTCCAACTGCGTCCGTGGCCGACGCCCTCACTAAATATGAAGCCGCCTTTCAGGTGAGCTGCTTTCCGGCAGCAGTGTGCACGCCATTGTCTCTCCGTAGCTATGAACTGTTCCTCTCTGGTTCCTGCAGGGCTCAGTTGAGGGAGGAAAGTACTGCTGCGCCCCACTGCCTCCCTACCTGCAGGAGGAGGAGCCAGAAGATGAGGAAGAGGAGTCGAAACGGCCGCTATTTGACTTGTGCTTTCATCTGCTGAAACTCTACAGTGACAGGTACATCAGACCTTCCCTGACCACTGCAGGAACATGTGTTGAGCCTTGTTTTTTTGTATTTTTTGGCGGGGCTAGTGGATCTTCTCTCACAGAACTCTGTCGTCCTGCAGACACTACAGCCTGCAGCAGCTGCTGGACCCGCTGACGGTCACCTGGCAGCGCCTGGATTACCGGCTGAGCTGGCACCTGTGGGGCGTCCTGCAGGCGCTGAACTACAGCCACCTGAGCGCGTCGCGGCAGGGACTCCTCCACGCCAGCTATGCCGCTCAGCTGGAGAGCGCCGGCCTCTGGCACATGGCCGTGTTCATCCTGCTGCACATCCCCAACCACGCGTACGCTCATGTTTTTGTGTTCAGTTACAGCTGCACCTGATGGTCACTTTAGTTGTCAAGGATTCTAACGATTATTTTATCGGGTTATCAATGAATTGGTCACATTTAAAATTAATATAACTTCTGGACCAGGCTGCAAGTATTTTGAGATTAATATGATAAACAAGTGTGGAGGCTGAGGTGTTTTTAAAAAAAAAAAAACCTGGAGCTGAGGGAACTCATTTGTCACCTTTACTATCCTGCTTTTTAGTTCCAATGGAGACGTTTTTATACTTTGTAAAGAATTGTTAATCTCTCCTGATGTTCCACTTATTCCCTGATCTTCATCTGTCGTCCCTCCTCTTCTGTGTTTTCAGTCAGCGCGAGCGGGCCATCAGGGAGGTGCTGACCTTGCACTGCCCCCTGCACGACACAGACCAGTCCGTGCAGCGTGAGCGTTTCCTGACCGAGAGGCTGCTGATCCCAGAGACGTGGATCCATGAGGCCAAGGCCACCCGAGCCCATCGCCACGGTGACAGACACCAGCAGGCCCTGCACCTGTACCGGGCCGGACACTGGAGCCAGTGCCACCGGCTGCTGATCCGCCATCTGGCCTCAGGTGCAGTCTCACTCCTCACGCCGGACAACGTATTAATAACCAGAAAATAGAGAATGTGCTTATTAGGGCTGCAACAACAAATCGATAAAAATCGATTATTAAAAGCGTTGGCAACGAATTCCATTATCGATTTGTCGTGTCACGCGATTATTACGTCACTCACTAAAGACTGATTTATGGTTCCGCGTTAAATCGACGCAGTAGCCTACGGCGTAGGCTCTGCGTTGGTGTAACGCGGAACCATAAATCAGCCTTAAGTCGCGGAGCTGAAGTTGAGGTATTTCACCCGGACTACATTTAATGCGGCACAGCGTGCTGATTCCGCGCACGTAAAAGAAGAAAGAGGGCGCGGATTTGTTTGGTTTTTGTAACATGCCATGCTCAGGCAGGAGACACATGTAGCTCAGTGGTTAACTTTTATTTTTAATCGACGCTATATTCTTGTGGTCCGTTCTCCTATATGTTCCCCCTCTAACCCGGTACATACATAGGTTCCTCTAAACATCTGTTCCCGCTACAGTTTTAACTAAAAGAAAATGTGCTCCAATACAGCAGGTCTGATCATTTTATTTTGAACACTGCCAAAACTCAAAATCTTATAAAGACTTTAACTTAAAACTTAACTAGAACTTAAAATTTGCTTGACACAAATGAAAGTTCAATTGAAACACGTGGGAAAAACACCTAACCTTTTAAATGATGTGTGTTATCAGGTGTAATGGCATTTTTATGTTAGAAATAAGAAAAATTCTTGGTAAGATCCTTAGTTTTTTGAGTGAAGGCAGTGAGAGAACAAATTGTAATGTTCAAACAAATCCTGTTTCTGATTTGTATTTTTCTTTATTTTTTATCATTTATTTATTGTTCTGACAGCTCAGGTCCCTTTTTAAACAAAGTATACCTCTTTTGTGCACTTTATTTTTATATATTTTGCAGATGTAAAGCATACATGTGTACGTTTTCTGTGTTAGTATATTTAGTTGTTTTTTTTTAATCAATACTTTTAAAGCTCAGGGATGTTCAAGGAGCAACCTGTGAACTTTCTGAAGATTATCTGCACTGTGAATTTGCACTGTCAGTTCTGTTTTCGAATGGTTGGTATTTAATGCTCTTTTGTTTTGTTTTTTTATCCGATTCATCGATTAATCGAAAAAATAATCGACAGATTAATTTATTATTAAAATAATCGTTGGTTGCAGCCCTAGTGCTTATCTATACTTTTATGAGTTAAACTCTGCAGCTGCACAGCTCGATCTGACTGTGAAGGTTTGTCGTTTGTTCGTCCTGCAGACTGCATCATCAACGACAACCACGATTACCTTCTGGAGTTCCTGGAGGGTCTGGCGGTTCCTGAACACAGCGCCACCATCCAGGACTGGGACACCGCTGGGAGGGTTTACCTGGACTACATCAGGGTCATAAAGACCCTGCAGGACATCCAGCAGGTTAGTGTCCACTCCTGCACCTCAGACCTGGTTTGTAGCCTCCAACATGGTGACAGAATGGCATCGTAGAGAAAGAAATGGAGCAAGTAGTGCTTTCAGATGTGATCAAACGTCTTTTGAAATTGTTTTTTGGATGTTTTATGCTTTTCTTCTGAAGAACTCAGACTCCTCTAGTGGCCAGACTAAAGATGCACATGTGAACTTCTGAAACACGTCAAGCTTTTACAGAGGACTTTAGGCTACGCTCAAAAGAGTCCATATTTGTTACAACGTAGATTATCAGAACAAAACTCATTCACACCAGTTTTTCATTTTACAATACCACCTTAAATTAAAACCTAATTTTGTACATTTCCGGTCTACATTTTATTTTACTGTTTATACTTTTTATTGTTTATACATTTCATTTTATTTTATCTCTTTATATATTTGTTTTTATATTTGTATTGTGTTGCACCAATCCCCATAACAATTTCCTCGTGTGAAAACTTGGCAATAAACCCTTTTCTGATTCTGATTAAACCCATGTTGCTTGGCCGTCCAGGCTCGTTGTTTCCAAGTAAGAACAGGCTGAACTCAGCTGGAAACTACCTTAACTGCAGATTTTCTGATGACTGAGCGGCTTTATTGAATCCACAGTTTAACTAGATAACAGCTGTTGCAAAGGACGATGTCACCAGCCACTTTGATGGAATGACGGGTTGGGTTTTAACGTCAGGTCTCATGTTGGTTCCCATCTCAGATAGAGAGTGCTGGTTACGAGCTGGAGCGTCTCTACACTGACGTGACGTCGCTCTGCAGCAGAATCGAGCTCCTGCCCTGCAGCACTGCCAGAGACCGCCTCGCCCAGTCAGGTGAGCATCATCCACACTTCTGAAGATACAAATCTGTCCTCTGATTGGCTGAAAATCAAATGGAACTTTCTGACCAAAGTAGTCCAGACCCTCATCCCTCCACCACCGTGCTTGACAACGGGTCTGAGGGGCCCCCAAACTTTTTGCAAGCATTAATTTTTTTCATTTATTCATTCATACCCCCCACTTTGGGAACCACTGCCATAAACAATGAAACACCTTCCTTCTCGCTGCGTATTTGGAAATGTCCTGCCTAGGGCTGTTTGATTTTGCCCAAAAATAAAATCTCTTTTTTTTCTCTCAAAATCCGATTTTCGATTACGATTATTTTGTGAATTGACAAAAGGAAAAGAAATGATTTCAAATATGCTGTTTTTTTATTGAACATTTGCCCCATTGGACTTTAAGTGCAAACTTTGCTCTTATTAAACCAAAAAGGAATGAATAAAGTGCAAAACTCTGTAAAATAAGTTGAAAAAAAGTTTTAAAAAATATAATAAAATATAAAGTTTTATCTCTGGGAAAAAAAATCAAGGAACACGAGCCGGTCTACCCGGTGGCATGTTCCAACGCCCCCTCCTACACTAAAGAGCCTCTCCGATAGGGCACTTGTCGCAGGTATTGAGAGGTATTTCCATCAATCATTAATATGTGTGCAGACAAGGTAAAAAGAAAAAAAAAAAAAGTGAAAAATCGATTTTACGATTTTCACGTTTTAACATCGTT
The DNA here is from genome assembly GCF_033807715.1 of Cololabis saira. Taxonomy (NCBI): domain Eukaryota; kingdom Metazoa; phylum Chordata; class Actinopteri; order Beloniformes; family Belonidae; genus Cololabis; species Cololabis saira. The sequence goes on from NC_084600.1 coordinate 31,885,586, forward strand.
CTAATTACATAATCGCGATTACGATTTAAAATCGATTAATCGAACAGCCCTAGTCCTGCCCATAGAATCGATCAGCGCTGCTACCGTGAGACTTTCTCTCTTGGGTTTGTGCTGATGTCAGATTGTTGCAGCTGCAGAAGAAAACATGACCTAACTGAGCCCTCCCTCTGCTCCTCCTCCCTCTGCAGAGATGGCGAAGCGCGTGGCCAACATCCTGCGCGTGGTCCTGAGCCTTCAGCAGGGTGACACAGCGGCATCAGACTCCCTCAGCATCCCGCTCGCCCAGCTGGCGCCGCACATCAGCCGCCTGCCGATGCCGGAGGACTACACACTGGAAGAGCTGCGAGGGCTCACTCAGTCGTACCTGCGGCAGCTTATCGTTAGCCAATGACAGCACAGTGGGAGGTGCCGTTACAACTGTGGGGACAGTAGTGTTCTGGAAAAACTGAAAACTTTGCTCTGCTTCCCAGAATTGATCCCATCCAGTCAAATGTTACCTACCTGAAAGTCAAACATCCCTACCTGGACGTCAAAAGCAAAATTTTAACACGTAAAACTATTTAAATGTTTGATCTTAGCTCATCCGTGTCAGTTCTCTGCTGATCTGGTGTGTTTTGGCCCCGCGAGCAGACTGGTCTTTAGTTTAACTTGTTAAGCTAAACACTTTTGACGCTGGGATGATGTAGCGTGAGTAGCAGGTGTTTCGCGGCGGTCTGCAGGGGAGCTTTTCCGTCTTGATCGCAGTCATCCTGTTGGCTCGCGTGCAAACTGAACGAGGTTTCCAGATGTTTTAAACTTCAGAATCAGGATTCATGTGGATTTTGCAGGAAATTCAGGAGCAGAAAATGAAACCAGCTCAGAATTTCTTTCAAAATATTTCCAGCGTAAATGACTTTCTGATGAAACAATCGGAACTTGAATTATTGGGTTTCTACGCAGAAGAACGTCGCAGGTCCGCGCTGACGCCTGGTTTTCTTTAAGTATTCCGTTTATGAGAATAAAGACTGTCTGAGACACTGCAGACACCAAGTGGCTTTTTTGGGGGACAACCCAGAAAGATTCAACATTTAGAGTGTAAAAGCCCCCTTATTTTTGTACATTTTTGGTGTTTCTGTTTTGGGTCTGAATGTAAATCAAAGGTGTTTGTGGGAACGCGTTTCTTTGTTGGCACTTGTTCGACTTTTCCAAAACAAGGTGTTAAACAGGGATTCATGTCTCGAATATTCAGGGAACTTGATGTCTGTTTTAATCTCAACGAGATGGATGCGAAGTCTTTTCAAACTAAACATTCCCTTCTGGAATGTTGGTCGTCGTTTTTAGTTGCAGATTAATTCGATAAATTCAATTTCTTTATTTCTGAATACAGATCTGTGTGTGTGTGTGTGTGTGTGTGTGTGTGTGTGTGCGTGTGTGTGTGTGTGTGTGCGCGCTCGTGTGTGCATGTTTTCATTGTGGTTTTGTTTATATTTTTTAATAAAGTCAATTAGAAATAAACTGGTGTTTTTAATATTTTGTATTGGTTCAAACTCAACAATCTGATCCCAAATGCACAATTGGTGTTTTTTTTTGTTGTTTTTTTTCAATTGGAGCAATTGACGAAGTTGAGAAGATCTGTTACGGGAAGGATGTTCACCAAACTGAGTTTTAAAAATATCTCAGTCTTAACAAACTCAGAGTTAAGAAAAACTGACTTAAACTTAGGTCCAAGGCCCCAGGATTGAACCTTGGGGAACTCCACATGTGATAATTGTCTGCCAGGTGTAAAGTACTTCCTGTTCTCTAAGTATGTTTTGAACCACATTAGTACAGTTCGGGTAAAGACCCGACCAGTTCTCCACTAGTTAGAGAAAAATAGTGTTAATTATATCAAATGCAGCACTGAGATCCAGTAAAACGGAGACTGACATATGACGTTTAACACTTGGGTGTCAGAGCTGTGGTGCTGTCTAAAACCTGACTGGAAGGCATCATAGGAGTTATTTTGTGTTTTTAAAAAGTAATTAAGCTGTTGGCAAATTTGCCACGGAGACGGGAGGGTTTGTTAGCCTGTCAACTGTTGCAAATGAGGCCCGACCATTATGACTGCTTTTAGTGATGATGCCAGAGAAGCAGGATGAAGCAACCGCCGGTAACACCGGCCTTGGCCAACTCGCTCCCAGGTTCTCTGACATCCCCCTGAGTAATCAGTGTACTTGGACAAGAGTTGTTTAATTTTGAAGTTGACAAGGGGAAACAAAAGGAAACCGTCAGGAGGAACACAACACAATGAGGGGACAAAAGACATAGGCCCTGTCCCAATACTCGCCCTACCCCTGGTTTTCATCCCTACCCCTAAATTTTGCGCGTTCCCGTGAGGGTAGTGGTGTCCCAATACTAGGGGTAGTGAAGAAAAGTAGTGTATTGGCTATGAATCTGTCCCCACGGAGCGAGTGTTTTCCAATGCTCACTAGCTGATCTAGGGACAAAAAAATTTCCCTGAATGCGTTTCGTCGTCATTTGCGGACTGAATCAAAAAAAAAACCCATGGCGGACATTTATTTTTTAGTCAATAAAATCAATATTTTGAGTTATAATATTATAGTTAGAATAATATTCACTCAGTGAATTTACACAATCACTCGTTTGCCGAAGATCACGCCAGAATAAAGGCTGATTTATGGTTCCACGTTACACCAACGCAGAGCCTATGCCGTAGGCTACACCGTAGCTCTGCGTCGATGTTACGCGGCGACGCACGCCGTACCCTACGCCGTAGGCTCTGCGTCAATTTAACGTGGACCCATAAATCAGCTCCTTAGCCGGCAGGCAGAAAGCTCGAAATTTTCGGAGCAAATTTCTTAACAGGCGTAGCTACAACTGTTAGATTTCATCTATTAAACCAACATTTATTATTAAATGCTTTATTTCAGCCAGCGGTAATTCTCAACAGAGCTGCAGGTTTCTGACCCAGGACGACGGTGCAGGTTGACCTGGCGATCACGTCTGTACTCCGGCTTTGGCTCTCAGCTTCCTGATTAGTGGTGGTGCTGAAAGTAGTAGTAGTGGGAGTATTGGGACAGGCCCCTGAGAAGATTTCAAGTGCCCTAAAATCTGTCCCTTCTTTTTTAGGGGTAGTGATAGTGAGGGGAGGCTAGTGGAAGAAAGTAAGGGGTGTATTGGGATTGGGCCAAAATACCAAATGACAGCAAGGACACGTGAACGCTAGCAACCAAACTAACCACGGAGCTATAGAAGCTATTCACGTTAATATAATTGCCATCGGATTATTAAAGAAGGAACTTGCTGACTTCAGAGAAGAAGTTACCCAGAAGCTGAACACAGTTGGCTCCATTTCAGAAATGGAAGTTACTCATGTACCAGATGTTCTTTAGCCTTGTTCAGGCCAGTTACGGAGGCTGAAGTGTCAGTACATGCTTTATGGGTGATCGCTATCAATGTGAACGGGTCACATAATCCAATGAAGAGACAAAAGTTAATGGCAAAAAATGAAAAAAAAAGTTATATTCTTGCAGGAAAACCAGGATTTAGCATTTGTGAGGGAGTCGATGAGTCGTCACATAGCTAGGTGACGACAGCATAACGGTGGAAGTTGATGTTGAGTTTAGTAGCAGTAAATAAATGATGAAAAGAAGCGGACCACGGACAGAACCCTGGGCAACACCTGTGGTCACTGGAAAAGAGTGTGAAATTAAGTTTTTCATCTGTATGAACTGCATGTGGCTAGAAAGGTTTGATTTAAACCAGTTGAGGGATGTTTCACTTATTTTGATAGATGATAGTCCGTCAAGGAGGATCCTGTGTGAGAAGGATGAGTTTGGAAAGAAGTCCAGAATCAGAAGCCATGAGGAGATCACTGGTAATTTGGAGCAGGGCTGTCTCTGCTAAGGTAAGGATAGAAACTGGACTGGAATTATGTTTAAATGTATGTTTTTATATAAAAACTTATAACAAAAAGTAGGGAAATGTGTGCTAGGTTTCTCTCTTGTAACAATGCATCTTGGCAATAAATCTTATACTGTTGTAAAGCCTGTTTATTCCCCTTTTACATTGTGACACATTTGTAAGGAACATGCAGCTTTGGGAGGAGCAGCAGAGCTGAGTATGTGGGTTGTACCCATGAAAAATTAACCAAATCTCTGCCAATGCCAAACAACTTTGACTCTTCTTTGGTTTTTGGTGGATTGGATGAATTAAGTTTGAAGAAACAACACTTATTGTCAATTTAACGATTGATCCATTTAACAAACAGGAGCCTCGGTAGCGTGTGGAAGAACCAGCACAGCCACAACAGCCTGGGATCACCTCCTCAAGCTGGTCACACTGCTGTGGGTGACAACCCCTTCTCCAACCAGGATTGGTCAGAAATCAGCCAACCTGGTTGTGTTGGTCTCTCTGGCATGAACAGCACGCCCAAGCTGATCCACAAGTGTTCAATGGGGTTGAGGTCAGGACTACTGGCAGGCCACCATCCTCTCCACTCCCAGGTTCTGGAGAAGTCTCTGATAAAGCTGCTCTGAGAGGGCGAGTGTTGTCGTCTTGGAGGATAGAGTTCGGTCCCAGATTGAGGAGATATGGGATTGCCACCGGTTGGAGAATCTCATCTCCCTATCTCACTGCATTAATATTACCTCTAATGATGACGAGTCCGTGTTTCCAGGGAGGGAGATGCCGCCCCAAACCATCACACTGCCTCTAAAAGATGTCAGCGTTCTCCACGTCTTCTCCACACTTTGACCCTACGATCCAACTGCCGTAGACAGAATCTGGACTCATCACTGAACATTACGTTCCTACACATGTTCAGGTTCCATTGCACGTGCAAGACACCAGCGCAAGAGTCAATAGCAACAGCAAAGGTTGTTTGGTGCTGTCCTGTGTCAGAAAGCCTGGTCTCAGGTCATGGTCCTCTAACGGGATAACGACCCAAAACACACAACTAGAACCACTCGTAAACAAACACTGGACTATTCTGAAGTGGCCTCCTATGAGTCCTGATCTACATCCTGATGAACATCTGTGGAAACATCTGGAACCTGCAGTCTGGAGAAGAAACCTTCAAACCTGAGACATCTGGAGACGGTTGTCCATGAGGACCAGAGCACCTGTCCATTAATCCAGGCCGTCCACGTTGTAATGATAGGTGCTTTTTATTATTTTACTTCTCTTCTTATCATTTCATTTGTTATTTACTGTTTAATTGTATCTTACTGCTTTTAATGTTGATGTAAAGCACTTTGAATTACCTTGTGTTGAATTGTGCTATACAAATAAACTTGCCTTGTCTAACAAATGTATTACCCACAGGTGGCAGTATAGCATCGGTAGGCGACTTGAAGAGTGTATGTTGATACAGGTACAGTAGCCATGTAGAAGGGGTGGTGAACGGCGTGTAGTGATCAAAGATGAATTCATCTCACTCCAAAAGTTAAAACACAAACAATAGTTTAATTAAAAAACATATTAAGACAACAAAGGACCAATAATCAGGAGAATCACAGATTTATTTCAGTCAGAAAATTCAAGATTAAAATGTTAGTGGTCCCAAAAAAAAAACAAAGAAACCATGATGTTTTGGACGTACAGGTTATGAAAAAATCCAGGCCTTAGATGGGACTCACTTCAGAAACGCAGTCAAGGGGGAGTTGCGAGAGAATACAGTGACCACAGTGCTCACCGCAGCACAGAGAAATAGAAGAGTTACGGACTGTGGTGCTCCAAAAGCAGAAAATGAGACCTTTAACAAAAGAAACGGGAGAAAAACTGAAGCCACCCGACTGCTTTTATTACTATTGGGCAGCTTTAAGCTTCAGTATCTTGTTTCCACGTATTTTTGCTTCCAGAGAAACGGGAATTTTTTCCAGGAGCTCCACTTCAATGTCGCCGCTCAGTTTGATGCCCAACGCTTCAGCTAGCACCGAAGTATTCACCTCAAACACCTCCACCTGGTTGTTGATCTGTGCTTCCACCTCGCTGTTTACTTTTCCGGCTTTCACGAAGCCGATAATCTCCATGGTAACCGTCTGGTCAGAAGCACTTTGCACCTACAGGAAGAAGAGAGATCAAAATGAGCTGAGAATCTAAAAAAATAAATGCTTCCTCGAGAAGTTTTAGATGAGCCTTGGACCTGTCCTCCCTCTCCCCAACCACCTCCTTGAGGGGAGTTGTTTTTTGGCCCAGCTGACCGTACAGCCCAACAGACCAGTCCAAGCCTGCACTACTGCAGATGCACCACCCCCCTCCCACAAGATTTAGGAACACAATAAATCGGTAAAAAAAATGGTGATCTCAGTTCACACCTGCATGCAATTTCCTTTCTATTCAACAACGATTATTCTGTATTTTAGAAAGGCTCCTGTATTTAAAGAAACAATCCTATTTTCTTCCAAGTTTCCTTGAAGTTTCCCAAATGCTCCTCAAGCACCGCAGAGCTGCATCGTTGTTGCCTCCTCCCTCGACCCGTGACAAGGCGCCTTTACATCCCGTGATCACTGGCGGAGCAAGCAAATATCGGGAACCATTTTCTTTTTATCCTGCTTCTGTACCATATGGGATGAAAATAAAACCAGAAATTGGTCATTTGAGAGAGTTTAACACCTTTTTTAACACCTTGTTTAACACCTTGTTGCTGTTCTTGGTACGAGATCGAAAGCTGCTGAGAGAAAAACGTTCTCATTAGATCCAAGTGCTCAGCAGCTGGAGAAAGAGCTAGAAGTCAAGATGGAAGATGTTAAGGCTCAGGTGTTTTGTGTTTAAAAGATGTAGTCTTGGCCGAGTCTGCAATAATCAGGTTTTACTTAAAAACTAAATTTCCAGAAGAGTTGGCCAATTTAGAAAGAGGCAAATGTGTAAGGAAGAAAGTCATCTCTACAAGCTTATCCCGATCCCAAATGATGGTCTTATTAAGGTTGGGGGGCAGCTTAGTAGAGCAACCACGCCAATTGGAATAAAACATCCACCGTATTTTCACAACCATTAGGCGCATATAAACGTCTTTTTTTTTTTTTTTTAAATGTGCGGCACGCCCAATGGAATGTGTGTTGTCGGGCGCTCTCACCGCGGCTCCCTCGGGAGCGCTTTGAGAAACACCGTGTGTTCCGGAGGAACCGCCGCCCGAGCGGCAGCCGACACGTCCCCGCGGGCGGGGAGGTCGGCCTGCCCGGCGGCGGGCTCCGTCGTTTACTGTTGTGCTGATGGAGACCACAGTTTCACAAAGAGAAGAAGGCAGAGCAGAGCCGGGCAAGTTACGCCACAGTTTGCGGATGGATTGTAGATGCGTGGGCTAACGTGTCTGCTGGCACTGTTGTTCAGCTTTCGCAAAAGCCGGCATTATTTCCGAGGGGCCGCACGGCACGGAAAGTGACTCTGACAGCGAAGAAAGTGGAACAGTTGTCAGGACTCAGCCCGCCGGGCTTCATCCGCAGCCCGATCGGGCCAGTGGCCAGAGAGCTGCGCCCCCGGCTCGTGCCGACGCGCTGAGCAGTTCTCCTGGTCTCAGCCCGACGGTCTGAGTCCTGACAACTGTTGCATATTTGATTTAGCGCAGCTGTTTAATTCAGAACCGGAGGATGAGGACTTTGATGGGTTTGATTAATGACGCTTGTTTTAATTTTTTATTATTCATTGGTGATTTAAAAAATGTTAGTACTTTGTAATAAATACTTAGATAAAGCACAATCAAACTCAGTTTTGCTCCCGCTCTATTTTTAATTACGCACACTTGTATGCTTGTGTGTGTGTGTGTGTGTAGACAGCGCCTTTTCGTTCACTGCGCCATGTGTGTGTTTTAAATACAGAAATGGCAAACATAACTGAGGCTGCGCCTTTCCACACGGCGCGCCGTATGGTCGCGAAAATACGGCAGTTACATTGGCTAAAGATCTACACATCTCTGCAACACAACCTAGTGCTTGTGTTGCCATCAGAAAGGTTTTGGCAAAATGTTTCATCTGTCAGATTATCTGCTGCACCGGGACAGTGAAAAATGGCTGACCTTCCACAAAACAGAATAACTCCTGATGAATCCCCTTTCACTTGAGTTGGTTTGGACTGTTTTGGACTGTTTGAAGTTAAGCACGGATGAGCTACGGTCAAGAGTCATCGTTACCACTAGGTTTGTTCGACAAGGAAGATGTTTATGCACGTCGTCGCTGGAAGCAAATGCAGTATATGTCAAATTTGTTCTGGAAACTCTGGGTGAAAGCATATCTTCTTTGTATGAGCCATATTAATTTTGTATTATTTTAATGTAATTCTGCCCCATGCCACTAGGGGGCTGTATTTGCTGTGTGTATTTGCTGTATTTGCCGGCTCAGCCGAGTCATCCCACTTAACCTGGGGAAACCCAAGGATAGGTGTTGCTGATTTGAGAAGCAAACAGTTTGACTGTGCCTAGTGTGTCTAGTGTGTGCTTATGTGTTTTAGATGTGAGCAATCCGGTTTGTTGTTTTCGGCATATATTATGAGTTACGGTTAGGAAAAATAAACCTGCGAAGCAACTGTGAATCAACTAGAACCTTTCATCTGATATGTTCGGAGCGCACCGGGTGCACGTCTAAACAAAATCCTCCGTATTAGCAACCAGTACTAGACTTCGTTTAGGACTTAGTCTGTACATTCTTGGACTTGAGGAGCGGCAAAAGTAGAACCCTGCAAGAAGAAACTTGATTGCAGGAGATCTTATGGTACCAGAACCATAAGATCTCCTGCAATCAAGTTTCTTCTTCATCCACCAGAGGATGACATGGCACCCCGTCATGCTTGAATTACAGGAGGGATTGTGAATACTGTTCAGGACAAAACTGGACTTGTACGAAGCGTTCGAAGCAAAACTAAAACCAGTTGTTTGGGCCGATTGATAACTAAAGTCTGCCTTCTATGGGAAGCGGAGGGGCAGTGAAGACTTGGATAAATTGTATGTGTATATAAATTTGAATCGTCTTATTTTGACATTTTCATCAATGCATTTTGTGGACTTTGATTGAACTTTAAAGGTATTGTGACATAATTTTTAACATGCTTTTAACACTATTAAAAGTCTTGGCCAACATCCCTCAAATGTGTCTAAAAAAGTGTAACAAGAAAAACTTCACTCTAGTTCTCTTTTCCTGGCTGTTTATTACAGTGTTTTTTTGCGCCGTGAAAAATGCTTCCTTTCCCCCCTTTCCTGTCAATCATTGCTCCGCTCCTCCTCCAAACCTCCTCCTCCTCCAGCCATACGCTCACAGCGGCGTCGGAGCGACAGGCGAAGCATGCACGGAAAAGCAGGAGGGCGAACCACAGCAAACAATCATAAAAATAAAGGCATGCAAGCACCACTGTCCCCTTATCTTAAGTCCAGTCAGTGGCCGCGGGTCTTCTTAGCAGTTTTCCTCCGGTGATGAGAACAGAAGAGGCTCTAAACTGCTCCGTGTTAAGCCTCATTTATGGTTCCGCGTTAAATCGACGTAGAGCCTACGCCGTAGGGTTCAGCGTATGGTGCGCGTCGCCGCGTAACCCTACCCCGTAGGCTCTGCGTCGGTGTAACGCGGAACCATAAATCAGCCTTTATGGTGCGCTGGAGAGGAGAGGAGACAGGGAGCTGGGTGGAGGGGGCGGTGATTTAGCAGATCGTTACGTAACGATCCGCCACCAAACCACATGCGCCGTTTTTGCACAGTTATGCGGAAAATCCCAGAAAGCACACAATACACTGAATGTTAAAAGTTCGTTGTTTTTTGGGTGTAATTGATGTCAAGACACCCAACAAAACACAAAAAATCAAGAAAAATGTGTTTTTCATGTCACAATCCCTTTAAAGTTAATTTTGTATTTTTTTGTCTTCTACAGTGGTGGTGGTGAATTGTTGTTGTAATGAAATAATTTAGGACCAGAATGTAGGAGCCATATTACCTTTTCCTTTTGGAAGAATTTGTCCCTGAAATGCTGCCCTATGTGGGCGTGGTGGCGCCTTGTTTGTGAGTGACACTTTGGGTGTGGTGGCATTCATTAGTTTGAGTGTTTGGTACCTGAATGTTGTGTGGGTGAGCAACTTTCTATTGACCGTTTAAACTTTTATACAAAGAAATGCCCTTGCACAGTGAGAAGAGATAATCTAGTAAAGTAAGTGTTGTTTCTTAACCAGTGAAATGGAGCAATAAAGACCAATGTCAGTAAAGTTATGACGCATTTTCAGTATTTACTCACATCTCAGCCTACTGCAGCGTTGGTAAGAGCCTTTTAAAAATATATGCCGCTATACAAGTTACCCATCCATCTTCTATACCGTTTTATGCTTTGCAGGGTCTGCGGGGCCGTTACAGGCGACAGGCAAGGGTACACCTGGACAGGTCGCCATTCTGTCGCAGGGGCACACGTTCGGGAGTCGAACCAGAAACCTTCTTGCTGTGAGGTGACAGTCTTAACCACTAAGCCACCATGCTGACAGTTATTTACAAGTTATATGGGATATATTACCTATAATGAAAATCACCTGACAACAAACAGCTCATGCAAGATTTTAAAAAGATTTTTTTTTTTTAAAGAAGTATATTTCAAATAGATAATTTAAGCATATAAAGTAAAAGCTACCTTGATAATTCTAGTGGAGTCAGTGGAGTTCAGGGACACAACGTCATTGTAGTCTTTGGTCTTGAGGTTGAGCACCCTGACGAAGTCTCCAACCGATGTTCCTCTGAGCTGCTGCATATTTTCATCCCACAAGGTGATCCAGATGGAACCAGTTTCATCTTCAAGTCTGAGCTTCTGGATAGTTATCTTCCTGCGTATGTTCTTCCGCTTGACCTTTCTGCACGAACCAATCTAAACAAACACAGACAACAGGAGTAAAAAGAACACTGGAAACAGTCCAACGCTTTCATTACATCATAGTCTGGATGTCCAAAAATCTTTTGCTTCCAAATTCCATTTTTTGGTCCCAAACACCTAAAGCCGGGTAATACACTGTGCAATTATCGGCTCGTTTTGAGCCGATTTTCCAGTCGTGCGACTTTTTTTTGATCGGGCCCGATTTTGACCCAATCGTTGCTCGTGACTCGTGCAGTGTACGTGGGGTAACGACGAGAGATTAACACCTCACGACGAGCTCCCGATCACGAATCGTGAGGTCGCAAGAAAATCAAGCATGTTTGAAATCCTGGTCGCTCCTCGTGAAGGAATCGCACAGTTGAAGCAGCTACGACCCGATTTACCTCATCCTTTCACAGAGAGCATGCGCAATCTCTGATGTCACGTCAAAAACTATTATTTGTAGTTTAAGTGTTGCAAATTCACATTACAAATCATGTTTTAATAGCAAAAAAAAGACCGCATTTCCACGTACGGTGCGGGTTGCCGCGTACCCTGCGCCGTAGCTCTGCGTTGGTGTAACGCGGAACAATAAATCAGCCTTCAGTGTGTGCGCTGTCTGCTGTAGGCCGTCAGGTCACCCACCTTTTAGTTTCATCTCGTTCCCACCTCCTGCGTGTAAATTCTTTTCACTTTAAAAAAAAGAGCTATTTATGTTAAGCATAGGATAAAAGTTTGAACTCGGATTTTTGGGAAGTATTTTCAAGATCGTTATTTTAATAGCGGGACTATTTCCAGCGGCGCCTGTGTCGAGGAGCGCTTCGGACGCGTCACGTGATCGCGCTGGACCAATAACAGCGGCCCCTGATGTAAACAAACCTGACGTCATACAATGTTGGCGCAACCTCGTCTTCCCAAATATGTAGAAAAATACAATATAATGAGCCGAAAAGTGCACAAAAATGACTAAAACCGTGTTATATGATGCCACAATGAAGATGAATTATAAACTAAAGTGAAATAATAAAAATCGCCCATAATGTGATTTCGTTTTTATCATTGTGCTGTAGTTCGGAACAACTCTTTTTTCTCTTCTCATTTTGCTGGGACGTCGGGTTCCTCCGCGAGACACAACTTTTGCGGTATGCGTTCATTGTTATGTCTAAAAATGATGCGCAGTGCACACCCAATCAGAAACGGTACAGATATTTTGGGATTTTTTAAATATATATATATATATATATATATATATATATATATATATATATATATATATATATATATAAAAAATAAAGGATCCCATAACCTTTGATCGGGTGGGCAGGACGCACGCTTGGGTGGACACAGCCCACCCCTGCCCTAGAACCGGCCTGGAGTTCCAGTACACAGAGGTCCGGCGGGAGGATTATGATCGTATAGTGTGAGCAGACGGGTCGCATCCGAGCATCGTCTCGTACAGTGTGAGAACATAAATCGTGGGGTGTGAACTTTTGAACTCCGCGATCTAGTCGTGCAGTGTGAGATGGGGCAGTCTCATACGATTCAAAATATCGCACAGTGTATGCCCGGCTTAAGGAAGGGATTAGATTGTACTGCGATGGCCTCTAGTGTAACTGTGAGAAACCTTGGTGTTGTTTTTGATCAGGATTTGTGGTTTAAACAGCATATTAATCAGGTTTATTAGACAGTGTTCTTGCATCTCCTTAATATTGCAAAGATTAGGAGTATCCTCTCCGATCCCTTCCTAAGGTGTTTGGGACCCTACAGTTTCAGTGGACTTTTCTGTATTAATTCTGCCCTGGACATGAGCTTAGAAGAATGAAAAAACTGGATACCGTCACACAGCCGGGACTCTGGACCGGTTGCTCCTTTTTATTGTCCCCCTATTGTCTGGACGTGGTGCTCACTTCTTCTACCTAACCCTACCCCCCCCTAAGGATCAGTGTCGTCAGATCTGAGGTCATGGCTGTCCAGCTTAGACTTAGGGCCCGATTTACTAAAGGTTTGCGTGCGTAAAAACCTGTGCAAACTTGACAGCACCCGCAAACCAAAGTGCCAGCTGATCTACTAACAGCGTGCAAAGACGACTGCGTCTCTGAAATGCGCAAAATTGCACACGCAATCCATTTAGTACTTTTGCCCTGATGAATAATCAATATGGGGCGTACCCGGCAGAAATCCTAAATACTGGGAGGGGAAGATGCAAATTGCTCCTTTTACCACGCGCAATGAGATTTACCAAGCCTGAAAGTAGTTGCGCGTATTGTGATTGCGTCTGTATTTAATACGTTCGAAAGGAAGGTGCTAATCTGCTGCTGCTGTTATTGTGGCAAGGAGGCGACATCCAAAATCAAAGAATACGCAGAGAGAGAGTCTTTATTCTGCTGCATGCTATTTTAAAAATGGTTGCACAAGTTTTATTAAAGGCCACTTTTTCTTTAGTTCTCCCCCTTATATCTTGCCACCTTCTTTTAATGTGCCCCCCTCCACTCGCCCACAAGCAGGCCAAGCCTTTGTGCCAAAACTTTGTATTTTATTGATTATTTATCTTATTGAACGTGAAATCATCCTTCGTAAATTACATTTAATTAAAACCCGTGCTTATTAATCACAAAACACAGGTTAAACATCATGACCAAATCCGCTCCGACCCGCTGTGTCAGGATCAGCGCAGAGACTGCAGCTTCGCCTGAATTATGGTTCTGCGTTAAATCGACGGCCATATGATGGTCCCGTCTGTCACACATTTACTGTCAGTGTTTGCTATAGGCCTATAATATATAATATTTGCAATATACTGTGGACATCTGAATAAAAACTTAACTCATAAATAGATGAATCAAAGCGCTCTCCAGCTCTGTGTCTGATTGTCTTTTTCTCCTCAGATCATGCCGAGCACCGCGGGGTCACGCAAACCCGACCAATTAAATACTAAAATAAAATTCAGTCCTGTGGCCCGTTTTTCTATTTCGTATTTTTGATCTGTGCCTAAAATTGAAATATGAAAAACCAGACGTTTTTCCGTTTTTTGTGTTACCAACTGCATTTATTCTATCGCAGGTTTTCTCCGATATTGCGTTTCTTTTGGTAATGTTTAAATTTCTTTGCTGTAGTTCATGAATGTGTTTATTTGCCTCTTCCACTAATATCAACTCCAACTCTTCAAATTTCATTTTGCGCTTGTGACTTGTGACTGTGCTTTCCATCCAGACTCTCCATGGCGCAGAGTTTGCGCTCGCAAACCTTAAGACACGCAACACCTCATTTAAATACTGCTGTTTGCACCTGTTATCAATTGCGCACGCAATCTTAGTTGATCACCCGCAAACCACACGCAAACAGCACGCGCAAACTTTTTCAGTGCACACGCAATTTAGTACTCTTTATTTAGGATCTTAGTAAATCGGGCCCTTAGTCTCTTGTCCTTTACACACTGAAATTTCTACTGATTCCTGGAATAGTTTAATGAAATGCAACATAGGAACAATATACAAAAGTCTTTAAATCCTTCTTTAAAGAATATTGTTAAAAGATTTTCCCACACTTAAATTAACAAAGTGGAGGTCTTCTGCCCATCTGTGGTTCTTAAAGATTAGGCCTTTCACGGATACTGGTTTTGTGCCAAATTGTCATTACAACCACCTGTTTAAAATAACCGTTTTTCTTCATTCACCTCCTTGTTAACACAATTTCTTGTGAAAAACTTTTCTATTTGGGAATTTACTGCTTAAGGTCTGAAGGAAACATACCTCCTTCACGGTCCCTTCAACGCTGACTCCAGTGTTGTCGTCAGAGGTTATCAGTTCTCGATGGAACAAACTGGACTGTTGTAAATGATCACCTGGGCTTCCAGCTCCAAATCCTGGGGGATGTCCAACTTACCGGCCTTTGAATGGTTGGTGTTTTGGGTAACTTTCATGACAGCAGGCTTCTCATCCATGATGACATTTCTGAAGTTGTAGAAGTGACCTTCTTGAAAATCTTTAAAGCGCTCTTTCCCGTAAACCATCACTTTGACGTAGTCTGTCTCATCAGTGACTGCCAGTTGGTAGAAAAACTTCTTCACCTTTTCTTTTGTTTTGTACGTACGCAGACCAGATTTCTGCACAACTTTCCCAGCAATGACCTTTCGGTCAAGGTAACCGTTGATCTTCAAGTCTTTGATGCTTTGTCTCTGGACAAAGGGAAAGTTCCAGTAAATATCTAAACATGTGCACAACTCATTGTTTTGGGTACATGAAAGTAAAAAATTGTCTTTGATGATAAAGACTTGGATAACTTCACTCACCCAGCCTGGAATATTTATCTCCTGGAAAAGTAAAGATAACGTTATTAATGGAAGAAATGATAAGACTGAAGATACATTTAATTAGTAATTCATTCACAATATGGGTTGTGTGTCTGAGATTAGGAGGATCTTCCTTGAAAAACACTTTGCGTGGATGACAGCATGTTGCTAATCCCCAACTCCCCTGAGAGAACAGAGTTTACATAAAGAGTATTGGTAATTATGAAGGACAAGGATCAATTCTAGGACCCCTTCTCTTTCACCTGTGCATGCTCCCCCTCTTCCATATTCTCCAGCACTATGGGATTTGTTATCACAGCTACCGTAAAACTTCAAATAATGACGAGTCCCAATTTGCCGCCAGGTATAGCAAAATATCTTTTATATTAAACGCCCATTCCAAATAAAGGCCGGGTCAAACATGGTTTTTCTGGTAGCCAAAAAAATATTCTACTGTATGCAAATATAGCCTTTCTAAACACAAACAAATAACCTTAAACAAATTGAAAAGTGTGTGACTATTTATTTAATTTTAGAGGGACCTCAATGATGACGTGTTATGAAGTTGAGCGGCTTCTGTATCAAAAAGAAAGGCAAAAAAAAAGGAGGGGAAAAGAGGTGAGTTCGTAGTGTCTCGCTCTTTGCTTTTCCCCTCCTTTTTTCGCCTCTTTTCATTTAGCTTGTATACTTCACAAGCGTGCCAGACACTAGCGTGAGTCGTGGAAGATTATACAAAGAGAGTTGTATCAGACCAAAGCTGATGGCGAGAAGCCGTTCGCGGCTAGCGCTAGCTGGCTAGATCGAAGACGCACAATAAGATTTGGGTTGAATGGAGACACACAATTGAACGCAGGACCCTAATAAACGCTGATTTGAGAAATTAAGGCAAATAAACGCTTGGGCCTTTATTTGGTGTTCTACGGTATGCAGATGATACCCAGATCTATCTAGAAGTGTAGCGTAGCACTAAAAAACCAATAACCATGTGACAAATCTTGATGTGATAATAGATGATGGTCTTAACTGTGGACACTGCAAAGTATCTTTCTGTCATCTTAAAGCAGCACAATGTAACTTTTCCACCTTAATATCATATTTCCAGAGTCATTGTGATGGTACATCAACTTACAACAGGTTTAATGAACCTCTGTCATGATCTGAGGGGTCTGTATCGCCTTCACTGGCACTATGTAACTTTGAGATGCATGGTAGGAACCCTGCCACACTACTGGTAAAGCACTACCGCTTTTGTCCAAAGGAGCCGCCAAACTCAACAAAAGCTGAAAGTTACATAGTGCTGCTTTAAGAACAATCTGCACTGAGCTCATCAGAGCTTTGAAGGTTGTATAGAGCCATCTTGATTGCCATCCCCATGTAGCTCTGCATGTCTGGGTGAAGGGACAGGGACAAGGAGGCCTCTGCCTTTCTTAGCCTAATTTTGTCTCGTATAAATACAAAGTTATGTTGAAATGTACAGCAGTTAAAACTTTTGTTTTAAAACAGCTACCTTGTCAGTCTGGGGGCTCTTCATGCCATCTACGAAAAAACAGAAGAAAAACATGAGTTAGTGAGTTTCCATGTCACGGTTTCATTTCCTGTGCACCAGAGTACTCTTGAGACGAATTCGTCTGACAGCTAAAGCCTGTGACCTGTCAAGAAACCGCCACCGTAGTTACTGTTGTTAACTCAGACAATCAACCGGCGTTTAGTTTTTCTATGTGACTGCCTGTATGAAAACTTTGTCCATGATGTTTTACAAACATTTTTATTAAGTGTTCAGCTGTCAAATTAAATAGTTTTGTGTCTTAAATGTGTTTCTTTTTTCTTTCTTGAGAGTAAAACAAGTGAATAAACATCACCCAAGAATCCAGGGTCTATTTCTCCACCCGCTCTGGAGGCCAGTTTCTATGGAGTGAAACTTGACTCAAAACATTTGTGTGTGTGATTTGTCTGTGTGTATAATCTGATTTGTGCGTGCTACTTGATTTGTGCGTGCGGAACTTGCTCGAAGTTATGGACAAAACGATAATTACGAATTCAAAAAGCCTCCTACACACTCAAATCGTTAAATACGCATGTACGAATCGACTGATACACCCGCACAAAGCTATAGATATGCACAAATGGTTTTGAGACTCTTTTCAAGTCTCCAAGAAGGCTCACAGATTTGTCCGTACATGGTGTACTGATGGAAAGCTGGGTCATTTGAATATTCATCTGAGTCAAGCATTATTTCTCTGATACCCTCAGGTTGAAAAGAAAAGACAGTGTTTTTGAAAAATGGCCTGCAGGGGGGTCGTCCTGGGGGGCGTTCTGGCCTGGATGGTGGTGGAGCTCTGCACCACGGCTTCACCGCTATGGTGTGGACTCCTCTATCCGTCCGGGCCGGGATGGTCTCTGTGGAGGAACCCCTTGTAGCTGCCGGCCATGAGACCTCCTGGCGTGGATGGCTCCCTGTTACCGTTTCCTCACCTGGATCCTCAGTGCTTAACCATGTCTACACCGTGTGTCTGTGTGTGTAACTTGGGTGAATTGTGGTGTGCTTGTGTCTGTGTGTGTGTGTGTGTGCGGGGAGGGGGGGGGCAGGGCATTAATACGTTTTATGTCTGTTGATGTTTTTAAAAAGAGGCTCAAGACCCATCTCTTTAATCAGGCTTTTAACTGACTCATTTAACTCTTTTACATTTTTTATGCTCACCCCTATTTTTATTGGATCTTACTACTCTGTTTTATATTAATCTTTAGTTTATCCTGTTTTATCATATTTTATTTTCATTGTCTTATCTCAATGTTTTATCTAAATGTTTTAGTCGTTATTTATGGTCTATTTTATACATTCTACTGTCTTATTCTTTTAGTTTTTAATGTCTTGCTTTCTAGACATACTTTTAGGATTTTGTGTTATGTTATACTTTTTTAAACTCTTTTAGTGTATCTTATCCTGCTTTCTTGTAGCTTTTAGCTCCAGTGTTTCCTCATGGGGAGCCTCCATGCTGGGACTGGACTCTGGCCTGCAGGGGGGTCGTCCTGGGGGTGGTTCTGGCCTGGATGGTTGTGGAGCTTTGCACCACAGCTTCACCGCTGTGGTGTGGAGTCCTCTATCCGTCCGGGCCGGGATGGTCTCTGTGGGCCCCCCCCCTTGTAGCTGCGGGCTATGAGACCTCCTAGCGTGGACGGCTCCCTGTTACCGTTTCCTCACCTGGATCCTCTGTGCTCAGCCATGTCTACACCGCGTGTCTGCATGTGTGTGTCTGTGTGTGTAACTTGGGTGAATTGTAGTGTGCTTGTGTCTGTCTGTGTGTGTGTGCGGGGAGGGGGGCAGGGCATTCATACGTTTTAAGTTTATTTGTTTTATGTAAAGCACTTTGTGTTGCATTTTATGTATGAAAGGTGCTTTATAAATAAAGTTTGATTGGATTAGGTAAGAAAATAATCCTTTCCATATAGTGGGGAAAACACCTTTCATTAAGCATGCATTTAATATATGACATATCGGACCATAAACATAGTCAGCTGTCAGACTAAGGCTGCGTCCCAATACTCCCCCTCGCCCTCGTTTTCTTCACTAACCCTAACTTTTGCGCGTTCCCGTGAAGGTAGTGGTGTCCCAATTCCTCTTTTCACCTAGGGGGAGGGGGCATAACGAGGGCTAGGGGCTGAGAATAGCCCCTTCAAATCGAGGGATTTCAGATGCTGACTTGGCGAGCGAGGGGGTATGAAAATTTCCCAGAATGCTTTTGCTGTAGGCTCTGAGTCGATTTGACTCGCTGACCGAAGGCAAACAGGCAGACTCGTCTCAGAGAAATAGAGAGAAATAATCCTGTGACTCGTCAGATTTGTTTTGGATGTTTCTGATATAATAGTCTTCAGAAACCACAAAGTAATCCAGCTGTTATCTGGGTAATTTACACACTTTCAGATAAAGTTGCGGAAGATCACGCCAGAATAAAGGGATTTATGGTTCCGCGTTACACCAACACAGAGCCTACAGCGTAGGTTACGTACAATACGCCGTAGGCTCTGCGTCGATTTAACGCGGACCCAAACTCCGGAGCCGGCAGACAGAAATCTCTAAATTTCGGAGCAAATTTCTTAACAGGCTCCAGAGTTTCTCTGTTTCTCTCCCGGGGCGACGGAGCAGCTTGACCCGGCGGACACGTCTCTTCTCGGGCTGTGAGCTGAGGCTGCTCCCCGGGGGCGGCGGCTATTCTCATCGCCGAAAACATCGGGTCAAATTTCTTAACAGCCGTTATTTGGATAAACTGAGCCCCGGTTGCGGATCTTAAGGTTACCTTTATACCTGGAAAAAATATTAAAACTTAATAAATTGCCATATTAACAGCGCTACAGCTGAAATTAAAACAGCGTTTGGCTCTCAGCTTCCTGATCAGGTTAGGGATGAAAACGAGGGGGAGTAGGAGAAATGGGACAGGCACCTGGGCCAAGTGCCCTAGATCTCAAGTGCCCTAAAATCTCCCCCTTCTTTTTTAGGGGTTAGGGAAGAAAAGAAGTGCGAGTGGAGAAAAGAAGGGCGAGTGAAGAAAAGTAGGGGGAGTATTGAGATTGGGCCTAAACAGAGGTGTGTAGCATTTAAAGGCAACCAGAAGGATGTCAACAATATTAAAAGTTGCCTAAAAGTTTTAAACGAATGGGGAAAATATCCCCCGGTTCGTCTCTCATTATCTGGATGAACTGCCACCTGTGTCATTTAACAACCTGGACGTTTCCAACCTGCTGGGCAGAATTGAGCGCCTACACAACGAGGTGTCTGTACTAAGTCACGCGCTGAAACTTCAGGCAGATATCGGCGAGGATTTACGCATGGTGACTGCTATTATTGACAGCAGAGTTTCCGCAGTTGAGCGCAGTTTGGAACCGAGTTGTAGAGAGCAGGCTGTGCTGGGCGACGCTGAACCTCCCTGCTGCAGCGCGCAGAGGGACAACCCGGCAG
Source organism: Cololabis saira (assembly GCF_033807715.1). NCBI lineage: Eukaryota > Metazoa > Chordata > Actinopteri > Beloniformes > Belonidae > Cololabis > Cololabis saira. The sequence continues at coordinate 31,905,607 of NC_084600.1, forward strand.
GTGTGGATGATTTGGCGTTGGGAGAGGACGTGTGCTCCACCAGGTCTTCTTCTGCAGGAGACGGTACCCGTTCTGACCTGCCTACCGCATCTGGGATCATAAAGACCGGCGTGAGCCATGGTGGAGCTGCGGGCAGCTCACCTACTTGGTCTAAAGTTGTGAAACTTGGTCGACCGAAGAGGATTAATGCTGGAAACCAACCTGTCACCCCAAAACATTGCGCCGGTGTAGAACCCAAACGGCGGGCTTCTAAGCCGATCATCGGTACTGCTGCCCATGGGAATATAAAAGTGATCCGCACAAAGATGGTAAGAGTCTTCGCCACCAGATTTGCACCTGATCTAGATGCAGAGACAGTATCTGACCATCTAGCAACACAACTTGGTCGTGATGTTAAATGTGAGCGTATTGTCACTGCGAGCAAGAGATACAGCTCGTTTAAAGTGTGTGCGGAATGCAATGACGTTATGGAGATGTACAACCCAGAACTCTGGCCTGAAGGCTCTGTTGTGAGGCGTTTCTATGAACCACGCAAATCGGGAGAGTCAGGTGATGGCAGAGATAGGCTCGTTGCTGGTCCAAGTGTATTGTATGGTGCTACTGCAGCACAGCCCAACTAATACTGTATGCGGGTTGGCTCCTACAACTGCCGTGGCCTGCGACTGGGAAATAGTGAAGGAGACAAGTGTCGACGCTCTGTGGTGGACACTTTGTTGCAAAAATGTGACATTTTATGTTTGCAAGAAACTTTCTTGTCAAAGCAGGACCTGGGAAAACTGAACTCATTTAATGTTAATTTTCACGGGGCAGGTGAATCCACCACGGACCTATCCCTGGGAATAGTACGAGAAAGGATTGCAGGGGGGGTCGCCATCCTCTGGCACAAAAATCTGGACCCAGTGATAAATGTTATCCGACTTGAAGTTGACTGGTGTATCGCTGTGCAGATAAAGATCGGTCACAAGGAGTCTACTATCCTTAATGTATATACACCTTATGAGTCACTAGAAAATGAGGATGATTACCTGAATAGGCTTGCTTTTATCAACTCTTTTATCTCAGAGAATCACACTACCAGTGTTCATGTAGTGGGTGACTTGAATGCTGACATATCTGACAAAAAGTCCTTATTTGCCAAATTTTTGTTACAATTTTGTGATGATAACAATTTCTTTTTATCTTCTCAAATGCTATTACCGGCAGATAGCTTTACGTATGTTAGCGAGGCCTGGCATACAACATCATGGCTTGACCACTGTATCAGTACCGCTGATGCCCATGACATTCTAAGCTCTATAGAGATTGTCTATGAGGCATCAATATCTGACCATATTCCATTTATAATGACATTAGATTTTGACAGTCTTCCCGACCTATCTCAGGAGGTGAAATTTACTTGCAAGAACAAACTAGATTGGTCTAAACTTACAAATGTGAACAAGCTATTATATTATGGAAGAACTGATGCCCTGTTGCGTAAAGTTCATTTTCCAATTGATGCTATTTTATGTTCTGATGTGAACTGTCATGAAAGCTCTCACCGTGAGGATCTTTGTGCCTTGTATGAACATATTATGGGAGCTATATATGAGGCTAGCATACCGCTCTATACCTATGCTGATAAAAAATCCAGGGTAAGGCCAGGGTGGAGCAAGTATGTGGCTCATTATCATGCTGAAGCCAAGAATGCCTTTAGGGGCTGGGTCCATGCAGGAAGGCCCAGAGAGGGGCCTGCCCTTGACTTGAAAAAGTTCACCAATTCTAATTATAAATATGCAATTCGTTATGTTAATAAGCATGCACAACAAATCAGAGCGGATTCTATGGCAGAAAAGCTCCTTGATAAAGATGTCACTGGTTTCTGGAAGGAGGTGAGAGCTCTGAACACAAACACCACAACTTTACCAAGCACCGTAGAGGGGGTCTCTGGTTGTGATAACATAGCTGAACTGTGGAGGAAACATTACTCTACTCTATTTAATTGTCTTAAGAGAGACCCCTACATAGTAGGCAATGTTCCCTCTAAACTGCGGGCGTGCGCAATTGCGCACTGCCCGCATATTCTCAGCGCACAAGAAAACCTATCCAGCGCAGTGCTTTAAGTGGGCCGGTACGCACCGGTACGGAGTACCCCCACTTCTCAATATTAGCCTCTGGCGTACCGGGACCTTTTACAGCGTACCGGGACTTCTCATGAGCTCACAGTACTCTGTTCTCTCCTTGCGATTTGGCTACAGTGGCGTCGCAACGCGACTGCCCCTCGTGAGACGTTCACTCGTAAAGCCTGATTTATGGTTCCGCTCTAAATCGAGGCAAGGCCTACGCCGTAGGAAACGCGGCGACGCGCAACGTACGTGCGCAACGTACGTGCGCATCGCCGCGTACCCTACGGCGTAGGCTCTGCGTTGGTGTAACGCGGAACCATAAATCAGTTTACGGAGGTAACGCGAGTCGAGAGGAGGAGAAGTATTCAAGGATTTGGGGAATACAAGGAGCTGTGGGGATCCCGGACACGAGAAAGTCTGAAGCCTCTGCTAAAAGCTGTCCATACAATTGCTGTGTCTACCAGCAGTACTGGAGTTGAGGGGGGATGAGGGGAGATGGCATCCCCTCCTGAAATAAAAACGGTTCAAATCATCCCCCCTGTAAAACTGCCATCCCCCCTTTCCATCCCGTCATTTCATCAATGAATGTGGTTTTACTGCTATTTCAACATTTAGAGTCATCACCAGAAAAATAACACCAGAAAGATATGTTCTTTGACAATTTTCATCTGTTTCAAGTAAATTTTCACTTGAAATAAGTAGAAAAATCTGCCGGTGGGACAAGATTTTTTCTTCTTATTACAAGCAAAAAAAAATCTTGTTCCACTGGCAGATTTTTTTCTACTTATTTTAAGTGAAAATCTACTTGAAACAGGTGAAAATTGTTGTTTTTTCCAGTCTTGTTTTAAGTGTAATGAGATTTCTTTACTAAAATGAGACATTTTAACTAGAAATAAGACAAATATTTTTTGTCAAGATTTTGAGTTTTTGCAGTGATCCATTTTACTTATCCTGTGAAGGACAGAGTCATATTGCTAAGTTCAGAAAAGTGTTTTTTATTGTTGTGTTTTGATGTATTTGATGTAAGCCCAGTGGATATTTAAAGCTTACAGAAGGCTGCATTTAACTGCTGCTATGTCATTCCTGCAGTATTTCTGCAGGTGTTTTGGTCAGTGCTATTATTTGTAATATATTATATTATTTGTATTCAGCAGAAATTATCTGTCCCCATATGATAAAATCCACCACCCCCCCTGATTTTCTTTTACAACTCGAGTACCAGTGACTGGTACGGGTCTACCAGTGAATGTGAGCATTTTCTTGTGTACACATAATTTGTTGGAAAATTCAATAAAACAATTTTCTTTTTAAAAATCAGGATCTTGTCCTAGTATTTAAATATATCACTTAATCATCTGCTGTTACCCACCGCCTAATTTACCTGACATCAGTTGAATAAGGGGAGTACCGGAACTTATTTTGGTCCAAAGCAGGACTCTCACATACTGTATAACATCTACACATCCCATTTTTCAGATTTTTGTCTTTTTTTAAGTGGACCAAATTACTTATTTAAAAATAAAGCGTGCATATCTGATGTTGCTCACAGTAGTCCTCGGTTTGCTCAGATACATGAAAAATTAGAGGGAACATTGATAGTAGGTGAGATTGTAAATTCGGACACTATGCAAATCACAGCTAAGGAAGTGTTTCATGCCATCTCAGAGCTAGCTGATAATAAGGCTTGTGGTCCAGATGAAATGTCTGCAGAGCATTTTAAATTAGCAAGCCCGAGAGCAGCAGTTCTCCTTGCTATTTGTTTTACAGGCTTTATGTGTCATGGTGTATTACCAGACTCCATGTTGTCCGTTACCTTGGTACCTATCATCAAGGATAAAGTGGGCCGGGTGGGGTGTATGGATAATTATCGGCCAATTGCTCTAGCCAGTGTGTTGTCGAAGGTTTTTGAGAGAATATTACTTGACAGATTATCTGTATATCTATGCACCTCTGCCAACCAGTTTGGCTTTAAGGCTAAACATAGTACTGATTTATGTATTTATGCTCTGAAGGAGATGGTGGAAAATTACAGAAGACAGAATTCTACTGTACTCATTGGTTTCATAGATGCATCAAAAGCATTTGATCGCATAAATCATTCTAAATTGTTTTTAAAGTTACATCAGAGAGGAGTGCCTGGCACTTTTATAAGGATCCTGTCCTATTGGTACTCTAACCAGAGCATGCAGATCAAATGGGGAAATGCTGTCTCTGCTACATTTGGGACAAGTAATGGCGTTAGACAGGGGGGGCTTTTATCACTGTGCCTTTTTAATATTTACATGAATGATCTCTCAGACCAGTTAACTGTAAAACAGGTTGCATGGTTGGCAATGAACTTATTAATCATTTTATGTATGCCGATGATCTGGCAATTGTGTCACCTAGCAGTGCTGGGTTACAAGAACTTCTCAATATATGTTCTAATTATGGTGTACAATTTGATGTGAATTATAATGCTAAAAAGAGTTCTGTTCTTATTTGCAAAGTAAAAGGAGATAAGGACCTCACTTTTCCATCCTTTTACCTGTCAGGACAACTGCTTCCTGCTTGCTCTAAAATTAAATACCTGGGACACATCATCACTGATGACATGACAGATGATGAAGATATGAGTAGACAGCGCCGTATTTTATATATGCAGGCTAATTTGACCAGAAGATTTTCCTGGTGTTCAGAGAGGGTGAAAGTGGGTCTTTTTAGGGCTTACTGTACCCCTTTCTATACTGCACCCTTATGGATTAAATTTAAGAAGGCCAGCATCCATAAATTACAGGTTGCGTACAACGATTGTCTGCGTATTTTGCTTTGGAAACCAAGATGGTCTAGTGCAAGTGAACTCTTTTGTAAAGTACATGTTATCACTTTTCATGCACTTTTGAGGCGATTGATGTTCAAATTCATATGTCGACTTAATAGCTCTTGTAATGCCATTATTATGATGTTAACCAACCCAGTCCTCAGTGCTGTAAGATACCAGTCTGCTATGTGGAACCACTGGTATGACTGTCTTTTTTAAATATTGTTGTATGTTTGTTTGTCTTTTTTAATGGACCTGAGTCTAAATAAAAAGATTGATTGATTGACCTTACATTTAGGAATGTTTCTTTTCCTGGTAATTGCTATAACATGATGGTCACTAAAACCCAAAGAAGGAGAAACTGGTTTAGTGCAGAATTCAGGAATATTTGTGTAATATTGTTTATGCAAGTGGCGGAAATATGGCTAGCACTGTTAGTAAAGACTGGTTGGTTGAGAGATCATCTGAGAAAGATTAGAAGCATCAATTAATGATACTATCTTCTGTTTCATTGGACACCGATTTGCAAATCGGTCTATGTTCATATCCCCAAGTAAAAAAATATCACTATTCAAATCTGTAACTGGGTCAATTAATACACATAAATCATTCAAGTATTGCAGATCAGTCCCGAGAGGCCTATAGCAGCAGCCGATCAGCACCGGCTTAAGGTAAGGAAGATGCACTTTAAACCATAAAGATTCTAAACTACTTGAGATACACTCAGAGTTGCCGAAAAGTTAGTTTTGCTATATAATCCATGATTATCCCTGTCCCTTCTAAAAATATAATAGCCATCAATGGGGATCTCAGTGTCAAGAACAGAAGCATCCAGATGGGTCCCCAATTCAGCCTAGATATGAATGGTGTTTTCTGTAATCAAATAGTTAATTTCATGTAGCCTGCCTTATTTCTGATGTTGCAGACATTCAAATGTGCCATAACAAGACCCTTTGAAGCGGGAATGGTATGCTTATCATCAATGTTCTTACTGTTAATAAATTAAAAAAAAACAAATAAAATAAAACAAAAACGTAGTTCAGATCAGTCTATATGAGCTCAAGTTAAGGAGAACAGAGTCTCTAGCTCCAGCTCCTGGCCGTTGGTGCCTTTTTGATCCTTATACTTAATACTTGGTAAGAGGGATATACAATAAGCTTGTCATGTCGGATGTAAGCTATATCACCTCGTTTTCTTGCAGCTTTCATGGCTGGAATGAGTTCCCTCTGCTTTTGCCTGACAGCTTCAGTGTAGTCCTCATTCACATAGAAGTTAGCATTAGCCTTTCCTATAACAGCCATTTTGTCTTTGTCATAGCTGCAGCTATAGGACAAGACTAAAACAGTTCGTCTTAAAGATAGCTTTGTTGTAGATATGCTGCTATAGGCCTACAGTGCAGGGGGACACATGATCCACTGAGTGGTGCCCCTCACCCCTCGTCTGTTTCCTTTCTCTTATAAGTATCTTATAACCATCATTGTTCTCCATTCTTCCTGTAGTTTGTTGTTGGTCTGCCCCCCTCCTTTTCTCTTTTATGTATGTTTGCAGGCTAGAGCTTCAGGAGCTGCATGCTGCCCTGCAGTCCTTCCCTCTGATCATCCCACTGCTGATTCCACCTGTCTGTATAGATGTCTTGTAGACGCCTGCTGACATACTGGCCTGCCCCCACTTCTGACCACCTCAGTGTCTGCTGTCTACATCTGTTTATATCGTCATCCCTTTAGTGCACCAGCTAGCCATTGTGTCTGTGTCTCTCCTTTCTCTGTTCTTCATTCTCTCTGTCTGTTCTCTTTTCCTGCTCTGCCCAGCTGGTCTCTGGCAGGAGGGTTCCCCCTTATGAGCCTGGTCCTGCTCAAGGTTTATTTCTTCCTAAAGGGGAGTTTTCCTCGCCACTGTTTGGCTTAAGGTTTTTCTCCCACTAGGGGACTTTTTACCTGCCAGTGTTTATGTTATATTTATGTAATAATTGCTTGGGGGTCATATTCTGGTCTCTGGAAAGCGCAGAGAAACAACTTCTGTTGTAATAGACGCTATATAATTAAAATTGAATTGAATTGAATGTTTGTTAGCAAAATGAAGAAACTTTGCCTGCTTGAATTAATGTGTCTTATTTTTAAACTAACTGAAATCTAATGTCTGATTTCAGGTGTGATGTCAGGTGTGTTCACCCACCAGAGTCATACTGCATCTCCTCATCCTCCGACTCATGAACCTTCTTGTTCTCTGAAAGAAGAAAATCATAAGTGATATCCTTGGTCATTTACATGTAAAGGATCCAAATCAAATCAATAAATATTTGTTATATAAAATATATGTGAACTGGCATCTCCTGCGATCCTTTGGATGTTTTCACCAACATTGATCAGAACAGGAAATCTTTCTACGAGAGATCAATCAGACCGTTACAGGAGATCCTTCCTGCCCACAAATTTAAACTCCTACAATAAATATTTGAAGACTTAAATCATGACTACTGTAACATCAATTTTCCTTTGGGAATTAATCAGGTATTTTTAAATTAAACTGAAATCACTCAAGGTGTCTCTGCATTCTAGACCCATGATCTCGTTTAGGAACTTTAAATTCAGACTTAGAGAACAAAGATATCTGCAATTGACTCATCGACCGTTACAAAGAGTTATAATCCAATGGTAAAACAATGGGGCTAACATGTTTCATCAATGATTGATTAGTTTTGATTAACTGATATATTGAGAGCTGTAATAACAGCTTTCTGAAAGACAACTAAACTCTGTAATCAAATGTATTGGTAACAATAGTACACAGCTTTGTTACTGAACATAAACTTCTCTTTGCTTATAAAATCTAAGACCACAAAGGCCCCCACAAAACTCGAAACTCACCTTTTTCCTCTTCTTTCTGTTTTTTCAGGAAGGGGCGCAGCAGATCTTGGACTTTAGGGTCATTTCTGGGTATCATTGCCATTACATCACGGATTTCAAGGATGGACTTCTTTTCTCCATAGTGCTCAATAATCATTTGGGCCATCTGCTCTCTGGATTTCGAGGTCCTCTGACCTTTAGGCATTTCTTCCATAAATCCCAGCATCTTTTCGTACTGTTCAGGATCCAGCTCTTCAATGATGGCTGTGAGAGCAGGTTTCCATTTTGTTGCTGAGATTGACGCCATTTCTGAGGCACAGGGAGAAAATCAGAACCTCTTATCTAACACTTACTTGGTCGTGGTTTGTGTCTGGGGTGCATGTGAGATGCAGGGCTCCAGACTAACTTTTTTCACTAGGAGCACAGTAGACCCTAACTGAAAATTTTTAGGGGCACAATCAGAAATTTTAGGAGCGCACATCGTTTATCGAAACGCTAACCAAATTTTTACATTTCTACTACATTTCAGTGTATTAGTAATACGTATTTCATAATAGATTAATGAATTACCACAATGTGCTGTTTCAAATGCAGTGTTACATTTTATTGTGCACTTTTAAAGATGCCGCAACATAAAGTAAACTGACAGCACCACTGCTGTCATTATATATTAAAAAAACATATATTCACATGATAAAAAAGTGCTTGGTAACAAAGTGCTTAGTAACCTTTCAGCCATGAATTTAACTGTTAAACACAGTACTTAACAAATGTACAAATATTGGGGGTACTGGCCAATAACATTTCCCTACTTGTGTCTTTACTAAAACCCTGAACTTACACCAGTTGACCAAATTCACTAAAAATGCCATTACACCTGATAACACACATCACTTAAAAGGTTAGGTGTTTTTCCCACGTGTTAAAATTTAACTTTCATTTGTGTCAAGCAAATTTTAAGTTCTAGTTACGTTTTAAATTAGAGTTTTGGCAGTGTTCAAAATAAAATTATGAGACCTGCTGTATTGGAGCACATTTTCTTTCTTTTTTTTTTCTTTACCGGGTGAAGGCTGATTTATGGTTCCGCGTTACAACAACGCAGAGCCACGCCGTAGGCTACGGCGGCGGCTCTGCGTCGATTTAAGGCTGAACCATAATTCAGGCGGGGAACATATCGGAGAACAACCAGAAGAATATAGAGTGGATTAAAAATAAAAGTTAAGCACTGAGCTACATGTGTCTCCCGTCTGGGCCATTGCAGACTCATTGCTTGAGCAAGATGTTACTAAAACCAAACATACCCGCCGTCTCTTTCTTATGTGCGCGCCGCGGCGGCAGCGTGTTGTGTCGCATTAAATGTGGTCCGGAAGTAATACCTGCTTTGAGCTGGTGAAATTAAACTAAAAAAATAAATAAATAAATAGATCCCCGACTCATTCCCTTTCACGCTCATTGGCCTGCAAATATGCGGGTTCATTGACGCACCCCTTCCACGTTTAACGTGTAAAAGAAAAAAAAAAAAAAAAACACTGGCAAATTTACTGGTCGCACGTGTGTGAGTGGACATGAAATTCAGTCGCACATACCCAAATTTTGGTCGCAAAATGCGAGCATTTGGTCGCAGTCTGGAGCCCTGAGATGGCTGAAGATTATGACCCAAATCTGGGTTCGATGTTGAATTCAGAACTACTCAAAGGGTTCTGCTTACAGATCCCAAAATACGACTCTTTTCTTGGTACCACTTGGTCCAACCACGTAAACAAATCTAAGTCATCAAATCACAAGGAGCCAATATGGAACCAGCAGACAATCCCATGAGACCCCACTCTTATTAATATCTGTAATGGACCCAATATACAAAGTTTGGCTCAGTATCTGACTGCCATGATTACTGGCTACTTTTTAATTCACAGGATCTTGCAGTTTTATTTCCTTTCAGTTGCGTTCAATTTTCTTCAAAAATATTTAGGAGAAACTGGACACAAGGGGTGCAATGATTAGAGGACAAAAATTGATAATAAAATTAGTCATCAACGAATTTAATTGTGAAATATAGTTGACAAAAAAAATTCACCAGAGTTAGGCATTGTTTTTCTTTCTATCTTTGCTGAGGATTGCTTATGGCAGAGATTTTCAATTCGGTCCTCAGGCCCATAGATATATACATAGATATATATAAAGGCTAGATGACTCGCCCGCGCTGCTGGCAATGCAGAGCGACGACGTCACACGGCGGCCATCTTGGCACAGGTAGCTCGCTCACTCATAACATTGTGTTTAATGGTGCATGTACTGCTTAAACAACCTTAACTTGCTCAATTTTCAACAGATTTACAAACAGGTTGGTTTGTTATGAACGTCAGAGATGTAGTTATGACACTGCATACTTGTGAATAATTATAAACATTGACAAACATACTTTTATATGAAAATAACAAGAAACAGATAGCTATGACATGGTATTTATATTAAATCAATATAGTATTCTTAGTAATATTTATATTTACATTATAACATATATACATATATATTATTACCTTATAACATGTTTATATATTATTACATTATAACATGTATTTATATTATGACATTTTAACATGTTTATATATTATTACATTATGATGTATTTATATTATTACATTATAACATGTATATATATTACATTATAACGCGTATATATATATATATATATATATATATATATATATATATATATATATATATATATATATTACAACATATTATTACATGTGTATATATTAAGTCGTTTTTCAGAAAAGAAAAGATACAATTTCAACATGTCCAGCATCCCGAATCATACCCACGTTAATGATGTTTATAATAAACCAAACCGTTTGTAAATCCGTCAAGATTTCAGCAAGTTATGAGCATTTTTGTCTGTACAGACCACTCACCCTCCAGCAGCAACCACGATAGCGCGCCAAAGAGTGTCCTGTAGTAAGATGGCCGCCAATGAACGACGCTGGAGACTCCACCTTGAGTTGTCTAGCCTTTATCTATATCTATGCTCAGGCCCCCCTGTCCTGCATGTTTGAGATGTTACCCTGCTTAAACACACCATGATACAAGTAGCCGTGTCATCAACAGAGTTGTGCAGGCCTTGATGACAAGCTAATGAGGAGCGTTAATTAGAATCAGGTGTGTTGATGCAAGGTGACATCTAAAACATGTGGGGCAGGGGGGCCCGAGGACCAGTGTGAAAACCCCTGGCTTATAGTCAATAGCGTTTAGCTACTATTGTCACCACCCGTGTTTTTGTAACAGAGTGAGGCATCTTCTTTCCCCTATTATCTCTGCAAAGAGTTGTACATGATCAATAAAGTACTTCCCTATGTAAACAATATGGTGGAGGTCGATTTTAGCTTGAAAAGATGAATGTGCCTGACAAAAGTATTTTTAATCAAATTTATACAGTCCAAAGAAAATACCATAGTTCAAAGAACCTCATGCAAAATTTGAAAGCTGAGAACTAAATAAAGGCCATTTAATAATCATGAGATTCATAATCTGATTAGTCAACTATCGTTTCCATAGTCGATGACTAGTTGACTATCCGAATAGTTGATAGCTGAGACGTTTTCTTAATTCTAAAAGATGTTTTTCATCTGAAACGCTTTAATGGTTCGGCTGACTAGTGGACCCAAATGACAAACACCTCTGGTTCTAATCTGGGCTTCTTCTTTTGGCGCTTCTGGGTCGGTTTCGGCCCCGTCGAGTGTCAGGGTGTCTGAGTTTCAGGTTTATTGGCTGTCATTGGGACATTCAAGTCAGCTGTAAATCAGTGATCCATCGGATCACTGACGTTGGAGTTTTTAACTGCCATTCATCAATTTTGTTAGTAAATACATTTTTATTACTTTTACTAGTTTTGTGTTACGTTAGTTGGAACTGTGGGTTTTTCTTTCTTTAAAGAAAAGGTGCCAGGACGTTTGTCCATCTCTGTAAATCATATTACAATAAATACATTAGACTCAAATTTTTAACTGCATTTTACAAACTAAACAAAATGCTTTAACTTGAATTAAACTGAAAAACTTTCTGAACTTTTACATACAAGCATCATCAGCATTCGTAACAGTGGGGTCATTAAACTCATATATTTCATATCATATTTCAGAGAGCAAACCACAAAACAATAAAATCATCTCAAACGCTTAATGCTTTTTGTCTTAAATACATGCATTTTATTTTAATCTTAAAATATAATACATATATATATATATACTTTTCCTTCAGGGCGTCTTGAATTAATTCTCACCTGTACCGATCCCCTCCTTGTTGGACGGTGTAAGCCTGCTTGTGTAAAACAAAAAAAGGCTTTTTGTCTTTCTTCTTGTTTCAGTTTCTGTTTCAGAATATTCACGCTCTGTTTGGCAGATGTAATATCACCCTTTATCACACGTGCTGCCCAGCGTATTTAAGGTAAATTATAGTAATATTTTAAGGAAAATAGTGTCCCGATCAATTGCTACATAAGTCTGGCGCATTTAAAATGAGCGGGAACGTCCAAAGCAGAGCAGTTTATAAAACAGAGTGGCGACAACTTTTGTTCTCGCCGCCAGAGCGGTCACGTGGTTCATGTAAACCCCGCGAGTTCTAACATGACAGCCGCACTGTTATGTCATGTTAGTCTATGGGACAGACAGCAGTGAGCTCGCTTTTGAACGGTAAATATTAAAATAAACCGTACACAGGTACATTTACAGATGATAATGAATCACTGAGATTAATTTATCTTCTTTCTTTCTTTCTTTCTTTCTTTCTTTCTTTCTTTCTTTCTTTCTTTCTTTCTTTCTTTCTTTCTTTCTTTCTTTCTTTCTTTCTTTCTTTCTTTCTTTCTTTCTTTCTTTCTTTCTTTCTTTCTTTCTTTCTTTGTATAATTTGTATAATCTTTTTGTATTTTTTTTGTATAATTGCCCTGTAAAATTGTAAATAGGTTATGTTTATTTTTATTCAGAACTGTCCCTTTTTCTTTTCTTTTCTTTTCTTTTCTTTTCTCTCTCTACCTCAAACTGCTGCACCTTAAATGTTTATACTGTTTATTCTGTATCATAGAAATACCACATTTGTTTTATTGTTTATTTTATTTTATCACCAAAGAGCGAAACTACCGGAGTCAAATTCCATGTTGGACAATGTTCGAACCTGGCCAATAAAGATGATTCTGATTCTGATTCTGATTCTGACATCAATGTCAGTTACGTGTATTGAATGGCTGGATGACAACTAAAAGCATAATTTGACAAGCTTTTCTGTGTTATTTTGGGGGGAGGGAAAACTTTGCTTCATGGATTGCAGATAAATTACTGTAATCTGGTGCAATGCATCTTAATGTAAGCGATTTGTTAATACTCTCTTACATTGGACAATTATAAATGATGGTTTTCAGTTAAATATTTTATGATCCAGATCTATTTACATCTGTAGTACGATGCTGCAGACGTTTATCAGTCTGTGGTCAGTGTGTTTTATGCTGCGCTGGGGAGGAATCACACACAAATACAGTCTTATGTATTTAAATGATGAATGTGACAATAAGAGCAAGTGTCTGACTGTGAGAACAAGTAAAATAATTAAAAGACAATGTATGAAGGCTCTTAAATCACAGAAAAATATGTTTGGCATTACGGAAGAACAATTTTATTTAACAGACTGTATTCCAGCATTAGGACAGCAGAACAAAGGTGGGACTACGAAATGTCTTACATTTCTTACAGTGGAACACCAGCTCCTTTTACACACTTACAGAGAATATGAGCATATATTTTATTAGAATACTCTGAAAAGTGCCTGACGCCATTTCCTGCTAAGGGGCAGGATGGACCCTAAAACCTTTAATATTTAATCAGTCTAGTGTTTGACCAACTGACTTCTCCAAAGGGGAACAATTTGAAAAAAAGAGGCGTATCTGGTGTAAAAGTTGGCTTTATTACAATATCCTCTAGCAATATCCTCTGTGCACATCAAACAAACAAGTGGGAAACAGAAAGAGGAGTGAGAAAAAGTAATCTAGCATCCGAGCATTCACTATCTTAATGTCTTTATATTCATCAATGGCAACAAAATAAAAGTGTCAATTAAATATATACGCCATTACAAAGTATTAATCTACACTGTGTGCACAATTTATTAGGCAAGTTGTATTTTTTAGGTTTAATTTTATTATTTAACAACTGCAGTGCTCTCAGTAAATCCGAAATGTTAATAATAATCAAGGTGAGGTCTGACATGCTTTTTTTTACATTTATTATTGTATGTAAAACAGTGATCATACCATGGTATGATGATGACTAGTTGTGTTAGTGGAGCAGGAAAATAAATGATATTTCTATTTGCAGATCAAGGATGAGAGGGAGCAGGATCCTCGTCTTCCCAAGGACTATCTGCGGAAACTGACTTTAATAATCTGTTGATTTTTGTCTGTTCAAATAAATTGAATTGAATTGAAATGACTAGAAATCTTGGGCTGGAGAACCTGGGACCTGTGAGGGAGAAACACACATTCAAATACATCCACTGTACTCTGATAAAAGAAAAGCAAGACAAGCAGATGATGACATATGCTTTTAAATCAAAAAGTGACTCAGCAAAGGGTCACTTTGTTCCCATTCCTAGAGGTGGAGAAGGCATCGCTTTAGGAACAGCAAACCCTGCAAGAAGAAAACATGACTCACATACACAACTAAGAAAAGGAACAGCCACAACATTATTTTGCTGCTCATGTAATTTATAGCTATCCCACTTGTGGAGTCTATTGACAGCAGAAACTTCACAAGGCTCGTTCAGGATTACCTTTAAAATAATTGAACTCAACGTCCCATATAAACATGTAATATTTATTTTAAATCAGAGGTTAACAATATAATTAATTCAGTGGTAACCGGTGATCTACTGCGTGTTTAAACTAATGTTTTGGCATATTAAATGTATGAATTGAAAAATTGAAAAAAAAAATCATATCTAACATAAAAAGCGCCTCCGATATAATAACTACATATAATGACTTAAAATTGGTCGGTATTTCATCGCCTCTTGTGGAACTCCAGAGGGCTCCATAACCCGGAAAAGCGGTCCTATGGAAGTGTCGCCACTCTGTTTTATCCACTGCTCTGGTCCAAAGGACTTCTTTTTCTTCTTCTTCTTCTCAGTTTTATTGGCGAATCGCAAATAACTTTACGGTGCATACCGCCACGTACTGTACAAGAGCGTAAAATCATTTCATTTAGCCTGTTTTAAATTCTATTTATCAGCCTAGTGTCTTTTAAGAAATTAATCAGTGCCTTTCTGGTGATTTCAACCCCTTCTCCCTCTGTTCCCAGTATCCCCCTCAAATTCTACTCCTGCCTCTCTGACTTTTTCCTGTAGCCTTTCTCTTTCTATTTCATATCTGTTACAATACATTAGAATATGTTCACTGTTTTCTTTTGCTCCACAGTTCTCACACTTATCACTATCCCTTTTTCCCACAACATACAAAGTGCCATTTAATCCTGTGTGGTCCAGTCTGAGTCTTGTTATGACTATTTCCTCCCTTCTGTTCCTTTCTGTATAATTCTTGGTTATGATAGACTTTTGTATTTTGTGATATTCCTGTCCTTTCTGATCTTCCTCCCACCTTTTCTGCCATATTTCCATTCCTTTCTTCTTTATTATTCCTTTACCTTCTCCTTTTCCTAGTGGAACTGGTATTATTTCCTTTTGCAATGCCATTTTTGCTAATTTATCAGCACCCTCATTTCCTGTTACTCCCTCATGTGCTGGTACCCAACAGAACTGTACGTCTATGCCACATCTGTGTATTCTTAATAAACTATGATGAATATCTATGAGTAAATCTTCTCTGTAAGTTGTTGTTGATTGTATACTTTCCAATACAGCTATTGAATCTGTGCAACCACCACCATATCAGGACTAACCTCTTCCACCCACTATAACCCAATAAAGACTGCCACCATTTCTGCTGTATTTACTGATAGTTGATTAAATAATCTTTTGGAGATATTTACATCGAACTCAGGGATATATACACCTATTCCCACATAATCCTTTTGATTTTTTGACCCGTCTGTGTATATTTTCAGGTAGTTGTAATAACTATTTCTCACACTCGCTTTGACTCCTACTTCCTTCATTCTCCATTCTTTTTTCTGTTCCAGTACGTTCATGTCTATCTTTGCTTCTGGGAAGAGCCAAGGAGGTATATTACTCATCGGTGTGTACTTAGTGAATTCTAATGTCTCCATTCCATATGTTCTCAGTCTTCCATCCCTTGACCACCCAAACCAATGTCTCTGGAATTTAGAGTATTCCCAACAGTCCTTTATTGTCATTGTTGCAAGGTTTTCTTCCCCACTCCCTTTTAATCTTACCCAGTATGTAAGTGTCAGTTTTTCCCTTCTTAAGTCCAGTGGTGTCTCTCCTGCTTCTACTAATATTGCGTTAGTGGGGGTTGACCTAATAGCTCCTATGCATATTCTCAGTGCTCTATACTGCAGTCTGTCTACTTTTTGTAATGACGTCTTTGCTGCTGCTCCGTATACTATACACCCATGGTCTGTTGTTGACCTCATAATTGCCCTGTATCAAAGGACTTCCTTATGAGACCCCTACAAAATAAAAGTAATCGGGAATTCGAGATCTGTTCATCATTCAACAGTGGTTTCATCGGATCTCGTGACTGATGTACTTTAAAAAAAAAAAAATCGGTGTTGATAAATAAATAGGGGAAAGAGTAGCGGAGCTACAAAGTGGAGGTGAAAGTAAGGTTCATCGTACAGGATAGATTATTACAAATTGAAAGTAAATTTGTAATAATCTTAAATTTGTAATAATCCTCTTCTAAAGACACTTCTGTGGAGCTGCACCATAGTTGTTCATAAGGGTGCTTGTTAATCAAATGTCAAATATTTGATCTGCTTTACGTCTGGATTTATTCTGATTTTAATTACCAAACATGAAACCCAAAAGGAACTCCTGTAGAGCACTTCTCTGAAATTATTCTTCTTTAAAAGGAACTACCAGCATAAACGAGTCGACCATCTTCAAGTTTCCACCACATACACTTTATTGACAAGGAACGTTCATTACAAGGTTTTTGATCAATTTACATTGTTCCACATTACCACACAGAACCCACTCCTATATCTATTTTACTTCAGAAAACAGCAGGAGGAAATACCAACTGAACTGATGGAAGATGACAAGAAGAAAAAAAAAAAGCAACCAATCTGATATGTTGTCTCACAGCAAAAATGTGAAGTTTGAACCAAAGCAGTTCAGAATTTGGTCGCTTTCACTAAGTTCAGAAGATTGCCACATTTCATTCAACATCAACAAACACATTTAAATTCAAAATAAATTATTCCAGGCGACTCCTAACCCCACCCATTTATTGTACGTTGATAATCAAAGTGTCCAGGAACAAGTGGTAGCTCAGTCTGAAGGTGGACTTTCTCAGGACAGCGAGTTGTTGGGGTCGTCGGTCAGGCCGTGGCGCCCCAGCCCTTTATGTCACCATGTACTCCTGCCGCTTATTGAGGCGCACCTGGCAGAGCGAGATGGCGCCCACCACCACGTAGATGCCGGCGGCGATGAAGCAGTTGATACCCACCTGGTTGTAGAGGCGGTAGATGTTCCCGGGAGGGGATTTGCTGTGGAGGAGATCAGAGGGTTGTTACCAACACAGCTGACGCTGGTTTTTAAATTATTTTTTCTTTAAAAAGGAGCTGTATGTAAGAGCAATAATAAAACGAATCATAAAATGACCCCCATATTAGGGATGGGCGGTATGGACTAAAACATGTATCACGATAATTTCTGGCATTTATCCCAATAACGATAAAAATGACGATAAAAAAAATACCAATTCAACTCCACCTTTTTAACTATAAATCAATCTCGCTCTCAGATCCGCCACGTTTGTTACACAAAAACGTCATCAACAGGAATTTATCTTTCTTGCTCATTTCCTTCTTTCAGGCTCATTTTATTCTTTTTTTTTTTTTCAAGCTCATTTCTTTCTCTTTCAGGCTCAGCTCATTTCTTTCTTTCTTTCTTTCTTTCTTTCTTTCTTTCTTTCTTTCTTTCTTTCTTTCTTTCTTTCTTTCTTTCTTTCTTTCTTTCTTTCTTTCTTTCTTTCTTTCTTTCTTTCTTTCTTTCTTTCGCGTCGATTTAATGCAGAACCATAAATCAGCTTTACACAAAAACATCATCAACAGGAATTTATCGTTTTTACCGTAAGATGACAAATTCTTATCGTGGGGAATTTTTTTGACGGTTTATCGTGAACGGTAAAATATCGCCCATTCCTACCCCATATGTCAACAGACATTTAAAAATCATATTCATTTCAAATACTTATGTCACTGACAACAGCACTCAAGCCAGGATATTCCAGTTTAAAAAGAGTTGCAGCCCTCAACTGATGTTGATGTTGTCATTTTTTGTTTTGGCCTGAAGCTCCACCCTCCACCTATCTCCCAATCACCAAGTCAGTATTGTTTCTGAAGCTCCACCCTCCACCTATCTCCCAATCACCAAGTCAGTATTGTTTCTGAAGCTCCACCCTCCACCTATCTCCCAATCACCAAGTCAGTATTGTTTCTGAAGCTCCACCCTCCACCTATCTCCCAATCACCAAGTCAGTATTGTTTCGGCATCCGGGTTGCCAGCTCGGCTCTAATTATCGCAGCCATGGCAGCCTACGTTCCTGCTGCATTCTGCAGCCTACCTGGCAACCTCTGGTCGGGGGAGGAGGGGGAGGGTACACGCCGCTCAACAATATTTGGAAAGTGACTGCAGTACCAGTTTTGGCCATTTCTTACAGACGGCTCCTTTAATAATAATAATACAAAAAAAAAAAAAATCAAGACTAGAAACTACAGCCAAAATGTTGTTACTCGTTTTCAAACTGCACAATTTTAATCTAGATTTTCCAGCCAAGCTCGGAGGGCAGACGCAAATCAGTGGTTGATCTCCTGTTGGGACTTGATTGTTATGTGTGAATGGCTCAAAGACAAAACGCTGGATATTTAACATGATTTAAAACTAAAAAACTTTCAGAGTTGCTGATTGTTCGGCTGTTCACATTACATGATTCACTGTGATCAGATGAGGAAGTCATTGTGCTGTTCACACTTTGCGTCTGCTCTAGCCGGCTGCTCTCTCATTGGCTGTAGTTTCAATGGGGCGTGACCTGCCGGCTGTAGATATTTGCTATGTTGGACATTCATCATCACTGCCACTGGCTTGGTGTTGTGTCAGCAAATGTCTGAGATAAACGGGCAACCACCGGCCAACCAACCAGTCTGCAAATAATGCAAGTGCACTTTCCGTCTGTCTGTCTGTCCGTCCAAGTGTTGAAGACAGAGTAGCACCTGTTTTCACTGTTTTTTCTTGATCTGAACCAGTGGTTTCTTCATAATTATCTGGATAAAACCAATAACTGGTTCTAAATCGCCCCTTGGTCCATTTCTACTTCACAAGAACTGTTTGCTGCAACTTAAAGACGCTTTTATGAGCTTCATCATCAAAGCAAACCTTTAACAACACAGACACTTCCTGGTTCGAGTTCATGACAGAAACCTACGTGACTGATATCTGGTTTGGTTCTTTAAATTAGCTAAAAAAGAGCTCAGATTCAGTAGAAGTCAGAGTTCTGATGGTGAATGTTAACGTTTGTTCCAATAGGAAGGAGTCTGAGTGGAGCCTTTGTTTGAGGTGACTTACTCGTTGCGTATGTCCTCCTCGGTGAACGGCACGTCCTCGATCAGCACAGCTGACTTGGCGCTGAAGAAGATCCCCAACATGGCCTGAAACAGTCAACGACAGGGTCAGACAGGGCTGAGGGTTGAGCTAGAAACCTTTGGCTAGCCTCAATAGAGCCGTAACAACACTTTAATAACGTGAAACTAACTTGCAGCTGTTCTACCACACGTCTGATGTTTATGCTCTGCCTCTTTCGGCCAGTCGCATGTCTTGCTGGTAAACATCTGGCTAATTTAACAGATATTAATTGTGATACCACAACATGTATAGTTTCAATATCCTTCTGATGATTAATAAACCTACGTTTGGTTGGATGCACCACTAGGTGCCTAGCACTGGTTAGCCGCTAGCTGAGTTCCTTTTCAGTGACTCGAGACTTTTAGGTTTTCCCTCCTTTTAGAGAAGGAATTCAGTTTGTTTTTCCGATTGTCTTCAAATGTAACTCTGTTCAACAGAAGTCTTTTTGGTGCAGTTCCTCGACCGGCCGCCAGAGACAGCAGAACCAATTTGACTTCCACTCACTTCTGTGTGAAAATGTCCAACTTTAGAACAGAAATTAACATATTTACAACCTGGTTCAAAAACTTCGATCATTTGATTTCACAGCCATGACAACTCTGAGGGGAGGGATTTTTTTTTTTTTGTACCACGTCAGGAGAGTCTATGTCAATTAATACATTGATTTCTAATGTGATTGATTGACAATTGGTTCAGCCAATGGCCAGCCGTGATCACTCCCTCATCAGTAATTCTCATACTGCGCTTAGCAAAGCAACAACACGGCGGTCATTTTTGACTTCACCATCGAGTCAACATGTTAAATTCCTGCTGGAAACGTCTGACTGCATCTCTGCAGTTATTTGGTGGCGTTGGACTGAAGAAGCTGGGAGCAAAGCTAACTTTGACAGTTGCCCATGACAGCTTGGTGAGCAAAATGTTTAAGGAAACTGTGTGTAGACAGCATTGGACAGCATTCAGATGACCAACAACCTCATAAGTGAGTCAGAATCACAGACTCAAGCGTCAAACGTCTGAGATGATTAATGAGTCCTAATCACCTAAAAAACAGATCAGAAGCTTCTCGCGTGCCATCTACAACAGTCTGAGGAGCACTGAGAACATCTTCAACAATATTAAATTAAAAAATGAGGCTGTGACAGCATATCTGACAAGGTTTGTTTTTTGGTATCTGTCAGAGTCACGTGATGACTCCAACGGGACTCTAATATTTGAAACAACACCTGCAGCTTGTTCTTTTTACAGAAGCACAGGGTTTGTCTTTCATTCAAGACTCAACACACAACACTGGATGAGTTACTCAGCTCAAAGCTTGAGGAAGACGGCGATGAGGGGTCTGCCTACATTTATAGCTACTGCAAAAAACTGCCACCCTTCCTCCTCCTTGACTCAATGTCTGGGGCAGAAGTTAAAATAACTCCAGTCAGGTGTTAGGAGCTCTGAGAAGGCGGAGGTCTCACCATCATTCAGCAACATCTCTGTTAATCGTTTAGTGAGGGTTTGAACACTACAGTTTAAGCCCAAAGATAACTTTCCACAGAGCCCCTCAAAAAACTGGAAACAACCAGTACTGGAGATGAGGGGGGATGAGATCCCCCTGAAATAAAAACGGTCCAAATCATCCCCCCTGTAAAACTGCCATCCCCCCTTTCCATCCCTTATGTAATTTCATCAATGAATGTGGTTTTACTGCTATTTCAACATTTAGAGTCATCACCAGAAAAATAACTTATTTGACCATTTTCACCTGTTTCAAGTAAATTTTCACTTGAAATAAGTAGAAAAATCTGCCAGTCGAACAAGATTTATCTTCTTATTCCAAGCAAAAAAATCTTGTTCCACTGGCAGATTTGTCTGCTAATTTTAAGTGAAAATCTACTTGAAACAGGTGAAAATTGTTGTTTTTTCCAGTGATGAGTCTTGTTTTAAGTGTAATGAGATTTATTTACTAAAATGAGACATTTTAACTAGAAATAAGACAAATATTCTTGTTAAGATTTTGAGTTTTTGCAGTGATCCATTTTACTTATCCTGTGAAGGACAGAGTCATATTGATAAGTTCAGAAAACTGTTTTTTATTGTTGTGTTTTGATGTATTTGATGTAAGCCCAGTGGATATTTAAAGCTTACAGAAGGCTGCATTTAACTGCTGCTATGTCATTCCTGCAGTGTTTCTGCAGGTGTTTTGGTCAGTGCTATTATTTTATTATATTTATTTATTATATTATTAGTAATCAGTACAAATTATCTGTCCCCATATGATAAAATCCACCACCCCCCCTTATTTTATTTTACAACTTGAGTAGTACTGACAACAACACTGCACATTACTGAAATAAGCCTGAAAACACAAACCAGACCCAACATCATTCTGATATTTAAATACTTAGGTGATGGGGAATTATATTCCCGTTAAGAAATTAAATTATGAGAGAGAAGGAAGAAAAAAACGACTTCCTCCTCTGAAACATCACATGAGAGAACTAAGGTCACATGACTGCTTAAAGAGGACCATCTGCCTCTTCATCCAACAAACACACACATTATATATATATATATATATATATATATATATATATATATATATATATATATATATATATATATAAATATATATATATACACACACACACACACACATACGTCGATACATATACGTGTGTGTAAGAAAGTGATTTGGCAAAAATCCAGCATTTAGCCATGTCCATCCCTGCATGACAGTTCAGCTCGGCCTGCGAGGGCTCCGTCTATCCACTGGAGACTTTTCAGCGTACAGTATTACAGATACCACGCGACACATACGTGTCTTTTGTAAGTGTCCCAAACTGTAACCGTTTTTGCGCACACATACACTCACGATAAACTAAAGCCCCCCCAGTGAACAGTGTTGAATCTCTCCGGGAATTAGTCGGCTCCCCGTGTCGGGGATCCAGGGACTCACCAGCATGATGACTCCCCAGATGCTGATCACGATCCCGCATGCGGCCATCTTCGGCCCGCAGAAGAGTAGCGACGGCATGTCTGCGTTCACCGATCGATCAGAGGCTGATATTGTGTTTGGTCCGTTAAAACAGCTCAAGAACGATCCATCTGAGGACGGCACGCCGCAGTCAGCTGATCCTGATGCTCGGCTTTACTCGGCTTCACCCGGCTTTACTCGGCTTCACTCGGCTTTACTCGGCTTCACTCGGCTTTACTCGGCTGCTGCTTCTTCTTCTTCTTTTAGGAGTTTAATGGCGGCTGGCACCAACTTAAAGGTGCATTTACCGCCACCTACCGGACTGGATGGTGGAACATTGACAGTTATAGACCAAATAAGGTCGACAATAGACCAAAAAACCAAACAAATAAAATAAAACAAAACCTAAATCCTCTCCATTAACCCTGTTCTTTTAAGGAATTTCCTTACATGCTTTCTAATGTATTCTGTCCTTTCCAACAAGTTACCTGTCATAAAACCTATTTTTCCCCTACTCAATTCTGCCTTTAATACTCTCCTCTCCCTCTCATACTCCTTACATTCCATCATAACATGCTCTACTTTGCCTATTTTTAAAACTAAGCTAAAGACCCTTATGTTTACTTCTGCTTTTAACTGCTGCTAAACTGCAGCCCTTTTTATCGACTGTTAGCTTTTCTTATTTCTATTTTAATTTTATTTTTTAATCTTACTGTTTTTTTTGTGATCAAATGTTTTTATTTATTTTTCATGATTTTCGTATCAAAGGTGGCATCCACAATGATTTTAAACAAGCATTAACACATTCTCAGCCCCTTCCAAACCCACCCCTTGGACCTAAAAAGAAAGGAATAAATAAATAAATAAATAAATTGGTAATGCAGAAAAACAGATATACAAAGATAATAGAATAGATAATAAAACAAAGAACAAAATAAAACAAAGGCAAAACATAATATCAAAAACTGGACAAGGATAGCTGCAAACAAGGTAATCTATGTCAATTTTAAATACATCTTTCGAGTTTGGATTTTTTAATCTTACTGTTAATGTTTTTATTGTGTTCTGTATGATGTTGATTGTAATTCAAGAAGCCTATTTGAACGTTTTTATGTAAAGCACTTTGAGTTGCTTTGTGCACGAATTGTGCTATACAAATAAATCTGACTTTAGGGGAAGAGACTGAACCGACTGGTCAGGAGGGCTGGCTCGGTTCTTGGTTGTATCTGGACTCTGCCGAGGAGGTGGGTGAGAGGAGGATGCTGGTCAAGCTGAACTCCATCATGGACAACCCTCTCACCCCCTACATGACACTGTGGGAGCATCAGCAGCTCCTTCAGCCAAAGACTGCTCCACCCACTGCAAGAAGGAACTACCGCAGGTCCTTCATCCCCACAGCCATCAGACTCTATAATAACCAACTGTAGCCACCCATGTGCAATAAACCTGTCTCTTTATATAACCAGTAAATACCTCAAATACCTCAAGTATTTTTGAAAATATTTGTAATTTTTTTGTAAATATTATCCATTTTTTTTTGGTGTTTACTATTTTTTTCTCTCTTGAACACTCTTTTTCTACTTTTTATATTGCTCTTTTTATTATTTAACTACTTATTGGTTTCTATTTTAAATTTTTTGTATAAAGTGTGTGTGTGTTTTGGCTGCTGCACGACTGAATTTCTCCTCTGGGAGATAAATAAAGTCTTCTATTCTATTCTATTCTTGACTCGGCTTCACTCGGCTTCACTCGGCTTTACTCGGCTTCACTCGGAGACGTTCGGTAACTTCCGCAGCTGTGCGCATGCGTAACAGATGGCCGAAGCCCCGCCCCCCTCATGACACCGACCAATGGCGTTTGAGTTTGGAAGTCGCGCAACATTCCCCGCATCCTGCCTGCCACCTTTGTTGTGCGACAGTTATGTTTCTTTCTTTGTGAATATGTGATTTTTAAACCATTGATCATTTATTTACATCGTCCATTCGGTTGCGTGTCTTCGAGGCTTTAGAAACTCCTCTGAAGTTTCTATGGAAACGCGCTAACGGCGGCGAGCTAGCCAACGTTACAGACGCTAACTGTAGCTAGCAGCTAGCGGCGCTGTTTTGTTTTTTGTTGCATTAGAAAATAAAAAAAAAAACACTTCCAGAAAAATGACATCGGCGTCCGCTAAGGTAAGCATTCGTCTGATTGTGCGGGTTTTTACTGCGGGGTCTGGATCATGTGATTCAGCCGCCTGCAGAAGTCCGATCAGAAAAGTTTAGATTTGACTCAAACTCCGGCAGGACGAGTGATAAAGGCAGACTAAATCCTGCAGATCTTTAATACCAACGTGATCAAGATCTAGAGGGAACATCGGCATTAGCGGATCCAGAGTTATTTATTTTTGTGTGTGATCAACACACTTTTAGAAACCATCTGTTCAGACACCTGATCCTGCAACTCATTCAACCAAATTATGCGATTAAAACTTTATACCCCCTCTTTTAATATGATTATTTTAATTGTTTTTGTAAAAATAAAATAGTTATCTCATCATAGCTGCACTTACCATAATAAAAAAATCATCCTCTGATGGAGAAGGCATGAAACATTAAATATGAATTTACAAAAATTATCAAAACAATAATGAAACACAAAAAAACATGTAAGTAATAATAAGCACCCCCCTACTGCTTCCTTAGGATTGAAGATGGTAGATTTCAGCAAGGTGCTTTTAAGGCAAGGCAACGCAAGTTTATTTATATACTGTAGCACAATTCAACACAATGTAATTCAAAGTGCTTTACATTGACATTAAAAGCGGCAAGACATAATTAGACAGTAAATAACAAATACGATTGATAAGAAAAGAAGTAAAATAATAAAAAGCTCAAGTTGTTAAAAATAAGGGCAGTAGAGTCCAGCAGGTAAGTATTTAATTTAAGAGTACGCTTGAGTAAACAGTAATGTTTTTAGTCCTGATTTAAAGGATCTACAGTTGGAGCAGACCTCAGGTCTACAGGAAGTTTGTTCCACCGGTGAGGAGCAGAATAACTGAACGCTGCCTCACCTTGCTTGGTTCTTGTTCTTGGGAACCACAACAAACCAGATCCAGATGAACCTCAGGGGTCTGGGAGCTTCATAGGAACTAACAGATCCAGCATGTATTTCGGTCCAAGACCATTCAGTGCTTTGTAGACCAGCAGTAAGATTTTAAACTCTATCCTTTGACTCACTGGAAGCCAGTGTAGTGATTTCAGATTTAAGCAGGTGTGGAGACTCCTAGAAAGCAAATATTTTGACAGTTCACTTTTTATAGTATATAAAAGTGAAGAATATTCATGTGTGTTAACAGATTGCCAAAAGGGAACTAAGTCAGCATCAGTCAGTGCATTGGCACCGTCTCTTGACTTTAAATGTCAGCTTGGGATAACGTACAGCAGTTTTTCCCAACCCTGGTCCTCGAGCCCACCTTGTCCTACATGTTTTAGATGTTTCCCTGCACCAACACACCTGATTCTAATTAATGGTCCTAATTAGCTTGTCACCAAGGTCTGCACAACTCTGTTGATGACACACGTACTTTTATCACGGTGTGATGGTGCAGGGAAACATCTAAAACATGCAGGACAGGGGTGCCTCGAGGACCAGGGTTGGGAAACACTGACCTAGAGCACCAAAAAAGCCCACCGCCAAGCATGTAGGAAGTTTGTGTACGTTGTAGTGTACAACATTGAATTACCGTTGTGCCAGACCCAGTACTAGGATTCAGTTTCTTGGGGATTTCGGGACCCCCGAGTCCCCCCTCAGATCAGGGTTAATCACCTGGATCGGCAGGAATTCACGCGTCTACAGCAGAGATACATATCTCGGGAGGCGTGTGTCAGGCGCCGGAGGTCACGGCCGTAATCAGATAAAATGCAGCCAGCAGACCGCCTGAGTGACCAACACCTGCTGGTCTTCTTTGCAGGTCGGGGAGATCTTCTCAGCCGCCGGAGCCGCTTTCACCAAGCTGGGAGAGCTGACCATGCAGCTGCACCCGGTGTCGGATTCAAGCCCGGCAGGGTGAGACGCACACACACATACACACTCATCTTCCACAGGTATTCTCTCTCACCTGAGTGGAGGAACTACACTGAACCCGCTCACGTCAGACTTCAACTCAGAAGAAACACCTGAACCCACAGAACTGAGTGGATTCTGCCTCTTTTGTATCCGTTAAGCACCGTCTGAACGATCCAATCAGAACCTCAGATCCGATTTCTTTTCTCTGTCTCTGTACATGATCCCAGTAAACGACATCGGTCAGTCCAGTAACACCACAGCACTTCGGTTCCTGTTGGGTATGAGTCAAATACAAGCAGCACTTTTCCAGTCAACAACTTTTTCACCGTGGTGTTTATTCAACAAAAAAGAAACCAAAAATAAGCTGAGTACCCCCTCACTGTTTCATTTTAAGAGAATAAGTTTCATCCAGGTGTGCAGACCAGGCCCCACTGATCACGTTAAATGTTCAAGTCCATGACTGAACAATTACAGGGAGGAGGATTTGTCTGGAAGGATTTCCAGGAGAAAATCTCTTCTGTCTAAAAAGAACATGGAAGCAGGAGTGAGGTTTACAGAACTGGTCTCATCCGTCCATATGACATTGTCACAGAAGCCTGGTGGTTTGTTCAGAAGCACGGTGGTGGAGGGATGATGGTGTGGACCTGGACACCGTCAGTCATTGAGTGGACCATGAACTCCTGTAGACCGTCTTCTTGAGACATCCGTCTCACAGCTGAAGACTGGCCGAACTTGGTCACATGACAGGAAATTATGTCAAACACGTGGCTCCCCCTCTCTCTCTCTCTCTACACATTTCCTGTCAACATACTTTCAATAGAGGGCACTGGTGCCACAAAATCTAAAAAAATTAAATAAAATGCAATGATGAAAAGATTCTGGTGACAGATCAACACACCGTAACAGCAAACCGTAAGCCTTTTAAACAGAAATCCTTACATGGACGTCTGTGAAGTCAGCCGTGATCTGACGCTGTGTTCGTCCTCAGAGCCAAGTGGACGGAGACGGAGATTGAGATGCTGCGTTTGGCGGTTCGCCGCTTCGGAGACGACCTCAACAACATCAGCACTGTGATCAAAGAGCGCACCGTGTAAGTGTTGAAGGAACAGTTCACCATTTCAAGCATGTGTAACGTAGATCCACATGTTTAGAAAACCCCCACCAGTTTTATGTTTGAACAGTCATCTTGTCCCAGTAAAAGAACAGTCAAATCCAGGACCAGCTCAGAGGAAATGTACAGAGACAGACGAAGAACCCGGAGAGACACACGGAGCTGACGGCAAACCAACACTCCAACTTCTGGAAGTTTTGTAGAAATGTGAAAAGTTGCAGTTCCTCCACTGACCGCTAGGGTCCGGTTCCAGACCTGTGGTTTGCTGGGGTCTGGATCCGGACCCGCGGTTCCTGTACTGACCACTAGTAGTCCATGGACCAGGCCAGATATCAGTACCACTCAAGGTGACAAAACTTACTTATGATTTTTGAAAAGATCCATGTCTGTAGATGATATTTTGGTACGATAACCCTTCCTGAGTGGCAGCTGGATCAGAGTTATCAGCTCATGAAGTTCAGAAAATTACATTTCAGATGCTGGTGCATGTCCTGGTTTAGACTCATGTACAGGATATCTGTCAATGTGTCACAATATTGTCTTTGGTATCATTTTAAGCATTCATTCAAGCTAAGATGTGAATCTTTCTGACCAACATAGAGGTCACTGCAGCTCTTTAAACTATAAACAACACACATTTTCACCTAAATGATCTTTTATCCCTGTGTCATCTAGGAACAACAGAGACACAAAATACAAAAACTGGAATACTCATAGGAGCATAAGGATTCAGGAAATGTATCACATCTTAGCTTGAAATGCTTTAAAGGTCCCCTTTAAAATTATACCAAAGACAATATTGTGAAACATTGACAGATATCCTGTACATGAGTCTAAACCAGGATATGCAGCAGCATCTAAAATGTGATTTCTGAAGGGGTTGGGTAACTTCATGAGCTGATAACTCTGATACAGCTGCCTCTCAGGAAGGGTTATCGTACCAAAATATCAATAGCAAGTTTGGTCACCTTTAGTTGTACTGACAAGTGAAATTTTGGGCTCTGGGTCTGGATCCAGTGAGTTATTCTCCGTTTACATCTGTACCAGAAACAGTTTCAGTCTCCATAGTTACATTTCACCTCCATGACGACTGTTGGGGGAGTTATGTTTTACGTTTATCAGGCAAAATTATAAACACATTCATGGATAAATAACCAGGCATTTAGCAACTTGTTTTGTGTTTTTTGGTGTCATCACTTTAGCTATTGCTTATCTTGTGAGCGGTGAATAAAGAGATTACAGAGCATTAGCATTCTTGTATTAAAGATAATAGTAGAATTTGTTTGGTTTAATGAGCTGGGACCATGTGCAGCAGTTTTAGTCATGAAAGAAAATCTGAGCGTCTGATGTGTTCACCCTCCTGGAAGCTGATTGGCTGACAGTTGCTGTTGTTTCTCTGCAGAGCTCAGATCAAGACCACGGTGAAGAGGAAACTGTACGAGGACAGCAGAGTCCCCATCTCTGAGTCCCCGAAGAAGACCATCAAAAAGACAGCCGTCTCCATGACACCGGCTCCTGCTGCTCCTGCCATGATCACGGCCCCCACCACACAGGTTGTTGTGGCGACAGGGATGCAGAACAGCCCCTCCCTGGCGCCGCCCATCAAGAAACAGAAGACGGCAGGTGAGACAGAGCATGATGGAGCATGGGGCTGCAGGGTTCTAGACTCCGCAATCTGAATTCTCCTGGGGCTGCAGGGTCCTGTACCACCGTCTCCTGGACCATCCTCGTCTTTTCCTCCACAGATTTTACATTTACTTGTTTTGACTCATTACATTTCCAAACCAAACTTGTTTAAAAGGATGTCTTTCTCGTATTGATCTGGTCCTATGCAGATGTGACGCTGAGCGCTCTGAACGACTCGGACGTGAACAGCGACCTGGTAGACATCGAGGGACTGGGGGACGGTTCGTCCAACAAGAAGCTCAACTTTGACCAAGGTCAGTGTCGTTCAGAACAGATGGACGTCCGGTTGAACAACTAACATTCAAACAAAACATTGGAACATCTCAGAGGATTTTGGATGGATTTAATTTGTTAACGTTGTGCAGAGATGACATTGAACCGTCACCATGTAAACATGGATTGTAGTATCACAAAGGCTCTGTCTTGGCACTTTTCCACTAGTAACCTAGTCGGCTCTTCTCAACTCGGCCTAGTTTCTTTTCCATAACAATTCAGCCCCTGGAGCAGAAGTAGGAGCGAAGCTGCTGTTTGATTGTGTGATCTAAACGAAGAAGACAACAACACTAAAGATGTAGAACCTGGGGCCTGTACTACGAAGCGGGATTTGGGGTTAGCGAGGTAACTTCAGGTTTAACCCTGGGTTTTCAGGACTACGACGGTGGTTCACTTCTTAGCGGGGCACATCGCCATGGTAACTTATGCTGAACCGCTAACCTGCTCCGGAGCAGGTTATGTTCGAGATACAGATCGCCGGGTGTAAAAGCACCGCCCACTGACCAATCAGCTCTCTTGGAAAATGACATGCCCTTTCGAAGAGAAGCTTGGTGAAGTGGAGCTTGGTGCGCGGATCGTGAGAGGATCCCTCCGAAGAGAACGCGTATTCAGGGACCACCAAAACCCCTTTGCTTTCCCTGATGAGTACCTGTATGAACGATCCAAAAAAAAAAGGAAAAAAAGAAAAAAGAGGTGGAGGAGAAAATAAAAAATAAATCAATCAATGAATAAATAAAACAAATCATCACCCAAAATCCGATGTACAGTCAATCCAAAACTAATACCAATTAAATAAATAAATCAAGAAGAAATGAAAAAGAAGATGCATTTGTAAGGGGATAGCAAAAAAGGGATTTCCAATTTCGTCCCTCGAACATTCTGAGAAGTCACTTTAAAAAACTAAATACCCCCCTCCTGAAAAAATAAAAAATAAAATAAAATAAATAAAAAAACCCAATTCTTTGGTACAGCATCAGCACAAGTTATCGGTCAACAACAATAGTTATAGAACCAATATATACAGGACTGTCTCAGAAAATTAGAATATTGTGATTTTCTGTAATGCAAACACAAAAACAAAAAAAATGTCATACATTCTGGATTCATTACAAATCAACTGAAATATTGCAAGCCTTTTATTATTTTAATATTGCTGATCATGGTTTACAGTTTAAGATTAAGATTCCCAGAATATTCAAATATATGTTTATATCCCTATGAATTTACGCATTTATACAGTCAGCGATCTTTTGCCAGCTGTCTTTCCTGCATTTTGCAGCTGCAACTGTGTTGCTTTTTGCCTGTATTATATGCCTATACTCATCATATTTCCGTAAAATTATTGTTTGCTCTTCGCTACTGAAATAAGCGGCTCTGACAGCGGACTTCTCCATGCTTGCGATTGGTCATGCGCTGAAAACACTGCCCCTTTTATGTGCACGCGCTCATATCCAGATTGGAGAAACCTGGGTTGATATACCGAGTTGATAACCACCGTCGTGTGACCGCTTAGCGTGATTGCAATTGTCCCGCTTAGTGAATCTGGATAAGGAAAAGATATCCTGGATATGTTGAACTTGCTTCGTAGTACAGGCCCCTGGAGGAGATGATAGATGTGCTGCTGGGTCTGTGGCTTGTGTTCCATATCAAGTTAAAAATGAGAGAGAGAGAAGCTTCAAGCGGCGACGCCTTTAAATTTTTTTTGTTTGTCTCGGCGTTCTGAAAAATCACCTGGAGCTGTGAGCAGCTATGAAGTGACAGAGCTCCTGGTAGATCTGGTCGTTCCTTATCGCCCGTCTAGATCTCTTTTTAATTCTCTCCTCAGCACCAGGTTTATGAACATCTGCACCTCAGATTTGGATCATGAAACAGACTTTTGCGCTGCCATTGCCTGTCGAATAAAATAACAAGAAGCCGCCATCAGAGTGGTTCTTTCACTGATGTCACATCCTGACTCAGACGTCTGACTCCAACTCCCTGACCAATCTGTGGCCTGTAGTGTGGTGACGCCTGATTCAGCCCAACTCAGCCCGCTTAGAACCTCAGCAGAGTAGTTACAGAAAAAGTATCTACTCAGCACGGTAAGACCCCTGGTGGGAAAGAACCAAACTGAGTGGAGTGGAGTGGAGTAGTAGTACTAGTGGGTGCTAGTGGAAAAGTGCTGCTTTAATGCTACATAACACGCAGCATCATCTCGTGTGAATCAGTAGAACAGTCAGTTTATACGCAGATGACTCTGATTTATGTTCCAGATCAGCATCAAAGATCTTTTTAGTCAGATTTGGGTGCAGTGCGTTCTCAGCCAGAGCCCTCAGCGAAGCTTTTATATTCATGTTAATTAAATAGAGAACTCTCCGTTTATCGAGAGTTCTTTTAATGGTCGAACAAATAAAACAAGCTTCTCTGCAGTTTCTTGATACACAAAGCCTACTCGTCACTGCCCCTCTGGTGGATCTGTTGCTTAGCAACTATACAAATGTAAATGACGCACAGAGCTGTAGCTAGGGACGGACACAACATTTAAAAATGGACAGCTGTACAAATGTACAATAATGAAGCATAAACCAGCCTTCAGACCCACTCCTTTGTTCGATTCCAGGAAATGTTCTGAGGGTAAAAAAGGAAATCTGTGAACACCTTCCAATATTTCTCTGAAAAACATATTGGCCCCGTTATTTATTGGGCTATTCATTATAAATATGTATTTATTATAAATTGAGTCATTTATAGTTATTCTGACAGCCGAGCATCTGGATGATTCACCTTCCTGTTTTCCATCAGAACAGGTGAAGCCCGATCCGTCTTGGCTTGTTTCGGTTCTGATTCTGACTTGTCTCCCCAGAGAGCCTGAACCTGGATTCAAGCCTCATCATGAACTCCAGCGACCTGCCCCTGCTGTCCCGCTGACCGCTCTGGAGAAGCTCCTCCCCCCCTCCGCCGACAAACATGCTTTTATTTTGAAAGAAGACGCTCCGGCTGTTGCTTTGATTTCACACTGATGGAACTGAAACTAAAGCTCTTTTACTTTTTTTTTGTTTGTTTTTTAGAAAACTCGACCGACCAACATGAGGGAATTATTTCTCAGATTTGAGCAGAATTATGGTCTCATCAGTGACTTTTAGTTTTTGGAAACGCTTTTGTCATGAAGAAAAATGTGGATCTACGTGAAAAGATAATGATGTTGAGCTGAAATCGGATGATAAAGAAACTCCTCATATTAGTGACTCCTGCTTTTATTTCACTTTTTACTAATTTAAACCGTGGGCAGATTATCAATGTGTCACATCCGTTCAGACTACAAAAATAAACTTCCTGCTGTTCTTTGAAAAGCTGGGAAAGGTGTGTCTTCCAGAGATTTCTCGGCATCCAGTTAGAAATAAAACTGCATCCAGGGCATTGTTATGCGTTTTTTCCACATAAATCCACTTTTAAGAGCCTTGATTAGTTGTTTCCTGCCTGAGTTTCAGTTTCTCACATTGTTGAGGAGGAATTTTGGTCCATTTTTCTTTACAAGATCAGTTCTTGGTCTGCTCTGGAGATAGTTTTCAATTTAACAACCAGTAAGCCCTGCCCCTCAAACACAGATTAACCAATGGCTGTTGAGAATCAGTTCCACAGGGACCGGAACTCGGACATCTGCAGCTTTCAGCCTTACAGAAAAAACTTAACCCGTATCTTTTTTATGTTAAATTGTACATCTGGTGCTGGGTAGCTAATGCCTACCCTAATTCCTCCAAAGGAAATCTCCCCAAGGGATTAATACATTTCCATCTAATCTGATTTGAAAATGGTGTTTTTGCAGTTTGAAATAGTAGAAATAAAAGACTTTGATCTCACCTGTGCTGCATGAACAATGATGGTCCTGGACATCATCTGGAACCATGACCTGCGAGTAACGGCAGCTCCTTTATAGCTCCATTCCCTCAGGACGGGGAACTGGGAACACCTTTCGTTCTTCCATCCTCCGGTCTCACGGGAGGGGTTTTCGTAATCGTGGTTCCTCCTCAGGTGGATTTGTGAGATTATGAAGGTTTTGAGGTCAGGTGAATGGCTCCATGCTCGTTTAAAAACCTGTAAGTTACAAAGTCTTTTTTTTCTAGAATTATACATATAAAAGGATGAGTGGGCTCAAATAAAATCAGCTTTGTCACATTTTGGTTCAAATTCCTTCTAAAAGCTTTGATTTGGTTTTCCCCCCACAGCCAGTCAGATCTCGCTGGTGGTGCATGTTGGTATTTCACCGGATTCTCTGCACCATCCTCACGTCTGACATCTAGCTGTGTGGAAACGGAGGTTGATGCGGTCCAGCACAAAGTCTTGATGTGTACTTGATTGACAGTTGCCTTCTGTGCCACCTCAATCATTGACTGGAACAGTTGCAATTCCCAGCGGCTGGCGCAGCGTGGTCGTTTCACAGCTGCCTTCTGTGGGGCTGGAGCTGAACGCCATTGCTGATATGAGCGTTCCAGATCAGGAAAGTGAGAAAACATGTGCTTCTCTAGAGGTCTGCACACCTGCTGATGCTCAGCAGCACCTGGCTGCATCTGGACCCTTGTGGAAGCAGTGAGGCAGCTCTTAGCCCCTCCCAGAACTGACCGACAGGTCGAAGCATCCAAAGTTAGCGGACTAACATTTAGCACAAGACAAATGAAAAGAACTCACCTCAACAAGTTTTTCCAAATTTTACATCAAATTTTTTGAAAGGCTTTCATGTCACACTGAGGTTTGTGTTGCGTGCATTGAAATCCAGAACGAAAATAAAAGTCAAACTGGACCTTCTGACTGACGGTACACATGTTCTTTTATTGGTTTTTAATATACAATATATATATAATTATGTTTATAGTGTACATGAATTACTTCCACTAAAAGCTATAGAGTCATTCTGCGTCGTTTTCACAGGCGTGATCTCATCGCGAGGGAATGAACACTTGAATATAGACTTTAATTTCAGCGTTGCATAAAAATACATCATCTCACATGTCTCCCTTGGAGAATTTGTCAAAAACAAAAGCAAAGTATTTACAGAGTGAAAATACTCGTGAATGCTTGTACAGATGTGCTTTTAGTTCCCTTTGTCACCAATAAAACTCTGGCAGCCCTTTTTAGATCTCACTCTGGACGAGCGTCACTGTTTCTGGCCCAAAAATAACAAAAAGTGGAGTTTTTCTCGTCACGGCGGGAGAATTAATACCTTCACATTCTACATTTATATTTTAATCTAAAATACTTTCCGATTTCCATAAAATTTCCAGGATACAGTAAGCTGTTATTCAGGAAGCAAACCCCCCCCCCCCCGGTCCTCTAATTGGTCAGCTCCGTCCACCATGTCACAGCAGCTTTGCTGAGACGTGGAAAACCAAGACGTCATTTTGACGGATTTAAGAGCGGGACGAGTGAAGGGTATTCTTTAACACTGCGATGCATCGTTAACGTCGACTAATTACACACGTCCAAAGAACAATTTCGGTATCTTTGGTCTTTGAGAAATGACATTTTTCTCTTTTCAGTGTGGCTGCGACAAATCTGCCTCAAATTTTTCTGCTGCATCGGTCCGTTTTCTCTCAGAAATGCTTGAAAGCAAAGTAACAATTAGACAATGAGCGCAATCTTTGGAAATGGCTTTTTAATAGAGTTAAATAGGTCATTTAAGTGGACGGACTCTGGAAGTACAAGTCTGACTAATAAAAGAAAAAAACAATAAAAACTCTAAACGGTCCATCTCTTAACTTGCAGAAATATCTCACGCTCTTCATTCAGACGAGTTCGTTGACGCACATCTTGTCTGAAGCTTTAAAAACATGATCAACGACGAGGAGATGCAGCAGAAACTTCTTGAGAAGGTTCCTTCGTTGGACGCCGGTGTTCAAGACGAACTACAGTTCTTGGAATGGTTATTTATTTCTTTTTCTTAACATTTGGTGCCAAAAATGTGTGACTTTCTGCCAGAGTGAAGCATCGTTTTAATACTGAAACATCTTTGTTTCTTTGCTACAAACTACGACGTTTATTTCGGCGAGGACCTACAGGAAGTGAACGGGGCTCCCGAACATGAAGCCAAAAGCAAAGGAAAGAAAAATCACTTGTCAAAAACTCTCAGGAAGAACATCCAGCAAAATGTACGTTTTTGAATCCGTTTCAGTTCATCTGGGAATTTTTGGCTGAAAAACATTCGTTGAAGCAGACTTTCGTACGAGCAAGAACTCCGCCGTTCAACTCCCGTTCTCATCGCTTTGTGATCCAGCTACATTAAAAACTCTCTTCATGGTTACCAATGGCAACACAGGGAAGGTGAGTGTGCAAAGCTTCAAATAATACACAAAAACGTGTTAAAGCTACAGTTTTTGTCTGTACAGCGACAGAAATTTGGCCGCTTGTTGCGTCTGTGGAGAGTCAATGCCGTTTCTCACAAATTCGAGCTTCTTTCTGCAAATAAAGAACAACGGTCTTGGCGTGACGCCCGGGATGCTAGTTCAGCTTCCGCTGGTAGGTCAGGGGCACAGTGTTGCACTTGACCACTATGTAGCCACAGTTTAGGCACTTTTCCTTCAAATTTTAGCTGTTGACCCAGTGTCATTGTGACCCAACCTTTAAACCCTTAAGTGATGTAAGGAAGTCATGTGACCTTCCCAAATACACTGTCGCCTGGTTAGATCAGCTAGCTTGATCGTGTACTATAAATGTCACATGAAATAATGAACGCAAGTGACGATACAGGTCATCTTCAATACTTGGTAACGCAGTGGCTCTGACCGCTGCAGGAAGGCTGGCGCGACATTCGCACAGCGGCCGACTCAAACTCGTCCGTGAAATGGCATCGACCCTCAGAGGCGGCAACAAGTCGAGACGTGAAGCAGAAAAACAGAAAAAAGCAGCAAAACCTCACAGCATGTTGCCCTCATGTGAGAAAGAAAGACAGACTGAAATGGTCAAAGTCTCAGTGTGCAAAGTTGTGGGAATACTGTCCGATCAGACACTAAAAACACTCCTTCTTTTACAGAGGAATAAAGACACTTGAAGAAGAACAGCTTATAGAAACTCTACGTACAAACGCATCTCACAGATGGAGGAAAACCTGCCGCCGCTGATCCGAGGCGACGGCATGTTTAGGCACGACGATGAGTGGAAGTACAAAACTGTACAAAAACGGTCAAAAGTGCAAAAGCTGGAAGCAGATCTGCAGCTGGATTTCTTACGTTGGGAAAATGTATGTTCTATTTATGGAAGAAAAAAAAAAATAAAAATGAATCCAGATGCAATTTAGTTAAAATCCTTCAGCTGTTCAATCAGGATTCAGTCGGAACCCTCTCTCACAGATGGTTCCCAGCTCCGATAACGATACCAATATTAGAAATACTCGCCGATACTTCTGAAAGTCAGGGTGTCGGTGAGAACTTCGCCATAAGCTACCTGTCTAGCTTTGGTATTCTGTTAGCAGAATATTATGTTATTTTCTACTACGGACATTTGGATCTTTGATGGGTTCAAATGGCAAAATATGAACAAATCTTTATTTTACACTTTTGGCTGTGGCTGTGCTTCAAGTTGACAAGTATGGGTTCAGTACTTTCTATCAGCCAGTACTTAAAACACAAGTACTGGAATCGGTATCGAAGCATCTGTTATTCTGATGTCAGTGAATGTCAGGATTCCTGTCTGAATTCAGTCAGAGTTTGGATTAGAAGTCCTCTGAAACCTGATGTGAACTCAGTCTGAACAACTGATCAGAAATCAATTTAAATTATCTGAATTCGTTAGCTGCGTTTCCCTTACTGCTGCAACGCGACTGATGGGACCAGATCCTACAGAAACCAGACGGCAGTCTTGTTGAAAAAGGTCCAGTTCAGTTTTGCAGAACATTCCTTTTTTAAATCTCAAAGAAAACCACCTCATGCTGACGTCAAAACCGGATGAATGCGTCCGTTTAACAACTGAATTTAAGTTTTATACAAATCCAGACTAAATCCAGTTAACACAAAGTGGATTGACATGAATCAGCGCCACCTGCTGACCACGCTGCAGTTCTTTCACTCCTTGCCGCTCATTAGAAACCTGGATGGAAACGCAGCTAACGCATCCGATTCCAAGGGGGATTGACGCCTCGTTTCCACGTGCCCTCCGTTACTCCGAATGAAACGTGCCGCACTCCCCCTGGTGTTCTACACGTGGAAGTGCAGGTCTTGAAAGTTGACTGGCTCAATGCTACTGCTAACTTCTTGAAGCCAACTCGTTGCTGCCACGGGACAAAAACATTTGTATCCTGGACCAGTGACCTGTCGCTAAGCCCCGCCCCTGAGACACAGATGAGCCAATAGCTGCCGAGTATCAGTTCCACAGGGACCAAAACTCAGACGTCTGTAGTTTTTAGCTCCTCAGAAAAACACTGAAGATCCTGAGCTCCCATCTGTTCTATGGAGTTATTGATGACATTATTTAAAATCAATGTATCTGAGGTACTTGTACTGATTCCAGGCATCTGGAGAGGATGGACGATGGATAAGGTTTGTCCTGCTGACGCTGATCTGCAAACCTTCAACTCCAACTGTATCATATTTACCAATATCAGTATTTTTAGATTTCATACACATCCCTCTCTGGCACAATCGAATGCTCCTTGATGAAAGTTAACAGCAGTCGTTGGTGCTCCAGGAGCGGGGTCTCACAGAAAGGCCGATCCCACTACTTAAAGTTATTCGAGCACTGGATGCCTGCACAGTGTTCACGTCTCGCAGAGGTACCGCGCACACAGAGAAAATGTTCAACGCCCCAGAAAACCCCAGGAGGAAGTTCCAGTAGGAGCGAAAGGGTTAACGGCACTCGTACGAGTGCACCGGCACGAGTGGAAACGAGGCATCGCGTTTTCAAACAGAATCCAAAAGAGAAAATGAAAAATGGAAATGGCATCATAAAGAAGGGAAGAGTGAAGCTGCTTCTTGCAGATTCAGTTCTGTACAAAAGTGACGGTCTGTATTCACATATAGATACACTTTTAACAAATCGACCAGCAGACGGTCCAGAGACATCAAAAACAGTCTGTCGTCTGCAAACAAAACAATCTTCCAGAGTTTTCCGCAGAAGCAGACAAAAACCAAAAAGCTACAGACTCTCGGTTTGGTTTGGAGTTCGGACAAAGTCCTTCAGCGACGTATTAGCGGACGTCCGTGGTTTTTTTTAAACGTCTAGTTGTCTTTAGTCAACTTTCTTCAACGTCCAGCTCTCTCCGATAAGTTCTGCGTCTTCCTAAAAGAAACGTCAGCAAGTTTTCAACAAGAAAACACCCGAAGAAGAAGAAGTCCTGCTGAAGTTTCCGTTTGGTTTTCGTTCAACCAAAATGTTCCTGAAAACACTCTGGAAAGGGTTTATGGCCTTCTGTGTTTACGACTTGATTACAACTCAAGACCTTATAAGAACAATCAGAAGACCCCAGGAGATCTGGACCTTTCATCAGTCCAGTTTGGATTCGAATCAGAAGCGTTTTCAGAGAATCCCGTTTGGATTCGACTGAACTTCAGCGTGATGAAAACCATCAACAACTGAACCCCTTTGATGTTAAACACGCTGCTTGTCTTTCATCTGCTACATGCAATTACCCATAAACCCCTTCTCTCAAAGTTCATATGGAGGCATTTATAAACAAGCCCAGTTCAAAATCTGTTGGGACATGGTCTAAAATGTAAACAGAAACCAGAAGAGAGAACCCCACAAACCTAAATTTTGTCCACAACAGAGCGAATCGCATGTTGAAAGTGAGACACGTTTTCATTTCATGAAGTGTTCAACGTGAATTTGGTGGCAAAAACACCTGAAAACGCTTGGAGGAACATCTACAAGTAAGCGCACTTCCGGCTGAAGCTTATCCCAAACTAAGAAAACCTGCGGTTCCTCTACTGACCACCAGGGTCCGGATCCACCAGTGAGTTCATCTCCACTGATCTCCAGGTTAAAATGTCCAACTTTACAGCAGAAATAAACATATTTACAGTCTGGTACAAAAAACAGTTTTGGTCTCCATAGTTACATTTCACATCCAGGACATCTGTACGGGTACTTTTATGTTCCTCAACAGGTAAAACTATATAAAGCAACACATGTATGCATAAGTAGGGGTGTGGTCTTTACATTTGACATTGGGAGTCTGCTGAGACCTGCAGTCAATCCGTCTGTGACACCGGCTGCAGCAGGTCAAGCCACCTCAGGTCCCATCAGACTTTTGCTGGTCCTGGTTTCAGTTCTGACAGAACACGTTTCAGATATCGTCCCGTCCTTATTTCAAGACGTTGGACACTTGAAATGAGGATTTTTAGACAGATTTGATCAGAGTAACATTATAGGTTATCATAAACTGAGTCAGCCAAGCTAAAATGGCCTGAACTGTGATTGACATGAGGTGGGCGTGTCCCCGCTGGCTTCCATGTCAATGACATCACTGAGAATAAAAAGGGCATCTTTGAAAAGATGGACAGAAGAAGTTCACCAAGCTGTGAATAACATGTCTAGAAGCTGTAAGAATCACCAGAAGCCCTACCTGAGCATGATCCAGATAAGCCACCAAAGCTTTTTAAAGCAGACCAAGGAAGAGTGAAAACTTTTCCACTCTGCTTTTGTGTCTGTGCAGCTGAAAGGTATATACAGGCAAGCAACACCTGCTCCCATCCGGACGGTGTCTTTTTCAGAGAAGGTCTAGCATCTGTCCGCAAGACCACGTTAAACTTGCTCCTGCCTCCATTGCAGAAGAGCCCAGGAGCTGAACTGACCTGCCCGCAGTCCAGAAATGTTCAAAGCTCCGGGACCGCTGAGCTCCGCCCCTACGTCCCACCTGAGCGGGACCACATTCCTCTGCAGCTCCACCTGGTCACCTCGCTTCCCAGATGTCCATGGACTGTGATCCGGTCCAGACTTCTGAGATGTGTTGCTGCCATCTAATTCGCTTCAGTTTCAAACGTCCTATACGTTTTCTAGGTTCTGTTGTGAATGAATATGGGTTTATGGTGTTTGCACATCATTGGCGCGGTTTTTATTTACATTTTAGGCCCCCAATCCTTCTCAACTCTTGTTGAATTTTCAGCTTTCTGACCAAAGAGGCAGTTTTCCCAAAAGAAAAAAAGAAAAAAGGGTTTGCCAACCAATTAGGATGTGGCCTAAACAGGGCTTGGGTTGTAATATTGAGCTAAAAAACCCGATGGAGTGGGTAATCAATCAGGTCAGTGATGCTGGAGATACAGATCCAATCGAACAACAGCAGGAACTGCTGAACAGATCAGAAACTTTTCTCTTAAATCTGACTGTTTGTGAGGATAAAGCCCACCAGCCTGAACTGAAGGTCTACTCTGGTAGCAGGAAGAGGCGGGGCTTACAGTGAAGCTGGAAGATGATTGGACAGAAATAAGGTACTGATGATGCTGTTCCTCCTCCTCCTCCTGCTGCTGCTGCTGGATGAGGACTCACGTGGGCTTCAGTGTCCTGGGTGATGGTGGGAGGGGAAGGAAGTGAAGGAAGGGGGTGGAGACAGAGACAGGGTGCGTGGCTGAGGGCTGACGGCTCCTGCAGGGGTGGAGTCTGTCGTCGACTGAGAGACACTGAGGGACAGGAGGAAGGAGCGTGAGCTTTCATCTCTTATCTGAAGTCGGTACGACTGACGAATCCTCACCTGACGGTGAAGCTGCTGCGGTGGGTGGGGTCTGTCACCCCAGCAACAAAAAGCTTCTTTGGGGGTCCGTCTGAATCCACCCCTCCTGAGAAAACAGTTGTTCACAAGTTTATACGCATTGAAGAAACGTTCTGATGGACCTCCGGGACAGATACAGACGCAGCCCTGCTAATAATCATTACAATTATAAACTATATGTCTACTGCACTTTTATAAACAGAGTTTAAAGGTGAAAATTCAGCAATTTAATTCAGCTTTCAAAGGAACCAGAAAAGTAGAATTAAACTCCAAATTAGTCCAATTAATATAAAGCTGATCAAAATAACAACTGTCACGCCAGAACCAGGCGCCTGTGGAGAGAAAAACTCTTTAACAGGATGAAACCTCTGACAGAAGACTAATGCTCGTACTGCGTCTTTCATTTCTGTCTTCTCTCGTATGAAAACATAATAAAACACAAATCCTCGGATCAGTGTTTAACAATAATTTCCTTTTTTTTTACTGTTATTATTTATTCAACAGAAATGAAGCCAAAAAAAAGAAAAAAAAAAAAAGTGCAATCCTGGGTACACCCTTCATCAGCAGGTGAGGAGAATAGCAGCTGTTTTCTGGTTGGAGCATTCAGCTGTGCATCAAGAGGGAGAGACATCAGCAATGGTTTTAGAGAAACTGTTATTTTTGTTTTGAAAAAAGGTCATAAAACCAGACACTTATTTCCAGCCTAAGTTTTAAGTGTTAAAATCCAACATGGTCATCCAGTACACTCTATTTAACAGTTTTACTAATTTATTCCACTGCTTCTTATAAACTCAGACCATTTCACCTGACAGGGTCAAGACTTCATGAAGCTGTTTGTGATACTTTTAACAACTATGGTGTTAAAAGTATCACGAACAACTGGAAACCGCTGCCTCGCTTCCCAGTGAAAAATAACCCTGTCACTAAAATAATGTGAATGCTTGATGCCTCCGTCCAACCGCTTCTCCACATGGACA
The DNA here is from genome assembly GCF_033807715.1 of Cololabis saira. Lineage (NCBI taxonomy): Eukaryota > Metazoa > Chordata > Actinopteri > Beloniformes > Belonidae > Cololabis > Cololabis saira. The sequence goes on from NC_084600.1 coordinate 31,947,875, forward strand.
GAAAGTTCCATGGCAGCGTTGTTCAACGTCACATGGTTCACAAAAGTGCATCTGAGGAAACCAGCAGACCAACGTCCTCTGGACAGACCAGACCCAAGTGGAGATCTTCATGTCCAGAACCATGTTTGGAGAAAACCAGCAGAAACACCTCAGATCCACTGTCAAGCACGGTGGTGGAGGGATGATGGTCTGGACCTGGACACGTGTCAGTCATTGAGTGGACCATGAAGTCCTCTGTAGACCAGAGTGTTCTAAAGACACATGTGAGGACATCTGTCTGACTGATAAAGACTGGCTGAAACTAGATCATGTGACAGGAAATGATCCCAAACACAGCAGCAGATCTACAACACAAGGATGAAAAAGAAAAGAATCCAGGTTCTGGAAGGACCTGGTCAAAGTCCAGACCTGGACCTGCTTGGGATGCTGTGGTGGAGAGAGCGGCAAAGAAGTGAACGTCCAAAAACCTCAATGACCTGAAGCAACGGAGGAAACAAGAACGGACCAGAACTCCTCCAGAACCACGAGACACTGATGAAGAAAGATAGGAAACATCTGCTGATGCTGAAGGAAACATCTGCTGATGCTGAAGGAAACATCTGCTGATGAAGGAAACATCTGTTGATGCTGAAGGAAACATCTGCTGATGTTGAAGGAAACATCTGCTGATGTTGAAGGAAACATCTGCTGATGTTGAAGGAAACATCTGTTGATGCTGAAGGAAACATCTGCTGATGCTGAAAGGAACATCTGCTGATTAAGGAAACATCTGCAGATGAAGGAAACATCTGCTGATGAATGAAACATCTGCTGATGAAGGAAACATCTGCTGATGAATGAAACATCTGCTGATGCTGAAGGAAACATCTGCTGATGCTGAAGGAAACATCTGCTGATGAAGGAAACATCTGTTGATGCTGAAGGAAACATCTGCTGATGTTGAAGGAAACATCTGCTGATGCTGAAGGAAACATCTGCTGATGTTGAAGGAAACATCTGCTGATGCTGAAAGGAACATCTGCTGATTAAGGAAACATCTGCAGATGAAGGAAACATCTGCTGATGAATGAAACATCTGCTGATGAAGGAAACATCTGCTGATGAAGGAAACATCTGCTGATGAAGGAAACATCTGCTGATGAAGGAAACATCTGCAGATGAAGGAAACATCTGCTGATGAAGGAAACATCTGCTGATGAAGGAAACATCTGTTGATGCTGAAGGAAACATCTGCTGATGTTGAAGGAAACATCTGCTGATGTTGAAGGAAACATCTGCTGATGTTGAAGGAAACATCTGTTGATGCTGAAGGAAACATCTGCTGATGCTGAAAGGAACATCTGCTGATTAAGGAAACATCTGCAGATGAAGGAAACATCTGCTGATGAATGAAACATCTGCTGATGAAGGAAACATCTGCTGATGAATGAAACATCTGCTGATGAATGAAACATCTGCTGATGCTGAAGGAAACATCTGCTGATGCTGAAGGAAACATCTGCTGATGAAGGAAACATCTGTTGATGCTGAAGGAAACATCTGCTGATGTTGAAGGAAACATCTGCTGATGCTGAAGGAAACATCTGCTGATGTTGAAGGAAACATCTGCTGATGCTGAAAGGAACATCTGCTGATTAAGGAAACATCTGCAGATGAAGGAAACATCTGCTGATGAATGAAACATCTGCTGATGAAGGAAACATCTGCTGATGAAGGAAACATCTGCTGATGAAGGAAACATCTGCTGATGAAGGAAACATCTGCAGATGAAGGAAACATCTGCAGATGAAGGAAACATCTGCAGATGAAGGAAACATCTGCAGATGAAGGAAACATCTGCAGATGAAGGAAACATCTGCAGATGAAGGAAACATCTGCAGATGAAGGAAACATCTGCTGATTGTTGAGGGTTATCAATGATAAAGCACATTATTTTTTTTCTCTCTGGCTTCGTTTTTGTTAAATAAAGTTACGTGTCACAGTAAAATAACAAATCTGCCCCCTGGTGGTCATATTTGTGACTGCGAGTTAATGTTTAGATGTGACGTGAAGACAAACTCTTGAGCTACCTTTCCTCTTCAGCGGCGCTAACGCCGGCCATCTGACGGCAGCTGCAGGTCTGTTGGACATCAACACACACGTCAGTAAACCGGTTCACACAGAAGCTTCCAGAACTACATGTTTTGACTGTGTTCATAGAAACCTGAACCTCCTGGTGGGACTGGGGGAAGAGTTGGGTGTGACGCCGCTGTCCTGCGAAGGAAACCACTGAGGAAGAAAACAGGAAAGAGTAGGTGTGAGAAGTGATGTAGAAACATCTGGATTCAGACCAAAACATCTGAGCTGGTCTGAATATGAACGTCTCAGATCTAGATTCAATTTCTCACCATTTGATCTAAACACCTGAATTAAAAAAAAATGACAGGGCAGCTATTCCTGTAACAATCTCTTAACCCTCTGATCTAAACTCGGTTTTAACATGCTGGATTAACACAACATCCAAATTTATATTTCAGACTAAATTGATTTAATATGACTGGACTCTTCAGGCCTCTGAACGATTCCGAGTCCAAGTCCTCTAAACGAGATCTGGATTCACGCCGCGGCTCATTTTTATACCCAAGTCTCAGGCGAAAGGGTCGCTCTTATCACTCCACTACTACAACTTCCATGAGCCTTAACAACCCAGACAAAAAAAGCTAATTCAAATCCGGGCCAGACCGGAGATGCTCACCACTGGCGTGTGGTCGTGCCACTGACTGACTGGAGGAGCTGGAATCAGACTGGAAGGACTGCGAGACAGAGAGAGAAATGGTTGAAGAGCGGCAGGCGTACGCCTCACAGCGGCAGGACGCTCGTGTTTGTGTTGTACCTCAGTCTCTGCAGACTTCCTCTGAGCATCATCTCCATGTTCTCCTCCTGAACCAAACACAAACAGTTTTGGAGACTACATAAGATTTGTGTGTCCACGCACCCCGAGGTCCTCTGGGTAAATCCTGGCTGTGATCCAGGAGCTACCAGACGTAAAGTTATAACTTCAAATCTGCTGTTAGGTAGCCAGAAGTAGATCTGAAGCAACGTTTCCCTAAATCAAATTCACTACTCGTAATTAATTTTATACTTATTGAGGTGCATGAACAGTGTTGATCCTGGATGTTGTGATCCGTAACCATGACCACATACACCTATAAAATGAAGCTTCTGTGAACCCTCATCTCCAATTTAACTCATTACCAACCAGATCTATTTTTAGATCCTGGCACTTGTGAAGCTTAATTATTTTAAGCTTCTAAATTATTTTAAGAAAAGAGCAAAAAGGACGCGTCTCCTCACCTGCCTCTTCTGGTCGGGTCGTTCTCCACTCAAAGAGAAAGGTGACAAGGGTACAAGCTGCAGAAGGAAAGAGAGGGTGGATCAGGATGCTGCTGGACTCGGAGAAAGAAAACTAAATAAAATAAATGATTCATCCGAGTGTAACGTATCAATAAACAGTCAAATTCATGTCTAAACTGTTTTAAAAGCATGAAATTGTAACGTGATTATGCTGAACTTTAACCACATCTGATTCTCAACGAGAAGAACCATTCAAAAACAAATGCATCTTCGATCCTTTCCAGATTATTGTTTTCTCATATTTTTAACCCTTAGTAAGTGCTGTGTTTTACTACAGCGTTGTGTAAACGTACACACACAACACCGATAACAGAACAACGATACACACGAAGACAGTTGCCTCCACATCTAGAGCGCCTGCTCAACCACATGAGCCATCCAGCACTCTGAAAAAAAGTCATTTTTGTCCGCATAGTTTGGAGATGATTTGGATGAATAGCATCAGATTACTCTGCTTTATTTTCCCTTATATTTTTGGGAAAATGGCAGGAATCTTTTCATAATGGTACTGGAAGGCACTTGGATCTGGAACCTTCCACGGAATCAGAAGAAAAATATTTTCTTCTCCCTAAGCTGAAGTTGCTGATTAATGAGTTAAAACATGTTTATAAACAGTGTCCCTATGGCTGATGGTTTCTCTGGACTTGGAGGCATCTAAGATGGACCATCCCAAATAGCAGTAACTGAGTAGTTTCACAAGGCTCTGTATGAGGAGATCGAAAACATGCAGAGCAGGGGTACTCGAGGACCAGGATTGAGAACCACTAGCTTACACCGTCAAGCTCACACCTACACTGGAGCTACAGTGTAGCTCTGATGAAGAAACATAAATCAGGCTCCCACTCATTGTTAACTTGTTTTGATGATAATCCAAAATATTAATCTATATACAGTTTATACTGATTAAACTTCCTGATCATTAGTCTAAGATCGTATTTTGGCAGAAATGAACACAGTGGGATCATCCAGACTGTTATCAGGAGCCAGTCCAGAGTCGAGACTCTCTGATAGTTTGGGGCTGTATCAGTGTCCAAAGCTCATTTCCAGTTCTGTGACTGCAGCATTAAAGCAGAAAGGTTCACTGAGATTTTAGAGGAACATCTGCCGTCTCCAAGACCACATCTGTTCCACAGTAGTCCATGAATTTTCCAACAGGACAGCATAAAACCACATTCTGGACAGATTACAAAGACACGACTGAGGAACTGGATTGACCTGCCAGCAGTCCTGACTGAGAACGGATTAAGAAGAATGTTTCCCACCTGCAGCAGCTCAGAGGCGTTCAGCATTACTCACCTGTGAGGGGTTGATTGACACGCTGCTGCGTCTGTACCGAGACGAGGAGACTGGACTGAAGACAGTCATCCCGTCACTACGTGACACAGAAACAACTTGGTCAGAGACAAAGGACACAGAAAACTGACATAATGGCTTCAACTGAAGGGAAAACACTCAGAATATGAAACAAACTAACTTTGGCAAGTAAAGTCATTTTCAAAAACGGATAGCTTTTACCTCTGTGTCTGTTTTATGCTTGTTTATTTTCTGAGTGAAAATATGACGATAATAAAAACAATCAGCACCCATCTCATAGTAAATTATTCCGGTCAATACTTTAGATTAGATTAGATTATCCTTTATTTCTCCCTCAATGGGGAAACTCAATTTGTGCAGCAGCAGTACACTTAACACACACATGCAGGGGAGGGGTAAAAAAGTAAAAAAAAAATATAATTACGAAATATAAACAAACAGTTTATACATTGGAATGAAAATAAAAGTAGTGCAGTACGGGAAAGAAAGATAAACGGTGCATAAAAAAAGCAGGTTGGATGTGTGTGAGGTAGACAGATTTTTATTTATCCCTTGCAGTAAATTGTTGAGTGTGTGTGTTGCAGTTCTCTGATTAACCAAACCAAAATAGAATACAAGGATATATAAATAAAAACGTATATTTTAAAAAGATAATATAAAATAAGGTAATAATATGAAAATATGGTTCAATAAAAAATAAACGAAGTGGTATGAAAAACAATACAATTGACATATAGTAAAACTATGTACAGGATGGCACATGATTAGTGATAACAAATATCTGTAGATTTTATAGGTGTGTTTTATTTTTGATAAACTTAATGGAAAAAAACGGAATGTTTTGGACTTTTGAACAAACAATTGACATTTTAAATAAATATATTGATCACAGCTTAAAAGACTGACCCCAATACTAAGCATTCACACATCTGAATTAAAGAGTGGCTGCTATACAAGAAAAATAAGGGCTTCAATTGTTCAAAAAACCAAACAAAAAAACATGTGCAACTGAATACCAAAACATTTGTGTTTTTGTTTTGTTTGGAGTTTCTGACGTGGTTGCAGTACCACTGACCTGACACCGGTAATCATGGGGGCGCTATTTGATCTCCGCAGGGCTCCGCCTCCCGCACCGCCAGCTGCGCCTGCGCATTGGTCCACTTCCATCCGTTCCATAGCCTGATCCGCAGCCCCGGCGGCGGCGGCGGCGCCTGCCGGTCTTCGAGCCCTCGACGGCGGGGAGGGATCTACTGTAGCCCGGTGGAAGCCCGACCCGCAGGCCTCACTAGCAGAGAACCCAGAGTCGCGGCGTCAGCAGACTCAACCCCGAGACTGCTGCCTCTCTATTGCATTTTCCGTGTAAAAAACACCGTGTCCGTGTTTGTCTACGGTCCACTCTTATAAATATCATCGGTGAATTCGTCTCACTTGCTGCTACGTCCCACTAATATATTTGAATGCGTAAAAAAACAACGTAAAATGCGAATCTCACGCAAAAACACTTCAACAAAGTTTGGTAACCCTATACGTTAAACTCTTGCCCGTAGTTCCCTCCTCTACGGAGAAACGTTTAATTTGAGTATGCACAGGTGACGTGACTTTTAAAGATTAGCTGTGGAGCTAACTTGATTTGCAGTGAAACACCAGAAAAACCGTTTAACAGCCCCAGAAGCGGTCCACCCCGGCGCTGCTCCGGCCGTCCTCGCTGAGAGGCGGCCCCGCAGTCCCCCACACCAGCAGGCAGACCTCCGGAAGAGTCGCGGAATGACTGAAAAATAACAGTTTTCAAAGATTTTTACAACATAGTCCTTCAGCAAAAAGAGGTAGTTGCCCAGATGTGGAAACGGCGCCCCCGTCTGGCCACGAGGAGAACTGCAGCCCAGACACGAGCAGCCTGAAGATAAGGCTTTCTGCGGACTTCCCGTTATAATGCCCAAATTAGTCTTTTCGTTTCTCTTTTATAAACCAGTCAGCGAAAACTTACTTTTTTGAGGGGGAAATCCAAACATTTCATTTCATTTCATTTTTATTTATTCCATATCATGGAAATAGTTCACACATGTTCCATTCCATGATGGAAAAGGGGCAAGAAGAAGAAAGCCTTATATTACAAGCCCCTTTCTCAAAAAAAATAAATAAAACAATTCATATGAAGATGGTCTGTCCGTCTGTTCAACAATCACTACTTTTATAATACAAAAAAAAGAAATAATGATAAAAACAAAACAAAAAAATAAGAAAACATACACACTAACTCACCAACAATATAAAAACAAAAACAACAAAAGATATTTTACCTGTTAAATTCATATTGTCTAATTGTGTTGTCTTTATACAATTTCTTGAACTGGTGAATATTTTTACAATCCTTCAACTCAGTTGTTAAGGAGTTCCATAATTTTACACCACATACTGAAATACACATTTGTTTTAAAGTTGTGCGTGCAAACGGATGTTTAAAATCAAATTTCCTCCTATGGTCCTTATCTTCTGAACTAAACACAAAAAAACGTTGTATATTTTCAGGCAATATTCTGCTTTTTGCCTTGAACATAACCAATAAAGTCTGTAACTCAACAATATCTTTAAGTTTAATTAATCCTGCATTGATAAAAAGTCCATTGGTGTGTTCTCTTGCCTCCTTTTTATGTATGATCCGTACTGCTCTCTTCTGTAAAATAAACAAAGGCTTGATATTCGATATACTTCGACACAATAACTAAAATAAGGCAAAATAAGTGAGCAATACAACATTCGCGTTGTCTTGTAATCTAAAACATGTTTCACTTTGTTCAAAACAAAAATATTCTTTGATACCTTAGTTTTAACATACTTTAACAGATTTCCATGTGAGGTTTTCATCAACATGAATAATTATGTTGTTTCCAGGGATCAATAAAGTCATTGTACCATCTCTAAACACCATTGTAATTTAATTCTTTTTATTTAACCTTTATTTAACCAGGAAAATCCCATTGAGATTAAAAACCTCTTTTCCAAGGGAGACCTGGCCAAGATAGGCAGCAGCAATTACAACATAGTTATAAATGACAGAAAACACCAACAGATAAAATACTATTAAAATTAAATTAAAAAAGCAAATCAAACAAGCAAATCACAAAAAACAGGTACATGTAATGGAGCCGGCCTCAAGTATTTTCAATTTAGATTTAAAATTTCTCAGAGAAATTAACTCTGTTAGCCTCCAGTCATATTGTAATATGTTCCAGGCTGAAGGAGCAGAATAAACAAAGGCTCTTTTGCCCAGTTCAGTACGGGCAAAAGGAACAGAGAGCAACAGGTAGTCTTGTGAACGTAACAAGTAAGAACCAGGACTTCTCTGTACAATCAAGGAGCAGATTAATAATAATAATAATAATAAACTTTATTTATATAGCACCTTTCAGACGAAAGTCGCAGCTCAAGGTGCTTTACAACAGTACAAATAAGAAACAACAGCAAAAAAATCAAAAAACACAAATATTTAAGTCCAGTGATATAAAACATAACCCTCACAAAATTCAGTTCCAAATTCCTCCACAGAACAACTACTAAGATAGGATAATATAAAAAGGAATATAAAATTGAATATATGAATATAAAAAGGTAAAAATGCTGCATGAGTCGTAGGCATATGAAAAATAAAAAGATACAAATATCAACAAATAAGAGTACAAGATAAAAACGATCATGTAAAAACATTTAAAAGTATAAAAGTAATGCAGACAGTAAAAATCAATGATATATACGGTAGATAAAAGGAAAGTGACAGCTAAGGCGCGGTTATTTTATGTTTAAATGCTTGAGTAAAGAGATAGGTTTTAAGTTGTCTTTTGAAAATATCTACCGACTCGGCTTCCCTGATGTTTTTGGGCAGTGTGTTCCATAATTTTGGGGCATAGTTGACAAACGCTGCATCACCGATCTTCTTGTAGATGTAAAAAGGCAGCAGACAAAGCATTGCCTTATACAGTATATAAAAGTATACCAATGACAGCCTTCGGGTGGCCAGAGAAGACCATCCAACCCGAGAGTGTAACTCACAGTGATGTGTCAATGGTATACAATTTGTAATGAACCTCAGGGAAGCAGAATATGCAGTATCGATCATATGAAGACATTTAGCAGAAGCATTCATGTACAGAATATCTCCATAATCTAGTACTGGTAAAAAGGTAGCAGCAACAAGTCGCTTCTTAGCATTAAAGGAAAAACACAGCTTATTTCGAAAGTAAAAACCCAATTTTATCCTCAGTTTCTTCACAAGTTTCTCTATATGCTGCTTAAAAGTGAGGGAGTCATCGATCCAGACACCTAGGTATTTATATTCATGTACAACCTCAATTGCATTTCCCTCAAGATTGGTCACTGAGGGGATAACCTGTGGCCTGATCCTAGAATTGGAGAACAGCATAAGCTTCGTCTTATCTGCATTGAGAATGAGCTTCAGCTGACGTAATGAATGCTGTACAACAGCAAAGGCTTTCTGCAAGGATTCAATGGACTTAAGCAGAGTAGATTCGCAGCAATAAATAATTGTGTCATCAGCGTAGAAATGTAAATTAACATCTGTCAAATTTAGACCCAAGTCGTTGATATAAATAATAAATAAAAGTGGGCCTAAAACAGAGCCTTGTGGAACCCCCTTGTGGACAGTAAGAAAATCAGAACACAAGCCATCGTGTTTGATGCACTGAGTTTTATTGCTGAGGTAATTGGTGAACCAGTTAACTGCAGGCTCCGAGAGTCCAGAGTGCAAGAGTCTAAGTTTTAAAATATCATGGTCAACCGTATCAAACGCTTTCGACAGATCAATGAAAAGAGATGCACAATGTTGTTTCTTATCAAGTGCAACAGAAATGTCATTTACCACCTTCATTGCAGCTGTGATATTATAACGAATCCATCAATTTACAAACTTAATTACACCAACAGAAGGTATTGTTAAATATCCAGAAATGTGATCTTTTAACAAACAATTCATCACCAGACCTAGTAGCCTCCATGCCTTAAACACACAACTGGAGTCTGTATAAGAAGAACTGGATAACCCGTATGTGACGTCATCTATAGATCTATCTGAAGAGTGTTTTTGAAGCTTCTTTTTTCTCCTACTGCAAAGCACCATGTTGCAAATAAATAAAATTGGTAGGCGTACAAGCCCACTAGAACACACCCATCTGTTTTCAGTCACAGCCATTCTAGCCTGGCTGAGTTAGCTTATGCCACATATGTTACATTCATTCTGTCCAAACTTCTCATTTCAAATGCTGTTACAACAAGGAGTTGAAACAAGGACTTGCAGAGTCGGTCGCTCAGCCTGCTGAGTGCAGCTCTCTGCAGGCGTCCACTTGGAAGAATCCAGAGATGGTCCGCGGTGACTCGGCTCCTTCAGCTGAGCCTGTGGTGCTGTGGTGCTACACCTCTTAGCACCGGCAACAGGACCTCCCATTTCACTGTTTCGTACCAGACTGTAAATATGTTTGTTTCTGCTGTAAAGTCGGACAGTTTAAATTAGAGGTAAATTGATCCCTGGTGGACGGTAGAGGAACTGTAGGTCTGGATCCGGACCCTAGTGGTCGGTAGAGGAACTGCAACATGGTTTAACCACATTGTGTTGTAAGTAAAGTAACTTCTACTTAAAAACCCAGTGCCCAAACACAATGGCCTTGAAATAATGACCTTTATTGGGATTTTATTTATTTGTCTTTTGTTGTTTTTTTAATCCCTGATTTTTTTTCACCCAGTGCTCCTACCTAAGTCAGTCGTGGGCATTGCTCACCCTTTGCCAACCTCGGGAGGTCAAGTCCCCTCCTTAACTTGAGGAGTGAGCAGGCCATTTCTTTCCACCCGACGGGGGGTGGGGGGGGGGGGGCTTCTCTGGCTGACGTAGCACGTGGAAGGATCACGTTATATGAGAACATGCAAACTCCACACAGAAAGGCCCTTTTGCCAACCCCACCCAGGGTGCTGAAGTCATGGGGGAACTTAACCCGCCCTCAACACCCACAGCGTCCCCGGTGAGAATTGAACCCAGGACCTTCTAGCTGTGAGGCGGCTGCGGCATCGTGCCCCCCTATTTATTTATTTAGAACCAAAACTACTTGAAGGGACAGAAATCCAGTCCAACTTTACCTGTTGGCACTTTCAACAAGCACCACGGAGCAAAGTGCAAAACTGCAGTAAAAGACAATATTGACATGAAACTGAAAATAGAAAAGAACTGAAGAGTCAACATGTTTTCTATTTTGTGGCCTTTTATGGAAAGTAGGCTGACAGGAAATGGGTATAGAGAGAGGGGGGAAGACACGCCGGAGAGAGCGACAGGCCGGGACTCGAACCTGGGCCAGGGCAGGAGCCTCTGTAGATAAATCTGGCTTAAGGTCGGCATGCTAATCAACAAGAGGGGTCGTTTGGGTCTCGATGTCTAAAACAGTTCGGTTTGATCATTTTTGTCACCTGAAAAAACAAAAACTAAATTTTTAACTTGTAAACAACCTGGTGTTCAACAAGTCCACGACAAACATAAGGGTGTAAAAATGTCCTTCAACAGCCGATTATCAACAGTTGGTATAAAACGCGTTTTACTATCGCTAAAGCTGACCTCTGGGATGTTATCTAGCATTATATCTCACCTGTGGCAGGTTTTGTAGAGTTAAGCAGTTGTATAATATATATGAGTAGAGACATTTAAAAAGACTTTGTAATTCTTCATAGATTTGTGGCTTCATTTTAACTGGGGAGTTTTGTCCATGAAACATTCAATAAAACCCACAGGTTCATTTTCATTGATTTCAGTGATTAGGCCCCTCCCACCAGGATGATGATGTAACCGGAGCCCTGTGGTGAAGTTATGTTGCAGGAATGTTGCGCTGCTTCCTTTGTTGTGAATCCCTTAACTCCTCCATATGCTTTCAGTCAACATCTGTTTTTTAAAAAAACAGTTGAAATAGGACACCTGCAGCCTTTAACTCTTCACCGCCTCCAGGCGGACCAGGTTCTTCCTGAACCAGAACCAGGACCAGATTCAACCTTAAGCTCATTGGCACAGAAAGGTTTTCGTTGGTGTTTTTTTTCCTGAAAGATGCACCAAAATCCTGCAAGTCTGTAAAAAATAAAACACCAGAACCAACGGTGTGATGTAAGAGGGTACTTTTAACCGAGGGAGCATGAATTCAAATATTCCACCAACCGATTCGAGACTGTCCATTCACCAAACATTTCATAGCCGTCTATATTTATCTGACAGCTGCAGTTCCTCTGACGGGTTACAAGACGGATTTAAAGCGTCCTTCTGAACCTCGACTAAGTGTCTTTTCATACGTGATATTGTCAAGTCTGAAGTTTTATTGTCATATAGGCCTACAGTTAAAAATAAACATAGCAATGGCATTTTTTGGACTCAGACCCTTCAAATATTGTAAAATGAGGACGTTTGGACAGATTTGATCAGAATAACATGAAGTAATATGAATTAGTGTCATAGGTTAGCATTAGCTAAGTCAGTCAAACTAAAATATTGAACTGTTTACGTGTGGATCTAGCGTGGTGACTGACGCCTCATCAACGCCCAATCTAACTGGCCCCGTCAATAACCCGCCTTAACCGCGGGTCAGGTCTAACATACACAGAACTAAGGCAGGGTGACGGGTCAAGGGAGGGATTTGTTGATCACCTGAGTACAACCACTCAGGGGAGGTTTTTTGAGCTTCGGAGCCGAGGACGACATAAACCAGTGTATGTCCAGAACTGCGAAGGATGGTCCGTTGTTTGAACAAATATGACAAAAAATATGACAAACCCGACCAAAAAAACACTCATCCCGATGTTCATCCATCCTCGTTTTGAAAACTACAACTATCTGAAGGCGTATAAATCCTGCTGATATAGGGACTATACGTTACGTTGCATGGATCAAACACGCGTTCATCATCCAGCGATAATAGCGGGATCCAATTTAAAAACGCCTTGTGATTGACAGAAGGTGGGTGTGTCAGATCTGTTTGCTCCGCCCATTTACAACATGGAGCCATGCAGCACGCGGAAAAAGAAGGCAAGCCCCAATCATCGGGTCGCGTCTACTAACATTTGTTGCACTTTCTTGACTGGCCACTAGAGGCTGCAGAACCGAGTCGATCTCCACTGACCTTCGTGTTAAAACTTTAGCGCAGAAATAAACATATTTACAGTCCGGTTAAAAAAATACTTTTTGGTCTCAATCGTTTGATTTCACATCAGCGACAACTCTGAAGACATATTCTGACGTGTTCTGGTGTAAAGTCTGACGGCAGCTTTGATTGACATGTGGTGGGCGTGGCTGCCTTTCTTCAGAAACCAGCGGGTCACGTGATCTAATGCATCGTTTTATACAGTATATGCACGCTTGTACAAATGTAGCAAATAAACGCAACAAAAATGTTTATTTTCTACATTTGCTACAACTCAGAGGCTCATTAGGGACCAGACTTTTCCCTGAAACACAACTTACGAATGTGAAACATTTTTACCAATGAATTTAAAGACCGTTTGGGAATTTTTTTTACTTAAAGGGGACCTATTATGGCATCTAATACCTATTTTAAACAGGCCTTGAATGTCTGAAAAACAAGCTTTTGATTGTTTTTGCTAAATAAATTCAGCCTCTGAGCCATGTCTTTATCTTCCCAGCGTCATTCAGGCAGCCAATCAGCATAGAGCCTCATTATCATAGCCGCCACCCACTCAAAATCCTGCATAGATAATGAGGTTAGAGAATAGAATGATAAAGACATTCCTCAGAAGCTGAATTTCAAATTTATTTAGCAAAAAAAAATGCCATAATAGGTCCCCTTTAATTGTTTCCAGAATGGCGTAGTTTCTCAGATCCCCCCTGAAAACATAAAGCCTTAATTTTTGTTGATCTCGGGCGTCAATAATATTTTGTAATAAAGAAGAAAAAAGTAAAACAAACGGTGTGAATCACAGGCGGGTGAGTCGGTGCTTCTAAACCCCGAAAAACCCGTAAAAGAAACATTAAAACCCGTCTTCCTGCGAAGTCAAGAGGTTAAAGTGGGACGAGCGGAGGAGGACGGGGGGAAGGAGGGAGGAGGGGAGGGAGCCCCCAACCTCCCTTCACGCCGAGAGGAAACACCCACCAACTTTCTGCAAACTTTCTTTTAATGTTTGCGTGAAAAGTGCGACGCTTCGCCCGCGGGTCGAGAGGAGCCGCCGGCGCGACGGACGGCGACATGTCGGGGAGATCCGGCAGATCCGGAGCCGCCTGGACGTGACTGGTAGGCGGGTGAAAGTTCCCCGGTCTCCCGGCGCTGGTAAACAGGACGCGGGCCGTGAGGAGCGACCGCAGCGGCCGCAGCGGGGACAGTCCACCCGCACCGGTCCGGACTGGACTAATGTCACGTTGAGAAGTGGCGACTTGGCTGACTTTTTATTGATTGATAGTTTTTTTTAATACACAGACAAATAGCAGGTCCACTAGCTTTTTTGGGGCCCTCTTCTTGGGGTGGCCCTCTTGTAATACATTACATTACAGTTAAGATCTTTGTAAGATGATCCATGATGCATTAATCTGTTAGGACTAGTTTATGCTGTGTTAATACACACGTATAATTATGTACACACACAAATATATATATTTAAATATATATATATATATATAGGCCTATATATATAAATATATATATATATATTCTTGTATTATACGAGAATTCCCGGTTCTCTTCGGGAATGTTGAGTTCAAAATAGTTCTAATATCTGGGGGAAAAGCACATAAACAAACCCAAATCACACATTCACGCAGAGCCAAAACGAAGCCCGTCTGATGCTGCCAATATGTAAATCTTCACTTTCCACCCTAATAGAAAGTTGTTTTTCAATACTGATGATTTTGTACATTGTAATAATTGCCCGGGGGTCATGTTCTGGGTCTCTTGAAAGCGCCTGGAGACAACTTGTGTTGTACGAGACGGTATATTAATAACATTGAATTGAATTGAATTGCTTTTTTGTTTTTGGTTGTTCGTTTATTTACTAGGAGGATGGAAGGAGAAAAAGAAACAGCTGAGGAGAAGGAGGAGGAGGAGGAGGAGGAGGAGAATGAGCTTCATCATCACACAGCAGTCGCGTCCCCTCTGGATTACCAAGACCATCCCATCATGCAGTGGGAGGACTTGAGCCAGCGGATCGCTGAGTTGGAGAAACAGGAGCAGGAGAGGAGGGAAAGGGTAAAGGTCAGGCGTGATAATAAGGCGTCCGGTCTGTGTCAACTGTCAGAGGGGCCTCTTGACTACATTTCCCAAAAGGCTCAGCTTTATCCTCTTTCTGAGGAGTACAGAGACACAAACGTCTGACTTTCTAACCTATAGAAAGATAGTTCTGATGTTGTTATGGAAATAGGGCTGGGCGATATGGCCTTTTATTTATATCTCGATATTTTTACGCCATGTCACGATACACGATATATATCTCGATATTTTTCCTTAGCCTTGAATTAACACTTTTGATGCATACAATCACACCAGTATGATGATTCTATATGTCTACATTAAAAAACATTCTTGTTCATACTGCATTAATGCTAATTTAAAAAAAAGGAATAAGTCAAATTTACCAAATCTGTATTTATTAAACAGTTACTAAACAGTAAGGGGCAAAAACATAAAAAGTGTAATTTCAAAACAGAAAGTGCACGTTGCATCTCTCTGACTCCCCTTCTGAAGAACATCTGCTAAGAACATGTTCTGGTCCTGGTTTTACCAGGATGAGCTGATCTGAGCAGGAGGGCCTTTAGACCACCTTTATATTAAGACTAATTGTAGGTGGGACTGCAATGTTTCATCCTCTCCTCCTTTACTTTGCATCACTTTCACATACTTTTAGAAATATGACGTCATATAGTCTTGTTTGACTTTGTTTTGATGATAGTGAATGATTTCATGTGGCCATATTTAAGCAACACTAGGTGACGTTTCTCAGCTCTGGAAGAGAAAGACTCGACTGCGCGCGGACACGTGTCGCACTGAGCGGCTCCTTGGCTCTCCAGAGAGCCGTGCACGTATGCAAGGAGAAAAAATCCCCTCCCGTCTTTACTAAACCGTCCCAGTTTGCTTTGAAAAGAGTCCGTCGCGCGTAGCAAACGCGCGGATGAGCTCACGGCGCAAACAGGCCGAGTTTGGGAAATTTAGGTGGAACTCACCGGCGGTCCCGGACAGCAGCAGGACTGGAAATTAGGGAATTAATTTGTCCTCCTCCATTCGTTAGCATTAGCACCTGCTGCTTCTACCTTTCTGCTGGGCGTATGATGATGCACGCACGACAGCATGTGACTGACGTATGTAACTAGGTGCGCTTGTTTTATTTCTCTGAGAAGGAGACACGAGACGAGAAAGAGTGAGAAAAGCCTGTAATTTAATGCCCGCGGCTAAAAGCAAATGCGTATCAATGTATACTTGAATATTCACGATATAGTCATTTTGTACATCGCACAGAGTAGAAGCCGCGATACATCGACTATACTCGTTATGTCGCCCAGCCCTATATGGAAATATCATATTTAATCAAAGTTGTTATGTAGAAACAAAGACTTTGTCTCTGATAAATTAGTTAACGTTAATCTCCACTAGTGTTGTGAGTTTATCTCAGATTAAGGATCTGCTGAACATCAGACGTAAAGTTATAACTTTAAACCTCTCGTTTGATAACTGATATTAGATCTGAAGTTATATCTTTACACCTCATAATAATCCAAACTAAATTAATTTAATCTTCCCTTGTTCATGAACAGTGTTGATCCTGGATGTTGTCATCTGTAACCATGACGACAGTAAGATCAGGTGAATTTTACTACCAACCGGATCTGTTTTAACATTTTCTACATTTCCCTCTGTGACATTTTTAAGTCTGTTTGATTGTTGCTCGATGAAAGTGGTCCTTTAGGGTCCTAAACATCATGGGTCAAGGTTTTTTACACAGATAGTAAGACTGTGAAAGCCGTGATGAAAAGAGTATGCAAAACAAACGACGGCAACAACCAATTACCTCCCAGAGGTTTTCAGACGAGGTGGTTTGAACCCGTTTAGTTTGACTGGAACCATCTTCAGCGGCTGTGATGATGCTTGTTCCTGCAGAGGGGGACGACGGGGAGAACGGAGGAGTTTCAGGGCGGAGAGTGGCGGCACCTCTGGGACGAGGATGAGGAGGATAACAGGAGGTGTCAAGTCGGCGTCATCACGTCACGGTAACGAAACGTTTTTCAGTTTTATTTGTGAAAACTTTGGTTTCTGTTGAGTTTGTGAGGGTTCCTGCTTCTACAGTTCTGTAATCAGACATCCATGTCTTGTTATGAACAATTCCCGCCCATGACCCGCCCACCTCGGTTCCATCTCACCGTCAGAGGGGAGTTATGGGCGGGGCCCACTCGACACACCACCCCACGTCCGTTCTTGTAGAAAGGACAGGTGACGCGCTAGATTTGAGTGTTAAACACGGGGTATCTGCCGATGTAAAAGGGGCTTGAGATTAGGGCTGGGCGGTATATCGAGATTTTAATATATATCGATATATTTTCAAACACGATATGGCACGTGACAATATCATTTATATCGATTTTAAAAAAATAAAAAAAAATATATATATTTTTTTTTAATGATTTTGATATAGCTTATTTTGTGACAATTTGACTTGAATGTTTTATTTGAGATTTGCACAAATGTTTTGTTATTTGCACAACTGTCAACCTCAGTGGAAAAGTCTGCCTGTTACTGTCTACATTGTATTAATTGCACAGTGTATTTTAATTTAATTGTTATGCAGGAAAGGGATATTTGTTTTATTTTATTCAAGAAGCATTTTTATTCTATATATGCAGGCAGTTTATTTTTATTTCATTTGTTTTATACATTTTGATATTGTGCAGACCTCTGTTAATAAAGGTACCTGTGTGACATTTGGCACGAGGATTTGTATTAAAACTGACTGTTTTTTTAAGAGTTTGCCTCAGAAAAAAATGAAGCTAACAGAGGTGCTATGCTATAATGCTTTGGGGGAAACCCCAATTATGGCACGGAAAAAATATTGATATATATCGAGTATCGCCATTCAGCTAGAAAATATCGAGATATGACTTTTGGTCCATATCGCCCAGCCCTACTTGAGATGATCTTCAGCAGATCATTTGTGACGTGTTGCTGTTCGTCTGAGGTTGGATTAGCTTGTTTTAGGACCTGATAGGAACCAGTTACAGTAAAACCTTTAAGGAGGGAATGAAACGCAGGGAAATACTGGAGGAGAAAAACCACTTCTGAACCTGAACTGGCTGTTTACAGTTTTCACAAACACAGAAATCTGCAGCTGTGCTTCATCAACAACAGCGACAGCGAAGACGAGGATGGAGGACACGACAAAAAGGTTCGGACCTCACAGCCGATTTCTTCGTTTGAGGAATATGAAGACGCTTTTCAGCCACGTGGAAGTCGAGTATATGTTAATTTAAATCTGTAAATCCACTAATCTGACCTTTGGTCTTTTGGCTCTGTCAGGTTCCCAGGGGAACGGGTCACAGTGGTTGCCATGCCGCTGGGCTGAAACGGGAGGTGGCCACTGCGCTGAGAGCGCTGAGGGACAAAGTTCTGGCCGAGCAGAAGGAGAAGGAGGTAAAAGAGCTGCTGAAGACGTGATCAGGAGGAGGAACTGCTCAGATTGGCTGTCACTTACAGCTGCTGTGTGTGTGTGTGTGTGTGTGTGTGTGTGCGGGCGATGCAGCATATGACCGTCAGCAGCTGTGTTGCCAGCCGGAAACATCTGGAGCGTTGGGAGCTGCAGGAGCGTTCGGCGCAGCAGCTCGGCAGCCTGAAAGCATCGCTTCAACAGGAAGTTCATGGTACAGTGTGAAAACATTTTTATTTTCATCCAGATCATCTGTGGTTGTTGGTTGTTTTTAGCCCGATAACCAGAACTTTCATCCCTGCAGCTGTTGTGACAGTCATGAACTGTAATGAAACCAAGGGACAGTAGATGGCTCCAGAACCAAAACTATTCAGAGTTCACATTCAGAGTCTTTATGGCGTCTTTAGCGAGACTTGTTTCCTCAGATCAGTTTGTTGGATTTCCTTCTTAAAAAACTGTGAGCACTAAATTAAATTCAGAAGTCTTTTACATCGGTCTTCTAGAGTTGCAACAGGACCGATCCCCTAAATCAGATGTCATTTCAGGAGAGAAATCCGAAATGAGCCCTGAGTTTAGCCGAGGCTCAGTTAGCACAAGATGCCTGCTCAATGGAGATGGACTCATCATTGGATCCAGATCCTAGTGGCCAGAATAGGAACTGCAGGTGTGTGTTCGGACCCTGGTGGCCAGTAGATGAATCACAGGCTTCTTACTACTGATAGGGGTAAGCCTTGTGTCTGAGGAGATTCAATGCAGAGTCCATATGAATGAACACAGGTAGGACCACCATGGAACCTGCAGACAAACCCACCTGTGATCCCATTTTTATCTCATAAGGGGTCTTTATACCAACGTTAGCTGGGTTGATGCACATTTTGTTGTAATTTTATGTACTTTATGAGCGGTGTTAGCGTGGATACATCCAGCAAACTCAGTCAGCGGTGGTTTTGGTGGAGAAGTTCTTCCTCTTATTCGATTGTGGTCACTTGTGGTTCTAAAAACTGCTCTAACACACCAGTCTTATCAATAACTGACAGCGTTCAGTCCCGACGAAGATAATCAAGCTAACATCACCTTCTTTGTTGTTTCTCGTCCAGCTTTGAGCGCTGAACTCGTGACCCACCTGCTGGTACGAGACCAGCTGAGGACGAAGCAGGATGCCATGCTGTTGGACGTCCAGGACCTGACCTAAAACTGGACTGTCCACAAGAACTCAGACGAGTGGCTTCTCTGGGAACAGGTTGGGCTAAAGGTCCAGGTCTGCCCAGGAGACACTTACTTAAAACCAACCAGTTGGTTCATTTAAACTAACAAATAACCACCAAAAAAGACAACCGGATGATGTGGTTTAATAACCCAAAAACCAGATGGGGGACAGTTCACTCCAGCGGGAATCCTCGAGATCTACAAGTACGAACCACTATCTTCACTTTATCTTTTTTCCGTCCAGAATTTGGAAATTCCAGAAAAGATGTTTAGAAAGGTTTCTGGGGAAGATGTTTAGAGTCTAGAACAGGAGTAGCTGATTCATTTTAGATGTGTCCCTGCTTAAACACAACCCTCTTAGAGATGGCTGTGTCTTGATGTATTGATACGAATCTTTAATTGGAATCAGGTCTGTTGAAGTAGGGAATTGCCCACCCCTGGTCTAAAAGATGTCTAGAAAAGTTTCTGGAGAAGATGTCTAGACAAGTCTTTGGAAAAGATTATTCTAGAATCTAAAAGATGTCTAGAAAGGTTTCTCTAGAGATGTCTAGAATCTAGAAGAGACTCCAGAAAGGTTTCTGGAGAAGATGTCTAGACAAGTGTCTGGAAAATGTTTTAAAAAAGTTGTCTAGAGTCTAAAAGATGTTTAGAAAGGTTTGTGGAGAAGATCTAGAAGTCTCTGGAGAAGATGTTGACAGTCAAAGGAAGTCAGAAACAGTCACTAGCTTAAATGCTACATTCAGCTCCATTTGTACAGTTTCCTTGATGGTGAAACTGTACAAATGTTGGTTATGATGTAAAGACAAACCTAAGTGGAAGAGTTTATTTAGTAATTTAGTTTATTTAGTAATAAATTATATTAAATGTCTATAACGATTGATCAGGCGGACTGTTGGGCATTTTTATTAATCTTTTTCCTCCGACGCCTGGAAGTATCAATAACTGATTAACAGGCAGACATGACGCTGCCCCTAGTTTTATTTAATAAATTAATTTGACAATTTATTTATTACATTTGTATTATATATTTTTAAACTGTTGTATCTTATCATGCAAAGACAAAACCAGGAAATCGACTCAACAAACCAGCCAGAGAAAGAAATCTTCATGAATCGTCCATCGGTTGATTTCTAAAATGATCAGAACCGTCGTCAACCACAGAAATGCGTGATCCGGTTGCTCTCTCTGTTTTCAATCAACAGCCCAAAAATGAAAAAGTGACCGCTTATTTGTCTTTAAATCAGATATAAAGAAAATGTTAGAAAATTGGTTTATTTTTCATATGGTCAATTTCAGGCTCAGATCAAAAATACAAAATGGAAGTAATGGATGGATCATTGATTATTGATGGATGGAGATAACCATCACTGCTAGAAAAACTAACGTCAGGTCACATAAACTCAAACTTAGTCCTGTGGCCCAGTTCTGTGGTTAAAACTCTGCTACTTCTAAAACTCGGCAGAAAACTGTATTACTTTTAAAAGAAGTTCAATTTATCTGGAATAAAAGTAGGATCAAGTTACAAGACGCCTGTGAAGGAGAGACTTCAAGCAGGAGCACCGTAATTCCTCCAAAACACTAAAATCTTTGCAAACGTTCACTCACACGGACGTGCGTGAGCGCCACCGTTCATTCACTTTGAATGTGGTGAAGCCAAGCGTCGCCGAACTGAATTGTGGGTTCTGTGTGTGATGGAGGAAATGATGCTTCTGTCAAAAGTTGAGGAATTGTCATCTTTTCACACTTCACTGAGCGTCTCAGCCAATCAGATTGCTGCTACACTGTTAGCGCTAGCCAATGACATGAAAGCTGATTTCAGGTAAATAATGAACAAGTGATGGGATCTGGATAAATGTGATGGACAGAATTCACGGAAAAGGCAGGGAATGTTGAAAACGTAGCGGCGACAACGTGCGCCTGACCTCCAATAGGAACTCTGCACATTCACAAGCCATTAGCTCCGCCCACTAGTAAGCCTCCAAGAAATTGACCAATAAGAACGCACCTAAACCACATCCGTTGGTCTTCCAGGAACAGTTTCCCCTTGTGATTCTCATCTGGGAAATAATTAAGTCATTTACGGGACTTTGGAGTCCAACTGGTGCAAAGCTACTTTATTAAGTCGACTAAATAAGCAGAAGTTAGTCCCTTCATATAGGATAAAACAAAACCTAAAACATTCAAATAAATTAAATTAAATTATGGTTGTTAAAAGTTTAAATTAAAGATGTTCCGTTAAAGTTTAAAGTTAGCCGATTATAAAGAAAGTGTTGAGACAGTTAGTTTCAAGGTAGCTTTTCATGGTTTTTGATGTGAAACAAACTTGTTTTACTGAAGAAAAAGGGATAAAATCTTTAGTCGTCTGCAAAGAATAAAACATCAGAAGCTTTAGGCGTTTTTTTATTGAGATAGATGTGGTGATTATTGTTGGAAAACCAAGCTGGGCGGTCCTCAGGTAAGAGTTTAGTTTGTTTTCAGGCGTTTAAGCGTAGCAAAGCGGGATCTCCTCAGGTAGGAAGACCCGTCCCCAGTCCCGTCCCTCTGTCATCGCTTCCGTCCAGCAATCTGTTACCTACTCAGGTTTGAAGTCTTTGGGATCAAAGATGATTCTGAAGTCACCAAGATGTGTTTTCCTTTTTCTACAAAAAACTGACACTACTTCTACAAAAAAACGTTTTATTAGAGACGTGTCTTTGTGTAAAAAAATCATTAAAAGCATCTGTTCAAAGCGGATCTTCGTATTAAATACATACACAACTAGGATACAGCTGCGCAGGTTGAGACAGTTCAGTCTCAGACTGAAGTTTTGTTTTGTTAAGGATTAATTGTAATCGTCAGTTTTAACATGAACTCTTCTTGTATGTGTAGCGGTAGGACAGATTTCATTTTATTTTATTGCTTTAATGTTACAATCGGTGGTTTTACTTCTTGAAACGCGTAAGGGATTCTCAACTAAACTTAATTTTGCCACGTTTTACAGTCCCATTTTCTACATTTTCTGACTTTCAAGGGTCCAAATTTTCTTAAACTATCAGGTACTGAATTTCCAGGTCATCTAATAACAATAACAATAATAATAATAATTGCTCTGGAGTCATGTTCTGGGGGTCTCAAAAGCACCTAGTAACAATCTGTACGCTATATAAATATAATTTAACTGAATGTAGCTGTCATTTTAAAAGGTGCAGGTTTGATTAGACAGTAAACAAAAGGTTTTTAAGGTTTTTTTTTTAAACAACTTCCTGCTTCCACCAGCAGAAATCTGCACATTGGTTGTCTAAACTCTGACCCCAGATCAGCCCTGCCCCCTTACATCAGTTCAAAAACGAACATCCTCCAACGGACCGGTCAGTAAGTCCCACCCTCCTTAGTTACTCTGTTGCTAACTGACAATCTCTCAGTGTGACAGTTTTACGATGGACAGATTTACTGTCTGTGAAAACTTTGTCCCAAGATGTTTTGGACACTATAGGACCACCTTCCATGGAGGAACGTTCAGATGGACTTAAATATGTCCTGGAGGGAAAACGTAGAGGGTGAGGGGCCTCATCTTACTGTTGTCATGGTAAACGATGACTGACACAAGTAGAAGATTAAGACTGCTTGATCTAACAGACAAGGACATTTTTTTTTACTTACAAATCATAGTAAAACGAGTGTTGTGGTGGTGATGGACATGAGCAGAGATCAAATCTGGGACGGGATTGTGGTTTTCCTTCTGGTCCAGTTTATGGTCTCATCTTGTTTACTTTAAATATAAGGGAATAATCCACTGAATGAAGAAAAGTGTGTGTGAGGACGTTTATGACGTATAATTCTACAAAAAGCCCTGGACATTTTCAGGACATTTCTTCTAAACTTTATCCACAACTGTTCAATTTATTGAACGTAAGAAATGTGCTGCTGTTCATCCTTTTAAGCAGCTGAGCGTTATATTCATAAGACAAGTCATGTAACGGTAAAAAATGTGTGTTCGCTACTTTTTGTTCACATACAAATGTCTAAAATCACATTTAATTGTGCGTTTGTGAACGAGGTAATGGCATGTTTCTGTCAGTGAAACAGTTTAAAGAGCATAAAACTAAAAAGTGATCAATAATACTTTTTTTTCATCACTGTGAGTATTTTTAAATTGTAAAAGTTACAAATGTATTTCTAAGTGCAAACATTAAATCTGAAATATATTTTAAGAGCTAAAAGGTGTGTTTTGTCCATTTCTTCTTATTCAATATGGCGTAGTATCCCCTTAACTTTATCATTTTAACTTTATGGGCATGGTCCACCTGAGATCTAGATTGGCTGAAAATGGGACCCGTCCCCTGATTCCAAACATGGACTGGGCACGCCCCCTGTGACATCACACCAAAACATCCTTTTGTGGCTTTGGCACCATAGTCAGGAACTCAGCACCCAACCCTGGTGGTTAATCCAATAATTGGGGAGCCAGGCAAAATGAGTTGCCCAGGATCCGACTAGAACACTTCCACTTCAGAACGTGATTCAGAAAGACCTGAAACGGACGCTGCCAGAGCTGGAACGAGGACTAGCGGACGTCTGCAGTCGCTCTGTCGCTCACAGTCAAAGAACTTTGCAGGAAACTTCTGAATGAAATCTACATCGGTAGGGACAGAAATGTCAGACTGATGCATATGATCTTCTAGTTTTTATGTTGAACCAGAATTCAAAAGCAGTTTTTCATTAGCCAACATTTCATTAGCCAACATTTATTATTACTTTTATCCGTTTCGAGTTATATTAGTGACCATTGTGGGGTTTTCTTCAGTGGAAAGCTACCAACACATATGTCACAACACATATGTGGGGGTAGCGATGGAAAACAAA
Source organism: Cololabis saira (assembly GCF_033807715.1). Lineage (NCBI taxonomy): Eukaryota > Metazoa > Chordata > Actinopteri > Beloniformes > Belonidae > Cololabis > Cololabis saira. The sequence goes on from NC_084600.1 coordinate 31,972,289, forward strand.
CCTTTTCACAAACAGACAATATGTTTGTTTTCTGCTACAAACTTGGTCATTTTAACACAGAGGTCACGTTTGTCAGGATCCCCTGGAGGCAATCAGAGCAACTGCACCTCTATGAGGCGAGAATACTGCCATAATTTGAAACTTTGTGTATGTCTGCGTGTGTGTGTGTGTGTGTGTGTGTGTGTGTGTGTGTGTGTGTGTGTGTGTGTGTGTGTGTGTGTGTGTGTGTGTGTGTGTGTGTGTGTGTGTGTGTGTGTGTGTGTGTGTGTGTGTGTGTCCAATTGATGCTCCACCTGAACTGTATCTATAGTGGAGGAGGGGGGGCGCAACCCCGCTACCCGAGAGACCTGAGGCCGACAAGGAAGAGCCCGGAACCCAGGCCACCAGCAACCCACCACCAGCGAGGCCCGCCCCCCCCCCCCAGCGGCGACCGAGGGGGCCCGCGGGCGGGGCCCCATGACTACGGGAGGAGGCAGCCAGGGAACCCACGGCGGCGGACCGGGTCCCAGGCGATCCGCGACCACCCGGCCCGGGACGGACATGCGGCCAGGAGGCCCTCACCCTCCAGGCCAACGACTCCCACCCAGCGAGGGGCCAGCCCGCCCGGAGAGACAGAGCCGCCCCGGCTGCCGACGCGGGCAGGTGCACCCGCCCTTACGAAAGCGGCCCTCCAGGACCAGAGGAGCGCCCCGCCGCGGAGGCAGTGGGGGGGACCGGAGACGGGCCCGGAGAGAGGGAACCCCCCAACAAGGAGACACCCGCGTGGGCCCGACAACAGAGGGCCGCAGACCCAGGCATCCCATTCATCCATCCATATTCTATAATAATAATAATAATAATAATAATGATATATTATACTAACAACAACAATAATAATAATAATCATCCTTGTTATAATAATAATAGAAAAATAAATTATATATATTTTTTGTCCTGCCGATAGAGGCCCACAATTTGTGCGTCCTCCATCGCAGGTCCCTTTCATACCCACACTCACCGACAAAGACAAGGACACTCATTCACCCACCATTTCCCCCTCCCCGGGGGGGGGGGGGGGGGTCCAGCACCGCCACGTAGCCCCCCATGCAGCACGGCGAGCCCACGCCAGGACCCGGGCACCGCGACTACCCCGCCCCAGGCCGATGAGGGAACGCGGGTGATGCAGGCCCCACTCCCGCCCCTGGTGTTGAGTGAATGTGGCTAATGCAATCTTCAGACAAAAGGGGAGATAATAGTTTTCAGAACTATTAGCGTCATGTTTCATGTCTGTGATAGCTCTGCTGCTGTAACAAATGTGTTTATGATCACATGGAAACCATAAAGAGTGCTGTAATCTTTGAACTATGCTTTAGTGGATGTGTGACAGACTGGTGTTTCAAAGGGCGGGATTAATATGGTTTCAGGTTACACATTCGAGGAAAAGGAAACTGAATCATACTCACAAATATCCAACGTCTTCTTATTTCCCTGTTGCAAACTCCTGGATTTACAAGGAAGCCTGAACATCAGACAGTGAGTACTGAAGATGATTCAATTAAACGAGACAAGTCATTAACAGCAAAAGTCCTGTTGGTGTGTGTTAGGAATCCCACAGCTACGAGTTCCTCAGAAAGCCTCCAAACTAGTGTTGCATAATCAGGGGCTGAAGTATTCATTTTTGAAGCTGTTTAATTACAAACATGTTAACGAGAAAACTGTTTTTCTTTGTTTTTTTTTTTATTTAACCTTTATTTGACCAGAAATAATCCCATTGAGATTCAGAATCTCTTTCGCAAGGGGATTGTTAGGAAATGGTGGTTGTTGGTCAGACCCAGATGTAGGAGAGCAGGAGGCAGGAGTTCCCAAAAAAAACAATGATTTATTAACAAAATACACACTTGAACAACAACAACAAAACAAATATTTGACAAACCACATCATTACAGTAAAATTACCAGCTGTATCAGTGAGAGAACATGTGCACGCAGTTGTCAAATAGTCCTTGATCCTAGCTTTAAAATATTCCATTCATGGGAGATAATCAGTCCAATTTGGGGGCCGTAAAAGAAATGTTATTTGCAGGCCCCCCGCCCCAAACAATCACACCTCTCCCCATCCCAAATGTATCATAGGTACAAAATTACCGTATAAAAACATGCCATTTAACTTGACAACCTTTATCAATAACAACAAATTTACTGTAATTATAGATACATTAGTTTGATTGTATAAGTCAAATAAGATAATAAAAAAACTTCAACCTGAAATAAATGAATTAATATTAAACAAAAAACCGAAATAATAAATAAAAAAACTTAAAACTGAAATAAGTAAAACAAATCCGAGCCACAAATAGCCATCAATTACTCATCAAAAGAAAGTTACTCCGGTTTAGTGAAGCCGTCTGAAGCAGTTATCGTTGTTCCTGCCGTGTCAGTTATCCGAGCATCGCTCAGCCATGGTGTCTGATCGGATTTCCCCCAGTCCTTGTTTCAGCTGGACAGTATTTGTTTCAAATTATTGAAGAAGAGGAGTGATAGATGTTTAAAATCAGAGTGAACGGTAGTGCTAGTTAGCATCCCACTGCCCTCTGTGTAGAAACACCACATGCCTTGTTTGCCTTGTAACCAGGCTTGTTAGTTCCTGGTATTGCTCCATCAGACCTCTGCTAGTCCTCGTTTCAGCTTTGGCTGCACCTGTTTAGGATGTTGTTTCTATATTGACAACTGAAAGGAAGATGTTTGGACCATAAAGGATCATAGTTTAGCGGAAGTTAAGCCAGCCAAGCTAAAGCAGCTAACTTGTAGTTACTGAACTAAAGTGGGCGTGTTCCCACCAGCTTCAAGACATGTTTGTTCCACCCGTTTGAATTTTTTTTTGCTTAATCTGTGTTAACGGGCATCAGTTACTTTTAACATGACGTAATGCTGTAAGAAGAAAAAAAGCTTTAGTCTATACAAAGGTAAACCAAATAAATAAATCAAGATTTCAGACACATTTTCTCCAAGTCAACGTCAAATATGGCCTGTTTCTGAGTCAAACGTCATTTACTGTCTGTGCAGGAACTCTTGTCATTCTGCTGTCTGTTCTCCATGTTTCAGAGATGTCATCAATTTCAGAGGAAGAGTGGAGGGACGCAATGACCAAGATCTTTGACAAGCTAACTAAAGACCAGTACAAGAAGATGCTGATAATTGTTGACTTTTCAACTCCACAAAAGAAAACTGAAAAGTTCAAAAGGGAGTTGCCCCAAGCAATCCTAGAGAAGTATGGATTAGAAGAATCCATCATGAAAGTCAACAAAGCAATGGAAGAGATACCAAGGAAAGACCAAGGTGTCCAGAATCTGCTGCGTCCCTTTGTTGAGAAATTGGGTGAGATCACATCATCTTAATTTCAAATCATAGGTTTTAGTTTGAGACAAAATGAGCCAAATGTATTGATTACGTGCAATGATGGAGATATATAGGCTTTGGAGTCCAAAAGGAAGAATATTAACATCGTCAGCGTAGGCTGATATCTTTTGTTGAGTACCAAGATGTGTTATTGTGTGTATTTCTGGACATTTAGAAGAGGTCCATGGTTCTAGAGCCAGAGAGAAAATAAACATAGACGAAGGTACTGACATATTTGCTAAAATCCAAAAAGTTAATTTTATTTCCCATTAATGTACACTCAGCACGCCATCTTGACAGAAAAAAAAGGAATGTAGAATTTTGAGTTTTGAAAATGTATTTTGTATTGAGTAGAAGCACCCTTTTGAGCGAGTCCAGCCATTAATCTTCTTGGGAATGATGCAACAAGTTTTTCACACATGGATTTGGGGATCCTCTGCCATTCTTCCTTGCAGATCTCCTGTTCTACGTTGGTTTAAATCATATCTATCTGACAGACTCCAGTTTGTTCATGTACATGAGATTGCTTCAGAACAGTCGAGGGTCTGCTATGGTGTTCCGCAGGGTTCAGTGCTAGGACCAGTCTTGTTCAGTTTATACATGCAGGCATTAGGAAGTATAATCCAGAATCACGGCTTACACTTTCATTGCTATGCTGATGATACGCAGCTCTATTTGTCTATGAAGCCAGATGAAACAGAACCGTTAGCTAAACTTCAGGCATGTCTTAGGGACATCAAGGACTGGACGTCCGGAAATGTTTTGCTTCTAAATTCAGATACAGTAAAACAGAGGTTATCATTCTGGGTCCAGAGCATCTTAGGAAGGGATTAGATGGTGTTGCGATGGCTTCCAGTGCAACTGTGAGAAACCTTGGGGTTGTTATCAACCAGGATCTGTTGTTTAAACCATATATTAATCATGTTTGTAAAATAGCATTTTTCCATCTCCGTAATATCGCAAAGATTAGGAAAATCCTTTTGCAGAGTGATGCAGAAAAACTAGTTCATGCGTTTGTATCTTCTAGACTAGATTACTGTAATGTGTTATTAGCAGGATGTCATAGCACAGAGACAGCACTGGTTCGAGTCACGAATGACCTTCTTATGGCCTCAGATAAGGGATTAGTGTCCATACTGGTTCTACTGGACCTCAGTGCTGCTTTTGACACTGTAGATCATGGCATCTTACTGCACAGGTTAGAGCATGTTGTTGGGATTAAAGGGACAGCTCTATGTTGGTTTAAATCATACCTATCTGACAGGTTCCAGTTTGTTCATGTACATGAGGTTTCTTCAGAACAGTCAAGGGTCTGTTATGGTGTTCCGCAGGGTTCAGTGCTAGGGCCAATCTTGTTCAGTTTATACATGCAGCCATTGGGAAGTCAAAATAGAACAGAGGTTATCATTCCAGAGCATCTTAGGAAGGGAACTGTGAGAAAAACTGTGAGAAACCTTGGTGTTGTTTTTGATCAGGATTTGTCGTTTAAACCATATATTAATCAGGTTTGTAAAATAGTATTTTTCCATCTCCGTAATATTGCAAAGATTAGGAAAATCCTCTCGCAGAGTGATGCAGAAAAACTAGTTAATGCGTTTGTATCTTCTAGACTAGATTACTGTAATGTGTTATTAGCAGGATGTCCAAGTAATTTGCTGAATAGGCTCCAGCTGATCCAAAATGCAGCAGCGCGAGTGCTGCCAGGAATCAGCAGGAGAGACCACGTCCCTCCAGTGTTAGCGTCGCTCCATTGGCTACCCGTAAAATTCAGAATCCAATTTAAAATGTTATTACTTGCGTATAAAGCCCAAAACTGCTTATCTCCGAAATATTTGCAAGACCTGATAGTGCCTTATGTTCCTGGCAGAGCTCTCCGTTCTCGGAATGCTGGTTTACTCGTAGTTCCTAGAGTATCCAAATGTAGATTTGGAGGGAGGGCATTCTGTTATCAGGCACCATTACTATGGAACCAACTTCCAATCTGGGTAAAGGAGGCTGACACCACCTCCACCTTTAAAACCAAACTTAAAACCTTTCTGTTTAGTAAAGCCTATAGTAAGTGTTTAGTAAACCTCTAGTTAGTTTAAACTGTAGTGTGTTAGAGTCAGTAGTCATAGCTGCAGCTATAGAACAAGACTATAATAGTTAGTCTCAAACATATATTCATGGTAGATATGCTGCTATAGGCCTATGCTGCAGGGGGGCACCGGCATGATCCACTGGGCGGTGCCTCTCACCCTTCTTCTCCTCTCTTCTCCTCCTCCCTTCGTCTCTTCTCCTTTTCTATTTTTATTTATGGACCCTGTAAAGGTGATGGCAGTCACATCCTGGCCTGTACCAGAGAATCGCAAGAAGTTGCAACAATTCTTGGGCTTCACCAACTTTTACAGGAGGTTCGTCCAAAGTTACATCACAGTGGCATCCCCCCTCACTGCTCTCACCAGCACCAAGGTTTTGTTCAGGTGGAATCCAGCAGCAGACAAGGCATTCACTGAGACACTGAAGGCACACTTCACCTCTGGTCCTATCCTCCAAATGCCTGACCCTGAGAGGGGAGCATTCAGATGGACCCTGTAAAGGTGATGGCAGTCACATCCTGGCCTGTACCAGAGAATCGCAAGAAGTTGCAACAATTCTTGGGCTTCACCAACTTTTACAGGAGGTTCGTCCAAAGTTACAGCACAGTGGCATCCCCCTTCACACTCTGAGCAACAGTTTGTGTTGGAGGTGGATGCATCAGACGTGGGGGTCAGGGCAGTACTCTCCCAGCATGCAGCATCAGATGGCAAGCTAGATCCATGCCGCAGACTGTCCCCGGCGGAACGGAATTATGACATTGGGAACCGGGAGCTGCTTGCTGTGGAACTTGCTCTGGAGGAAATCTGACACTGGCTTGAGGGCTCGACTGTTCCGTTTCTGGTCTGGAGGGACCACAAGAACCTGGAATACATACGAACAGCCAGGAGGTTGAACTTGCGTCAGTCCCAGTGTTCCCTCTTTTTCACATGGTTCAATTTCATCCTCTCTTACCACCCTGGTTCACGCAACCCCTTCTGGGTTTCGTGTACGCATTTGGTTCTCCTGTCTCGTATTTGACACTGCCCAAAAGACAAAACTGTGGCAAGGCACAGATCTGGCCGAGGTTACAAAATAATTTTTGCAGCACCCAAGGTTCCTAAGAGCACAGTGGCTCCATACTCCTTAAAGGGAAAGTTCGTTTTTTTACAACTTGAACCTTATTTCTGGCATTTTTTATGGTTGTATACTCACCCAGAGGTGTTTGGTGAAGTCAAACAGGAACGACTGAGCAGCTCCGACAACCTGGACCAAAGAGAAAATGCTGAAGGTGGCGCTGTACGAGACGTGAACCGCTTCAGTAACCAACGTCTGCTTCCACGAGCACGCTAACGGATGTGAACCACGTAAGCGGCGTGCTGTCTGAACGAGGCGGGAGACATTTATTTCTCTTTTCGTTTTCACATGTTTCTGAAATATTCAGCAGCCACAGAGACATGAACTAAATATCAATCGTCATTACTATTAAAGTCCTTAATAACCTGTGAATTCCTTTAATGTCCACACATATGGACAACAGGTAATTAATGCTACGTGTTCGGCTGTCCAGACTATAATATCTGACTATGCTTAAGGGGGCCCAAGACACGAGAAATTAAAGTTTAAAATGGACCTGCATCTATCTTCTCATCAGGAGTGAGACAGGTGGGACCGGGGGGGACAGGTGAGAACAGCAACCAGTCATCATGAAGACGACCGGAGGGCTTTTTCAGTCTGAACCGTGGCCATCGTTAGATTAACGGTTTTCACAGGTCTGTCTGAATTAAGTGTCTCCCTCCGGCTGCGCTGCAAAATCCTAAATAAAGGACGTGTTTGTCTCAAAGCAGGACTGCAGAAGTCCAGAGGGACATTAAGCTGACTGGCTTTGCAGCCAAAGGCAGTAGAAGTGAAGCACCCGAGACGAGGACAGCAGAACAGACGGAGGCCATCTCCAAACTAAAACTGTTTTAAAGGGAAAGTTCGTTTTTTTACAACCTGGACCTTATTTCTGGCATTTTTTATGGTTGTATACTCACCCAGAGGTGTTTGGTGTCATTTGGAGTCCTTCGGAAGATATTAGGAGTTTTTTGCGAGCCGCTTCTACATATAACGGTAGCGAATGAGGGCACGGCCGGACACAGACGATGCAGCGATGCAGCGTCTAAATAACACATGATTGCCGCGAAACTCTTCATTTCTTTTATGAATCACTAGATCTGCTTCCAGGACCTGTTGTAACATTGTGGCGCTGTCTGTGTAATAAATAAATCCGTTTGTAAACAAGACCTCTGAACTCATGACGTCATCGCGAGTGCGCGCACTCTGTCCTCCGTTCAGTGAGCTCTTCAGCCGTATACTCTGGCTCAAAACGGTAAGGACGTCCATCATATTCAAAGTCGTCGTCCACAACCTCAGAATTTGACAAATATTCAGACATGTTTCAAATAACTAACAGTAAACTAACAGTAGCGAACTCCAGCTGTACACGGAGCTGCGTCTGGGATGCGCGCACAGAGATGACGTCATGAGTTCAGAGGTCTTGTTTACAAACAGATTTATTTATTAAACAGACAGCGCCACAATGTTACAACAGGTCCTGGAAGCAGATCTAGTGATTCATAAAAGAAATGAAGAGTTTCGTGGCAATCATGTGTTATTTAGACGCTGCATCGTCTGTGTCCGGCCGTGCCCTCATGCGCTACCGTTATATGGAGAAGCGGCTCGCAAAAAACTCCTAATATCTTCCGAAGGACTCCAAATGACACCAAACACCTCTGGGTGAGTATACAACCATAAAAAATGCCAGAAATAAGGTCCAGGTTGTAAAAAACGAACTTTCCCTTTAAATGGAAGAATTTTGGGATGACTAGAACTCTTCCTAGACCTGGCTGTCCAGACTGAACAATTGTGGGAGAAGAGACTTGGTGAGAGAGGTAAAGAAGAAACCCAAAGATCACTGTGGCTGAGAGATGCAGTAAGGAGATGGGAGAAGGTTCCACAAAGTAAACTATCACTGCAGCCCTCCATCAATCAGGGCTTTATGGCAGAGTGGCCGACGAAAGCCTTTCCTCGGCGCAGACAAATGAAAGCCCACATAGAGTTTGCCAAAAAACCCATGAATGACTCCCAGACTATGAGAAATTCACCATCCAACCTGACAGAATTTGAGAGGATCCCCACATCCAGGTGTGAAAAACTTGTTGCATCATTCGCAAGAAGATTCATTGCTGGCCTCGTTCAAAAGGGTGCTTCTACTCAATACTGAGCAAAGGGTCTGAATACTTATGACCATGTGATATTTCAGTTTTTCTTTTTTAATACATTTTCAAATTTAGAAAAAAACATTTCTGTTTTTTTCTGTCTAAATGGGGTGCTGAGTGTACATTAATGAGAAATAAAATGAACTTTTTTGATTTTAGCAAATGACTGCAATGAAACAAAGACGGGACATTTTTAAAGGGGTTATATTTAATATATAATATATATAAAGCTGAATATTTTCCGTGCCCACTGTATTAATTTTTCAAATCCTGTCTTTATTTCCATTTACACCTCATGGTGAATTGTCTGCACCCTCAATTTCATTCTTCTTTTGTTTAAAAAGCGACAATGATAGAGATCTATGTTGTCTCATTTATTGTATGTTAGAAGTCCACATGGTACCACGACATCCTGGGTCGTGATTGATGATACATTTTTAGGTATCACCAAATATGTGGGCTTATGTTCTAAACACTGCGTGAGGAGAGAAGTTGAGCTGTGAAGGGATCGGATGGCGGGGGGGAGAACCTGTCAAAGGTCTTGAACTCCAACCTACAGCAGAGCTTTAACCATATCTCAAGGGAAGTGGGCGACTTGTTGAATCTTGTTGAATCTGAGTGGACCTTGATCTTTGCCTCCATTGTTGAAGTGACTGTGGCCACAAGGTCATCAGTGCTCCGAGAGGAGCTGGAGGAGTTGGACAGGGGGCTGAAGGTCTGGACCCCTCTGCTTGTGCTGCTGTCGCTGTGACCTGGTTCCAGTGAAGGTCAATGGACGGATTGTAAAATGAATAGCATCAGCAGTAAGCTTTCTTAAAACAAAATGCTGTCCGAAACCCATCAACCGTCTTCTTCTAGCGTGATCTCAGCATCAACTCCCCATCAGCGTCCTGACTCAATTGATGCAGATTAGATTTTTCCAGGACCTCAATCATGTTCAAGGAGGCAGTATTGTGGAAATTATAAACATCTCTGTGATGCTACTGCTTGAAATTTTTGCCTGAAGACAACTGTACATCTATTCAAATCTGTTTGTTCTGTCTTTTAAAGGTAAACAGGAGGCCGGTCCAGCTCTGGAGGTACAGTAAGAGTCTTGCCTCAGCTCATTAATGATGCTAATGATACTAACTAACTAACTACTACAACCATTCCTCCAAGTCTCAGAACAGCAAGGTGACTCAAGTGGAAAAGCCAACAATGCATTTGGCCTTGAATGGTCCGGCTGGGGTGGTGGCTCGGCTGGAACAGGCAGCCAAAACCAGCCACTAACTCGGTTTGGGTCCAGGGGCTCAGTTTCAAACTGGCTGTATGCGGTTGGACCTGGCAGAAGGTGACTTCAACGGTTGACCACCTCTTTTTTTGCCCCCTGGATCGTTCAAGGTCAACTAAGAGCCAGTTATGGCAATTCCATACAACAGCACCACAAGTCATATTATCTCTTAAGGAGCCTTTCTGCATCTACTTAACTTTTCTGCTCAATTATTTAAATTAGTTAAAAGATTTGCCTAGCTCTTTGCATGACTTAGCACTGAGTAAGCTGCATGCACTTATGAAAAGATGATCGTATGATAGTGTATTCTAAGACATATCTTTTTTGTATAAAGGTACTGTTGTGTTGGGTGGGAAGGGAACACTTAATAATAATAATAAATAATATATATAAAACATTTTTTTAAAGTCTAGCACTGGCATGGCATGGCATGGCAGCACCAACTGGACTCACAGCAGTCTGACCAGCACTTATCCATGCCGGACCCTATGTGATTTGTTGCTTGTGTTGTTCTCTCAGATATAAGTCGCTTTGGATAAAAGCACCTGCTAAATGACAGTAGTAGTAGTAGTAGTAGTAGTAGTAGTAGTAGTAGCAGTAGAGCGACATCCAACGAGTCAGTGACCTCCATGTTAAAACTTTACAGTAGAAATAAACAGGTTTGGTGTCCATAATTTGATTTTACATCCATGAAAACTATACAGGGGATGTTTTATGTAACTCATCAGATAAAATGACAAATTAATGCATAATTTATTAGGTTTTTCTTATGACAGCTGTCATCACTTAGCTACATCACGTGGAGCACATTTGATGAATTTGTCATTTCATCTGTTGATTAAAAAGCTGAGTCTTTAGCTTGCTCTTAAAAATAAGTACAGACCCTGCAGATGCGACCGAGTTTGGTAGGTCATTACACCATCGGGGAACAATGGAGGGGAAGAGTCTCGCTACTGATTTCACGCTACGTTGTGGTAGAAGCACCAGGTATCTTTCACTGGCTGAGCAGAGCTGTCAAGAAGGAGTGTACAGTAGCTTTGGATGAAGGAGTGAAGATAGACAGGAACCTTATGGGTAATTGTTTGGTAGCCAAAAGCAGACCTTTGAACTTGATGTGCGCTGCAACTGGAAGCCAGTGCAGAGAGATTAGCAGCAGAGTGACATGAGCTCTCTTGGGTTGGTTGAAGACCAGACGTGCTGCTGCATTCTGGATCATCTGCAGAAGTTTAACTGAGCATGCAGGGAGGCCGACTAACAAGGAAAACAGTGGTCAATGCATGACATGACCAGAACCTGAACCAAGAGCTGTGTTGTATGTTCTGTTAGGTAGAGTCTGATTTTCCTGATGTTGTAAAGAGCGAATTGGCAAGACCGGGAAACTGAGGGAACACGGGCCCTTAAAGGTCAGTGGGCTGTCTAACATGACACCAAGATTCCTAGCAGAAAATGTTGGCACAAGTGTGGTGGAATCCAACTGCACGCTTATCTGAGGAGGTAAGGAATGACTGGCTGGACAGACAATAAGCTCAGTCTTGGACAGATTTAGCTGAAGGTGACGGTCCTTCATTCATGCAGAGATATCAGAAAGACAGGCCGATATTCGCATTGAGACGGCAGTGTCGCCAGGTGGGAAGGAAAGGAAGAGCTGGGTGTCGTCGGCATAGCAGTGGTAGGAGAAGCCATTAGAGCTGATGATTTCAGTAGTGAAGTGGTGTGTAGTGAGAAGAGAAGAGGGCCAAGCACCTATCCCTGTGGCACCCCTGTTGCCAACTCATGCGATCTGGACACTCGTCCTTTCCATGATACTCTGAAGAATCTTCCTGCGAGGTAAGACATGAACCACAGGAGGACAGATCCTGAAATGCCAAGCTTTGAGAGTGTGGAGAGGAAGATGTGGTGGTTGACCATGTCAAAGGCAGCGGACAGGTCAAGCAGTATGAGGACTGATGATAGACCAGCAGATCTGGCAGCCCGTAGTGACTCAGTAACTGACAGAAGGACAGTTTCAGTTGAGTGGCCCTGCATAAAGCCAGACTGATGTGGATCATACAGGCAGTTGTCACCCTCCTTGGTTCAGACTTTCACGTGACCACCAGGGGTCTCTGGAGGGCATTAACTGTATTAGGACAGTCGTTTTTTTGTTGCGTCTATATTATTTACATAACAAAAGCTATAAGGTTAGCCTCAAAATTCAGTGTTTGTGGTGAACGAAAATGACTCATTTTCATTTGTAGCCGCAGTACAGTTTGGTGTTGAGGTGAACAACCAGGTATTTATAAGAGTTAGATTCAATTATTAAATTTCAAATTAAGATTCACAAATCTATTCTATTCTCTTCTTAAAATAAATTTAAAGGGTTTGAACCGCCACTTTACATTATACTTTTACATATAAACAAAATCCTTCGCAGGCCTCCCAGTAAACCAGAAGTGGACCTATTTAAGTATTTTAAATTCCTCTTTTGTCTTTATGTGAAAGATTGTCTGTAAAACAGCTAAATGTATTGATGCAGGCTGATCCTGCTGGAGCACCAGAACTTGAACACACGAGAAAGGATGAAGATCCAACCCTGAATTCATCTCAGCCGACTGAAACTGTCAAAGTACCGGTAGGCGCAATTTAATTTGTTTATGGTGTCGTGTTTGCTTGTAATTTGTGTACAATTTGGGTGGGTAGCCAGAAAAAATCATGAATCTTTCTTAATTATTTAAAGTAAAGTAAATAATGTTGAAAAACTTCTTATTTTTTCAGGGTAGAGAAATTCCAGCCATGGTGAGTGAAATCATTAGGGCCCGAGCACCTTCAGTGCGAAGGCCCTATTGTATCTGTAGGAATTCTTCGCGTTATTATGGGCATGCCAAGTAATGGCATGACCATATTGCAATCGTCCAGAATGGCCCAAAGGGCAATGTTGCTAGCATTTTGCTAACAAGCTAAAGTCGCAAAAGTCCCACTGCGCACCAGCGGGTGTACAGCATGACCCCGCTCTGATGTGGAAAAAAAAAATCCCCAAAAACTAAAACACGGCCGGAAAAACGAGGAAAAACATGAAAATGAAGGCGATATATTAGTATCTAGAAAAGGTTTCCCTTTTCTTTTTATGGGCATGCCAAGTAGTGGCATGACCATATTGCAATCGTCCAGAATGGGCCAAAGGGCAATGCTGCTAGCGTTTCGCTAACATGCTAAAGTCGCAAAAGTCCAGCGGGTGTACAGCATGACCCCGCACTGATGTGGGAAAAAAAAATCCCCAAAAAGTAAAACACGGCTGAAAAAATGAGGAAAAACATGAAAATGAAGGCGTAAATTAGTACCCAGAAAAGGTTTCCCTTTTCTTATTTTTATTATTTTTATTATTATTATTCTTATTCCGCACTTTTTTTCGTCCGTTAATACGGCCCGAACCGCAACATGCACCCATGCATGGCATACATCGTTGGATGCGTCTCCATCGTGATTTGATGGGCATTACTTTTCTCCGTAATAGGGGTTACCGTGGCAACGCTAGTTGCCAAAAAGCAAAAAAAAAGGCGAAAATTCCCACGCTTATTACTCGGCCGAACTTTATCATAGAGACATCGTTCAAACTTTAAAACACTCGGCCCGATAGTCACTAAAGGACCATAAAACTTCATCATGCTACTTATTACGGTTTTTGCGATATTTAACTTTCAATTTAAAAAAAAAATCTATTTTATTTTGGACGCTTGTTGCTAGGCAACGGTTTATCGTACAGACATCATTACAACATTGACAAACCCGGGACGCTTTGTACTGCAACATATTTTAGTCTCGTCATGCTTGCTATTACGGTTTTTGAGATATTCCACATTGTTCATTTTGATGCTAACGGAACTTCGGATGCTTGTTGCGCGGCAACGCGGTATCGCAGAGACTTTGTTCCAACGTTAAAAGACTCAGGTTGATGTGGACTACAACATACTGAGGTCTCATTACGCTCTCGTTTACAGCTTTTGAGATATTAAAGCCAAATTGTCCCATTCTATCCTATGGGGCTTGTTACCATGGCAACAAAAACCTATGCATTTGTATGGGAGAGCATGTGAATAAACAATCTGTTAATACTGCTCGGACCGCAATGTGCACCCATGCATGGCATATATCGTTGGATGCGTCTCCATCGTGCCTCGATGGGCAGTACTTTTTTCAGTCAAAAGTGCTACCGTGGCAACGCTAGATGCCAAAAAGCCAAAAAAAAGGCGAAAATTCAGACGCTTATTGCTCGGCCGGACTTTATCGTAGAGACATAGTTCAAACTTTCAAACACTCGGCCCGATTGGCACTAACGGAGCCTAGAACCTCATTATGCCATTTTTTTAAGTTTTTGTGATATTGACCTTTCATTTTTTTTTTAATTTCCGTTTGACTTTGGACGCTTGTTGCTAGGCAACAGATTATCGTAGAGACATCATACAAATGTTCCCTGACTCGGCACGCTGTGACCTTCAACGTATTCAAATTTCATGAAGCTGTGATTTAAGGAAAGTTTAATGTAAAATCCATGCCAAATGGCCCCATTCATTCGGATGGGTTTTTTTAAACCATGGTGGAAAAAAAACCTATCCGTTAACGTAGCCTGAACCGGAACGTGCACCCATGCATGGCATACATCGTTGGATGCGTCTCCATCGTGCCTCGATGGGCATTGCTTTTCTCAGTCAAAAGCGTTACCGTGGGAACGCTAGACGGCAAAAAGCGCGCCCCATTAATAGCTATTGGGAGCACAGGAATGAATGAAATACAACCGTAAACACCTCAAACTGACATAAAACCGCCCCGAACACAAACACTGCAGCCCCAAACCAGAGCAGCGAGAGGGCTCGAATGGGCGGTAGGGCATGCCCATATCAAAATTTCCAGAAATTTTCTAGTTATTTTTATTATTCTTATTATTCCGCACTTTTTTTCGTCCGTTAATACGGCCCGAACCGCAACGTGCACCCATGCATGGCATACATCGTTGGATGCGTCTCCATCGTGATTCGATGGGTATTACTTTTCTCAGTAATAGGGGTTACCGTGGCAACGCTAGTTGCCAAAAAGCAAAAAAAAAGGCGAAAATTCCCGCGCTTATTGCTCGGCCGAACTTTATCGTAGAGACATCGTTCAAACTTTGAAACACTCGGCCCGATAGTCTTTAAAGGACCATACAACTACATCATTCTAGTTATTACGGTTTTTGCGATATTTAACTTTCAATTTAAAAAAAAAATCTCTTTTATTTTGGACGTTTGTTGCTAGGCAACGGTTTATCGTACAGACATCATTACAACATTGACAAACCCGGGACGCTTTGTACTGCAACATATTTTAGTCTCGTCAAGCTAGCTATTACGGTTTTTGAGATATTCCACGTTGCTCATTTTGACGCTAACGGAATTTTGGACGCTTGTTGCGCGGCAACGCGATATCATAGAGACTTTGATTCAACGTTAAAATACTCAGCTTGATGTGGACTACAACATACTGAGGTTTCATTACGCTGTTGTTTACAGCTTTTGAGATATTGAAGCCAAATTGTCCCATTCTATCCTATGGGGCTTGTTACTATGGCAACAAAAACCAATGCATTTGTATGGGGGACCATGTGAATAAACAATCTGTTAATGCTGCCCGAACCGGAACGTGCACCCATGCATGGCATACATCGTTGGATGCGTCTCCATCGTGCCTCGATGAGCATTACTTTTCTCAGTCAAAAGTGTTACCGTGGCAACGCTAGACGCCAAAAAGCAAAAAAAAAGGCGAAAATTCAGACGCTTATTGCTCGGTCGAACTTTATCGTAGAGACATCGTTCAAACTTTCAAACACTCGGCCCGATTGGCACTAACGGACCCTACAAGCTCATTATGCCAATTATTAAAATTTTTGCGATATTGACCTTTCATTTTTCTTTTTTATTTCCATTTGACTTTGGACGCTTGTTGCTAGGCAACAGGTTATCGTAGAGACATCGTACAAATGTCCCCTGACTCGGCACACTGTGGACTTCAACATACTCAAATCTCATGAAGCTGGGATTTAAGGAAATTTTATGTCAAAATCCAGGCCAAATGGCCCCATTCATTCGGATGGGGTTTTGTACCACGGTGAAAAAAAAAACCTATCCGTTAACGTAGCCTGAACCGGAACATGCACCCATGCATGGCATACATCGTTACATGCGTCTCCATCCTGCGACGATGGGCATTACTTTTCTCATTCAAAGGCGTTACCGTGGCGACGCTAGACGCCAAAAAGCGCGCCCCATTAATAACTATGGGGAGCACAGTAATGAATGCAATACAACCGTAAACACCTCAAACTTACATAGAACCACCCCGAACACAACCACTACAGCCCCAAACCAAAGCAGCCAGAGGGGTCGAATGGGCGGTAGGGCATGCCCATATCAAAATTTCCTGAAATTTTCTAGTTATGGGCATGCCAAGTAATGGCATGACCATATTGCAATCGTCCAGAATGGCCCAAAGGGCAATGTTGCTAGCATTTTGCTAACAAGCTAAAGTCGCAAAAGTCCCACTGCGCACCAGCGGGTGTACAGCATGACCCCGCTCTGATGTGGAAAAAAAAAATCCCCAAAAACTAAAACACGGCCGGAAAAACGAGGAAAAACATGAAAATGAAGGCGATATATTAGTATCTAGAAAAGGTTTCCCTTTTCTTTTTATGGGCATGCCAAGTAGTGGCATGACCATATTGCAATCGTCCAGAATGGGCCAAAGGGCAATGCTGCTAGCGTTTCGCTAACATGCTAAAGTCGCAAAAGTCCAGCGGGTGTACAGCATGACCCCGCACTGATGTGGGAAAAAAAAATCCCCAAAAAGTAAAACACGGCTGAAAAAATGAGGAAAAACATGAAAATGAAGGCGTAAATTAGTACCCAGAAAAGGTTTCCCTTTTCTTATTTTTATTATTTTTATTATTATTATTCTTATTCCGCACTTTTTTTCGTCCGTTAATACGGCCCGAACCGCAACATGCACCCATGCATGGCATACATCGTTGGATGCGTCTCCATCGTGATTTGATGGGCATTACTTTTCTCCGTAATAGGGGTTACCGTGGCAACGCTAGTTGCCAAAAAGCAAAAAAAAAGGCGAAAATTCCCACGCTTATTACTCGGCCGAACTTTATCATAGAGACATCGTTCAAACTTTAAAACACTCGGCCCGATAGTCACTAAAGGACCATAAAACTTCATCATGCTACTTATTACGGTTTTTGCGATATTTAACTTTCAATTTAAAAAAAAAATCTATTTTATTTTGGACGCTTGTTGCTAGGCAACGGTTTATCGTACAGACATCATTACAACATTGACAAACCCGGGACGCTTTGTACTGCAACATATTTTAGTCTCGTCATGCTTGCTATTACGGTTTTTGAGATATTCCACATTGTTCATTTTGATGCTAACGGAACTTCGGATGCTTGTTGCGCGGCAACGCGGTATCGCAGAGACTTTGTTCCAACGTTAAAAGACTCAGGTTGATGTGGACTACAACATACTGAGGTCTCATTACGCTCTCGTTTACAGCTTTTGAGATATTAAAGCCAAATTGTCCCATTCTATCCTATGGGGCTTGTTACCATGGCAACAAAAACCTATGCATTTGTATGGGAGAGCATGTGAATAAACAATCTGTTAATACTGCTCGGACCGCAATGTGCACCCATGCATGGCATATATCGTTGGATGCGTCTCCATCGTGCCTCGATGGGCAGTACTTTTTTCAGTCAAAAGTGCTACCGTGGCAACGCTAGATGCCAAAAAGCCAAAAAAAAGGCGAAAATTCAGACGCTTATTGCTCGGCCGGACTTTATCGTAGAGACATAGTTCAAACTTTCAAACACTCGGCCCGATTGGCACTAACGGAGCCTAGAACCTCATTATGCCATTTTTTTAAGTTTTTGTGATATTGACCTTTCATTTTTTTTTTAATTTCCGTTTGACTTTGGACGCTTGTTGCTAGGCAACAGATTATCGTAGAGACATCATACAAATGTTCCCTGACTCGGCACGCTGTGACCTTCAACGTATTCAAATTTCATGAAGCTGTGATTTAAGGAAAGTTTAATGTAAAATCCATGCCAAATGGCCCCATTCATTCGGATGGGTTTTTTTAAACCATGGTGGAAAAAAAACCTATCCGTTAACGTAGCCTGAACCGGAACGTGCACCCATGCATGGCATACATCGTTGGATGCGTCTCCATCGTGCCTCGATGGGCATTGCTTTTCTCAGTCAAAAGCGTTACCGTGGGAACGCTAGACGGCAAAAAGCGCGCCCCATTAATAGCTATTGGGAGCACAGGAATGAATGAAATACAACCGTAAACACCTCAAACTGACATAAAACCGCCCCGAACACAAACACTGCAGCCCCAAACCAGAGCAGCGAGAGGGCTCGAATGGGCGGTAGGGCATGCCCATATCAAAATTTCCAGAAATTTTCTAGTTATTATTATTCTTATTCCGCACTTTTTTTCGTCCGTTAATGCGGCCCGAACCGGGATGTGCACCCATGCATGGCATACATCGTTGGATGCGTCTCCATCATGCCTCGATGGGCATTACTTTTCTCCATAATAGGGGTTACCGGGGCAACGCTAGTTGCCAAAAAGCAAAAAAAAAGGCGAAAATTCCCACGCTTATTGCTCGGCCGAACTTTGTCGTAGAGACATCGTTCAAACTTTCAAACACTCGGCCTGATTGTCCCTAAAGGTACGTACAAGCTCATTATGCCAAGTATTACAGTTTTTGTGATATTGACCTTTCTTTTTTTTTTTTTTTTCCATTTGACTTTGGACGCTTGTTGCTAGGCAACAGGTTATCGTAGAGACATGGTACAAATGTTTCCCGACTCGGCATGCTGTGGACTTCAACATACTCAAATTTCATGAAGCTGGGATTTAAGGAAATTTTATGTCAAAATCCAGGCCACATGGCCCCATTCATTCGGATGGAGTTTTTTACCATGGTGAAAAATAAACCTATCCGTTAACATAGCCTGAACCGGAACATGCACCCATACATGGCATACATCGTTGGATGCGTCTCCATGGTTCCTCGATGGGCATTACTTTTCTCAGTAAAAAGTGTTACCGTGGCAACGCTAGATGCCAAAAAGCAAAAAAAAAGGCGAAAATTCGGACGCTTATTGCTCGGCCGAACTTTATCGTAGAGACATGGTTGAAACTTTCAAACACTCGGCCCGATTGGCAGTAACGGCCCCTACAACCTCATTATGCTAATTACTACAGTTTTCGCGATATTGACCTTTCATTTTTTTTTTTTATTTCTGTTTGAATTTGGACGCTTGTTGCTAGGCAACAGGTTATCGTAGAGACATCGTACAAATGTCCCCTGACTCGGCACGCTGTGGAATTCAACATACTCAAATTTCATGAAGCTGGGAATTAAGGAAATTTTATGTCAAAATCCAGGCCAAATGGCCCCATTCATTCGGATGGGGTTTTGTACCATGGTGAAAAAAAAAACCTATCCGTTAACGTAGCCTGAACCGGAACGTGCACCCATGCACGGCATACATCGTTAGATGCGTCTCCATCTTGCCTCGATGGGCATTACTTTTCTCAGTCAAAAGCGTTACCGTGGCAACGCTAGATGCCAAAAAGCGCGCCCCATTAATAACTATTGGGAGCACAGGAATGAATGAAATACAAGCGTAAAAACACCTCAAACTGACATAGAACCACCCCGAACACAACCACTACAGCCCCAAACCAAAGCAGCAAGAGGGGACGAATGGGCAGTAGGGCATGCCCATATCAAAATTTCCAGAAATTTTCTAGTTATTATTATTATTATTTTTCTGACGAAAGGAGGGCCTTTTTGCCCCCCTAAACGTGCCCAAAAAGTCACCAAATTTTGCACGCAAACCAGGCCTGGCGAAAAATTTGATATTTTATGGTTTGCATTAATGGGCGTGGCAAAATGGCTCAACAGCGCCCCCCGGAAAACTTTGTGCCTCAAGCCCCACGATACGGTTTGACCTACATGCACGAAAATCAGTACACACCTGTATCATTGCACAACTTAAAGAAAAGTCTCTTGGAGTCATGCCCGAAACCGAACAGGATGCCGGCCATTTTGAATTAATCGTGTCATTTTGGCGAAATTTATGCCATTCCTTCGGCAGTTAATACGGCCCGAACCGTAACGAGCCCCCATGTGTGTTATACATCAAAATGTGCGTCTCCATCCTCCGACACCACGCATTACTTTTCTCTTTCAAAAGCGTTACCGTGGCGACGCTAGACGCCAAAAAGCGCGCCCACCCATCATCTGATTGGTTCAGACAGAAAAAACTTCTGCGCCTCAAGCCCCAGAATACGGTTTGACGTACATGAACGAAAATCGGTACACATCTTTACCATGTCGCTACTTAAAGAAAAGTCTCTTGGCGCCATGGCCTAAACCGAACAGGAAGTCGGCCATTTTGAACATTCTTAATTAATCACGTAATTTTGGAGCAATATATGCCATTCCTTCGAAAATTAATACGGCCCGAACCGTATCGTGAACCCAGATGTGTTATACATCAAAATGTGCGTCTCCATCCTGCGACTATGCGCATTACTTTTCTCTTTCAAAAGTGTTACTGTGGCGACGCTAGACGCCAAAAAGCGCACCCCCCCTTCATCTGATTGGTCCATATTTGATAGTTTCCCAAAAGTCACCAAATTTTGCATGCAAGCCAGACTTGGCGATACATTTGATATTTCATGGTTTGCATTAATGGGCGTGGCCTAACGGCTCAACAGCGCCCCCTAGAAAACTTTTCTCTGCCATAACTTTTGAATGGTTTGACATAGGAAGTCGTGGGTGGTGTCATCAGATTCTTTATGGAGTCCTTGACCTTCATTGGCCTGAATTAGCCCCGCCCCTTCTTCTGATTGGTTGTCCCTTTTTTCTGCTATAACTTTTTAATGGTTTGACATAGGAAGTCGTGGGTGGTGTCATGGGACTCTGTAATGAGTTCTTAAGCTTCGTTGGCCTGAATTAGCCCCGCCCCTTCTTCTGATTGGTTGTCCATATTTTCTGACTATAACTTTTGAATGGTTTGACATATTTGAAATATGCTGGTAATGTGTCAGCCAACCACAAAAATCTCTGGAATTTTGGTCGAATCATTTATTTTTTGTCCTTGCCCGGTGCAAATGACATAAATAAAGTGCGTGGTTTGGTTGTGAAAAAATAAAAGTAATGTTACGTGAACAATAAATCAAACGCTCCCTTCCATGCAGTGTGTGTGTCTAGGAAGTAAAGACTGGAACATGCTATTCACAAAAGAACAAATAGTGGGGTTTTACTAATATTTATATCTTACAAATATTTAAAAAATACGAAAAAACAATTCGTGACTCAGATTACATCGCTATGTTGGTATCTCCTAACTCAGTCAGTCAGAAAATGGCCAAGCTGATTCGTGGCTCAGCGGTAATGTCACCGTCTTTCGTATGGGAGATCGTGGGATCGATCCCAGCTCAGTGCAAAGATTATTGTCAGCAATTTGTGTGTTTTTTTTTTTTACATCAACATGTGCGTCTCCTTCCTGCGACGACGCGCATTACTTTTCTCATTCAAAAGCGTTAACGTGGCAACACTCGACGCCAAAAAGTGCGCCCCCTTCATCTGATTGGTCCATATTTGATAGTTCTCCAAAAGTCACCAAATTTTGCACCAAGCCAGGCCTGGGGATAAATTTGATATTTCATGGTTTGCATGAATGGGCGTGGCCTAATGGCTCAACAGCGCCCCCTAGAATACTTTTTTCTGCTATAACTTTTGAATGGTTTGACATAGAGAGTCGTGGGTGGTGTCATCGGACTCGGTATTGAGTCCTTGACCATAATTGGTGCCAATTAGCCCCGCCCCTTCTTCTGATTGGTTGTCCCGATTTTCTGCTATAACTTTGGAATGGTTTGACATAGAGAGTCGTGGGTGGTGTCATCAGATTCTGTATGGAGTCCTTGACCTTCATTGGCCTGAATTAGCCCCACCCCTTCTTCTGATTGGTTGTCCCTTTTTTCTGCTATAACTTTTGAATGGTTTGACATAGGAAGTCGTGGGTGGTGTCGTTTCTGATATGCTTATGGGGGGCGGTGGCCGTGAGTGCGAGGGCCCGTTCATCGCTGCTTGCAGCTTTAATTAGTCTTTAGGATTTTTACTTGTTTGTTTGTATGGGGTTTCTTTTCTCACCTTTTATCTGTTTACAGAGAAAAACCATCCAGGAGCTGAAAACCAGCGGTCAACTCGACCAAAAATTCATTATAGGGAAAATTGTGCAGAAATCTGACCCGGCCACTTACCTAACAAAAAAAAAGGAAAAGAAGTTTTTCTTCAAGCTGGGAATTGCTGACGAGACAGATTGCATCAAGGTGATCGTGTACGGAAAAGAGCGCTTTCAAGATTTAAAGCTGGGCTGCTTCTACAACTTCAGAGATGTAATCGTGGACATGGAGGAGAACGTCATTAAAGTTACAGAAAAGACCAGGATTTCAAAGACGGCTCCGTTTGATATCCCCAAGAATCTTGAGCTGGAAGCTGCCAAACTCATTAATCAGCCTGTTTGCTGCATCGCAGAAGTCCAAACATACGAAGACAAGACTGCAGTGAGTGTTGAAGGAACTGTGAAAACGGTACGTCTCCAAACACCAAGCAACTCACGATCAAATGTGATGGGTACTCAGCCCATCCATCCATCCATCCATCCATCCATCCATCCATCCATCCATCCATCCATCCATCCATCCATCCATCCATCCATCCATCCATCCATCCATCCATCCATCCATCCATCCATCCATCATCTTTCTGTTGTTTGGGTCACATGGGCAACAGCCTGAGAGAAGATCCTGACCTCCATTTCTCCACTAACTAGAATCTGGCTTATGTGGCTCCCATTCATAAATCTTCAGCTTCTCCCATAAATACAGTCTTAAGTTAGCTAACGTTAAATAATTATGTAATTGACTACAGTCCTTCCTTACACATTGGTTTGTTGGTCATCTTTCTAAATTTGGTAAACAATAAGAAATTGTGCCTCCGATTTTTATATACTTTTGTCCAGTCATCATTCTCATATTCAAATATGGTCACTTGACGCTTCAGCCAAGTGAAAATGATGAGAATTGAAATAGTTGAAACTGCCAATCTGAGCAGTGTTTCTCTCAGTCAGAGCTGCTTTTACAGGACACGCATGTGTAATCACATCTCATATTGATATGGAATCTAAAACATTCAATGATATCATGAGGTTTATGTATTTCACTGAAAACCAACGCATTAATGTTGATCTTGAGATCTTTGTTTGGTCAGATTGATTCCTCCAAACGTGTTCCGCTAAAAAAGGACAAAAGGATGAAGAAAGACAAGCAAGAGTTTGAGCTACAGGATGATACAGGTACCATCAGGATATGCATGTGGGGCGAACACACCAAACACCTCTGTGGAATATCACTTGGAGATCGTGCCACGGTGACCAACGTCAAGACCAATCGATTCAGAGATATTCCAGTGTCTCTGAACTCAACTGACCTCACCAAAATTGTCAAGGTAGATGTTGTTCTCTCTCTGCTGTTGCTGTCTTTTTGAATTACACAAATCATTTAGGAACTGTCACGATCTGTTTACTTCTTGTACTGGGTGCATTTTGGGTGCATGTGCATGGGTGCACCTAATAGTACTTTTGTAAAACATTTTACCCCTTGGGACACGACAAACATGAAGGAGATCTTTCTTTTACATGGCTGTACTGTCAAGTGCTCCAGATAGAGCAGATACATCTTGACTGATTGAAAACTGATCTCAACAGATCATGTTCAATTATTGACAGGTTATTTTCTGCTCAGGAGTCTCCAGCACCCCTGCACAGACATCAGCCTCCTTGCTGGGGTGTATGGGGTGCTGGAGGAGGGACACAGGGTCGGGGAGGGGGAAGTCCTATATCTGGACCAGGCTCCTGGAGAGGACACAAGTTTGTTAAACTTGTTCACATGTGCTTTGTGGACAAGTGTGCTGACTAGCGATCTGCTGACTAACTGACCATAAGATTACACCATCAGGCCTTAAACTAGTACAAACCATTTCAAGAGGAACAGCCAGCTTTCCACCTGAATCTATCTTCCTTTCCCATCACTGGTAGCCTCTAAACATCTAAACTCTCACCTACCTGACCTGTCACCTTTGAATTTCTCCCCTTCACACACAAACTTGATCATTATTTTCTTTTTCTTAACATCTCCAGATTTCTACGTCTGTTTTCAGTAGCGGCAGCTTTTCAGCACCTGATTGTGTTGCCACGTGTACCGGCGTTGAGACAAGCTCAGAAGCTCCATCTTGATAGAATCTCTCTGTTTTTGTACAGCTGGCGAGTGCTGCCCCCCAGAACATCACCATGATGATTATTGGCCTCACTAAAGCTACAACGCTGGAGACTGAGCTGGAAGCACAGATCAACGACCAGATGGCCACGTTCGTTGCAGCTTCTTCTCTCCTGGTCAAAGAGTTGGGGATCCCAATGGGGGCCAACTTTGAAGCGAGGCTCCTAGACCAATTACCGTTTTCAGCCGAAGCACAAATAAAAGGAAATAAGATCCTCCAGCTCAAAGCTGTTCAGAAGACCCAGCAGTAGTGACCTATGTCAGATCGTTCCTGCTTTGCAGGACTCTTCATACTAATTTCTCTGTGTTGTAGTGTGCTGCTGCCACTTGGGGGCAGTGTGATAGCTTTGTGGGTGTTGTTGGGCCTTCAGTGTTTCTCTGCTGCGGGGGAGGGGTTTTTATGATAAATGAAATCTTGGGATGTGCTTAGACAAACAGTGGTTTGATAGCTTTTCCAACACTGATTGTTTGTGTGATAAGTCTTTTTTGCTTTTCCTTTTACATGCCAAAGATGCAGTAAAATCAACAAATAATCTAATTTTTTGTGACTGGAGAAAATGTTGTTTTGAAATACTAACCTTGAAATAAAAAGTTATTTTGCGATGACAAAATTTCTTTAACTGTTTATCTATCAAATGCCAATGTTTGCAGCAATTCAAGGAACTAGGTGATGAAAGACCTTAAAGGGCAAAACCTTGACAATTTTGATCTAATAAGGATTTAATTTGAAGATCACTGCTTGGATGAAAGAAAAAAAACCTAGTAACACCGGCTGGGTGACCATGAACGTTTTCAAAGATTTGACCATCATCTTCCAAGATGAAATGTGGACAGAAGAAAAATCTTGAATGACTGTGATGATTTAAAAATGGACAAATTAACATTTTGGTGTTAAAACAAGTCTAGATCTGTAATTAGACGGTAAGAAGAGTAAACGTTTATTAGGGACCAAAACCATCAGCTAGGACCAGTTTAACCTCTATTAGTCTTGGTTTCACCTCCGTTAGTCCCGGTTTGACCTCAGCTAGTCTCAATTTCATTTGTACCGGTTTTACCTCTTTTAGTCCCAATTTTGCTACCCTTGAAATGAGGATGGACAGATTTGATAAGAATAAATGTAAAGTAATAATAATTACCAATAATAATTAGCATCATAGATTAGCATGCAGATGCCGGATGATCTGACAGGGTGTGTGTCCTGTACTTTTACAGTTTCAACAGTAGTTTCATCAGTGCTGGATCATAGCAGAACTGTCAGGAGAATCTGAGAGCTGAAGATCAGATACTTCTGGACTTTTACCCAAGTAGCATCAGAGTAACTGATATTTGACTCATTTCCATCTTACACCTTGTACCTGAAGACTATCGCCTGTCTCCTGCTGATTCTGTTACCGGTCCTGCAAGCGTCAACTGTGTTTCTGTTTGCCAACAATCAACGCCATGGTGTGTGTTCTCGGCATGGAGGCGGTGTTTTGACTTGTTTGGTGTTCACTCTGTCAAAAAGCCCCAGTGCTGCATGAATGACAGGTAACGACGGTGATGATGGAGGGATCAGTGGGGAGGGGCTTGAGGTAGAGGAAGAGGAGGGGCTGACGTCTTTGCTCTGTTCACGTTTTAATTAAAGTCTCAGATGAGTCAGACCTGGAGCAGAGTGACGAGCAGGGAGCCAGAAGGTGGGGATTTCATTTAACTTTACTCACATAAATCAGCCACTGACAGCTTAAAAATGTTTCTTTTACTTCGCCTAAATTTAAGACCTACGGTTTTGAGGTGGTATTTTCCCCTAACGTCTGAAATGTAGAGCCTGTAGTGTTTGGTTTGTTGTGGAAAATTAGCTGCAGATTAAAATGAATCCTTTAAAGGAGTGTTCTATCAAAATGATCAGTTTAGTTCTTTTCAGGATGCCAGAACTCTTTTTTTGTGGTTAAAGGGCAGTAATGCACAAACTCGAGTAAAATTTCAATAAAATCATCTGGTTTTCAGATGAAATGATTGTTAATCCTCAGAAGGTGTATTGTGTAAAACCAACAGCCCTGTGGATGCTGCTGCCGCCTCCACCTCCTCCTCCTCCTCCTCTGCAGTCCCTGGATTGGGTTTCATTCCTGCAGTTCTGACTGAATGAGCGCTGATCAATTATTTACAGAGAAGCTGAAGGTCAAAGCAAGAAGCCCAAATAGACCCATCAGTCCTGAAATGGGTGTGCAAGGCCGGGTGAAGAACGGAGAACCTGGTTCACTCAGATTCATCACTGATCACATCACCCAACGATCAGGAACTTACCCCTGAACTAGATGTTCCTGTCCTGACTTCATCAGTGTCTCGTGGTTCTGGAGGAATTCTGGTCCGTTCTTCTTTCCATCGTTGCTTTAGATCACTGACAATTTTTGGACGTTCACTTTCTACACAGCTCTCTGAAGGTCCATCACAGCATCTCAACCAGGTTCAGGTCCGCACTTAGACCAGGTCATTCCAGAACCTTGGTTCTTTTATTTTTCATCATTCTGATGTAGATGTGCTGCTGTGTTTGGGATCATTTCCTGTCACATGACCCAGTTTAAGCCAACATTTAGCCGTCAGACAAATGTACTCACATTTGTACCTAGAAGACAGGTGTGTAGACTCGTTTGTCCACCAGCAACAACCAGAACCCGGCTGTTTCTCAATTCCAAGGGTTTTACAGTACGACCGGAGAACATAGTTTGGAAGAAAAAAGAATTCAGTTTCATCGAACTTGTGTACGTGAGGACATCACAGCTCTGTTAGAAGGCAAACATGTACTAAAAAACATCAACACAGAAACAGTAATATGCAATTCAGTTCAAAATACTTAAGTAATCCCTGAAGGGAAATACATTTAATTAAAGCTGCAAGCAGCGATGAACGGGCCCTCGCACCCTTGTGCACGTTCAGGCGTGCTGCAGTGGAAAAGCTTGTATGACTTGCATGTAGATGTCTTCGGGCCTGGACATTTAGCAGATGACACCAGCCACGACTCTCTATGTCAAACCATTCAAAAGTTATGGCAGAAAGTAGGAACTATCAGATATCGACCAATCAGAAGAAGTGGCGGGGCTAATTCATGCCAATGAAGGTAAAGTACTTAAAACCGAGTCAGATGACACCACCCACGACTCTCTATGTCAAACCATTCAAAAGTTATGGCAGAAAATAGGGACTATCAAATACCGAACAATCAGAAGAAGGGGCGGGGCTAATTTGCACCAATTATGTTCAAGGACTCAATACGGAGTCCGATGACACCACCCATGAGTCTTTACGTCAAACCATTCAAAAGTTATGGCAGAAAGTAGGAACTATAAAATATGGACCAATCAGATGAAGGGGGGGGCGTGCTTTTTGGCGTCTATCGTCGCCACGGTAACGCTTTTGACTGAGAAAAGTAATGCGCATCGTCGCAGGATCGAGATGCACATTTTGATGTATAACACACCTGGGTGAATGTTACGGTTTGGGCGAAGAAGCGGCCGAAGAAATGGCATAAATTGCGCCAAAATTACACGATTAATTCAAAATGGCCGACTTCCTGTTCGGTTTCAGCCATGGCGCCAAGAGACTTTTCTTTAAGTTGCGACATGATACAGGTGTGTACCGATTTCCGTGCATGTACGTCAAACCGCATTGTGGGGCTTGAGGCACAAAGTTTTCTAGGGGCCACTGTTGAGCCATTAGGCCACGCCCATTAATGAAAACCAAGAAATATCAAATTTATTGCCAGGCCTGGGTTGCATGCAAAATTTGGTGACTTTTGGGGAACTACCAAATATGGACCAATCAGATGAAGGGGGTGCACGCTTTTTGGCATCTATCGTCGCCACGATAACGCTTTTCACTGAGAAAAATAATGCGCGTCGTCGCAGGATGGAGACGCACATGTATGTATAACACACCGGGGTGCACGTTACGGTTCGGGCGAAGAAGCGGCCGAAGAAATGGCATAAATTACGGCAAAATTACACGATTAATTCAAAATGGCCGACTTCCTGTTTGGTTTCGGCCATGGCGCCAAGAGACTTTTCTTAAAGTTGCGTCATGATACAGGTGTGTACCGATTTTCGTGCATGTACGTCAAACCGTATTGTGGGGCTTGAGGCACAAAGTTTTCTAGGGGGCGCTGTTGAGCCATTAGGCCACGCCCATTAATGCAAACCATTAAATATCTAATTTTTTGCCAGGCCTGGCTTGCGTGCAAAATTTGGCGACTTTTGGGGCACGTCTAGGGGGGCAAAAAGGCCCTAATTTCTTCGAAAAAAAAAAAAAGAAAACGAGAAAAATTCCTACAGATACAATAGGGCCTTCGCACTGTAAGTTCTCGGGCCCTAATTAAAGTTCTTATGACTCCTCTGGCCACAGTGTTTATATCCGTTATGATGTGTTGTTAATGGAGTTAATGTTTTGAGGTTTCAGCTGTGGTATTAATAAAGCTTGGTGGAGAAAAAAAAACCTCCAAAAACTTTGAGGCATTTTTCAAGTAGATTCTTTCTTGATAAAATAACCACAAATATGAAGTTAGAAGAATGATATTCCTGCATTATACCATCATTGTATCAAGAATGCAACCTGGACCTTAAATCGATTTACATATTCTCATAAACCCCATAAATCAGGTGGGGTTTATGAGACTTCGGGGCCTTCAATGTTTTTTCTGTGGAGCTGAAAACTACAGATGTCAGAGTTCTGGGGCCTGTACTACGAAGCAAGTTCAACATATCCAGGATATCTTTTCCTTATCCAGATTCACTAAGCGGGACAATTGCAATCACGCTAAGCGGTCACACGACGGTGGTTATCAACTCGGTATATCAACCCAGGTTTCTCCAATCTGGATATGAGCGCGTGCACATAAAAGGGGCGGTGTTTTCAGCGCATGACCAATCGCAAGCATGGAGAAGTCCGCTGTCAGAGCCGCTTACTTCAGCAGTGAAGAGCAAACTATAATTCTACAGAAATACGATGAGTATAGGAATATTATACAGGCAAAAAGCAACACAGTTGCAGCTGCAAAATGCAGGAAAGACAGCTGGCAAAAGATCGCTGACTGTATAAATGCGTAAATTCATAGGGATATAAACATATATTTGAATATTCTGGGAATCTTAATCTTAAACTGTAAACCATGATCAGCAATATTAAAATAATAAAAGGCTTGCAATATTTCAGTTGATTTGTAATGAATCCAGAATGTATGACATTTTTTTTGTTTTTGTGTTTGCATTACAGAAAATCACAATATTCTAATTTTCTGAGACAGTCCTGTATATATTGGTTCTATAACTATTGTTGTTGACCGATAACTTGTGCTGATGCTGTACCAAAGAATTGGGTTTTTTTATTTATTTTATTTAATTTTTTATTTTTTCAGGAGGGGGGTATTTAGTATTTTAAAGTGACTTCTCAGAATGTTCGAGGGACGAAATTGAAAATCCCTTTTTTGCTATCCCCTTACAAATGCATCTTCTTTTTGATTTCTTCTTGATTTATTTATTTAATTGGTATTAGTTTTGGATTGACTGTACATCGGATTTTGGGTGATGATTTGTTTTATTTATTCATTGATTGATTTATTTTTTATTTTCTCCTCCACCTCTTTTTTCTTTTTTTCCTTTTTTTTTGGATCGTTCATACAGGTACTCATCAGGGAAAGCAAAGGGGTTTTGGTGGTCCCTGAATACGCGTTCTCTTCGGAGGGATCCTCTCACGATCCGCGCACCGAGCTCCACTGGATTCTCTTCGAAAGGGCATGTCATTTTCCAAGAGAGCTGATTGGTCAGTGGGCGGTGCTTTTACACCCGGCGATCTGTATCTCGAACATAACCTGCTCCGGAGCAGGTTAGCGGTTCAGCATAAGTTACCATGGCGATGTGCCCCGCTAAGAAGTGAACCACCGTCGTAGTCCTGAAAACCCAGGGTTAAACCTGAAGTTACCTCGCTAACCCCAAATCCCGCTTCGTAGTACAGGCCCCTGGTCCCTGTGGAACTGATAATCAGCAGCCATTGGCTCATCTGAGTTTGAGGGGCGGGGTGTACTGATAGCTCAGTTAGCACATGCCAGATTCTCACGAATCATTTGATACAAAAATCTGAAATTTGTTGATTCATGGCTGCAGTTGTGGGGAAAATGGTTGAATGAGAGCCAATCAAAGCTTTACAAATGTGAAAGACGTGTGACGAAGACCGAAACCACCTTTCCAGCAGGAAACACCTAGAAAATCCAGGTGTTTGTTCATCTGTTGTGGGTTAATGCTGATGCAAAAATTCCTTTTTCCTGCCTCTGGGTCTATTTTTTTCTGCAGTTGTCGCTGTGAATAATTTCCAAACAGTAGTGAAAAGTTCCTAAAAGATTGGAGGTTTGTCAAAAAGTTTCAAAGTTATAGTCCAAAATGTTCCATATTTCTGGCCTTTAAAGGCCCTTTGGCCAACGTTTCTGATGTACAAGTTCAGATTTAAAGAAAATCACCTCATTTGGGCATTTGGACATTACTACTGCAGTCTTGACTCTCAAGACGTAAAGACGTCCTAGTCCTAGAACCCAACACTGGTCTTTGGGGTTTTGTTCTCTCCCATCTGGACCAGTTTAAACTCAATATGAAGGAATGATACAGTCATCACACTTTGGACGGGTTTTCTGCGGGACACCAAGACACAGACTTGGACGTAAACCCTGACCCGAACGCTTCAGCAGCTGTCCTACCCAACCCACTGCACACCGAGAGCACTCGCCTGGACGGAGGTTTCCGGAAAGTCGCGTTAATGATTGAAGGGCTAATGGAGTGAAACCTGGTCTTCATCAGCAGAACACGCCGGCGGTACACTCTGAACAAGCTCCACCCAACTAATGACCGTGTTTTCTCTGCTTTCTTTGTCACAGCGACACGGGTCTGTCCACGACCAACGGAGGGGGACGTTAGATGGATCCATCGATAGATTGATCAAAGTGGCTGCAATGATGCCAGACAAACCCCAATTGATACGCCTCTATAACTAGCCTTCTGAGGGTCATCATGGGACTGAGCCGAGCCTCTGGCACGCCGCCACATCCCGGATTCTTGGTGACTGCCCATCCCAACAGTTCCGGCAGCTTGCCCACCTCGTCTTTGCCTGCGTCGTCCTGCAGTATTGATGAATCCTACAAGTATGTCTTCCTGCCCGTCTGCTACTCGGTGACCTTCATCTTTAGCCTGATGCTCAACTCGGTGGTGCTGCTGCGCTCGTGCCGCCACCACAGCGGCGGGGTTGGTAGCGGTCGGCGCTGGAACACTTCCCTGATCTACATGGTGAACTTGGCCACCACCGACCTCATGTACGGCCTGTCGCTGCCCTTCCTGGTGGCGAGCTACGTTCTGAGGGACCGGTGGGTGTTCGGGGACTTCATGTGCCGCCTTGTACGCTTCCTCTTCTACTTCAACCTCTACTGCTCCATTTTCTTCCTCACCTGCATCTCTGTTCACAGGTAAGACAACTCTGAAAGAATTCCAAGTGGTGTTCTGATGCACATGCAGAAATGTTTTATTGGGTATAAATTAACTTTTCAAAGATCATCTGATCATAGTGGGTTTTAGGAATAGACAAATATAAACTCAGACACACAGTAGCATACCGTACGTTTTATTCATTTTGCCATTATTTATTTACCAAGAATGAAGGCAAAACAGTAAAAAGACCGAAAGTATCTCCTCACTGCTTCCACTGGATGTAAGAGGGTCAGGTTGAGCCAGGTTCTGCTAATCATCAGCAGGGGTGCAGACCTCCAGAGAAGCAGGTGTTTGCTGGTCTAGAGCATTCATGTGTGTGTTGACACAATGCCAAGAAGAGAAAAAAATCTGCAATTGTCTTAGAGAAGCAACTGGAAAGGTGTATAGAATCCCTTCCAAACGTTGTGGCATCGAAAACATTCTGGAGAGTTAGAGATTATTCCCAAGATGAAAACATTCAAGACAGATGTCAATCTTCCCAGCAAATTTACTTCAGGATTAGACTGTGCAAGGCTTAAAAAACCCAGATCTCCATCTTAGAGCCCACAGAGGTCACTGAGCATGTTGAAACCAAACTCAGCGTTTCAGCAAAAACACTGTCAAGAACGGTGGTGGAAGGGTCATGAGCTGGGACACTTTTTGAAGAAAATTTTTGTTCATTTGAGGTTTGAACAGTCTTCGAAACATTGCAGGAACATTGGAACCCTGCTGAAATGTTACTCAAACGTTGCATGAATGCCCATGAGAAGACCGTGACATCACACGTAGAAGAGGACGGAAACAGGACGGTCTGTCGGAAAGAGTTTCCAGGAGAAAACGTGGAACCACGACTGGAGTCCACAAACCTGCATCTGAACAAACCAGCAGACTTTTGGAAAAATGTCATCTGGACAGATGAGCCCAAAGTGGAGATGTTTGGTCATCATGTCTAGAACCATGTTTGGAGAAAACCAGCAGAAACACCCCAGACCCACTGTCATGTACGGTGGTGGACAAGTCGTGGTTTGGTTTGTTTGTTTTTTCAGACACAAAACCTGGACCCTTTGTAGACAATGAGTG
Organism: Cololabis saira; assembly: GCF_033807715.1. Taxonomy (NCBI): domain Eukaryota; kingdom Metazoa; phylum Chordata; class Actinopteri; order Beloniformes; family Belonidae; genus Cololabis; species Cololabis saira. Next base: position 32,005,230 of record NC_084600.1, read on the forward strand.
GAACATGTACTGTTGGTTTTTTCCCCTTTTCAGGAGTCACCACAGAGGTTCATCGTGTTGTTCTTACTGACCCATAAAAGGTTTTATGTCAGATGCCCTTGGTGGCACAACCTTCTTCACTTATCATGGTTTAGGAGCGGCTGAGGCAATGTGATGGCGGGATGTGGACTCAGTGCCTTGTTTAGGGACACTTTGGTGTGTGACAGGGCTGAAGATTGATCAACAACCATCCAGTGGGGGTGGCAACCAAATCTACCCAGATCTAGAAGTCCAGACTTGAACCTGACTGAGATGCTGTGGTTGGACCTTCAGAGAGCTGTGTAGATGTTAGTGTCCAAAATCCTCAATGAACCAAAGCAACATTGGGAAGAAGAACTGACCAGAATTCACAAACACCCAACAGACTGATCTTCTTGTTTCCGTTTTGCAACATTTCAACACATTTCCAAAACTTCCAGTTAAATCCTCTGTTTCAGGACAGATTCAGAAAACTCGGCTGGACCGTCCTCTTCCCTCCGGTCAAGTTCAGAATCTGCAGTTTCATGAACATGACTACTGTACACGCACATGAATTTTCCTGGTACTGTTAATTTTTGACGGCTCCTTGAACTTCGGCTGGCTTACAGGACAGAAGCTGTGTAACATATGAGATTCCAAGGAGCTTTGATCCAACCAGAGGCTCAGAAATGTAAGGAAAAAGGCCCAGTGGGACCTAAAAGTGGTCAACCTGGGATCAAATGTGGAAAAGAGGTTTAGTTAGTTTCCTTCTTGAAGCTTGTATTTCTTTTCATTGAATTGTGAGATTAAAGAGCAACACCTGAATCCTAACCAGCCAACTGCCAAAAGCTGTTATGGAGGTCAATAATGATGATCAGCAGAAGCTGGCTGAAACTTGAAGAATCAAGAGATTACTTAAGATTGACCGCATGATTTTGTTTTCTTTTTTGGTGCTATTTTTGTGATAAAATCTACCGGTATACAGTACATTTGTATTTGTCTAAGAGTAAAACCCATAATGTTCAGAAAATTTTGTAGTTTTATAGGAACAAATACAGTATGTCATTTAAAGAGGAAACATTGAATACAAACTGAGCAGCTGTTAATGCTGAGCAGCACTGAGCATGCGCAGAAAGTTTTTAATATGTGGAAAGACCATGAGCTGGATATCTACGCGCACGGAGATGAAGCGTGTTTGAAAATTCCTGAGTCATTACAGAGGTGGATAATATTTACATGTGCCTTCACGTCTGAAACGCTCCAAGCAACTGTCTGATACTCAGTCCCATAGTGATTACAAAAACCCCGCCATCCATCCATCCATCCATCCATCTGTCCCTCCACCCATCCGTCCGTCCGTCCATCCATCCATCCATCCATCCATCCATCCATCCATCCATCCATCCATCCATCCATCCATCCATCCATCCGCATCTGCTTATCTGAGGTTGGGCTGCAGGAGCAGTAGCCTAAGCAGGGAAGTGCAGACTTCCTTCTCCACAACCACGTCCTCCAGCTCATCTCAGGGGATCCCAAATCGTTTCCAGGACATCTCAGGGACATTGTCTCTCCACCGTGTCCTGGGTCTCCCCCAGGGTCTCAGAGGTTTTCACAACAGGACACAACTTGGGGTACCAGAAACTCAAAACAAGAGTCAATAGCAACAGCAAAAAGATTGTTTGGGAAGTTTTCCATGGGCACAACCGACATCCTCAGCTCTGCAGCTCATCCCACAAATGCATGTTCCTTACAAATATGGCACCATTTAAAAGGGAAATAAACAACAGTATAAGATTTCCCGCCAAGACGTATTGTTACAACAAAGAAATAATCTACTAAACACAAATTTCCTTACTTTTTGTGCCAAATTTATTTTGTTCTCTGTTCACAGATCATTTTGTTGTGTTATACTATTTTATCTGATGAACATACATAAAACTGTAATCTTTGTACAGTTGCCATGGATATAACAGTAGACAACAAACCTGTATTTGTACCAGACTGTTAATATGTTTATTTCGGCTGTGAAATTGGACATTTTAACATGAAGGTGATGAACTCACTGTTGGATTCGGACCCTGGTGGTCAGTGGAGGGACTGCAGGTCTGGATCCAGATCCTGGTGGTAATGGTGGTGATTTTAGTGGTAGGTAGAGGACCTGGATCCAGATTTTCCTTGGCTTCCTAACGCAGCCCATACCTGCAAACTCTGCTTTCAGGGTGATAGACTCCCTCTATATTAAAAACACTCCCCCGACACATTTGCATTGAACACTCAAACCCAAGAGAAAGTCTCAACACGTAGGTGAAAGGGATGAACGGGGCTTGGTCCACAGCCTGAGCACCTTTCCTGAGCTCCATGCACTAAAAGGAAAACTGTATGCAAAGCTGATGAGGTTTGTTCAGACCTTCATCATCAGCGGACATGTCAGAGACATGTTCTGTGGGAGATCCAACTCAGAGATGTAGGTGTTGTGTCTGACGTTCGGTTCATCTCTCTGCAGGTATCTGGGCATCTGCCATCCAATGAGGACCATCACTCTGGAGAGCAAGCGGGTGGTGAAGGGGACCTGTGCGCTGGTTTGGGTGGTGGTCTTTGTGCTCACCTGCCCTATCTTCAGGTTCGCCCAGACTGGGAGTGTTGTGAGAGGGGGCACCAGGACCGTTGGGTCTGAGGGGATGATAGGTGGTGAGAACAGGACAGATGAAGAGTTCGGGGAGGAGTACATGAACTGCTGGGATGATGCCATCGACAAGGAGTTTGCTGATTATGTTCCATACGGCATCATCCTACATGTAATAGGTTTCTTTGTTCCCTTTGTCATCATCGCTTGGTGTTACTCTCAGGTGGTCCGGACGATATTCCAGACCCTCCGCACCCCACCCAGTTCATTAGAGGGTGGCGACGACAGTCCGGCAGGGGACGGAGGATTGGAGGGTGTTCGAGATCGGGAGAGAACCTCAGTTTCCATCTCTGGCTCCCAGTACTCGCACTACATCCGACGAAGGCGTAAATCCATAAAGACAATCGTGACCATCACGCTGCTGTTTGCGCTGTGCTTCCTGCCCTTCCATGTGACTCGTACGCTGTTCCTGCTCCTGCGGCGGGGACTTTGGGAGTTCGGGAGCTGCAACACCATGAAGACCGTTTCCATCTGCTATAAGGTCACTCGGCCACTGGCCTCCTGCAACGCTTGGCTCAACGCTCTCCTCTACTTCTTGACAGGAGATCAAGGTACTCCATGCTGCGGGTCATTAGAACAAAACATCCGCCGTGACCGCCGCAATGGCTCGCTCTGGTGGCCGCTGACGATACTGAGAAAAGATGGAGCAGCAGAGGACGATCACGAGGGGGCCGAGAAGGCTGAGACGGAGCTGCACATGGAGGATGAATCCAAGTCCTCCAGGGTCATCTTCTAGGGCCTGATTCTCCAGGTCACAAATCAAACAGGAAGCTACCGGACGTTGTTAAACGTTTCATCACCTTCTCATTAAAATGCAATGTAAATTTAAAAAGAATTTACATATTCAGAACAGTGAGGAGAGCTTGAATCTAATAAACCTGCTGTAAATTCACAAAGCACATCCATGAGTAGCTGTTGACATTATCATTTCTTTTGCCTGATTAACAGCTACGACTTTGTTACCGCTGAGATCGGAATCATGTCCATAATGTTCCCATATTCTGCTTTCTGCTGTATTGATCTTGGTTTATATTGATCAGCACCACAACAGAGTTAACTGATTTTGTTCGGAACCTAGAAAAACCCTGGGTCTGTTAGAGTGGTGCCTAAATCTTCTATTTCCTGTCTGTTGTGGGCCGGACAGCAACTGCAAGACTAATTTATTGTATCAACTTTAAAATTTTTTAACATAATTGCCTCTATATTGAACTGTTTAGAAATACATTTATGATAAAAAATAAATTCCTTTCCATTGTGTTGAGGACATTTGATGGACACTAAACAAATTGTGGCATGTCTCCGTTTAGTTAGAAACGTTTTTGTTTTGTTTTGTTTCCTTGTGCCTTTAAATTACCCTCTCTCTTCATAAATTAAATCCATGACTGAACCTGCTGTAGGAATCGGCATAGTCTAAGATACTGCCATCTAGTGGGTAGATGCCATCATGATAAAATGAAGATGTATTGTGGGGCATCATCATGGTCCATGTCTGTCTTCACGGTCTTGAATTGTTTTGGAACATAATTTTATTTGCATGTTCTCGCAGGCCAGATAAAATTATGTGGATATAGTCTGCAAACATGCAGTATGACATTCCATTTCAGACATATTTAGTACATAAAAATAACACCTTTATGTACAAATACTTCAAAATGGGTACAGTTGGCTGGCAAATTACCGTCTTCTGACCATTAAGTTCACAGCATAAGCCAAACAGGACTATTAGCTCTGTTTTGTTTGGCTTTACTCCACACACGTCACTTTAGATATTTTCTAAATAGATGAGAGTTCAGGATCTTCAGTGTTTTTCTGTTGAGCTGAAAACTACAGATGTCTGAGTTCTGGTCCCTGTGGAACTGATACTCAACAGCCATTGGCTCATCTGAGTTTGAGGGGCGGGGGTTACTGACAGATTTATTACCATTTTGCTGCAAACCCATTGTTTGTGTGAAATAACAGGGCAAGAGACTCGTTTGCATCTGCTCTGCTTTGTGTTCATTCAGAACAGGACTGTAGAACATAAAAACCAACACTGCTTAGCGACTTCTGCCGGGACAAACCATTCCATTAGTGGAGGGGGGATTTCTTATAATGGAACATTCCCCTACCTAAAACCCGTTATATATATCTTTTTGTAACTCAAATCTTCTTCAGTTAATGTTCTTTTGGTCCTTCACAAATGTTTACGCTTATTAACATCTAATAGACCTTTAGGATTGTTAAAACTCCAAAATCGTCCTTTAAGGAGTTTTCTGTTTCCTAACCCAGCTGTCTGTTGGGTCCATGTCAGCCCTTCAGCGCTCAATTAGCAGCTGCAGATGCTCGTATACTCAGGTATTTGTTTTATAAATGCATACTGTAAGTATACTGATTCCAAATCGGTGTCCGTGAAAGTGACTGTTAAAGACAAGTTAATGTTTCCTGGATGTTCTTTTTTTTTAAGTTATAAGTTCACAGTGGACTATGTTGGACAATGTTGTGAACAGAGCAGCTATGTTTTCTCCAGATGTTCCTCCTTCATGTGATGTTGTTGTTGTTTTGGAGTATAGGTCAGCGTCTCATCTCGGACCTCGCTGTATTTTCTTGTTTTCCTGTCTGGATTAAAGTGTTGATGACCTCAGCGGTCTGCGTCTCCGGCCTTGTTTATGGTTAACGCCAGGATCCGTTTGCTCTCAAAGATCATTAATCAGGTCACCTCCGCTAGTTTTGATCAAACGCATCCGCTGGACCTCTGACACCGATCCTGTCCTCCTTTAGTTGTTTTAGGTTAAAGTCCAGTTGGGGCCAAAGATGGGACCTTCTTCCTGCAGGTATTTATTTATTTACTGTGTGTTCCTGCTGAGAGCTGGACAATGAATCAATTCAGAAAATAATCTGACAGTTGTCAAGTATTTTGCATAGGGGTGTCAAATTAGCGCGTTAATTGTGTCTGTGTCTCTCCTTTCTCTGTTCTTCATTCTCTCTGTCTATTTTCTCTTTTCCTGCTCTGCCCAGCTGGCCTCCGGCAGGAGGTTCTCCCCTTATGATCCAGTTCCTGGTCCAGGTTTCTTCCCTCCTAAAGGGGAGGTTTTCCTTGCCACTGTTTATGTTATGTTTATGTAATAATTGCTCGGAGATCATATTCTGGGTCTCTGGAAAGCACCTAGAGACAACATCTGTTGTAATAGACGCTATATGAATGAAATTAAATTGAATTGCGATTAATTATTTACATGCATATTTAGCATGTTAATTTTTTTTTTAATCGTTTAATCTATTCTTTAAGGCAAGGCAAGGCAAGTTTATTTGTAGAGCACAATTCAACACAAGGTAATTCAAAGTGCTTTACATCAACATTAATAGCGGCAAGACACAATTTTTAATCTCTTACTTTACTTCACATTTTCTGTTTGCGAGTTGCTTTTATTTTGAAATCTATGTTTGTAGCTGAGAAGAGAGGTAAAAATGGAGGAGCATGTGAAAGTTGTCGGTCCAGTTAATGGGGAATTTACATTTCTAAATTGCCCCGACGACACCATTGATAAAGTTAGAGAGACACGTGTTCTTTGTGGAAGGACTTTGCTTACCACCGAAGCAGCTCAAGTTTAGCCACATAAATGCAAAGCTCCCGGTCGCGAGCGCAACCACAGCTAACGTTAGCAGCAACGATGTTGCCACAGCAACGCTCTTCCCCAAACTAAACTCGAGGGGAGCAGCCCGCGCATGTGCACGTCTGCGACAGAGAGGATGGCGAATGTTTGAAATTCATTTAGATTCCTGCTTTAACATCATATATTTAATATTAGCACTTTTAAGCAGCTACCAGTTGTACTTGAATCAATTTGGCAACAAAATAAAAATGAGCACATATGAGAGAGTTGTGTACAGCAATGGATCATCATGTCAAGCTTGAAAATCACAACGCATTAGTAGGAAGTACGATTGGACCGAGCGGACCAATAACATTTGTCGTGATCCTCATTACTGGTAGTTTTGTTTCGGATGTGTACAAAAGTGCCAGCATTGCAGCTTGTACGGTCTAATTCAAAATGAAAATAAGTTACTGTTCCTCTGCCTACCATGAGGCTCTGGATCCAGACCTGCAGTCCCTCTACTGATCACTAGGGTCCAGATTACAAAGGAACAGTTTGGTCTTCGTAGTTAAATTTCACATCTATGACAACTGTACAGGAGGAATTATTTCATAGCTCATCTTAGAGAACAGAACTCCCAATTGAAATGTGGGCATCACAATTTGAAAAAACAAAAGAAACAAACAACAAAAAACCAGCAAACAGGACATTATAAATTATTATAAGACTTTATTGGAAAATTAGTTTAAATAACAAATCAAATTGACAATTAAAAATAGCTTACTACTGAATACAAAAACGCTCTGTTTATTCCCATTTGGGATAAAAGAAGAGCTGCTGAAAAGTGACAGAGGGAGCTGCTATGCTCATGACGTCCCCCAGGCGGCGCTGCAGAGACGTTAAACCTTAATCTTTCCTCTGAAGGGAGCGGGATTGTGATTGGCCGCTTCACAGGAAAAGTAAGCGCCCCTGAAGTCATCACGATTCATCCTCCAGGGACAACAAATCAGCCTTTCAGAGACTTTTACTTCATTATAACCAGAAATAACAACATACAGTCGTTTAAAAGTGTGCGTCTCCTGTTTTTAATCTAGTTTCGTGTAAAAATATAATTCTATCATAGTTAGTCTTTGTATGAGACAAATGCAACCTCATATTAACAGCATCTCTCCTTTGCTGTTATGTATTTGAGTGTTTGTGGAATGAAAAAGAAGCTGTTTAAAAGTCTTCTGATTTGTTGCCCTAACCTTTCAGTCCACCAGCTCCCACCGGGTGTCGCTGACCAGCCGGTAGTTCAGCCTGCGGTAGTTTTGAGGGTGAATCTGTCGCTGTCGCCACACCTCCTCGTACAGGCTGCGAACGACAGGAGGCAGTGGCGGGAATCCGGCAGAGCAGGCCAGCGTCTTGCAGTACTCCCACTGGTCCTTGTCCATCTTCAGCAGGTGGTGCTGTGCCACTCCCCGCTCTTCCTTCTCCTGCAGCTCCTGCCAGACCTCCTCTTCCATCTGCTCTTGGGGCGGTAATGAGACAGAGCCGTCCAACACCGCCAGAGCAAACAGGACCTGCAGGAGAACAGAAGCTGGATGAGGTGCTCCCGGGTGACCCCCCCTACACCTGCTGGCAGCCCTCTCACCTGGCAGTTGAAGTTGGGGAATGGGCAGATGATCTTACAGATGCCGATAAAGAAGAGCGAGGGGAAGGCTGGGGGCAACATGAAGCGGTACAAAGGAGACACCAGGTGGTCCTGGATCTCCAAACCCAGCTGAGCCGCGTCCAGGAACGGATATTTGAAGTTGTAGCCGGTGCAGAACATCAGGACATCGGCCACACCCACCGAACCATCCTGGGCCAATCAGAGTCAGTCAGCTCATACCAAACAGCCAATCACAAACAGCTTTCACTGCAGCGCAGTACTCTAGGGGCCTGATTTACTAAGATCCTAAATAAAGAGTACTAAATTGCGTGTGCACTGAAAAAGTTTGCACGTGCTGTTGTTGTGTGTTTTGCGGGTGATCAACTAAGATTGCGTGCGCAATTGATAACAGGTGCAAACCGCAGTATTTAAATGAGGTGTTGCGTGTCTTAAGGTTTGCGCCATGGAGAGTCTGGATAGAAAGCAGGATCGCAAGCGCAAAATGAAATTTGACGCGGTGGAGTTAGAAATATTAGTGGAAGAGGCAAATAAACACATTCATGAACTACAGCAAAGAAATTTAAACATTACCAAAAGTGTTGTGCCGTATTCAGCACCCCTGCCGTGAAAAGCACCCCCTCGTCGACATATATTACCCACAGATCTCTTATTCACGAGTAAATGTCAAAAAGGACTAAATGCTCATGTTTAATTTACTACAAATGACAACGTACACACAATGACAAAAATTATATTCTCATTCCGTGTCACGTTCTGTTTAGCGTCCAGTTTTGTGTTAATGATTGATGTTTAAATGCGCTCATGGATTCCACAATAGTCATACTTTCCCACAATCACAGTCACATATGACAAAAATCGGGTAAATGGTTATTGATGTCATTAATTAATAGCCTGCTTACTGTGTTGTCTTCCATAATATTTGTAAATATATATAATATAAACTCCTAAGTATGTGTTTGTATGAGTGTGTATGAGGGGGTGCTTTTCACGGCAGGGGTGCTGAATACGGCACAACACCACAATAACAGCAGCCATCGGTGCGTAATGCTGGGCAGATTAGCACCTTCCTTTCGAACGTATTAAATACAGACACAATCACAATCCCCGCAATTACTTTCGGGCTTGGTAAATCTCATTGCGTGTGGTAAATGGACATATTTGCATTTTCCCCTCCCAGTATTTAGCGCTTTCTGGCGGGTACGCCCCATATTGATTATTCATCAGGGCAAAAGTACTAAATGAACAGCGTGTGCTATTTTGCTCATTTGAGAGGCGCAGTCCTCTTTGCACGCTGTTAGTAGATCAGCTGGCACATTGGTTTGCGGGTGATGTCAAGTTTGCACACGTTTTTTCGCACGCAAACTTTTAGTAAATCAGGCCCTAGGTGTCCAGTTTCCAAGTCGAATTTTCAAATGGAACATCCCTGAGGGTGGAAGAACTGGAAAAATGCTTTCTGATGTCTCCACAGGTTTCTGAAGAGTTTCTGACGCTTCTTTTTCTCGGACTGCACAGTCAGCACCACTGTGCAAATGAGACCAACTGACACCAACTGAACTGGAAGCGAATCATTCTGATTAAACCTGTCCAACGTCCTCATTTCAAGTGTTTCTACTAAAAACACCTCCTGAAACCTGTACTACCAGAACTGAAACGAGGACTAGCAGCGCTAGTCGGGACTCGCGGTCAGCAGAATCCCCCCGTGGTCCCCGGCCCTTCAGCTGATCTGTGCAGGAGGAGCTGTGGAGCTGCTAGCCAACATTTGTAATGGGACTTCTTATTGCAAACGTTTCAGTGGTGTAATCAGAAATATACCCTGCAGCGTATTTTTATCCTCAACCTGGCAGAAATCCGATCCGTACCAAAACAAAGTCGGCTCTGCAGCAGGCTACAACCGCAAATGCATTTATTTATTTATCTTAAAATGGTAAAGAGGTGTGTTTGGGGCACTTGTAAAAGTGACATCCGCTACCCAGATAGAATCACAGGAATACATTTCATCCCAAAACCAATGGTAAATTACGAAAAATGTCTGCTTTGGGTAAATGTGGACGGCTGCACGCAGTTGTCCTCTGCTGGAAGCTGCTACTGGTGCTAACCCAAGGACGGCCTCAGAGTCGTCAGTTGGTCCCGACAGCAGTATGAACAGCTTCACGAACAGAGGAACAGTGTCAGCAAAAGCGATGGGAACAGTGGCAATAGACGGCAGGAACACAGGAACAGCAGTAGGAACAGTGGTAGGAACTCGGGAACAGCCACAGGAATAGCAGTGGGAACATGGGAAAGGCGGCAGGAACATGGGAACAGTGGCAGGAACAGTGGAACAGTGGTGGAAACACGAGAACACCAATGGGAACATGGTAACAGCAGTGAGAACACAGGAATGGCAGGGGGAACATGGAAACAGCAGTGGGAGTAGCGACGGGAACAGCAGCTCCTGCAGCAAAGCTTTGTTCCAGGTGGCCTTGGAACCTTCTGGAATAACTCCACCCAGACCTTCGCTGACTGTGTAATAACCAGTTATCAGGTTTGCTTGGGCTTCACAGTGACAGGGGTGCACAAACTATTTAATGGAACTTCAATGCAAGTGTCCAAGTTTTTTCCCAGACTTTGTAACTGGAATGTCATCATTCAATGTCCCAGCTTCCAACTTCCGGGGTAAATGGAAAAGGCTGCGAATTTTCTTTACATTCACACAAATGTGAAGAAATATAAATGTAAGTGATGTGGTGTAATTTAAAAGAAAAACTAAAGTGACGTGAAGCAGAGTAGAGTGAGGTGTATTCGGGGGCGCTGGTTGGTGTTGAGTCACCTGGAAGCGAATGCTGCCATCATTCTCGACCGCCACCACTGAGCTGGACTGATGAATCCCTGGAGGAAGGGGAAAGGTGAGGCGAGGGTACCTGTGGCTCAGAGTCACCTGGACAGAGGGCGATAGGCTCAGAGAAGGCATTCAGGTGGGAAAACTCCACAACAGGACGGTTGTCTCTTTATCTAGAACATCTCATGTTAGATTTGGACCCTGTAGTTACCAGGCTGTCATCTGAAAGAGTGTTTCTGTACCAGATTTCTTACCTGGGCACCAGCTTTGGCCAATTCAATCGAAATATCCAGTCCTGAAGCCTTGGCTCCCAGAACCACCACCGACTGACCGCAGAACGGCTCTGCATACCTGTACGAGTGACTGTGGAGCACCTGGCCTGAAATCAGAGACAGGTGTGTTAAGAGGCCCTGGGAGGAAGTGTCCCCGCTTCAACAGTAGGAGAATACAATCTCTGACAACATTTTTCCAGGAAACACCAAGTACCATATCGGTCAACAGCTGTTAGGTCCAGTTTGAGCAGCTATAACTTTAAGTTTGCTGTTTGACTTCATCAACATGGTCTCCAATGTGGTTGTGAGGAATTCCGGTCCATTCTTCTTCCCAGCGTTGCTTTAGTTCAGTGAGGTTTATAGATGTTCCCACCGCAACATTTCAGTCTGGTTCAGGCTGGACTTTGACCAGGTCATTCCAAAACCGTGATTCTGCTGTGTTTGGGATCATTTCCTGTCACATGACTCAGTTTCAGCCAATCTTTAGCAGTCAGACAGATGTCCAAGTGTACCATATACAGATGTTTATCAAGCTGATTTAAGATTTCAGGGTTTGGTGAACGAAGACATGGGTCTGAAGATTGTTGAGAGAGAAGTTAACAAAATCATCAAGTAGAGGAACTGTAGGTCCGGATCCAGACCCGAGTGTTCAGTAGAGAACCAGTAATTGTTTTTACTTCCTAGATGGATTGAAGCCAGAACTTGAGTGTTTGTGTTACACAGGCTGGACTGATCTGAGATCGGTGTTTGGAGGACCAATACGCATATGCAATTAATGCTCACATCAGCATGCAAAAAAAAAACTGCTGAAGCTTCTGGTATAACTTGTCTTTTAAAACTTGTATTTACTGCTTAATCAAACAGGACTTATAAATTCACAGCTGGACATCCTGGGTAGTGGGTACACAGGTTAGGTACTACCGTTTATACAACTGTGAAAGTCAAGAGAAGCAGAATATGGGACTTTACTCTTTGTTTCCACCATGAATAGAGTGGAAGTCATAAAAGCAAACATCTGGACCGTACCTTTAAAGTTCTCTATTCCTGGTAGGTGTGGTATGTGGGGGTCAGAGTAGTGCCTAAGAGACACACAAGTCAAACATTAGGACATGAAATAAGGTTAATTGAATGCTACAGGGTCCCCCAGTGGAAAACCATTGAGCCACAGGTATATTAACAACCTCACCAATATCAGGCAACCTACTCATTTATTTAGATTTCACCTCTTATCAGTCACACCAGATCAATATTAATCATCAGCACGTGTGCAGATCTCTTTAAAAGTCAATGTTGTGTTGGTTTTTTGGTCCGAAACATTCAGGTATGTGTTAACACAATGCCAAGAGGGAAAGACAAAAGTTATGGTCTAAGGAGGATAAACTGATCATTAAGCCCGCCCCTTAATCACAGATGAAACGATGACTGTTGAGTATCAGTTCCACAGGGACCAGAACTCAGACATCTGCAGCTTTCAGCTCCACAGAAAAACCCTGGAACATCCTCAACTCTCATCAGTTTTATGGAGTTTACGCAAGATCCATGTTTGGAGAAAACAGAATATCAGCAGAAACACCTCAAACCCACTGTCACGAACGGTGGAGGAGGGGTGATGGTCTGGACCTGAACACCTGTCAGTAGCTGAGTGGACCATGAACCCCTCTGCTCAACAGATAGAGCTCAGCAGGAACTGGATTATTGAAGACCGGCAAAGACTAGTGCAGGACATGTATGAGAGCTGCAAGATGGTGGTGAGGTGTGGTGTAGGTGTGAGGAGTTCAAGGTGGAGGTGGGACTGCATCGAGGATTGGCTCCATCAACAAACGGCCATCTCACCCCGAGCAGACGAACACAGCGTCAAAGCTCTCGGTTTTCAGGCAACCCGACGAGTCCAGAGACGTCACTTCCCAAGCTGTCTTCTTCTCCTCACCCACTTTTGTCATGACAGGAGGCGTCACATTTTCAACCACGGTCTTGAACTGTCAGGTAATAAAAGAGGAGATGATCTGAGCATTATAGGCAAACCCAGCGTCTGGCATATCTTCTGCTGTTTGTTAAACAGTGTCAGAGAGATTAAACGTTACGAGGCTTGGGCAGAGACTCACCCGGATGTGAGGCTGGATGTTGTGGTACTGGCAGTACCTCTCTAGGTACCTCTGAACCTCCTGATGGGGCAGGAAGCTGCTCAGCTGGGGGTCGAAGGGGAAGTCAGGGAACATCATCACTTCCTTGGGCAGGTTGGTCCTGTTGACAAACCAAAGTCACTCTACCTCAAACACGGTGTTTAAATGTGAGGTCATGAAGATGAACATCTAAGTTTGTCCCGGAGGGGTCCAAGCATGCAGAACAACCAGTGACAAGAGAAAAATAAGTCTCCAAAGAGATGAAAACCAATTTCAAAGACTCTCCTGGATGAATTGATCATCAGCAGGCCTGCAGACCTCTATAAAAGCAGTTATTTGACATAAAAAGATATCAGCTATGGTGTGAGAGAAGCCCAACAACACAAACCTTCTGCAGACAGGAAACATACCTGAGGTTTCTGTACATGCTGCTATGAATCGGTTGCCCGTTGTCATACGTCCCGACACGTTCATCGTAACACCAGGTCCCGCCAACATTGTCGGTGAGCTCGAACACAACCGGGGGGGTGAAGCTGCTCGGACGTGACAGGATGTGCCTGGCAACGCAGAGTCCGGCCGCCCCGGCACCAACCACTGCCACCCGCTGGAGCATCCTCTCCGTCCTGGCCAGAGAGGGACGAGGTGGTGACTGTCCTGGAACACAATCATCAGGGAGTGACGTCACAGCCATGTTGATGGCATTTTAGTTTTAAAGTTGGAAAATTAACCTAATTGCTGCTGCTAACCACTGTTAGCCATACTCATTCAATACTCCTGTAGACAGCCCAGCAACATGTCCACTGACAAAGAGGCAACAGTATTTTGTTCATGTTTAACTTCATGGGATGACCCCTGAGGGTAAAGTGCTACTACTAGTTCTACTTTTTCTTAATTATTAAGACAGTCAGAGACTGCGTTGTACTTTCACCTCACCATGGAAACCTCAACTAACACTGAAGTCTCATGACCATGGAAACTGTTAAGTGCTACTCAGAACTGAGAAGCATTATTAACTATTTCACACACACTTTCAGAGATTTAACTTATTTTAAGCAGTTATCAAGAGACCAGGGACCGGTGGTATCATTGACCCTACTGCAATTTCTCCAGAATATGCTAAGTGTTGTTATTAAATCTTGTTTTTTGGGGGGGGGGGGGGGCTCTAACTGTTTAGTTGGACATCAGTTGATGTACTGTCCAGAATCGTTGCAGGAACTTCAATAGAAAAAAATCTGTTAACATTACCATCCTTATGTCTAAGGACTTTACCGTGGACTGTGAGGTCATAAAGTCACAATTTAACTTTTGTCTGTTGACAATTTGCTTTGAGTTAATGAAGTCAAAAACAGACTTATATTTACACATTTGCAAGTATACAAATTACAAATTTACAAATTTCACAATTCATTTCATTTTAAACAAATTTTCAAGTTTATAAAGTCAGGAAATCATTTTTTTTCTCTTAAGAAAATGAAAGTTTTTCTTACATATTTAATAAATGAAAAGGGGGCGCTCTCAGCGTAACAGCTCAATGGAAAGACACACGGGATGTAGAGACATCCATGGTTTAACATACAGCGGGAACGGTAATGTGATTTTTATCTGACTATATTTATATACGATGTTTATATCACTGTACAACGCTGTACATTACAAGACGTTTCTATATTATATTTTAACGTTACACCAGACTGTAAACACTGTGGTTCAGTCAGCTGTTCGCTCTGTCTACATCCCGCGTATCTGTCCATTGAGCTGTTACGCTGAGAGCGCCCCCTGCAGGTTTGGAGCACTTCCAGTTGTAGTGACCGGTTATGAAGCGTTTTTCTTTTGAAGATGGTTTCTTGTTTTATATCGTTGCATCGTTTCTCTATTTGCAGCGCGTTTGATGATGCTTCATTTGTCTTTGTTTTTTGCAGCACGTTTTTTCATTTGCACCACATTCCTCTTTTTGAGTTGGTGAATTTGAATTGTTTCTCTACT
This sequence comes from Cololabis saira, assembly GCF_033807715.1. Lineage (NCBI taxonomy): Eukaryota > Metazoa > Chordata > Actinopteri > Beloniformes > Belonidae > Cololabis > Cololabis saira. The sequence continues at coordinate 32,020,329 of NC_084600.1, forward strand.
TGAAGCCGTTTTCCTTAACTAAGACGCATTAGGCCCTTGTCGGCCACCGTAGCTGTGTCCCCAGAACTAGAACCAACACGGAGAAACAGCATTCAGCTTCTATGTCCCACAGATCTGGAACAAACTTCCAGGAAACTGCCGGAAACCCTCAGTTACTCTAAATCATTGTTAAAAACTAATTTGTTTACAGCTGACTTTGACTGAATTATTTTTAAAACCATCATAAACTGAATTTAGTTTTAAACAATGTTAATTTCAGTACTAAACTGTAACTCTATCCTAAGTCTAGACTAACGTTTCTTTATTATGCCATTGCACTCTAGCACATTTTTTTTAAATTTTTACTTTTCATGTTTTTATCATGTAAAGCACCTTGAGCTGCCTTGTTGCTAAAACGTGATATACAAATAAACTTGCCTTGCCTCAGCAGCCCACCCCAAAAAAACCCAGCCTGGATGACCTGTTAAAGTCTATAATTAAAAAAAAAAAAAAAAAAAAAGTAACTTCATAACCAGTTTCGAATACAACCTAAATGGAAGGACACGGGTCTGGACTTTACACCGGAAATACTCATTATAATAGTTCTCTGCGATACTTCAATTGAAGGGCTAAGTAAATGGTTTACTACAAACATGCATTCTGTAAAATAAATAGCAAATGTGTCTTCTTTTTAAATGAGAAACAAGTAAGAAAGCAACAATTTCAAAAGTAAAGCTTTGACAAACTGCGCATGCCCACTAGTGAGCAATGTAACAACATAAACATATCTGAATAATCAGCGTGATGGTAATACGCTAAAACATTATGGAACATAACCCCAACAGCAAACACCAGTTGCCAATAATATCCATCTCACCGTATTCACAGTCAGTTGTTATGCGTTGTGCTGGCAAAGCTTCCGCTACAGGGACACAGATGTGCTGGGGAACAGTCCCCGTCACAACACCGTTCGGCTCGAACAGAATGGAAGCGGTGTTTTGAACAGAATGGTTTGCCGTTCCGTTACGACTTCCGCCTTAAATCCTTCACAATAAAAGGGGAAGTTCTATAAAAGTTACATTTTTATCTTTGACTAGATTTTAAACATGGTTAAAGAGCAGTCGGTATAGCTCAGTTATGATTACGACGTGAACATTCAAAAATTCAGACTTGCAAATTTGCACGTAAAATTAAGAAAATTTTGACTTTATAAATTCACTAATTCGTAAGAAAAAAAAAAACATTGTTATACCCCAGATTTAGAAGGCCGAGGGCCAAGAAGTCAAATTCTGACTGTAAAGACCTGCAAGTTTGTGTTAAAGCTGACAAAAGTAGTACATTTGAAATACTAAACAAAACTCAAATTCTCACTTTAACAAAAATGATAAAAGCATAGAACTTCTGACTTACAAACTCAGGAAAGTTGCCAAAAATAGCAAAAAGAAGAAAAAAACCTTATAAATTTTGCCAAATAAAAGCCTGAATTTATGACTCTAACCTCAAAAATTAGTTTCAAGAAAAAGTTTTAACTGAAAAGGATCCAATTATGATTCAATTATGATTGTATGTGTGTTTAAGTACATGTCAGTTTTCATCTCTGGACCTCGGTGTGTTAAACCAAAATAAAAAAATAAATTCCAGTTGGTCTCTTTTCCATCTAAGCTAAAGTAAAAAAAATGGATTCAACATTTCTTTTTTAATTACCTAAATACAATTTAAATGCAAATATTACATGTATCTTAATAGACAAATCAAAAGGAATCTCAATAGTTTCAAATATTTTATTACAAATTAAAGAAAGACAAGCAAAAACTGACAGCAAGTCAAAAAAACCATTACTATACTTACTATATTTTTGCTGCAATTGTTCCAGGGTCAGGGATTAAAGCAAAAAAAAATCCCAGGACGGAAAGTTTTCAGACCCCCCCCCCCCCCCGTTGCGGTTGAAAACGTACATTTATAATCCATTCCAGTTCATTTTTTAATCCAGTGGCAATATCCGTGCTAGTAGATACTTTTTATGTAATAATGACAGGGGGTTCTAAACGAGGCACTGCACTACAGACTCGCTACATAACTTTAAACAAAGCATCTGAAATTAAAATGCAGATATACAAGCTCACAGCGCGTCACATTCGTAATGCAACGTAGGCTTGTAGCTCCGCAGTGTTTACATTGCGGCACACCGATTTGCGACGAGGTCTAGCGCTGAGTTATGGTTCTGCGTCACACCAACGCAGAGCACACGGCGCAAGAATACACACAAAAATACACACAAAAAATCTGATTTTTTGCAAAGAATGATGCATTTTGATAACATAATAACACGCATTCATCATCATGGGTAATTCTTCATGCATGAATAAATCTTGAAATGAAGATAATTATATCTTAAACTTCTACAATGGCCAGAATCCCCCTTTCCCACCGAAAAAACTAGGGATGCACCTTAGTAATTAAGGAGTTAAAACTCACTCGCCACTTACGGGACTCAGTAGCCAGCAGAAACGGCAGCATTTATTAACTGTACACCGCTATTATGAGAGGTTATTTCTCACAGTATTAGCCTAAAGGGATTTAAGTCTGATTTATGGTCCCGCGTTACACCAACGCAGGCCCGGCGTAGGGTACGCGGGGCGTCGCCGCGTAACCTACGCCGAGGCCTACGGCGTAGGTACGCGTCGATTTAACGCGGAACCATAATTCAGGCTTCACAGCGCGACTCCACTGTCGGCCGGTGTGCGCGCAGCTCCTCGCCACGCCGACTCCGCGCTCATATATTTAATACATTTATAAAGCCCATATATTTATAAAGCCCCACCTGGCCGAGCCCTAACACTGAGGCCATGGTAGATTTAGGTTACACACGGACACGCGGCACTGTTGACTTTTTTTCCCTGCCGGCTCTGCTCACTGCCGCAACGTGTTGCCTCCAGTCATTTCAATGAGAAGCACACCGCAAAACACTGCATTGCATATTCAGCGCCGCACAGAAGCTCCCAAATGGAAATGATTTTTGATTTCTGAATGAATGGATAGATACGTCGCTTATTTTTTGCATATTATGTTTTTCTTTTCTGGCCTGGTCCGTTGTTTGGGGAATTTTTTTTTTTTGCTGAGACCAAAATCCGCGGATCCACGGAAGATTCTGATGCCTGTATAATTGCAACACATGGTGCTTTACATGCAGAATAAAATAACAATCAAAAACACGTCGACGCAAACCACATGCGTAGGCACGGCGTCGTTTTGACGCAGAACCATAACTCAGCCTAGGCTGAGTTATTAGGTGTCAGGTTACGTGCATCTAAAACCAGAGAACTTTACTGTGTGTGCACAGCCAACAGCTGATTGACTGCAGTGGGCGCCGTTCGACAAGTCAACGCGGCGCTACAGACACCCCGGTGTTCATATTTTTTGTCGTATTTGCGCTGATCTCATAAAAAAATATCCCCAAAAAATCCCCAGGACGGAAATCCGTACCCAGTACGGAGAACTTTAATCCCTGTCCAGGGTTCATAAACCTGAACAAAATACTTAAATCTGATGAGTTTATATTTCGTGATCATCATCACAGAGCAAACAGAGATATTCCAGCAATCACTCGGAAGACACGAAGTGGGCAAGAATAGAGTGGACTTCGTCACTCCACTCTTCAACGTCTGAGTTCATTTTGACCAGCTATAAAGCAGCCCCCGGTGACATCACTTGGTGGCAGCGTTCCCGTGTGGCGGCTGCTGCTGCTGCGCCTGCTGCTGCTCGGCTAGCGCCTGCTGCAGCCGTGTGCGTTTGCGGGAGTAGTGCTGCCAGTGCAGCAGCTGCTGCTCGTCGATGAACTTGGCGCACTGAGCGTTGACCAGCTCCTTCCTGAAGTGTTCGTACTGCAGCAACTCGAGCATGTGCAGAGAGTGAGGATACCTGTGGGTGAGGGGAGGAGGCGGGGTCACACTGATGACTCACTGGAACAGAATTTAGTTTTTTTCTTAATATTTTCTGGACATATGCAGACGATGAGGCGGCACTGAGCACGTGCTGCCACCAGGGCACCCCAAACTATGGTGGGGCTGATATTTGATCGTAAATAGATCAGATTACTTTATTGATCCCAATGGGGGACATTTAGGTGTCACAACTGGTCAAGAACAGATCTAAAAAGATGAAAATAAAGATAAAATACAAGACGTAACTGAAGTATATATAAATGTATAATTAAATAAATGGCAACCCATATTCGTTTGTTGCTAGCTATAACTAGTCTATAACTAGTTAGCATTTCCGAAACAAACAGCACAAAGAAGCTCAACTTCTTAATAAACTGAAACTGCCGGGCAGAGTTGGAGAAAAAAATGTATATATATATATATATATATATATATATATATATATATATATATATATATAAAATACGTTTTGGAGGTTTATTCCACAAAGTTAAGAAAATAATTAAGCAATTCAGACTTACAACAAAAACACATTTATAGGGTAGGTGGGGGGAGATGGAGCTAGAACAATCTCGATATTCACAAATGCACAGCCGGATTCAAAAATGCACGGGATGATTTGTAAATGCACAGGACAATTTACACGTGCGTAGACAAGATACACAAATATAACCTGATTTACATACAGTTTTTGGTCAGTGGACTTCGCTGCATTTGTGTGTGAATTTTGAGACTCCCTTGACTCGCCTAAATCCACAAATGTCTTTTTTAAACACGGAATGATCTGCAACCAGATATCTTCCTGGTTTCAGCCTATCATAATAACGCACACCATGAAGGGGACAATATACTCATAAGCCAATCGCATTAAAGGGAACCCTGCATATTAAGACATGTAGTCCCTAATTAGCCACAATTGTTCTCTTATACTAAAATATGTTGTTAGAAACGCATAAAATAATCTAATTGCTTTAAAAATCTACAATGTTTATTACATATTTTGACCTGCGGGAGGCGCCATGTTTTACCTGCGCAATGCATTCTGGGGGCGATGCTGACGACGGTGGCTCTGGGAAGATAAGCCCCATTAGTTTAACTGGGACAGGTATCTAAAACATAGTTGAGCAGCTCTCTCCCGGCCGTGGAGGCTGACGAGGGAGCCCATAAGACGTCTCGGTTCAGGCAAACTGGATCAAAGTTCTGTGATGCACAGGAGATCTGCAAAAATGATCAATGTTGTGCGCATCTTACCAGTGCATTAGGCTCCTGCGTAGACGGCGTAGCCTACGGCGTAGACGGCGTAGGCTACGCCGTAGCCTGCGTAGGCTACGCCGTAGCCTGCGTAGCCGGGGCTCTACAGCCCGCAGCGCTCCGCCACCCGCTCGCCGCTCTCCGCTCTCCGCTCTCGCTGCCGCCGCCGGGATGGAGACGCCGGTGGGCAATATGCACGTTTGAGTGGGCATAGCCCCCCCCTCTCCCCCCTAAAACCGGCCTCGGTGCTGGGTGATGACAGACCCGACGCTGAGGGGACTGGCCCGGGACTTTGACGAAACGGGAGGCGCAGACTTCGCTTCAAATAGGCAAGAACATCTTTATTTAATTTAATGACGCCAGATCTGGCTGGGGTTTTTATTGTAGCATCGGTTATCTGCTAGTTGAAACGTGTGGTCTGTTAGTCTATCTGAGTTTTATGGTGTTTTTATAGTTCATGCTGTATGGGGCTGCACTTTTTTTTAATTTTATTTTACTTTTTTGTAGGTGCGCCGTCACCTTAATGTTCAGCTGTGTTTTCATCTGTGTTTCTGGTGCGCCGTCACCTGTTTAGCTGTGTTTTCATCTGTTTCTGGGTGTCAGAACAGTGGACGGGGGTTAGCAGGTGCCACCGTGTGACATACTACCCAGAACGTAAAAAACAATGGCGACCTACATGTTAAATTATATTTTCAAATTTTATAAAAACGAAGACATCAACAAGGTTTTTTATATCCCATTGTTATAATTGATACCAACATTTATCTTTTAAGACCTACATGTCTTAATATGCAGGGTTCCTTTTAAGTCATTCAAACCGCACTATATGCATGTGCATGTCAGTTCAACATGGCTTCCAGCAAGGACAGCGGAGCGATAAGTGAACCATCTAATTGAATATGTTTGACTACTTAATCTCATTGTTTGCTATGATAAGTGTTTAGTTATTAATCTCAATCTCTTTAATTGTGCAACTCCCATGGCAGCTGTCCATGCAGGGGCACTATCAGGTGGGATGGCGCAGGGACTTATGTGATATTCCTTTGGAGGTTTCCTTCACTAACTGTGGTTTTGCTGTTTCTATTTTTTATTGTTCAGACATTGTTCTAGTTCCATAGGAGGAGACCTGACTTTACAGACTTAAACATTTAGGAGGGAAAAAAAAATAAAAATTTTGGCACATATTTATGAATTTAGAAAGTCAGACTCAAAAATTGTGAATCAGAATAACATTTTTTAATAGGTTTATAAAGTCGAGTTTTTTTTTAAATTTCCTACCAAATTTATTTAAAGTTTTTGTTATAAAATCAAGAGTTAAAAAAAAAAAAAAAAAAAGTCTAACCTGTTTTCTTAGGCGGAACAGATTAATGAGATCTTCTGATCATGTTAGTACTAGTTACAGTTATAACTGAGCCACTACATAAACATGAGCCCAGCAGACGACCTGGAAAAACCTTGACCGGTGACGACGTCTCAGACGGTTTGACAGAACAGCAGTTGGTCTTACTTGAGGAACTTGGCGTACTCAGGCTCCTTCCAGTACAGCAGATACTTGAGGTAGTTCACGAAGGTCCTCTCCCTCAGGAAGCCTCTCTGAGCTAAAACTATTCTCACAAACACACAAACAGGACATTTAGTCGACGTGGTTCCATCATTTACAACATTCCCATGAAAAGTTTGATGTGGCAGAACAAAGGCCCTCCCACACATTTATGTTAAATGTGTTAAAATGTTTAAGTAAAGAACCCAAAATTACAACCCAAGTCAAAAGCTGATTACAGCTAGAAAGTACAACTGGTTTACATCTTGGAAATATGCACCGCTGAAGTTCACTTCCAACTCACAGCTTTCCATTTTTTAGAAAGTCAGAGGGCCATTCCAGTGGATTACCTTAAACCAGATCCAGTTCAAAAACCACAGTATTCAGGCTGCTCAAACATGGATTAAATGAATTAAAAACCTCTATTCTAATTATTGAAAAGATAAGACAGGCAATTTCACTGTATTTTTGACAGTTAGACCGCCGTACGTGTCCCAATCAAAAACCAAAAACACTTGCATGTCTCAAACTGGATGAAATTATCTCTTGGATGGTAAACAATGTACACAAACACAGTTTGGGTTTATGAAATTCTTCTTTCTGTTCAGGTTGTAACAGTCTAACGAATGTGGTTTTAGATTGTGGTATAACTGTTAAAAAATTGCCTTGTTCTGCACTTTCACAAATAAAATAAATGTTTTACAAGTCTCAAATCCTGCTCCATGTGTTTTCTATCATCTACGAACATGTTTAATCCGGGTATCAGGGTCTCCTGTGGACTTTGAACTGGACCGGTGAACTGGACCAATTTCTGCTGCTTTGCCAAAAAATGCTACCTAATGGGTTTCTACCTTTGTAGAGCTACAATTTGACAGTGTTTTACTCCCTAGCCCACTTCCTTTCCCCCAAGTGGTCATTGTCGCTTGCCAGGCCGTCATTGTAAATAAGAATGTGTTCTTAATGACCTACCTGGTTAAATAAAGGCGAATGACTGAATGAATATCAAATAAAGGGATAGAATTGTTTTTTTTCTCTCTCTTTATTGTATAATGTTCACAAAGTGTAATGCAATTCATGACATGGGTCGTGTATTTTGAAGGATCAAATACTCAACATCCAGAGGTGTCAAGTAACGAAGTACAAATACTTCGTTACCTTACTTATCTATACTTCACTGGAGTAATTATTTTTCAGACGACTTTTTACTTTTACTCCTTACATTTTAAAAACAGCCTCATTACTCTATTTCATTTCAGCCTTAAAAAAAAACTATCCAGTTAAATTGCTCCATCCGGATAGAGTGAATTTGGTTGTGGTTGTTTCAGATGTTCTTGTCCAGTTTTGTTCTTACATCCGTTCCCTCAGATTCCTGCAACTAAACTTGGATGTACATTCCAATAAAGGTTAGGATAAATGATAACATGCCTCTGAAGTTTGACTTTTTGCACCATTACAATACTTATAGGAAACTAGTCATCATATCTGCTGCTCTCTGAAACACACGTTAATGCTCAATAGTACACATATATGGTTCTTTAATATATTTGCATTATACTAAGATGCATTCATTTTCAATGGCTTTTGTCCTTAATGGCTTTTTTCCCCCTTACATTACTTTTACTTTTATACTTTAAGTAGTTTTGAAACCAGTACTTTTATACTTTTACTTGAGTAAAAAACTTGAGTTGATACTTCAACTTCTACAGGAGTATTTTTAAACTCTAGTATCTATACTTCTACCTGAGTAATGAATGTGAATACTTTTGACACCTCTGTTAGAAATTAAATCAATGTATAAACGGGGCCGGTTTGTGTGTGGTTCTGCTCACAGTTCAGGTAGTACGGGTTTGCCAAACACTGGACGAACTCCAGTTCGGCCTGGAAGCGGTTCCGGGTCTGCTCGTCTGGGCCAGAAATGGAGAGAATAAAGATGACAAAACATCAGTTAAACGTCAAAAACCACAACCAGAATGTCAAACCTTTACATTAGACACATTTATGTTATTTACATTAGTCCTATGTTATTTATATTATACCTAAATGTCTAAATAACACTTCAAATATTCTTTAGCATGCGGACATTAGTCAAACAATGGACACCAACCTGTTTCCATGGTTACCGAGAGTCGCAGTCCTAACGACAGCGCTCTGCTACCGTCCAAACTACTATTATCTGGCTAAAATTAGTTCAACAGAAGGTAAGTAAAAGCACAAATGTTAATGACGCCGCTCTTTGTTGTTGATCGTCGACATGGTACGTACGTGGGTATATTCTACTGAAAAATGGTGCTGTCTTTGCGACGTTGTCGTCGCTTTACGGCTTCTGTTGTTCTCTTTCAGAACGGTAGGTGGCGACATTTTCAACAATTTTTTTCTTCTATTTCATTCCAGATTAAAGCGCATTTTACAGCCCACAAAGGAACAAAACACATTCTTCTCACATTTTTTGAATAATTAGGATGGTGTTTCCTCACTCGGTCTATCAGTGCTCAGCCGTACTTCATTTTTATCACAAGGGTGGGGGTTGCCTGGGGTGTGTGCATCTGTATAGTATGCTGTGTGTGTGTGTGTGTGTGTGTGTGTGTGTGTGTGTGTGTGTGTGTGTGTGTGTGTGTGTGTGTGTGTGTGTGTGTGTGTGTGTGTGTGTGTGTGTGTGTGTTGTAGCCTATGAATGAGGGTACGGGGAGGCTGGGGATGGGGGGGGGGGGGGGCAAGGGGGATTGTTTTTCTCTTTTTAATGTAAAGCACTTTGTGTTGCATTTTATCTGCATGTAAGGTGCTATATACATTAATACATTTTAAGTTTAATTTAAACTTGATATGGTGAAATGGAAATGTAAAGAAAAGATAGCTTCGAAAAAAAAGTAAAGAAAGAAAGAAATAGTTTCACCAGAAATGTAAAATCAGGATTTTCTTTTATTTGATTAAAAAAAAAACACACAATCAGACAGGCAGACAGCAGAGACACAACCAACATCTTATGAACAAGCTTAACTTTCCACTTTTAAAAACAAAAAACATGTGTTTAGGGCTGGCTTGGATGCCCTGAACCATCGCTTATGCAGTCTTAAACTTAGGCGAGAGACTGCATAAAAAGGAATGAACAAATCACCTGCGTGTCAACCATAGGTGGTTTTGAAGCATTTCTGTCATCACTGCAAAACACTATAAGGGAACTGAGACCGCCCACCAAAGTTAATACCAAAGTTAATTAAAAAAAAAAAAAGTGGAATGAGCAGGTATAGAAGTTACTGAAACACGTTCAGTCACCACAAGTTAGTTATTAAGATTGGCTAAAAGAACCAAGTTGTTGTTGAACTGATACCGTCCAACTCTGGTTAATCCAGAAAGGGAAATGGGTGGAAGAAGCACCCTGGACGCCAACTGGAACACACTTGGTTCAGTCACTGTAAGATAAATATGTCTAAAGATCCTAATTTCAAGTGTCAAGCTACCATAACAGCATTCATAAAAAAATACTGGCAGAGCTGACTGGGGCCTGAACAAGCTCAGGTCCCAGCAGAGTTCCGATCTGACACATTTCAACTCTCGCAGCACGCATTTCAGAGTCCATCTACTAGACCAGCGAGTCCACAGGAAGGTTCCTGGAATGATCCAAGACAATTAACTGGAGGACCCAGCTGCTACAGGAGGTAGAAGCTGGTGGGCTTGAGACAGCCCGACTGGTGTCCTCTGGTTGGCTCTGACTAGAAGCCTTCAAGGACTGAAGATACCTGCTTCATGCAGTTGCTCATAGATCAACTTTTATTAACAAGAATTAAAACTACTAGTAACAAGATGGTACAAAAGTCTGGAATGCGTACACAAACAACAACCATGGCACTAAAATATGTTTAAATAGAAAAACAATACAAAACTTTCAGTATATTTACGAATTACACAGAAAAACTCCAGTTCACAGAGAGAAAACGTGTTTCTTCTTCTGCACACTGACCCAGAGCCGGTTTCCCAAATCAACACAGTTTTGATTAAAAAATAACCATCAATAATAGTTGTAATACAAACAAAACATTATTCAGTGAATCTCAGCTCTTTCTGATGTCTTTCTGATTTTTCAGCAGCAGACTAAAGAGTGATTTAACAATAATTTACATATGATTTTAATCTAATGAACATTTCTACACTGTACCTGGTCTAGGTACAGTGACTGACAAGTGTCCAGGTCCAGACCATCATCCCTCCACCACCTGCTTGACAGTGGCTCTGAGGTGTTTCTGCTGGTTTTCTCTAAACATGGTTCTGGACATAAAGACCAAACATCTCCATGTTGGTCTCATGTGTCCAGAGGATGTTGGTCCAGAGGTCTGCTGGTTTGTTCAGGTGCAGGTTTGTGAACCTCAATCCTGCTTCCATGTTCTTGTTAGAAGAGGTTTTCTCTCGGAAACTAACGGCCCCGGTTCAGTCTTCTTCTGATTGTGGACTTCAACATTCAACATGCTCAGTGAGACCTGGATGTTCAGAGACGGAGCTCTTGGGTTTCTGACTTTAAATGGTGAACTCCAAATAGTTTGGAAATGGTTTTATAACACTTTCCGGATTGATGGTCAGCATTAGTTGCTTCTCTAAGTGCTTTGCTGATGTTGTTCTCTCTTGTCATTGTGTTTATACACACCTGAATGCTTCAGACCAGCAAACTGCCAAAACATGTAGTCTGCACACCAGCCAATGATCAATCCAGCACCTGAATGACACTTATCCTCTTTAACCAAATGACCGGAGGAAGGGTGTACTTAGGTTCCACCAGATTTATCTTTTTCCTTTTCGTCTTTTTTTTTTTACGATGAATTAATAATGACGGTGAAAAAGTCATATGTTATAGTTCCTTAAAGGTTGTACTTGGTCTAATATTAAGATTCACTACAATTTTGGGCCTTTCATGGTGTTTTTCATGAATAAATATAAGGTTTAAAGTTAGTTAGAATCACTGGTCTTGGACTGATGAGAAATAAGCTGAAAGAGAAGAGAGACTCGGGAAACCAGAGCCAGAAGATAAATGGTGCTTCTGGAGGCTCAGAACAAGAGATTCTCTGCTGTCAGGAGATCGTCGGTCCTATACTGGTGCAGTGGCGTTGGCCCAGGAGGGGAAAGAGTCGAGAGAGAACATGACACGCCCCCAGCTGTTGATGGCCAGACTGATGCAGCCAATCCCGATGACGTTCATCACCACGCCCGTCTTAGCCTGCAGGGGACGCAGTGCAGCGTGTTACTGTGACATAAACATGAAAACAACCGGTTTTCATCCTCCCTGACAAGAGCAGCACTCACCATGTCCGACACTTTGAGGAACCCTGAGGAGAAGACGATGGCGTTGGGGGGCGTGGCCACCGGCAGCATGAAGGCGAAGGAGGCGCTGAGGGTGCAGGGGATCATGACGTACAGCGGGTTCAAGTTTATAGACTGGGACTGGATCAGGACACAGACAGGAAGTCACAGCTTCATTTCACATTTAAACAGAAAAAACCACGAGAGCGACTAAATAATCAGAAGCAGAACAGAATGCTCACTAAATGTCAACACGCCCCTTATGATGTCATCCACAGGTTTCTGAATTACATCACATCAGTCTTTATTTATATAGCACTTTTTGTAAAATAAAATGCAGCACAAATTGCTTAACTGTCAAAACAAAGTCAATAGCAGCTTAGCGGACTGATATTTTGCAGGTTTCAGAGAATTCTGCTGGAAGAATCCTGAAATGGTCCTCCGTGACTCCTGGTTACTTCAGCGGATCCACGCTGGAAGAACTGCAGAGTGCCAACAAACATTGTTTCTGGGAACTTCCTGCTTTAAATGTTGTTTCTATGAAATGACTACGTTTAGCATTTAGCTCATTTGATTCAACATGTTGGTCTTCAGAGACCTGTGGTTCAATGGTTTAGGTCCTATTTAACAAACAGCAGGTTCTCTGTCATTATCAACGACTGTTCTTCTTCCTCAGACCCTCTGACCTCTGGTGAACCACAGGGATCCATTTTGGGCCCGGTTCTACTTTCATGCTGCCATTAGGGTCAGTTACTTCACATCACAATGTCTCCTTTCATCTATATGCAGATGATTTACAAACATATCTACCTGTTATGTCCAGTTCATCCAGCATGTTCAACTCTATCCACAGTTGTTTGGATAACATTGAACTCCTGCTGTCAGATAATACTTTGAATGAGAGCAAAATTTAGTGTTTTTTCAATCCAAGCAGCCCAGCAGTGTCATATTTACAGTAGCTCTAGGTCTTGATGCTCTGGCCCCTCACCTTCACCACATTGTCAAAAATCTGGATGTGACCTTTGACAGAAGTTTTATATTTGCTAAACATATCGACTCAGTCGTCAATGAAAGCTTTTTTCAACTTGGACTCCTTGCTAAAGTCATGCCCTTCCTGAGACGTGAGACTTGAGAAAACCATCCACACATTGAGCAGTTCCTGGCTCAATTACTGCAACACTCTTAATTTTGGAATTAGTCAAACTTCTCTGTATCACCTGGAACTTGTACGAAACGCGGCTGCCAGTTTCTGGCAGATTGTTGCTTTGTCGTCGCGGGTCCCAAACTCTGGAACACTGTTGCCCTGAGCAATGTACCGCCTCTGAGCTTCGTGCCCCTGAGCTACCTCTGAGCTACATACCTCTTAGCTACACCTCTGAGCTACATACCTCTTAGCTACACCTCTGAGCTACATACCTCTGAGCTACATACCTCTTAGTTACATACCTCTTAGCTACATACTTCTTAGCTACATGCCTCTGAGCTAGATATATCTGAGCGATGTAGCACCTCTGAGCTACAACTGTTTAAAGCCAAAACCTAAAAGTACTTATTTAGATTAGCTTATAGCACATAAGAAAACTTATTTTTATTTTATTTTAATGTGTTTTACCTTATACTTTTTGTATTTATGTATTGATCTTATACCTGTTTTAATGCTGTGAAGCACTTTGGTTAACTAAAATTGTTGAAATGAACTATATAAATAAAGCTTGATTTGATTTTAGATGAGGTACATAAAGCTCCTCCTGTAAATGTGTTTATATCTGCTGTAATGTTGAACATTTTAACATGTAGATCAACGGAGATAAACTCACCGTTGGATCCAGGCCCTAGTGGTCAGTAGAGGAAATACAGGTCTGGATCGAGACCCTAGTGGTCAAAAGAGGAACAGCAAGTTCTAATATTTCCTAGTTTGATTAAACCTGGATGTTAAAATGTTTGCATTTGGAACATATATCCATCTTATTCCAGCTAGCTATTTTGGCTTATCTGCGTTCAAGCTTAGCTATGATGCTAACAAACATTATCTTACCTTTATTCTGACTGAATGTGTCAATAAATCCTGATTTGAGATGTCGCCATAAAACGCCATCTTAAGAAACAACTGCTGAAGCCCTGAGTCAGCTAGCCAAAGTTAGTGGATGGGACCCTGGACCTGGGACCCCAGGGAGCTCGATCGATCTTCTCCAGGACAGCATTGGCCCTAGCGGAAGTCTGGGTGCAGCCAGCTAACCAGCGAGCATTAGCCTGGTCATTGAACCTGAAGGGTTGGAGGCTGACCAGCTGACCTGCATTCAGCTTTGCTCCTACTGTATAATGATGATGAAGGCGTTGTTACCATGGAGGCGAGGATTGGCAGGAACAGCGTTGCCGTGGCCACGTTGCTCGCACACTCAGTGAAGGTGGCGATGAGGAGGCAGAGGATGACGGCGATGGCCCACGGAGGGATGGAGTGGAGTGGCGTCATCTGAGCACCAAGCCAGCGGGACAGACCGGACTCCTGATGAAAAAAAACACACAAATGCCAAATGATGTAGTTTAGGCCCAAAAAAGGACCAAGAGCAACATTCAACATTGAAACTGAAGAAAAAAAGCAAAAAGCAAAAAGAAAAGAAAAAAACTAACATATGTAGCCTCTTTAAAACATTTGGAAAAAAGGTGAAAATCGAATCAAACCTGTTCTTAAAGAGGCCAAGTAATAAGCTATACAGATACAAATTAAATGTGATCTGAAAACATCACGTGAGAGTCCAGCAGGAGAAGACGTGGACCAAAAACATCTCTCTGATGCTGATTCGAACTATCTTACACATCATTCTTCTGGGTTTCTGCTTTTCTTTGGTGAATTTCTGTAATTTCTGAAAAACTGATTCCAGAGTTTGCTGCCTCGGTTTGTCCATCTTTTCCTTTAACTTTATAAACTTTATAAACAACATTTGTTCTGCCTCTGGAACCAATTGCCTTGAGTGACAAACACGACATAGCTGTGTGTTTGTTCAAGGACATATCTCAGGAATGACCGCATAGATTTAAATGATTGACAGCTCTGTGGAATCTTCACGGCCAACATATTTGACGAGCAGTTCAAGAATCACGTGATTTAAGTGATTACCTAATCTGAACAAAGAAAAGATTGTATACAGTATTTGCCTAAGAGGATCCTCGGTAGTCCAGTTTTTGGACGCTTTTACCACTAATGGAAACATAGAGATCAAATGTAATTCATCAAGACTAAGCTGGAGAAAGTGAAGGTTTTTTTTTGTTTTTCTTTACTTCTGGTATTTGAAACCCGTAGCAGCTAGCCACCAGAGCAGCCACATTCTCATCTATTTCCAACATGTCCACAAAGCAGCGGATGATGCAATTGGGTTTTGATTTGATGGAAAAGGGTTTTTATATCTTTTTATGATTAAACTTGGTCACACTATCATGCTTTGTGTGATTAAAAGTGGTTTGAATGGTCTCTTTCTGATGTGATCCTGGTACCAGGGTGTTTGAATGTGCATCCATGAATTTTTTTTTTTACAAAGATAGGGGAATTTATCAATAATGTTTTACCTCGCTGCCTTTGGCCAGAGCGAAGCCTCCGCCCAGCAGCAGCACAATGTTCCATGGCATCTTCTTCTGAGTCACCTGCCAGGTGAGCAGAGGAGGGGCGGGGCCACGGGAAGCCTGGTTCTCTGAATGGATGAAAAAAAAAAGCTGCATCAACTGAGACCACATGCACATTAACCCACGGTATAAGAGTCTGCTGTTTGTGATACCTGTGTGGCTGTCGCTCCAGCTGCAGAGATACTTTGGCGGCTCAGAGGGAAGAATGAACAACAAAATGGCAACAAACAGCGAGACAGTGGCGTCGGTGACGAACCTGCACACGAGCAGAGAAACAACTTCACATCATGTTCCACTTCAATACACAAGTTATTTCCATTACAAGTTATTTTGATGGGGTACTGCCTGAGAACCCAAAAACCAGCCATGTCACCAGCCTACAGTGGTTTCTTCACATTCTTAGATGCTTTTTTATTTACTATTGTAAAAAGCATACAGGTTTGGGAAATCTTTAAATCAATGCTTTCTGTTTTGAGAGGATCCTTGAAGTATTCCTTCCAATGACATCCCCTGTCCAGGTCAACAGCATCCCACCCCCATTATATACCCAAAGGTGCTGAAATACCTCTTTTCTCTCTCTGAGCTGCCTGACAGACAACTACAGTCTTCTAAGAGCCAATCGAAAGTCTTTATCCATGGCCTCTCTGAACCCTGGTACCTGTCAGCGGCTTCTGCAGTCCAACATGCTGCTGTCTTGGTTGACGCATCTCTGCAGCATTCAGTTCAATTCATAAATACCTAATTAATTAAGAATGGAGCAAGAGATCTACAGGTGGATCAGTGGAGCTTCTGCAGTAATGTGGACAGTCTGTTTAGGTGAAGAGAGAGCTGAGACTGATGGATCTATAGGTGTGTTTCCCCTAGTGGGAGTTCCAGGTAGATTTTTTCGGGGCCAGATTGTTGACGCGGGTCTCCATTACAAGGAAGTGCCCTGCGAAAGAGGCCTTCTAGAACCTCTACAGGTTGTAAAATGTTTCTGTAGTAGGAGAGATACTTGGGTTGGCTGAACCTCCTGGCAGGCGGTCTCTGCTAAACAGGATTTATAAATCACGTTCAGCTCTCTAACATGAACATAACTCACATGACCATAGCTCATTTGAACCATTTGAACCAGAAACCTTTTTTTACTAGTACATTTGATGATTTATTTTTTGCTTTGGCTTAAAACTGCTGAAAAAGTCAATAACAGATGAGATTGGGATAATTGACATGTCTTTATCTCATGATGGCAGAGGCACGGTGCAACGCCAGACACTCAGTAAATCAGTGATGATTTCACCATTGACTGGTGTGTTTGCATGTTCTCACGACCTGAAAGATACTGGAATATTTCCAAATCTACATCCTGGGTCGGTTTTTCTGTTGAACTTCAAGTAAGTGGTTCCCATTGAACTGAAAAAAGAGATTTTTCACGACAAAATGTTCACTTGAAAGCTCTTTCATTCATCTTCCTCTTTTCCAATTTTACATGACTTTCTGTCTCTTATTCATTTAACATCAGTTGGTCTTATGTTTTGAAGAGTGTCTTTTTCTTGAACTTATATTTTAAAATGTTTTTAGATTGATCAGAAACTTTTGATCATTGCAAAACTGACTCAACTTTAGTATAGGTTTTTTACATTTTGTTATGTCTTCGTGCTGCAGAATCAATGTGAAAATTGAAGTTTGATGTGAGCGTTCATGTAGTGTGCCTGCACTAACACACCTCAACTGTAGGAGGCAGTAGAGTTTTGTACAAGCTACTGTTTATTTTTCGTGATCTTATTGCTATCAAAACCAGATTTGCCTGGTTGAAAACATATTTATAGTTTGTTTTGTATGACTAAAGAATCTTCCTCATTCACCACATGGTGGTCATGGTTTTCATGGTGTTCCACAGGGTTCTGCATTGGGATCAATATTTTTCTTTCTATATATTGCTGTGTTTCATTTATCTGAGAATTCAGAAGGTAGAACTGGATATAACATCAAACCAGACATGACAGTTGACAGCATTCCAATTGGAAAGTCAGAAAAAAACAAGAAAAATCTCATTGATCAGTTCAATAAAACATATATATGAACCTTTCCAAAAGAGGGACTAGCAACTGCTGCTTTTAGCAATACTACTCAATAACAGGTCTGTCTGTGTTATTTAGCACACACAGAGAACATTGCAACATGTCCAGTAATAACATAAAGTTACTAGGCTATGCTATATTATAGTTTAGCTCATGCTAAGCTATGATAGCAGCTATGGGTACCTGATATTCAGACTAATTTTGCCAACAAGGATTTTCATGAAGTGAATATTGCTGGCCGGGCTAACTGTGCGGGACTTTGGAGTTTTTCATTTAATTTTTTTTTTACCAGGATTTTTCCTCAAATTCCTTCATAACACACATTAACTGAACTGCTGTCTTCTTCGTTATTAATATTGTTAAAATTAAGAACATCCCAACTTCTATTCATTAGCTTCCTGAATTTAAAATTCTTCCGCTCACATATACATTTCTTGAGGGCCCAGCTTCTTCTTGTCTTAATTAACTCATAGTTTCATATTAGGACAACAGAGCTCTTAATTCTCAGACTGAAGGCTGTAAGAACAATGCCAGAAATACCCACGTAGCTGCGCTAGAGCTGTTTGACCTCACTTATCAGTTCAATCTCAGCTCAGCCGAGGTCTTCTGCAGGATGTCTGAGCGTCACTGGCAACTTGTGTAATCAGGAAATCCAAATCATCTGTTTGTACATACTGAAGATCAAAGCCCCCCACCCTCTGACTAGACTAGATAAGAATGGTCGACGTACTACAATCTATCTAAACAACCAAAAACACCTTCCTACAGAGGTCAGCTTATCCTATCTGCTGGGAGAATATCATTTATAGGCCCAGTGTTGCCTCCAAGGCTGGTGAATGAAGATTCAGTTTTTTTCATTTTTGCACCAAAATTAGTTCAAGCATGCAGATTCAGTTTAACTGAAATTAGATGCATATTTACTCTCAATGTGATGCATGGACTTGAGAACCTCAATTATGTCCAGTAACTACGGTTTCCTCTCAGACAACACACAAAAACCCAAAAGCAGTCATGCAGGATCACATACTTACATAAAGGGGAGATTCTCCTGGCTTTAATTCATGACAGAATACGTCCAGGTTTTTGGTCCTAAAATGTACATTTTATTTGATATTTTTGTCTTTTTGTCTTTTTGTCTTCCTACAAAGTTAATTTTGCTCATCTGGTTATTTTCCATGCTTGTGTTGCATTGATTGATGAGGATGTCAATAGCCTTGTTGTTCTGTTCTTCATGTTCTCTGGAGTTTCCACATGTGTTTTCAGTTTTGTTGGATGGTAGGTGGACTTTGCCTCTTACCCTTTTGTTTGCATCACTGTCTTGGATTTGATGCTCGTCGGGAAGTGAGCTTTGGATTTTGGACTGTGGTCTCTTCTGGTGTTCTCCCTTTGAAAACTGTGGCACAACCGCTGATATCATGCTGCATCGCTGCACTCTCAGGTCAAATCCGTTTTTAGATGGTGACATTATTGTTCAAAACATTAGTATGACTCAAGCAGGTAAGTTACATCCAGGCGCTGACGTTGAACTGATCTGCAGCAGGTGGGCAGACCTGTATAAAAGCATATTTTGTCAGTTTGCTCGTCTGAATCAATCAGGTGGAAGTTAACACAATGCCAAGAGAGACAGACATCAGCATTGGTGCTAAAAATATCTTCAGGCTTCACTGAACTTGTCAAATGTTCAAGTCCATGACATCACAAGTAGACCACTGAACCTGATCGCTTTGGAGAAAAATGTCTTCTGTCTAAACAAACCAGCAGACTTATGGAACAACGTCCTCTGCACAGATGAGACCAGATGGTGGTGGAAGGATGATGGTCTGGACCTGGACACCTGTCGGTGATTGAGTGGACCATGAAGTCCTCTGAAGACCAGAGTCTTCTAGAGACAAATGCGAGGACATCTATTTGACAGCTGAAGATTGGCTGAAACGGGGTCATGTGACAGGAAATGATCCCAAACGCAGCATCAGATTTATATCAGAATGATGAAAAATAAACTGTGTGAAGATCCAAGACCCTAAAATAACTGAGGCAGTTGTAAAGGTGTGGAGACTGGTAAAGACAGGTTATTTTTGGTGAAGGTGGATCTGTTGAATCATGCTTGAATGATTCCTCTGAGTCATGAAATGTTAAAATGACCTGACGAGGTGCGCGGCAGGTCAAAGTCCATAATTTGTACCCAGGACACGTTTCCAGTGTTTGTTCTTCGCCTCTGGTTCCTGTTGGTTCGGGGGTTTTGCCCTGAGGCGGCTCCTGCGTTTAGCAGCAGTTTGACTTCATTTATTCCTCTAAACTCCGTCCTTGTTCCATTTAACAAATGTATGTATAATTAGGGGTGTGTTTTTTTGATTGGCAGCTGACACAGCCAATGACTAGCTGTCATCACCATGGCCACTTAGCACTGGGAAGTGCTAAGTGCACTTAGCACAACACAATTCTGAGTTGTGAATAAAAGCCGAACAGAAAATGATCACAAATATTTTAAAGAGAACCTATTTTGTTGTATTGTTAACTTCACGAACAGACCACCGTGACTGGTTGTGGGTTTGTCTGCTAGAACAGGTAGCTTGGGCTAACCAAGCATTTGCTAAGCACGGACGTCAACTCTGATGTTGCCACTGAAACAACATTTGAAATGTGAACTCCTGCTGAAAATGTTTGCCAGCATCTCCGTAGCCTCTCCAGTGTGGATCAACTGATGTAACCAGGAATCACAGTGGATCATTTCAGGATACTTCTATGTAGAAATTTGGTGAAAACTACAATCAACGCTGGTAGTAGTTGGCTAATAAATCACAAGCAGAAAGTCGAATGACCGCAGGTCCCAACAAAGGTGCTGGTCTGGTCCTGGTCTCAGTTCTGCTAGCCCTGGTTTCAGCTCTGGCAGTACCTGTTTAGATGTTGTGAGATTTTGAGGATGTTTGGACAAATTTTATTCATATTAAATAATCTTAATTAAGGGTCAACATAAGGTTGAGCTTCTTCCAGTTGGCTTTTAGGTCTGTTTAATCCAGACATTTGCAACATGGTCTGTGCAGTATGAGGAAAACAGGCTTCAAAAGCACATAACACCTGAGAGTGACGTCATTGAGGGTTGTCTCATTGTTCTTCTTCTTCATATTACAGTTCACATCTTTTCTGGAACTTACTCAGCTTTGGAGTTGAAGATGTGGGTGGCCCAGCCGTCCATGAATCGTGGGTCTCGTGTGAACCACAGCACTACCATGAGGAGGAAGAGTGACAAGACACTGACCTCCCCATAGCTCATGGGTCCCAGACTATCGTGCTCCTTCCTGATCACTTGGTACGCCGCCTTTTCCTTCTCCGACTGCACCGACCCACAACCCCACGTCTTCCGCAGGCTGCAGCACATGAAAGAATATAGTAAAACAGGGTAACGTGTGTATGTGGAAACACCTGCTGCTCCACATGATGGATGGTCAGAGTCGAGTCAGAGCTTTTGTTTTGGGTTTTAGGGAAGTGGCTCACTTGCAGCCGATGAATAGGAACTGGAGCCACAACCAGGCCAGCGTCAGCATTAGCACCATGATGGGGAAGGCGAAGGCAAACCATGATGCAAAGTTGATCACATCGCCATTCTGAGGAAACAGTCTGCAGGGAAAAGTCAAACAAGAAAATACCTTTGTTCCTGTGTTGTTCACAACAAGAAGATAAATCTGTCAATAAGCTGCATGAAAATTCTTCTTCCCAGTCAACGCATGACTGCAAAGAGGGAGACCCACAAATCCTGAAAACTCATCGGAAATATTCACTACAGGCTGTGGAACCAAGGAACCACCTCCAACTGACTTATCGGCTAAACTGACTAAATGCAGATGAACCTATAGGTGTCGAGTATCAGTTCCAAAGGGACCAGAACTCAGACATCTGTAACTTTCAGCTCCACAGAGAAACACTGGATGATCCTGAACTTTCATCTGTTTTACAGAGTTTATGCCAAATACATTTTAAATCAATGTATCCCTCCGTAGTATTTGTACTACTGATTCCAGGTATCAGATAGAATGGAGTGGAGACACTGGTTAAACTGGGAAAGTGTAGACAAGAGGAAGCTTAGATGGAGAGACCTGTGGAGTGTGGAGGGCAGTCATGTTAGATTCATACGATAGGGCTACATACGATATGTTAGCAGCCCCCCAGAACCTAAAACTCTGAGGACCTACCATGGTCATTGTTTTCAGGTAATGCACCTTTAAAACCTATCTTTTCAGGCTGTAAAATGAGCTCACAAGGCAATTACACATGGCGACACAATCAGCTTAGCCGTAGGTGTTGGAAATAGACATAAAAAAATCAGGAGTTGTTTGGAGAGTCAGGTAGGCAAGAGTTTGGATGTTTAGAAGCTGCTAGTGATGGGAAATCCCAGCAGATTTAGTTGGAAAGCTGGTTGTTCCTCAGGAAATAGTTTGTACTAGTTTAAGACCTGACATGGTCTTATGGTTAGTGAGAGAATAATTTACTTTATTGAGCTGACAGTTCCCTGGAAGACTCAGTGGAGGAAGAAAGTTAGATACACAGAATTAGGGGCAGAAGCTGAGCAATGAGAATGGAAAGTTAGGGTTCGTCCAGCACAAGTGGGATGTAAGGGGTTCACAGCCAGAGTCACAATACTGGGGGAACTGGGAGGATGTGGGCAGAGTTTGAGGAGGTGTTGGATGCTAGCGGTATCAGCACTTTTACTGCCTGGAACTTCCATGAGCTGAGTCTGGGTCTACTGAAGGTGTCAGCGCTGGTTTGGCAGCCATGTTGTACAGTAGGTGAGGTGATGGAGGTTGTTGTGTTGGAGCGGTGAGAGCTGCCATTAGGGAAGCAACTCTGGGATCACTGTTTAGCCTTCTACAGGAGTCGTGGCCCTAACTAAACAAAACACTGGTAAAAGGAGGTTCCCACCAGAAAACCCCTGAGACATGTCGGTTATTGCTGCTCACAGGTTCATAGTGAGGTTGTGTCGAGGCCTCTATTCAGTGTGAATCCTTCATTGGAGAACAATTTTCTTGTGTCTACTTAAAAATAATCTTCCCCTGTGGTGGAAGAAAAGTGTTGAAGCTAGATATTGTTATCTATAACCATGACGGCAGTAAGATAAACCTTCTGTAAACACTCACCTCCAGTTTAACCTTATAACAAACTGGATTTATTTTTAGATTTTGTACATTTCCCTCCACAACATATCCAAGTCCATTTGAATGTTCCTCAACGAAAGGTGTCCCTTTTGTGTCCAAAATATGTATTAAAAATATTGGGACAAAGTTTTCACACAGACAGTCTGTAAAACTATCATCAGTTAGCACCAGTACCTGAGGCGGTGGGGCTAAAGGCTAGTGCCGGTAGCAGCTAACTCATCCAGCCAAGCCATCGACCATGTTGGACTGACATGGATAGTAGCCAGTGGTTGATTAGCTACCTCTACCTAGACCTCGACCGATCCCTGGTATCTCCGCCAGGACATGGTCAGGCTAGTTGAGGGTCCTGGTGGAGATCAGATGGAGCCTCACTTGAACTTGTTTAAGTGCTGTTTCAGTAGCAACATCAGAAACAAGGATGGATGTCCTGACTTGGTCAGACTGGATGTAAGGTAATGCTAATTACCATTTTAGCTCAGCATACATTCCTGTATCAGCTCTTACTGCTTCATCTGTCCAATCAGCACCAGGTTCGGCCCAGTTCCTGTCAGGGTGGCGATGCCTCCGATGCTGGCAGCGTAGCACACACACAGCAGGAGACCTTTACTCATCCTCCTCTTCTCCTCTTCTTCGTCACTCAGATCCTCCAGTTCCATGTGTTTGGGACACTCCAAGATCACGACCACTGACAACCCAAAGGAGAGACACAATAAGAACCGATGGTTACGGTCAACTCAGAACCACAAATACATAACCTAAGTCCTAGAAGACCAGAAAAGGTTATTGACTTGACCTGTAACCTTTGATAGGGCAAAAAGAAAAAATGCCCTGGCCGGGCTTGGGGGACTGGGCCTCCCAGACCTGGTGTTGCCTGTGGGGAACGTGGGTGCCTATCAGGGCCAGTACCTCTGGCCCTGCCTCCTGTCCTCATGCTCTTCTCCACCTCCTGCTCCCCTACATGACTCACACACACATTCACTTAGGTCCGAGGGATTGGGAGGTCCAGGGCGTGGGGGAAGCTGGCTTACATACCCCGGGACTGCCTTACCCTCAGTTTTTAATGACATTTTAGACATCTCTACACTTAACAGATGTACACATCACAAGATCACTTGCACATAGGGTCTTTGGAGGAGGGGACGCGGTAAAATGTGACTACTGGCATAGCCACATGGTGGCCTGACCTCCCTGTTTTAACCGCATTAGTTACACCCACACACACTCATCACAAGGGGGCAGTCTTCCTCCACCCATGTTTCCCGCATTCGGCCCGGGGCGGGGGGACCATTGGAGGGACTGATGGCGGGACCCGGGTATGGGTTCGCCGTGCTGCCTGTGGGGGGCGCTGCTGGGCTGTGCCGGGCCTCCAGGGGGAGATGGGAGTGGTGAGAGAATGATTGTCCATGTTTTTGTCAGTGAGTGTATGTTAATGTTTCCGTGTGAATGGGTGTCCGTTGTTTACCTGGGTTTGGGACTATTAGCTGTTGGGCTTATCTGGGTGGCTCTTTGTTGGGGGGTTCTTGTGTTCCATATCCGTCTCCGCTTCCCCGCACCGCCCTTGCAGCTGGGCGTGCCTTTGGCTCTGGGGTTCCCACTTTCATCGGGGCGACTGTCGGCCCTCCTGTCCCTCTTCTGGTCCTCCATGGGGCTGCTGGTAGCCTGGTTTCGGGTTTCGGGTTTCTTCTTTATCGGCTTCTGGTCTCTCGGGTGGGGTGGTTGTGCCCTCCCTCCTCCACTGTAGTTGCAGTTCAGGTAAACCCTTGTTTTCACTTTGCACACACACAATTACGCAAACATACACTCCTGCTCACTCACCTAAATACTCACCCCACAGTTTTGGTAATAGATAATCGCAGTAGCCTAGTCCTGATTTAGTTTTAGAGACCTGGAATGGTTTCTGTTTGTGTCTCTGCCTGTTCCCATTTCTGTTTGTTTTTTCCCTTGCAGATTCAAAAGGCTTGTGTGGCCGTTGTTTTCCTGTGTTTCTCTCATTTCAGACTTGTAGCAGATCCAAAATGGATTGGCTTGGCTTCAACAGTTAGACTTGGACTTTCTCTTTGAAAATTCAACAAAAGATGGCACCGTTGGTGCTGCGCCTTGGATGGGGAAGCTCTATGGATTGTTTTCAGACCCCGATTTTTGCTACATGTGGCTTGGATCTGAAAGGCCAGAAGGAATGCATCTCCTGTATATAGTCAAGTCAAACCAGATTTGCTTTAGTTCCTTCACTGGTTCTGCTCTGCTGACTCACCTGGACTGATGCTGCTGTGGTCTGATGGAGGTTTGTCTTGCGGCATTGGTTTTACAACCTCCTGGTTGTCCATCGGATCCTTTGATGTCACTTCCTGTTCAGGTGACACTATGTCTTCTGGGTTATGCTGTGTCTGCTCCGGTCTTTCCCCACCTGGAGAACGACCCCAACAATAAGGTCCAAAACAGGCCATCGAAAAATATTTAATCGATCCAATGCCATTCAAGTTTCATACTACTACACTGTGTTTTTCACAAAAAAGTAAAACGTTAGAAAACCTTCCAGAAGCGGCAGGACTTGTGAGAAAACTTGACATCTTCTATTAAAACACACCTTTCTCTGGGATGCTCAGCCCAGCGGTTTGCTGGATGCTAATGGCCTTCTCCTGGTGTTCCTGATGTCCAGCCACAGTCCTGCTGTGGCTCTCGGAGGAGGTTGCGGGGTCTATGTTGCTGTTCAGCTGATCCAGGATGGCCTGCACAATCGGCACCATCATGGCAGTAGTGGCTGTGTTGCTGATCCACATGGACAAGAAAGCTGTGACTCCCATGAATCCCAGCATTAACCTAGGACACAAACAAAGAGAGGATAAAGCCCTTTTACCCTGCCCTTGACTGCGTTTAAGACTTTCCTGCCTATAAAGTCCAAATCCGTTGCTGAGTTGCTGCAGCTCCATGAGACAACATTCACTTTTATTTGTATTATTTATATTATTTTTTAAATAATTAAATTTGAAGCACATGGTAACTAAATAAATTGTTTCTAAATGAAGCAACAATATCTATTTGTGATCTGGCATTCAGCGTGAGAGAAATGTCAATATGAACTTGACCTCTGCTGTTTTGCTAATGCCTGACCATCCATCCATCCATCCATCCATCCATCCATCCATCCATCCATCCATCCATCCATCCATCCATCCATCCATCCATCCATCCATCCATCCATCCATCCATCCATCCATTTTTCTCATGCTAATGCCTAATAAGATCTTTTTAAGCCCCAGTGACATCAAATGTGTAGTTTAAACCTTAACAAGTGTTTTGTTGTGCACTACTTGCCGCCTATGCCCCAGTCTGTGGCCAAACAATAACCAAAAGAAGTGGATTTTTAGATTCTGCCATTTCCTCAAAAACATTTTAAAAAGCTGAGTCATCTTTTGCTCGGGACCTTGAACCAGCTTTTACCAAAGCTTCTTTATCAAAGTGGACATTGTTTTTTAAAAATCAGTGTGCATTCCTCAATGTCAAGACATTATATACTGAAAGAAAGGAGGGACACAAGAATGGAGCTGTCCTCACTTTATAGCGCTAACTGTAATCATTCCTGAGCCGTGAATAAAGACTTAGCACTACATAATCATTCATACAACATCATTCAACGGGATTCTGTTGTAAATGTTTGCCGACTGCTCCGCAGCTCCTCCAGCGTGGATCATCTGAAGGAGTTGGGAGCCACGGCGGATCATTTCAGGACCCTTCCAAGTCTGCCGGGACCTGTGGTCAATCAGCCTGCACTCGTGCGACGACAGTGGGTCTAACTGGACCAGTAAACCGAGTCACTGTAGGACATAGCTGAGCTCTGCTATTCCTCCTTTTACGTCGCACAACACTTGTTTTGGAATGATGACGTGTGAGCAGATTTGATCAGAATGAAAGTAAATATATATTAATTAGCAAAATAAATTGGCATAAACTAAGTCGGCCAAAATTGCTGTGACAGAAATAAGCGTGCGGTATGGTTTCCTTCTTGTGATCATATAGATAGAAAGGCTTTAATTAGGATATTGTGTTTAGATCATTGTTGTCCATGTTGGATGGATGAAAAGTAGCGATGGGGGCCTGGTAAACTCAGTCTAAATAAATAAAGGCTTGAGTAATTTTCTTTTTATTATTATAGTAAGCAAGTATGGTACTTTCCATCAAAGTAATGTTCCTTAAAAGTCAGCTAATATGTAATGCAGTGATCATGTGACTCACAGTGCAGGCCGAACGCCGACCAGAAGCAGCACTCTGAGCGCGATGCGTTTGTGGAGGTTCCAGTGCTCCACAGCCACAGCCACCATCAGCCCCCCCAAAAACAGCATGTTGGTGTCCTTCAGGTACTGCATGCACACCTGCGCAACAAACCACTAAACCTTCAGCATTCGTCATCTTCACAGGAACCACAGAAACATAGAGAATTGTGTGCGTGTGGGGTCTTACGTCTTTGGACTCCATAATGCCGAGAAGGGGAAACAGGATGGTTGGTAGCAGCGCTGTCACCGCCAGTGGCAACACCTCGGTGCACCAGTACACCGCCATGAGGGCTATGACATAAGCACAGGCCGCCTCCTGCACACACACACAAACACATACATTCTTGGGCTGAGTTTACAACCATTTATGGTTTAAACAAACTTCCTGAAAATGTGAGTGAACGCTTGTTTCCATGTACATCATTTTGCACTACTTCTCTTTAAAACGAGCTTAGAAATCATTTGATTCAAGGTCCAATTCACCCGTCTGTAAGCCCCGCCCCTCAAACACTGACAAGCCAATGGCTGTTGAGGATCAGTTCCACAGGGATCAGAACTCAGACATCTTTAGCTTTCAGTTTTAGAGAACCTGAAATCTCATCAGTTTTATGGAGTTTATACCAAAAATAATTATTTGGACGTGTCTGTGCTTGTAATACTGACTCCAGGCTGGACGACCAAGTAACCATGGTTACCAGTGGGCCTCAATTGCTCCACCAGTCCATGTTTCAGCCCCGGCAGCACTTGTTTTGGGTTTTGTTTTTGTAGTAACAACACAAATGTGGACGGAGAGACTGATTCAATCAGTATGGATGTAAGCTGAGCGAAAGTGTATCGCTAGTGGTGACCAAGATTAGGGGTGTGTTCCAGTTGACTTCCAAGCTTGTTTGTCTCGACTTTTGGATGCAACGGGGGTCATCCTGAGCCCCCAAGTTTGGCTTCAAAGTGACTCTTTGAAGAACATATGCGTGATGTTACAGTGAGTTTGTCCAAGTCTTTTTGTACCATCAGTGGGTTTCCGCTTGGAAAAATCGCCCTCTAATGGCATTTTTTCTTACTGAAGCAAAAAGTTAGCGGCACACAACAGGCTCGTGTTTTCCTTTCAACATGAGTCTGTTTTCAGTGTCAATGTGTTTAAAAATTTAAAGATCAAGTTTGTGTAATCAACTGCTTTACGTACAGGTAAATAGATGATTAAATTAGTGATGATCAATGAAAATTGTAAAATATATCTGAATACATTCAGGTTGACTAATCTGGTGTTTTTTTAAATTGTTTTTATTTTTGACATTTCATTTCTTCTGGGAACTTTTCGTTTTGCCTTTAACTGCTGAAATAACACATGGAAAACATAGCCGGTCTTCAGAAATCTGTATCTTTGCACCAGTGTAACATATAACACTGTGAACACAAAAGCTATTATTGAACAAAATATAAGATGTGTTGATGCAGACTCTTGCTGTGAGCTGCTAAGGTGCTGCAGCTCCACATGGAGGGCGTTTCTGTGAATTCAAGGTCACTGACCTGCAGCGTTGTTTGTGTCTCTCTGATACACGTCTCAGATCTCATTGTACCTTTCCTAAAAAAACAACAACGATATGGGCAACCCCCTAAGTACCCCAGTAGCGGGGTACTTAGGGCGTTCATGGGGTTCAGAAGGGTAGGATGAGCCAGGTGCTTGATGATCATCAGTAGCTGTGCAATTGCTACAAAAGCAGATATTTCATCAATCTGCTGGTCTGGAGCATCCAGGTTTTTGTTTAACACAATGCCAAGAGGGAAGGACATCAGCAATGGTATTAGAGAAACAGCTGTTGCTCCACATCAGTCTTGAAATGGTTATAGAGCCATTTACAAATGATTTGAAGTTCAAAATTCGACAGTGAGAAAGATAACTCACAAGGTCTGACCAGAAACTTCAAGTTAGTGCTGCTGAAGAATCAAGGGAGAACTTGGAATTGCCCACATAAAGTAAGAAGAGTTCAACTATTTGTCACAAAGATAAAGTGATGACATCATTGCAACTGTAACGGAAGGAAAGTCGTTTATTTCAGCAATGTTGGGATTTTCTGTCCCAGGAAATTCAGTTTCTGAGTAACTCGTGACCTTCAAACAGCATGGATTGCGTTTGTCAATCAGTGACAAGAAGCTGTGCTGCAGCTGCTGCACATCAAAACACTGCTGGAAGTTATTAATCAATCAAACAGATAAACTCATCTGATTCCTCCAGCGCTGATGTCCGTGTGACTTCTACATACACACACTTTACCGCAGCTATCAGTGTTCCACTTATTTTAAAGGGTTATTACAAAATTCTTTGATGTGGTTAAAAAACGTCAACAATATTATTCAGTCTAAATTTGTGATGGTTTTCCTGAACGTAATCTGGAGGCTTACTGCTCTGTAAATACGTCACTGTCCAGCCAGCATTTAACGGGACCCCGTGTGGGCTAATAGTGGGCTGCAAAGTAGTGGTCTGAGGTGGTTTCTCTGCAGGTTTCATAGTGGTCCCGCCTGCGTAAGCCGAGCCTGGCCAGCCCTTCCCCATCTCATGGCATGAGATGTTAATCGCAGTTAGTTATTGTAGCTAGGCTGACTTAGCTTATGCTAACTTATGAGGCTAATTAATATACCTTTACATCAACTCTGATCAAATCTGTCCAAACATCCTTATTTCATGTGTTGCTATGGAAACTGGGGTGCATCCTTTACTGGGGCCGAAGTTGCCAAGATCATTGAAAAGCTGTATGATGATCAGATCTTCTACGCTCTGGATGTCGTGGGACTGTCTTGATTGACACACTTCTGCTACATTGCATGGACATGAAGGGAGGTGCTTCTGGACCGGCAGACTGGGATGGTGGTTCCATCTTTTCAGAAAGTACTGTAGGATGTGTTCCAACTACAGATGAATCAAACCCTTCCACTTCCCTGGTAAGGTATATGCAGGGGTGCTGGAGAAGAGTCCACACACATACAGGAGATCAACGTGAGTTCCCTTCCCGGCTGTGGAACAGCAGACACGTTCTATACCCAGGTTCCAGGTTGGAGGATGGGAGGTCGGTTGTTATGTAGACTCGTGGACGTGGAAGTGGCCGAAGATCCTCACAGATACAAGCGTCTGAAAGGAGTTTCCTTCGCAGAGTTGCTGGAATCTGCAGAGATAGGGGTTCAGTCATCCAAGAGAACCTGAGTCACTGGTCCTCCACATCCAGAGGAACCACTTGAGGTGGTTCACTTGGGTGCCTCCTGAAGGTGTTTTTGGGATGTCCAGCTAGTAGGAGGCCCGGAGGTAGACCCAGAACCCGCTGGAGAGATTCTATTTCTCAGTTGAAATGGTAGCATTTGGGAGGACAGGACCTCTCTGCTTAGCCTGTTTTACCTACATATATGGAGGGAGGGTAAACCGGTACCGGTGAAGTTAATAGGTCCGAGTTATTCTGGTCAGTGTGGTGTTGGGTGGTCTCACCGAGGTGCTGAGTGCAAGTGGCAGCAGAACGAACGGGCTGCAGAACAGGATGACGACACCTTTCAACCTCCAGATCTGCCGCAGCATTTTAACCCGCAGAGGAAGAACAGACATGAGCGATGATGGTGAAGACAAAGATGAAGATGAAGAGTAGATCTGTCTGATCGGGTTTAGACAACAGGTGGACCTGCGGACTCCAGCTTGCTCTTCACTGCTTTCTCTGCTGCTCCCTCCGAGTCTCTCCAACACAATTGTGATGCATTTCACGGCCGACACTAAATATTAACTTTAAGTGTGTAACACACACACACACACACACACACACACACACACACACACACACACACACACACACACACACACACACACACACACACACACACACACACACACACACACTTCGTGTCCCTGCAGACTTTATCTCCACTCTCGCCAGAACAAACACAGAAGTGGAAATCAGATGTTTTTACGTCAGGCTGAACTCACCTTTCAGATTGGATCACTCTGTGAACTTTAGCTCGGATTTCAGGTTTCAGCAGGACGGATTCCAAACTGAGAGTTTGGACTGAATACAGAACAAGTCTGAACTGTGTGGAGGCGTTTTATGAAAATAAACTCTTTTATTATCGAAAAATGTACGAGAGCGTATCCTCTTAGATTTCAGATGAATTATAGCATGTAAATTTTTTCATTGCACTTTATTTAACAAAAATAAAACCAAGGATAAATAAGTTGAGGTATTTTGGTTACAGTTTGGTCCCCACAATGACTGACAAGTGTCCAGGTCCAGATCATCATCCCACCACCGGGTGGTGGGATGATGGTCAGTAAAGAAATTGTGGATCTGAATCCAGATCCTGGTGTTCAGAATAGGAACCGTAGGTCTGGATCTGGACCCTAGTGTTCAGAATAGGAACCGTATGTCTGGATCTGGACCCTAGTGGTCAGTAGAGGAACCGCAGGTCTGGATCCAGATCCCGGTGGTCAGAAGAGGAATTCCAGGTTTTCTTAGTCCTTAGAAGGGGTCAACCTGGAAGTTGACCAACCAGATCTAACAAGATCTGGACCAGATTAACCAGCATATCTGTTTTCTGTTGATGTGAAGGAACAGTGACTTTTATCTGAACAGTTTTCACAAGAATCCCAAATGTTGAACGTTTAGGTCTTTAACCAAATGTCAAACCTCCCGACCCTCCTGTTGTGGGGAGATCTGCGCTCTGAACGTCAGGTTTATCCTCTGCTGTCATCTTGTGGACTCAAACCAACCTGCATGAATTCAGAATGAAAGCATGTGGGCACTTTCAGTTTTCAGTCTGACTTTAAAGACACTAATGTTGAATTAAATATGCACAAAATAATCAACATTCATGTTAAAGAACAGAAGAGTTGCTCTACATTAAAAGTAAAACCTTCAGACAGGAAATTGTTCCATGATGAAGAAGAGTGAAACTGAGGAAAACAGACTGAAATCTGCTTTTTAAAGGTTTCATGTGACATTTCAACGCATCTGTAATCTGATTTTCAAATGTTTGTAATGAATCCCAACAAATGCAGATGAACCTGGAGTAAAATGACCACTGCTGGAAAATACTGGGATACCTAGTTGTTTGAAAAGATCATACCTACAACCAAAATATGTCATGATTTTAGTTGAAGTTTGATAAAAAATCATAGTTTTCTCTAATTTAAGAGTTTTAAAAATATCTATAACCAGGATGACGTGATGGATGAATTATGTCTTGCGGATCAATGTTTACTCATTAAAGCAAAGAAACCCACACCGTCCTGCTTTAATGACTACCATCCAGTTGCACTTACCCCCATCATAATGAAGTGCTTTGAACAGCTAAAGTAGTCATGTCGCACATCAGATCCACAACAACCTCCTTCTCAACAGCACCAAAACCAAAGAGATCGTTGTCGACTTCCGGAGAGGCCAAACTGTACACCCACCACCAATGGCGCTGTCATCCAGAGACAGCGCCAGAGACAGTCCACCCCCAGATTCCTGGGGGTGCACATCAGTGAGGACCTCACGTGGACAGCAGTGCTGGTCTTTAAAGGAGGGGAAGCTCATTTTCGCCTTACATCATAAATTGTGTCAGTTTATTTGTATGTGTTTATGTTGTATGTGAATTCTACCCTCCGCGTGAATGCTTTGCAACGGTGGAGCGGCTCACAGCAGCACCCGCTATTCGTTGGGGACAATACCTGTAGAGCAACAGAAGTCAGAGTCTCCTATAACCAGAAACAAGTTGCTGAGTGTGTCGCTTATCGTTTTAACAAAGACAAAAGTCACTACGAGGATTTCCAAACTATCCAGATCAACTCGGAATGACGTAATGAAGCTACAAAACTTCTCCGGCAGTGTTTATATCTCAAGATCGCTGATTCGCTCATTTCGCTGTCAATCAGAAAGGAATTCAGCCTCAGACAGATCATCCAATCTTCATGCAGAAGCGCAGCGTCCAGGCCAGCCGAGGCCACGCCCACTGCCCCATAGACCCCCAGAGAAGCTAAGCTTCCGATGGGCGGGACAAAACCGAGCATTTATCCAATGACGGTCTGTTTGGCTGCAGTGGAACAACCCACTCCATGCTTCCCATAGACGCTGAGCTCCTGCACTCTTACTGTGAAGCTGCAGGAATGAATGAGAAGAAAGTCACGTCTGTGACCTATGATAAGAGGCTGATTCTGAACTAAAGGTGGTCGCGTTCTAGCGCATATATAGTCAATGAAATGTAAACACAACAGTACATATATGACCACTTATTTTTTGACATTTTAGAGGAAGCTGAGCTTCCCTTGCAGTCTTAGAGGAATCGCCACTGGTGGACAGCCAACAACACATCACTGGTGAAGAAGGCTCAGAGGCGTCTCTACTTCCTCCGCAAGCTGAGGAAGGCAGGAACCCATCCTCCCATCATGTGCACCTTCTACTGTGGCACCATTGAGGGCCTCCTGACCAGCTGCATCACTGTGTGGGGCGTAAGCTGCTCGAATTACAACAAAAAAGCCCTGCCGTGCATAGTGAATGCAGCTGGATGCGTCATCGGTGCCTCACACAACCCCCCTCCCCTCCATTCAGGACATTTGGAGACCCGCCTCATCCGCAAAGGGACCATGATTGTGAGCGACCCCTGCCACCCCTCAGACGGTCTCTTCAGCCTCCTGCCCTCTGGGAGGAGATACCGGAGCCTCCAGGCTCGACCACCAGACTGGCAAACAGCTTCATCCACCAGACCGTCCAGAAGCTGAACTCTCTCCCCACTCTCCCACTCTTCCACTTTAAACATTTTAAAACACTTTGTATATAGTATTTTAAGTATTTTAACTATTTAATTTAACCAAATCTTTTGCACTACTATTTTTATTTTATTTTATTTTTATTTATTTATTTTATGTCGGACAAGAGGAAAAACGTACTTTTGATTTCTTGTATTTTATGAAAAATTGACAATAAAGATGACTTTGACTTTGAATTTGACTCTGACATATAAAATTCAAAAATCGTTTGTTCCACAATTGAACCGCAGTTCCTCTACCGACCACTTGGGGCTGGATCCAACAGTGAGTTCACCTCCATTGACCTCCATGTTAATTTTTACAGCAGAAATAGACACATTTACAGTCTGATACTAAAACAGTTGACACTGTACTAAATACTAAAACATGAAAACTGTATGGGGGAGTTTTTTTCATTTTCAAGTAAAATTGTTTCAAGCAATACATTAATGCATAATGATAGGCATATAATTATGATTGGCGACACACCCAGTGGCTTGCTTCCAACACTTTAGGTCTTTAGCACAAAGCATTCTGGTGAATTTGACTTCTTAGAAAAACTACTTTTGCTGGTAATTTTACATGTGGAAGGGAAGGTAACAGGCAGTCTAGCATTAGCATCAAGGCATGGGGCGGAGTCTATAAAAGGGGGCGGAAAGCTCACCTGGGCCTTTCTTCCTGCACTGAGACACACCTGAGGGAGAGCAGCTGAAGGTAGCACATCAGCCAAGAAACAAGATTCCAGTCACCTGCATGTCTCTGATTGAGGGAAGATAGGTGTTCCAGTCTAGCAAGGTATATTTACTTTTATATATATTGCACATGTTTTTGTAGAATGTTTCTTTTAAGTTAAGTTTGTATTTGTATATTAATGTGCTTTTCTTTCTTTTAGTTTTCAAACAAGGACATTATTGGAGGAGCCAACCACTGTTTTTCCCTGACTTAACATATTTTATTGTGCTTTTAACTAGTCAATGAACGGGCCATCTTTTGTTTATTTATTTTTCATGTTGGGCTTTTGGCTGCGTTAAGGAGGGGCTGAGTGGTAGAGTAGCCATTTGGCAAATGCACTTTATCGTGTGGTTTTGAGTCACCTTAGCTTGCTGTGAGTAGGTTTACTTGAGTGTGGCAGACAGTTTTGATTTGAGCTGACTTGGATTGTGTGTAGTGGTGTTTGCCTACTGTACGTATTTTGGGACAGTTTCTCCTTATGCATAACTCTGCACCAGCTTCCCTGATGATGCAGCCGCGATCCCATATTGTGTATTTTTCCTCGTGGGTTAATTTACTGTGGATTTGGTTTATTGATTTGACTGCGTGGTTTAATCCGTCCATTTTATTGAGGCCTGCATCTAGGTTTCCAACTGGACATAAATGTTGATTCTATACATTGTAAATAAAATCTATATTTTTTTGGTATAGCAGTCTCTGGCTCCAGTTTATTCTGGGTTATTCTGTAGTTTCTTGTGCTGGCCCCCCCTTCTCCTCCCTTTTCTCTCTTTTGTCCATGTTGCAGCATCCTTTGCCGGACACCGGAACCTGCAGGTGGTCGTGGGTGGCTTGTAGCTTGCATTACGGAGCACAAGTCTTTCCCTGACCCTGCACCCCAAACTGGGACTTGCTGATTGGGCCGGAGCTTCGGGAGCTGCATGCTGGCCTGCGGTCCCCACCCCTGGTCATCCCGTTGCTGGCCCCCCCTTCTCCTCCCTTTTCTCTCTTTTGTCCTGCAGGTGGTCGTGGGTGGCTTGTAGCTTGCATTACGGAGCACAAGTCTTTCCCTGACCCTGCACCCCAACCTGGGACTTGCTGATTGGGCCGGAGCTTCGGGAGCTGCGTGCCGGCCTGCGGTCCCCACCCCTGGTCATCCCGTTGCTGCTTCCACCTGCCTGCTGTGCTGTTGCCGTCCCTGACCCACCAGTCTGGCCCTCGGCAGGAGGGTCCCCCCTTATGACCCTGGTCCTGCTCAAGGTTTCTTCCCTCCTAAAGGGGAGTTTTTCCTTGCCACTGTTTGGCTTAAGGTTTTTCTCCCACTAGGGGAGTTTTTACCTGCCATTGTTTATGTAATAATTGCTCGGGGGTCATGTTCTGGGTATGGGTCTCTGTAAAGCGTCTAGAGACAACTCTGTTGTATTAGACGCTATATAAATAAAATTGAATTGAAAAAAAATTGAATTGGGTCTTGTGTATTAACACCTGGTCACATACAGTTGGACTTCAGCCGGTTCTGGGTTGACCTGGAAGTCACGGCTGCAGACCAGCTACTGCTGCTACGGCCACAGAGCCGGACCTAGCGCCGTACAACTGAAGTAATTCTAGCAGATCTCAAACTGTCCTCATTTCAGATGTTTGATAGCAACATCTGAAATGATGATAGAAGATTAGATCCAAATGTGCTGTTATTAGTTGTGCTACACAAACTTCATACCAGGTTGAATTCAGATGGATGAAGCTCCTCAGACCCTCTGCTTCAGCTGACATATAGAAATATCAGCTGACCTTCCATTGGTGCTCAGATTTGAAGTATTCATGTCTGTTTCGGTATGTTCAGAGTTTAGTATATTTAGAATATTGTACTTCAGCCAAAAAAGTATCTGAAACAGTTTAGTCTGCTGGTAAACAAAACTGAAACATCCAGAGACTCTGGAACGTCATCCTGACAGTTTGGACTCACAGAATCAAAGCTTTACTGCTGTTTGGGACTTTGGTTCAAAATACAAGAGTTAGGAAAGCACTTTGTGAATTGTGATGTAAACAATCTCCTGATTGTACAGAACATCACTTGGCTAATTCAACATTTGAAGTGGACATTGGTGTGCTTCTCTGTTACCCCTTTTACACCAAGCTGGTTCCAGGGCTGGTTCTGGGCTAGAGCCAGACTTAGCACCAGTTCTTTGGTTTTACACAGCCTAAGCACCGGCTCCTGGCTCTCAAAACTGGTGCTACACCAGCCCCAAGTCTTTGCTGGGCCAGGTCTAGAACCGCTTTACGTTGGGGGCTACGTGCTTACATCAAGGGCTGGGGGCGGGGCTGGGGGCGGTGTTACTGAACAACCAAAGCAGAATAAACACGGAAGAGCGCCGTTTTTAAACAACGGAGCGTTGAAAACGGCGGTTAAGTTAGCAGACTCTTTTATTATTACATCAATTTATTTAAAAATGGATGTAAAACAGAAGCAGCAGTGGTCTACGGTACAATCCATCAACAGTAACGTCGGTGGGCTCCGTGCCCGCCGATGGAGCGCAGCCTTATGTTTGTTTATGTTTATTGAAGGATCCCCATTAGAGACACATGACTGAGCCTCTAGTCTTCCTGGGGTCCTGAATAAAACAAATACAATACAGATGTACAGCTAAAAATAAAATTTAAAATAAAAACAGAAAATAAAAATAAAAAATAAAATAAAATACAAAGAACACAGATACAAAGAACAAATTCACATTATAAATCAAAAGAACAGATTTACAAATCACAGTTATGTACTTGGCAAATTGGCTAGGTATATCTTGATATTCTTTTTGAAAGTAATTTTGCTATGTATTGTAGAAAATATATTTTTGGGCAGTGCATTCCAGAGGGTTATTGACCTATATATACCAGTATGTTTCAGACAGTTTGATTTAGGTGTTGTTTGTATTCTTATGTTACCAGAAGCTGCTCCCCTGGTGTTGTAACCATGTTCAGAAGTCATTTCTAACTGGTGAGCCAAGCTATACGGCTTGCCAGTGGAAATAATGTTCCGCAGTAGCATTATAAGACTCACTGCTAATTTCTTTTCAACCATTAGCCATGCCAGATGTTCATGCATATAACTAATACTTGTCATGTATGAACAGCCTAATGCCAGACGAGCCGCTTTATTCTGCGCAATCTGCAACTTTTTCAAATCAGATTGTGTAGCTGATGACCAGATAACAAGGCAGTATTCTAAATGAGACAAAACCAAAGAATGAATAACAGATTTCATTATCGAGGGAGTGATGAAAGCAGAACACTTCCTAGTCATACCAATTCCTCTTCCCATTTTGACGACAATATTATTTATATGTTTGGACCAAGATAGAGAGCTATCTATAGTTACTCCCAGAAGTTTTATAGTGTTCACCTGTTCTATTTGTGTGGTGCCAATTGACAGTTTTAACTGAGGACTCTTACCTAACATGTGTCTAGATCCAAGCACAATGGCCTTTGTCTTAGAAATATTTAACACCAGCTTGTTGCTCTCAATCCATTTGTAAATGTCTGCTAAAGCCATATTTAAGGTGTCAGTTACAGCTTGCTCAGATGTGTCCGCGCTATATAATGTTGTTTCATCGGCATACATAATTGTATTAACATTATTTATACCCAATGGTAAATCGTTTGTGAAAATAGAGTATAACAAAGGCCTTGCGTTCCAGCTCGCTCCCAGCCCGTCCCCGCGGGCCGGGAATTTTTATTAAATAAATGGATGTAATAATAAGAGTCTTCTAACTTAACCGCCGTCTTCAACGCTCGATCCATTTATTTAAAGGTATTGTGACATCATTTTTAACATGCTTTTAACACTATTAAAAGTCTTGGCCAACATCCCTCAAATGTGTCTAAAAGAGTGTAACAAGAAAAACTTCACTCTAGTACTCTTTTCCTGGCTTTTTATTACAGTGTTTTTTTGCGCCGTGAAAAATGCTTCCTTTCCCCCCTTTCCTGTCAATCATTGCGCCGCTCCTCCTCCCAACCTCCTCCTCCTCCAGCCATATGCTCACAGCGGCGTCGGAGAGTTAAGCCGGGAGCGACAGGCGAAGCATTCACGGAAAAACAGGAGGGCGAACCCCAGCAAACAATCATAAAAATAAAGGCATGCAAGCAGCACTGTCCCCTTATCTTAAGTCCAGTCAGTGGCCGCGGGTCTTCTTAGCAGTTTTCCTCCGGTGATTAGAACAAAAGAGCCTCTAAACAGCTCCGTGTTAAGCCTCATTTATGGTTCCGCGTTAAATCGACGCAGAGCCTACGCCGTAGGGTTCAGCGTATGGTGCGCGTCGCCGCGTAACCCTACCCCGTAGGCTCTGCGTCGGTGTAACGCGGAACCATAAATCAGCCTTTATGGTGCGCTGGAGAGGAGAGGAGACAGGGAGCTGGGTGGAGGGGGCGGTGATTTAGCGGATCGTTACGTAACGATCCGCCACCAAACCACATGCGCTGTTTTTGCATAGTTATGCGGAAAATCCCAGAAAGCACACAATACACTGAATGTTAAAAGTTCGTTGTTTTTTGGGTGTAATTGATGTCAATACACCCAACAAAACACAAAAAATCAAGAAAAATGTGTTTTTCATGTCACAATCCCTTTAATAAAAATTCCCGGCCCTCGGGGACGCGTCCCCGGTACTGGTTCCGCGTTACACCAATGCAGAGCCTACGGCGTATGTTACGTAACCTACGCCGTAGGCTCTGCGTCGATGTACGCGGCGATGCGTGCCGTACGCCGTAATTTCTTAACAGGCGTAGCTACAACTGATAGATTTCATCTATTAAACCAATATTTATCTTCCTAAATGATTTATTTCATCTAGCGTAATTCTCAACAGAGCTTCAGGTTTTTCCCCCGGGAAGACGGCGCAGGTTGAGCCGGCTGAGGAGCTGCTGTGCCCCGGTGCTGCCGGCTCTTGAGTCCAATTTCTTAACAGCCGTTATTTGGATAAACTGAGCCCAGGTAGGGGATCTTAAAGGTTACTTTTAAGCCTGAAAAAATATTAAAACTTAAAGTGCCATATTAACAGCGCTACAGCTGAAATTAAAACAGCTTTTGGCTCTCAGCTTCCTGATCAGGGTGGGGATGAAAACGAGGGGGAGTGGTGGTGACGTATACAGTAACGTGATGACGTGGCTCTCTGGCCAGCTGCAGGCCAACACCAGCTGTGTAAAAGCAACCGGTTCTTACTAGAACCAACCGCGAACCGGCTCTAGCACCAGCCCTGGAACCAGCTTGGTGTAAAAGGGGTATGTGATGTCAGACATATTAAAACTGGTGCAACAATTAATTTCTATCTTAGACGACAATGTAAGCTCATTTCAGATGTTTGATAGCAAGATCTGAAATGATGATCATGAAGATTAAATCCAAATGAGTGTTAGATAATATTAAACAGCATCATGGGTTGTAATGAGCTAAGATCATAGTGAATAAGAACTGGACACCTCCTGTGATGTCAACCACTGGTTCCTGAAGAGTTTTTCTTTCTACATTGTGGTGCCATGTGGCAAATGGGAACTAATAAACCTGGAAGCTGCCTGGAAAACATCTACTGAACATCAATGTTAGCCACTTGAGCTTGGCTTCATTGCTTTACGCTAATCTGTGATGCTAAGTCATATTAACTTACATTTATCCTGATCGAAGCGGTCCAAAGATCCTCATTTCAAGCATTCGTATTTACACGATATCTGAAATGAGGACCAGAAGAGCTACAACCAGAACCAGCAGAGCGGAAACCAGGACTAGTAGAGCTGAAACCAGACCGAGTAGATTTC
Organism: Cololabis saira; assembly: GCF_033807715.1. Taxonomy (NCBI): domain Eukaryota; kingdom Metazoa; phylum Chordata; class Actinopteri; order Beloniformes; family Belonidae; genus Cololabis; species Cololabis saira. The sequence continues at coordinate 32,060,674 of NC_084600.1, forward strand.
AAACCAGGAGTAGCAGAACTTAAACCAGGACAAGCAGAGCTATGTTGGGACCTCCTGGGTTGTTACTCCAGAGCTGGACGTGTTCAGTCAGGAAAGCCTACCACTTGGAAGGGTTCTGAATGTTCCAGCTCCTTCAGCTGATCATGGAGGGCCTCTGGAACGGTTACAGCGAGAGCTCCAGTTTCAGATCTCATTTTGTTGCGAACATCAGAAATGGCTGCTGCATTTAGCTGATGCTGCAAGCTGCCTGCTCTCAAGTAAACTTTGGCCTCAGACCACTTACAGAACGACCAACGGTGGCATAGAAACGGTGACAAGAGAAGAAGTGGGGTTCACAGCCTGCATCGTGGACAAGAAACATTTATTTTGACTATCAGTTTTTCTTTCAAACAAGATTTCAGATCAACAGGATTCATTTTTTCTGGGCAAAACCAGAAGTCCTGAAGTGACCACAGGGAGAGACGTCTGTGGCTTTGAAGCTCGAACTGGGCGGTCAGACCAGGACAAACATTCGCCCACGCTCTGCTGACACAAAGATCCATGAGGCACCGACCAGTGTGCAGAACATTATATAAGGTCATGCTTGCAGAGCCGTGGAAAAGTCCATGAATACCCTCTTGTCATTCATCTGTGGGGGTGGAAACTCAAAAAAAGCCTGGAATCAAGTGTCCCTCAGCTTTTAGCTTAACTATGAGCTTTTATGATGCGTTCCATTTAGCTCTGAAGGAACAACTTGGAGTGACATCATAGTCGGTTTTCCATGAGTCGAGTCAAAAAACCCCCTTCCCAAATGTAGGATTAGTCGCTGCTAGCATTGTTAGCTGTAATTCTTTCAACAACACCATATGTGGTGTGAAGCTCTGATATAAAGTACTTTGTGTAGGTCTCAACGTGAGCAAAACAAGACAGCTATTATAGATGCTCAAGTTAAGCCTGGATTATGGTTCTACGCTACACCAACGCAGAGCACACGCCGCTGCCGTGACGCCGTCGTGAACCCTTCAGACTTCTCCGTCACTCCATTTCGCAGCAGCGCAGTACCCCCCGCGACCGCTAGGGGGGGGGGGGGGGTGCGTTCTTTTCCTGAATGGTTTATCCGACTTTTCCGGTCACAGTGAATCAAAGAGATGAGGACAACTATTGTGCAAAAAACAAAAAAAAACACACGCGAAGAAAAGAGCGCTGAAAGTTCACGACTGCTTCACGAACCAGAAATGCGTTGCCACCAAGCGAACCAATCACAGCCCTCTCGGTCTGCGACCTCTTGACGCGTAGTTACAATTTTTGGGAGGTGCACGTCAGGTACGGCGTGGCCTGCGCCGTGTAGTGCTCATTGCGGCGCAACCTGCAGCGCACGCTCGGCGTGGATTTAACGCAGAACCATAATCCAGCCTTTATAGCTGACGTCCTGCAAGCAGCACATGAGCTAACGCCACCGACACTGAAAACACTGGGAGGACCCTCACATCCAGATGTGAGGGTCCTCCCAGTGTCGGTGGCATTCCAGCTAAAACGTCTGCGTAAATATGAAAGATTAACTTCAGCTTTGTTTCGTTTTGCTCACTCTTGATGTCAGGTTTATTTTACTTTCTGCGTAGGTAAGCAGGATTTTCTTTTTGTTGGTTACTCTTTGCATCTCAGCAGATGTTTAAAGTTTTGAGAATTTAGCTGTTACTTAAGTTAACAAGTAAACCCTTCTTCATTTAATCCAAGGAACATTGTTGTTTAGTTCATCTTCACGTCAATCAAACAAGCTTAGTCTGTAAAGATATTAGCTATTATATATCGCTTTGTTAGCCAAGTTTAAATGACTTGGATAACAAAGCAAAACTAAAATCTAATGATGTAAAGTTTAGATTTGTTATGTAGTTTAATTTATTTCTCAAATATAATTGAGAGATTTACTTTTTTAGCTTTGTTTTTATCCATTCTCTTTTACATTTATATCAACCAAGTTTTTTTTATGTATATGTTATGTTTATTTATATTATATTATATTTGCTGTAGATCATCACCAATGACATAGTATAGGCTAGATTAACATGATTAGATCCTCTTTCTGCATTTTTCATTATTTAATTGAAAAAAGAACTGAAGAAGTTATTTGTAAAGTTTGTAACAACAACAACCGGTCCAGGCTGATGATTAACCAGCTAAAGGGGGTGACGGTAGTCGAGTCCAGCCGCTACACTCTTCAGCCACATCTGTTTTTACTCGTTTTTACTCTGCTCTCCTATAATTCCTTTCAGGAATTAAAACACAGGCCAGGTGAGTTTGGATCATTTTTTATTTCACAAAAACCCTCTCTAAGTGGTATCTGAGGACAAATTTCCAACCAGTTATTAGTGGTGCTACAAAAACTTCATACCAGGTCAGATTTGACTTCCATTCAGATGGATGAAGCTTCTCAGATCTGCTGCTCCAGCTGACATATAGAAATATCAGCTGACCTTCCATTGGTGCTCAGATGTGAAGGATTCATGTCTGCTTCAGTATGTTCACAGTTTAGTATATTTAGAATACTGTACTTCAGCCAAAAAAGTCTCTGAAACAGTTTAGTCTGCTGGTAAACAAAACTGAAACATCCAGAGACTCTGGAACGTCATCCTGACAGTTTGGACTTCGTTTACCCGCAGAATCAAAGCTTTACTGCTGTTTGGGACTTTGGTTCAAAATACAAGAGTTAGGAAAACCCTTTGTGGGTTGTGTGTGATGAAAACAATCTCCTGATTGTACAAACAGAACATCACTTGGCTAATTCAACATTTGAAGTGGATATTGGTGTGCTTCTCTGTGATGTCAGACATATTAAAACTGGTGCAACGATTAATTTATATCTTAGACGACAATGTAAGCTCAACAAGGGATTTAGGTATGTAGGATTTAGATATGGTTGTATTTTTATGCAAAATTATGTTTCCAAGTCATGTGAACTCGACAATGCAAGAATTTTATTTCAGAACTTTTTCCAACTGTGTCACAAGGAGGCACTTCCTTTGATTGGTCAGATCCTTCCATAAACCAGCAGTGCAGCATTCAGGAGGAGAAGCTTAGTACAGCAGCACCAAGCATCTATCTTCGTCCTCCGTTGAAGGCTGCTAGGCAGCGCTAACCAGAGGATGATGGCTGGACCGACTCTGGCCATTCTCCACCAGCTCAGTCCTCTGGTGGACCAACCTTTTTATTCTGATCATTTCAGGACCCTTTCAAGACTTACCAGGTCACCAGCCACCTAGTATTCAAGTTCCCTCTGCCATTCTTGGCTACCCTTTACACAGTCACCTTAGCTGCTAAGCTCGGCTGACTTGTGGATGACCTATGGGGAATTCTGTCTGCAGGTCCCAGTGAAGCTCAACCAGACCTCGTTTCATCACTGGTAGCACTTTCAGTCACGACATCTGAAATGAGGAGTTTCATTTTTTTTTTCATTTTATTCTTTATTTCATACAAAAAACAAAACAATTTAATACAAACACAAATACAAATGTTCCTAACTTATGAATGAAAAGGGAGCAGAAAGAAGAAGAATCTTATCTGATCTACCCCTTTCACAAATAACATAAATTAAAAATAATAATAAAAAAAAAAACAAAAAAAAAACAACTAAGTGAATAAAAACAACTAAAATAACATTAAAATAACATTAAATAAAATTACCACCGTCTACGGGTATGTCAATCAAACTCAACATTTTTCGTTATATTTCCTTAACATACAGGCTTTAATTGTTCTTTTGAATGTAATGTTTGATTTGGATTCTTTGTTTTCTTTGTTCAGATTGTTCCATAAATTGATTCCTTTCACAGAAACACAACGTTCCATCAATTTTGTCCTGCATCTTGGTTTTATAAAAATCTCTGTTCCTTTTAAGTTATACTTGCTTTTTCTTTTTTCAAATCTTTTCTGAATGTTGATTGGTAAAGTTTTTTTTAATGAGCTTTAAACATAATTTGCAGAATACTATGGTCTACTAGTTCATGAAATTTCAACAAATTTAACTGAAGGAATAATGGATTTGTTGGATCTCTATATCGATGTTTGGACTGATTTGATCAGAATGAATGTAGAGTAATATTAACAAGCATCATAGGTTAGCATAAGCTAAAACAGATAACATGTGGTAACTTAGCTAATGGGTCTGTGTTGCCCATTTCTGGGTTACCGGGGGTTGGGCGGGGTCAGTTCTTACCAATATGGTGTTTTGCAGAGAGATGAAAAAGAGGCTTCAAAAGCACTCTTGGTGATGTCACAGGGGTTTATCCATTTGTTTTCATGAGGTCTAAGTTGGTAACCTAAGTAAGGTGAATGAGATCCACGTGGCGTCTGGGCCCTTTTTTAGATTAACCAGGGTCATGAACAGTCATCTCCTGTCTCTGTGGCGCCGTCCAGTGGTCCAGAATCAGACCTGCGGGTGACCTCACAGGGGGCTCGTCCGGTTTTTGTCATTCATACTGTGATTAGGCCTAAGTAAACTAACTAGACTTGTATGATCAGTTCTGGTTCATGTGTCTTTTTCCAGGCAGGTTGTTTGGAAATGATGCTGCATCTTCTTCTTCTTCTCTGCCTCTGCCACCTGGAACCGACTGTAAGAAGAATCTTAGTCTTGGAGGATAGTTTACTAGATGTTCCACCCTTCTGTGACCTGCTGAGTGAACCTTGTCCATCTGCTCACAGGAGGAGTCCAGCAGTCCAGATCCAGATGTCTCCAGTATTCCAGCTGATGTGAAGGAGAACAAAAGCAGCTGTGGAAGAACATTCAGCCCTGAGGAGCGCAGGCTGATAGGGGGCGACGTAGAGCAGCTGGGCCTGGAGCTCCTGAAAACACTGCCCATCAGCCGGCAGCAGCCAAACGTCATCATCTCTCCTCTCAGCCTGGCGCTTGCCCTCGCTCATCTTACTTTAGGTTTGTCAGCATAATTTCTTTTCTTCAGAATCAAGAGTTTTCCCTGATGCTTAAACAAATAGAACCTCACATTCATCACTTGACGGAAACATGGTCCATTTCCATTTGAGCTCCGGCCCAGTAATGACTAAACATTCTGCCTCACAGCAGGCCAGAGGAACACATCTGCTAAGATGTTTAAGGCCATACACTGAATAGTTTTCATGACATTTAAAGCTTCCTATAAGCACACATAACCACTGCCAGTACAAGATGAAGGACTGGTCTCCTAGGGACTTGGTACAAGAATGTGGGGTTCATGATAGAGATTTTCTGCAAATACCCTAAAACACTGTCAAATCCTGTATGAGTCAACCGAAAGAAACAACTTCTGGGTTAAAACCTGTGTGGAAATAAGAAACCTTTGACTTCTGAGTTCTTGAAGCAGAAGTCCAATGTGACCTGCACCAGGTCACATTGGGCATCTGACCTACTCTCACTTACTGTACTGTATGTTACCTAGCTAGGTTTATTTTCTCAAGTTTGAAACTTGAATCACGAATCTTTCCCATGTTCTTCTGAAAGCTTCACAGATTGTCTGAGGAATCATGACCGATCCTCTTATGGCACTTTCGCACTAGGACTTACTTGGCCCGACTCGGCTTGGCGCGACTTTACACGGCTCCACACGTGTGTTTTCGCACTGCCAGGGGAGAAGTGGGCAGGTTGGGGTGAAGCTGCTGTGACGTACTCGATTGCGCAACCGCTTTGTTCATGTCGGCGCTGATCAGAAATCAGCTGGAGCCGCGAGCGGCTGAGAGTAAAACAGCCCGTCTACATCCCTTTTTTAATTCTCTCGTCAGTCACCAGGTTTATGAACATCTGCACCTCAGAGTTAGATCACCAAACAGACGTTTTGCGCTTTATAATAAAATCGCCGCGAGCCGCGAGTCGCTCTCGCTCTGACTCCCGCTTCCTGATTCAAACGTTTGACGGCCCCGCCCCCCGACCAATCAGAGGCGAGGAGGGTGGTGACGGCCCCGACCCCGACCAATCGGTGGCGAGGAGGTGGTGACCTCAGAAATAGTCCCTGCTCAGCCCGCAAAGAACCAGGCTGAAATGGTTACAGAAAAAAGTATCGACTTGGAACGGCTTTACCCGTCTCAGCCCTAGTGCGAAAGCGCAAAACGGGTAGAACCGAGCTAAGGTGATACTAATGCAAAAGCGCCATTAAAGGCCTTGCACTCCCCCACACAGAAGCCTGCACTCTACAAACCTAGAAAAGGTTCTGTGTGGAACTGTTCCTGGAAACCAACATGGAACCCCAATGTTCATTGTGATTGATTGGATAAAGGTTTTTATCTAAATGACAGTAAACATGTGACATCAAAGGTGCTTGTTATCGTCAAAGATGTCTTGTAATCGGCCTCCAGCATCCTGTGGAGTTCACCTTTCATCAGCTCACCTCATCAGCTTTGCTTCTCACAGCTTGTGATTTGTGATTGATTTTGTCTACTTGAAAATCTTTAACAGGATAGGCAGCCGGAACCAGGTTTCAGTGCCAGCGTTCAGCTCAGCTGTTCTTTCAGGTTAACAAGCTCATAAACCGCCTGGTTTAATGACCGTGATCTGATTCTCGTAGGCGCTCGCAACGAGACGGAGAAGCTTCTTCTGCAGAGTCTTCGTGCAAGCAATTCTCCGTGTTTCCACCATGTCCTGGGAAGCCTATTACCTCATTTAAGCCACACATCGTTGGAGGTGGCAGCACGCATGTACCTGAGACCAGGTTTGAGATGACGAGAATTATTAGCGCTTTGGTGCAAATCTGACATACCGGTAATCTGACATTTTATTTTTCCTTTCTCTTGTTTCACCTCAGGATTTAAAGTGAAGTTGTCGTTTGTTGAGGAATCTCTGGCCAGGTATTGGACTCTTCAGAGTCTTTGGAGTTAAAGAAAAAATAGCTGTAAAAACTACTGCCACAGGCCAATGACACGTCCAATCAGAATTCTGTACCTTGGGAGTGTGGATCAGTGTGAACAATTCAGTCTCAGTCTATAATGTTATACAACTGTATTTGTCCAAAGCGGAAAGCAGAGAGGTTTCCCAGGAAGTGTTGGGAATGTTCTTAAAGGGGACCTATTATGGCATCTAATACCTATTTTAAACAGGCCTTGAATGTCTTAAAAACAAGCTTTTGAAAGTGTATTCCACCATGGTACCGAATTAGTCCGGTATGGTACCATAGTAGTCCACCACAGTACCAAAGTAGACCATCCATCCATTATCTATACCCGCTATATCCTTTGCAGGATCACGAGGGTCTGCTGGAGCCTATCCCAGCTAATTTAAGTGAGAGGTAGGGGTCCACCCTGGACAGGTTGCCAGTCTATCGCACATATAGAGATAAAGAACCAGACATACACTCACACCTACGGGCAATTTTGAAACATCAATTAACCTACTATGCATATTTTTGGACTGTGGGAGGAAGCTGGAGTACCCGGAGGGAACCCATGCAAGCACAGGGAGAAAATGCAAAAAACTCCACACAGAAAGACCTCCGGGGAGTCAAACTAGGAACTTTCTTGCTGTGAGGCAACAGTGCTAACAACCAAGCCACCATGCTGCCCTCAAAGTACACCAATACCATACCATAGTAGTCCACCACTGTACCAAAATGAGTTTCATTTAACTGAGTTTTACAACCGCTGGGTTGGTTGGACAACTAGGCATTCACTGGGTTTCCCAGCAGCTGAAATGACAACATAAACTTCAGACTTGTTACAACTGTTATGAAATATAACATACTGAATGGGATTATGTTAGATCAAACTAAACCAACTACACCCTGAAATGGAAAATGTTGGAGGTGTAATAGAAAGGAAAAGAGGGTATGACAGTATAAACATCTTCCTGAATGGGTGTTTCTATATCACTGTAAAATCCAGGGGAATGTGTCACTATGATGATGGAAATTTATTTCTGCATTGAGTAAAAGAAGTCATTGTGGATGTTGTTTTAAAATTTCTGTGGTGTTCTCCACCCTCAGGTACCAGTCACAGCCCGTTCCTTTGGTGTCTGTAGAGGAGGTCAACCAGTGGGTTGAGAACATTACCAATGGTCACATCTCCAACTTCCTAGAAAGTATTCCTGATGATGTGGTTCTAATGCTCATGAATGCTGTTTATTTTAAAGGTGAATCATCCCACCAAACATCCCTCATAATTCAGTACATTCAAAGGTATTCAACCTTCTTGATGTTTTATGAAGCAACATGCATGCAAAAGCATGAGTTTGAAAAGTGAGGGGCATGTCCACCCTGTTCCCAGTGGAAATTGCGCCCTTGCGCCTCACAGCGTTTTATTTTCACTCGCTTTATTTTTTATTTCTGCAGTTTTCATTATGGACCAATCTGTGTGCTGAAATATGGAGAACACTGGAAACAGCTCCGCTCGACTCAGACAAGGGCAAATTGCACTCAGCTCCAAAACTTTATGGGCGTGTTTGCGCCGGCATATCATTAGAGCAAAATCTTTTGTGAATAGGACCTTAAAGCGGGGCAAATTGCGGGCGCAAATTGCGGGCGCAAATGCGGCGCAATTCACAGCGCTATTTGCGGGCGCAATCTATTCTTTGTGGATTTGGCCCTTAGTGGTCAGTAGAGGAAAACATGTTTTTCTTAGTTCCTGGATGGATAAAACCCATAATTGAGGATGTTGGTCCCTGGGGTGGGACTAAATGTTGGATAATTAACAGGTTGTGTGAATAGGTTAATAGTATCACAGATTTCATCTGCACTCCACCTCCAACTCCTACACTTCATCTGCAGCTCCCTAGAGACTAATTCACAGGATTTGTGGCAAGAAAACCCAATTCATTGAGAAATGCCCCTCCTGTACCAGGACTTCCATAGGTAAGATGCTGGTACAAAACAGCCCAGGGTATGATTGGATGGTCTGGTCTGTTTTGGCAGTGTTGGGGAACCTGTACAGCTTTAGGATGAAAGGTGTAGGGTCGTTTCTAACTATAACTATAGGGTCTATTTACCCTGTTTTTTTGTGGGGCACTTATAGACTTCTACTAAAAAGTCCATGTTTTCTTCCACTGTCTTTGTCAGGTCAATGGCAAACACAGTTCGACCCCCTGGCAACCACAAAGGGAGTGTTCTACCTGGACAGCCAGACCTCAGTCTCAGTGAACATGATGAAATCTGCTCAGTACCCGCTACGGCTGATGGATGATCCAGAACTACAGGCTCAGGTAACCCTGACTTCTAAAGCCTGGGATATACTTGCTGTTGGTGCTTGCGTTCGCGTGCACCACCAACCGCAACGTCGCTCGCGTAGTACGTTTGGAGAGCGCGTCGTACCGACGGTCACCGATTGGGGGCAGTAAGCAAAGCAACAGTTGGAAAAGTGATTAAATATTTAGTAGTAGCGGTAGTAGCAGTAGCAGATTAGAACAACGAACAAGTTAACATGACACCATTGGATGATGTAGGAGATTATAACATTGCTTTGGTTGCGATCTCGGCAAAGGAAACAGCGCCAGCGACCTCCGCGTCGTCACTTGTGGCCAGCTGGTATCTGACCGGGACCAGCGGCACTTGCGGGCAGAGCGAGAACTGCAGGTCACGTGTCTTTTTGAGAATGTGCACGTCTACGCGTCAAATGAACGGAGGACACGCGTGGCGGCCATGATGCGTACGCGTATGCGTTTTAACTGCAAGTATATCCCAGTGTTTAGGAGTCTCTTAACAGGCTTGTCGCCCATGGATTCAATGAGTCATTGATCTCAGTGTAGGCCTGATTTTATTCACTTAGTTCCTCTTAGTGATCCAGAAAAACAAAACAAAACAGAAAAACAAACTAGAAACACTGTCTCTCTTGATCAGATTGCCAGTTTTCCTTTCAAGGGAAACACCAGCCTCTTCATCGTCCTACCCACTGGAAACGTGTCATCGGTGCTTCCAAAAGTGAACTTCTCTGACCTCTACAGACGTCTACCTCAAGAAAAAACAATGCAGGTCAACTTACCCAAGGTGAAGCTGCAATACCACCAGGAGCTGGAAAACGCGCTGACCAGCATGGGTGAGAACAGATGTTCATGCATCTTCAAGCCAAAGCATCATGATCAATCAAGAAAGCAGTGATATTGGTAAAGGTCATTAGCTTAAGAAAATGTGTTCCCTCCATCCATCCATCCCTTCCTCTTCCCATCCACTTCCTCTAGCTAGCCTGAGGGGTTCCCTAGCCAGCCATGAAATTTAACATCTGTAATTCCTCCCTCCTGCGTCTGACTCTCTGTGTAGTCTAGGGTATCTGCCCCTGATGAGGTATCCCATGACAAACTGGTCCTGGGGGATGGGCCAGACTTAGAGCGAGTCAAGATAAGATGATAAAGAAAAATCAAGTTGCATGGTGCTACTTCTCTTGCTTTGGGTTACCGGGGTCTTCACATGTTGCATAACTCTTCCTGAAGTTTTGAATCCTCTGTGAGATCGTGAACAATGGCCTCCCAGAAGTCCCTCAGATGTGGCCGGTGACATCTTACACTGGTCTTACGCCACGACAGTGAAGCATCTACATCCTTTTTAAGTAAAAGTAATACCAACTAGAGTGGTTGCAGAAATAAAAATCACCTGCCAAAATTAATGAGATTATGGATATCCCTGACCATAATCTTTGGAAGGACATTCATTGAACGAGAAACACGGTTGTCGCATGATAGTCTTAATATTAATTCAATACACACTTGATCTTTATCAGCGTTTCAAGGTGTTACTTGGATTTTTGCAGCAAAACCATTATGGAAACGTGGTTGGTGACCTTCCTCTCTCTCTCTGATTGTCTCTGTTAGGGCTCGGCTCTCTGTTCTCAGGCCCGGACCTCTCCGGGATATCTGACCAACCCCTCAGGGTGTCGAGTGTCCGACACGCCAGCACCTTCGAACTCAGCGAGGAAGGCGTGGAAGCGTCTGCCACCACTGCTGTGACGTCCATGCGGTCCATCTCCTTCTTTTCTGTCAGCTCTCCTTTCCTCTTCGCCCTCATCGACGATGCCTCTCTGGCCCCTCTCTTCATGGGCATCGTCACAAACCCTGCCCCTGACGACGACCCCATGCCTAGTGACGATCCCCATGGCAACAGCACTATGAGCGACCAACCTGGGACAGACACAGTGTGGAAAAGAGACATGACAGATGAGCAGAACATCAGGTTGTGTAGCGATACTGACACAGCAGAGAACAGCAGCATGAAGACATGCAGCGCCCCCAGAGATGAGGAGGAACAACTGCAACTGGGACAGGAGGCCAGCAAAAGGCAGAACAAGACACGGGAAGACCAAAATGACTCTGTACCAGCTGGAAACGTTTGAGTTCAGGAGTTCAACAGTGCAACATTTCCGAAACACTATGACCGCTAGTTAGCCGAGCTATGTTGTCCATAAAAACTTATCAGCATTTATATATCATCTTTTTGTAATTTTCCTTTGACGAAACAGAACACTTGGGTTTCGTAAGGTGTCAAATGTCTCCTTTAAGGCTACATTCACCAAAAATTCAGACCGTTTATAAAAGAAACTTTTTTTCACAACTTGTTCATTATGAGTCGTTTCTTTCTCTACAGATGTTTTTTTTTGGTTTTAATTATATGATCGGTCTTCTCATTGGTCCAGCTCCCTTCCAGAGACCTGTGAAGCAATGAATTGAGATCTGGCGCCACAAACGTCTGACCTGAAATACAGGGTTTGTAATTTCTGTTCTAAGGTTGTCCCTCAATAAAAACATCATATGAACCCGAGTAAAAGTGGGCTACTTGTGTGAGGTCCGGGTTGAAACGAGTGAATAACCTGAGTCCCTTATGGTTTCAGTGTTATTGGCCCCAAACAGGAAATCTCTGCAGATCAAATACAAGAGGATTACAAGTGGAAGGGAATTGGCTGAAAAAGTGGCACGATGTGAAGATCTCATTTAACGTAGTTTTGGTATGCACAAACATATTTGTTGGTATTCTTCCATTAAAGACAAAAAAACTCACAATGTTCACCGAAATAACTTTAAACCAACAACAACAAAAAAATCCGACATTGCTTTTGAAGAGGGATTCAATAGAACTATTAAACAAAAACAAAAGTAATGAAACTGGCCTGAACAAATTAGTGTGTAAACCTAAAAAAGATGTGAAATAACGTTTCCATAGTGAGACGTTGATGTGTGTCCTGTAATTAACATCACAGGTGTCTTCTATCTTAAGACATAAGACAATAACATAAAACCTTCCAAAGAGATTCAAGGTGACCTCCAAGATCCGGGTCCATCAGTTTCAGATCACACCATCCATCACGGTTGAAACCAGAGTGGACCACCGAGGAGGACTCCACTGTTCGAAGAACTTGGGCAGATGAGACAAAACTGGAGATTTTTGACATAATCTCTATTCACAGATGTAAAAATTAGTCCTTCAAAGACTATATCTGCTGTGAAACATGGAGGAGGCTTGGTTCTGTTCTGGAGCTGCTTTGCTGCATCTGGTATAGGGGGTCTTGAATCTATCCAGGTCCAATGAAATCTCAAGACAGTCAAGATGTTGTAGAGACAAATGTGGTGTCCAGGGTCAGAATGCTTGGTTGCAGGTCACAGGTCCTCCGACACCATAACAAACCAAAAAACACAACTAAAACCATGAACGACTCAGAACCAAAGACTGGACTATTCTGAAGTGTCTTTCTATGAGTCCTGATCTACATCCTGTTGAACATCTGTGGAAACATCTGGAACCTGGATTCCAATTTTTTCTTTTTTCTTTTTTCCTTTATTGGGTCAATGATTGTTGTCTTTAAACCCGTTTGCAGCTAATTTGAGGGTACTGTCCAGTTGGAAGACCCATCCACTTCCAGCCTTTGTTTTTTGTCTCGTGTGTTGATGCTGTCTATGTTGTGACGTCTTCCAGCTCCTCCTTCAGAAAGAGACCCGTAAGTGCATGATCTTGTCTGGTTCCTCATATGACCACCTGGACCCTACTGGTCAATACAGGAACTGAACTTCTTTATTTCTGCATTATCTTCAATCTGAAAGTTGGAACTTGGATAAAAGTACTTTAAACTTGCTAAACTGGGATTTATTCATTTATTTGTTTATTTTAAAGTCCTGCCAACAAAATGACCTTATAAAATGAAAATCGCCTCCTATTGTCCTCATTTTCTGAATACAACCCATGTCCTCCGGGTCAAAATTACCGGTCTTCAGTAAACCCCCATTATAAGAACCTTAATTGAATTTTAAACACCAAATTTCATCTTGCTTGAAGAAACAACTTGTCATTCATCACAACATGCGTGAATGCTTAAGTTTTCCCTCTTCATTTGTATTTCTATAGGTAAAGAAAAAAATGTGCAAAAGGGAGTTTTGAATGCATTATTATTCATCCCAATGACTCAGTTTATTTTTTTTCTCCAGTGAACAATTTTAGATAATGTAAAATACAAAAATCCCATTCAACTAATTAGCACATATAGGGCAGTATGCAAGTGCACAGCCTTTGTAGATGTATTTATTACACCTGCAGGACACAGTATAGTCGTTCTTTTGAGGGTAGAGCTCACATCTCTTCCTCTTTGCCCTAGCTGGGGAAGTTAAATTTCAAGTAAAAAAACATAATTTAAAGGATTTTAGGTTTATTTTTAACACAGTGGCGGGTCATTGTGACCCGAGGACAACAGGAGGGTTAAAACCTTTAATTGGAACGGTCCAGGGGCCGGATTCACCAATATGTTCTTAAGAACGATCTTAAGAAATGTCTTAAGATCTAAAATTAAGAAGTTCATAAGAAAGTTCTTAAGTGCAATTCCTCAATATTTTCTTAAGAATCGTCTTAAGAACTGTCATTTCTTACGAATTTCTTATTTTTCCTACTTAAGAACTTCCTAAAATATGTCATTGCATTGCACGCACCAACAAACAACATATATACAGGTAGTTTGCGTCTTAACCGTCACTCACTAAACATGGAGAAGGAGAAAAAGAGATGCAGGAACTTTTCAAGGCAGGAGCTTGAGGTTATGGTGGATGAGATTATGTGCGAAAAAAAATACTATTGGGGAAAATTAATAATAATTAACTACCACGCTAACTAACATGGTAACAAACAGTTAACAGGCTCTTTGTGTAATTAATTACAAAGTATATCCTCAAACTATGACCTACTAGTCTAAACTTGTCTAAAATGTGTTGAAAAAGGTCATATTAGAGGCTTACCTTTTCACAGAAGACATTTTAAGACGGGTCAAGGTTGTCTTAAAGTTAAGAAAAAAGTCAAGAACGAATTTGAGAACTTTTATTTCAAGAATACCATTTATTCTTAAGTTTTTTCGTAAGAAGAGACTTAAGAAGAAAATTGAGAAAATACTTAAGAACTTTTTTGGAGAATATGACTTCTTCTCTATTTTCTTCTTAAGACTGAACTTAAGAAAAAAATGACACTTAAGAAGATTTTTTCTTTTAAGAATGTTTTGTGAATCCGGCCCAGAAGTTTTTCATTTATATGGATTCAGCAGTTTGTGTCAGCTTGCGCGTCCCCGCCGCTGCCACGCTCATCCCTCCAGGCGCGTCAGCGGGGGCGCGCCCTCTCCTCTCCTCAGCAGCCACCGTTAATATAATACATCCATGGCAGCCCCGGACTCTGAGCGGAGTGGACGTCCCCGAGCACAGAGGTGAGTGCGCTGTCACGCGCCCCGCTTGTCATTTTACGCGTTTTTACGCACGAATTCAAACTTTGGTTTCCCAGCGCCGCGTCGGAGAGGCTTTAAAGTGACTTTAAAGTGGAGGTTTGCAGTGTTTCCGACTGCAGGTCTGGCCAGTGACGTGCCGAGGAGCCACGAAGCGAGTTATTACCGCGGCTGCGTGGAATCTAGTCCTCCATGCAAGCAAAGACCCTCACAGCCTCACATCTGCACTCATAACGCGCTTTTACTGATGTTTTATCTTTGATATTCGGGAAAGCTCAGAGTTTGTTTTTTTTCCATCAGCTCAGCCCTTCCAACTCAGCTCTGCGCTGCTGAGTCAAACCCCGCAACCTCAGCCGTATTTTTCCACGGCAGAGTTTATGTAACGCATCTGGAACAGCAGCTGGATCCCGCTGTTTCCACACAGGTCGCATTCTCTCCTGTAAAATGATTTGATTCAAATATGTGTTGTTGTTTTTGTTTTTTGTTTTTATGATTTAGGTTAATTAAACCAGTTAGCTTTGAGCTTTTTGTGGTTTGTAAAGGCGTGCCAGACAGCAGTCCACAGTGGAATGAGTGGAGGGTCATGACCTGGACTTTACAAAGGCGATGTCATAGTTAAAGTGCAGCCAAAGATTATGCAGGTTATCAAGGCCCTTTCTGGAGTGATGGAGTTCAGACCTTTTGAGGGACTCGATGTGGCGTGTTAATCTGTCTCACTTCAACATCAAGTCAAACTACATTTTTCATGGGAAGAAACTGACTTTTCCTGCTTTATAAACCTGCAGATTTGCAAGAAATATTCAGCTTCTGATGTATAAACTCATAATATGCAAGAAAAAAAAAGAAATTCACAAGATGAGAGGGAAAACTTTACATTTTTGACCATAAAAACTCACGTTAGATAAAAAAACACTACTTCTGACGTATGAGGTCATGCAGAACCTGGACCGTGTTGCATCACTGAGTTCAGAGCCTTAAAGCTTTGAATCATCCATCTGGAGGGTTGTTTTTATAAATCTTCCAGGTTTGGATCTCCCTCCCTAGATACCCGATGAGATGATCTCTCAGAAAGTGTTCTTGCTTTCTTCTGAGGAACCTGGACCAGAAACTGGATTTGGTGATTGTTTTGTCACGTAAAGCTGACGCAAAGCCTTAGATGAATCTTTATAAGTCTTGACACGGATCATTTAACAGAGAAGCTGCTTGGGAGCTGTGAGTTCTGAGCAGCAGGTTTCTATCAGGCCTCCAGATAAATGTGCCTAACTGGACACGCCCACATCCATCACAGTTAGCCATGTTTTTAATATTACTTTGGTCAAATCTGTCAAACATCCTCATTTGAAAAGTCGCTATAGAAACGAGTGCGTCAGACTAGCAGAGCTCTACAAGACACCAACAAGACATGTTCTCTCTAAAATATGAATGACTTAGATCTTCATTCTCAGCTCAGGAGTCAATATAAAAAGAAACTACGTATCTAAAATGATGACGGCTAACCGTCAGCTGTGCCACGTCCCTAATTATACATCGGCTGTTGCTTTGTATCATTTTAACTGACGAGGTTCCTAAAAATTCCCCCCTCCAGTTGTCATGGATTTGAACTACAACAAGGAGACCAGGACTGGTTCTGTACCAGACTGTAAAATTAATATGGAGGTCCGTTCCAGACCCTAGTCGTCGGTAGTGGGACTGCAGGTCCTGATCCAGACCCCCAGTGGTCAGTAGAGGAAGTGCAGGTTTTCTTTTTTCCATGTCCGCTTCAATCAATAAAGTTGGATCTTGTATGCAGGTGGGTTTGTCTGCAGGTTCCAGGTGCTCCTACCTGTGTGTTCCACATGGACTCTGGTATCAAACTGGTTTGTTAATAGAATCAGCGGGTGAATTCTCTAATTTGGAACGTTTGTTAATGAACTCTTTCTCAGCCCCTTGATTTAGTTTTGTATCCCTCATGGCCTCATATTTGGCCCACATGGGGCCAATAACACTGAAACCATCAAGCACTCAGGACATTTACTCATCTCCAAGCTGCCTCTGAACTCTGGACTTTAATATTCAACGCAATGATGACAGACGGGTCCAAAAACCACACAGCAGAAACTGAATTTCGCAACCAGCGAACCTTCACCGAGAGACCTGCTCCAGATCTGCACAGAGGCAGCTTCATGTGAATCTCCTGCAGTCGCACACACCGAGTCTGGTTTCACTTACACTCATGACGTCTGAAGGACGAACACATGCCGCACAATGTGGCTTTTGTTCTGAGAACATCTGGATCTTCTTGTGGTTTTGACTCAAGCACGCACACACACACGCACACACACACACACACACACACACACACACACACACACACACACACACACACACACACACACACACACACACACACACACACACACACACACACACACACGGAACAAATGCCTGACGGGAAACCCATATGGTGTTGTCCAACTTCCTTCAAAGCTCCCAAAACTCTGCTCATCTTCTTTTAAGATCGGATTTGGGTAGGAGTGTATCGAGTGAAACGTGAAAAAGTCCAAAATGGCGCTGCGAACGGGAATTCAAATGTATAGACTTTCAGAGCCTGGATACATGGTGGAACTGCAGCAGAACAGCGCCGCTCACGTGGACGTGTGGTTCAAACCTCACGAGCATGACTCATCTGGGTGAAGGAGACGGCTAGCCGTCCATCACTTAGTGCCGTTTCGACTTTTGTGCTGCCTAATAAAAACCTAACAGCACATATTTATTCATATTTTGAAGAGAATATGTTAAAGGAGCTTGAGGCAGGATTTATGAAAAAAATTTGTATACGTTTTAAGTTTTCTAGTAATAATGTCAGATGAAGCGTTCCAAACCAAAAAGAATGAGCCCTCTAGTGTATCTCTCCGTTGCCTTGAACAGGCTGTGTGCTGCAAAATGTGCTGCAATGGTGACCGGAATTTCCCGCGCTGTCCTGCGGATGTGACATCAAATGACGGTGCATGCGCGTTCTCCCCGTTCTCCCCTGCCGGCTTCGCTGTTGGCTGCAGTACCCCCGCCGTCGTGGCGAAGGGTGGCGCTAGAGAGTCTCATTTCTTAAAAGGAGCCTCATGCTCCTTTAAGTTGTGTTGTTAACGGACCAGAGTGACTGGTTCTGGGTTGTTCTGGAGGGATCCGAGGACGTCGGATAAACGCAGCAGTCATTTCTGATTTCGCCGTCAACACGACATTGGAAACAGGAGGTCTGTTTTCAACTCTCCGTCAAAGCTTGAAAGCTTTGCTTTGGGGGCGGAGTCACAGCCACACGCCCTCAGCTGGCCTGAGGTTTTCCACAACAACCGGCTGAAACACGAACACAGTGAGATCTGTGGTTCAGAGTGCAAAGTATAAAGTATCGAGCAAACATCAATGTCAATATAATATTAATTAGCACCAGCTAAGTCGGCTAAGCTAAAATAGCTAGCTGTGATTGACACAAGGTGGGTTCCAGCTGCTTCCAGACCTGCTCGTTCCGCCCATTAACAAAATGGCGTTGCGCGGTAGCAAGAAAAAATGCTTCTAAATCACTCTTCATAATGCTATGGATGACGTCACAGGGGGGGTGTCCAGTTCATACCGTCCAGGATTTGGAGATACAGATACCAAATGACAGGAAGAAAATGCAAAACCTGCTGCATGCCTCCAGTAGCAAGAACTATCTGAAGACTTGTCCTTGTGTTTCCATTTCAGGATGAAGCGAACAACTTTCCTGCTGGTGTTTGCCGTCGTCCTGAGCTTCTCCAAGGCTCAGGTGACCTCCAGTTGTAGTCAGCGGTCCTCTTATCAGCTGCTAGTCTAAGATCTGTGATGTTCATGTCAAGAAAAAAAGAAAACAGCTGTTAAAGCCACCAAAGCTACGTAACACCACAGCTGCTTTGACCCCGCCTCATGAACATGTAGCACTGATAACCACTATATGGAAAATATTCAGGTTACTTTTGGAGGGTGGTCCATAATTACGGTCAGTGATTTCAGAGTTGGTCCGACCGTTTTCTGTCTTACTCGTTCCAGTCGAACTCAGGAGGCGAGGAGGCGGTCGAGGAGGAGGAGCATGTGGAGCTGTTCACAACACCCAGCACAAAGCTCGGCGCCGCCACCTCAGACTTCGGATACAATCTGTTCCGGGCCTTGGCGAGCCGCGAGACTTCGGGCAACATCTTCCTGTCCCCCATCAGTGTGTCCGCAGTTCTGACCCAACTGTCCATGGGTAAAAAAAAACACAAACATACAACAACCAAACCCAAGCTGCTCCTCAAACTGGTGGGGATGTGATTGCTGCTTGTCTTAACTGAACCAAACTTTGTAGCGGTGGAACATAAATACAAACTGGAGACGTGAGACGTCTCACCTTCCAGCTAAAACTACCAGGCGAAACGAAGGATTTGCAGTGGTGCGACCCAAACGGCAACGTTTAAACTTCCAGGTTGAATCTAACCAGGAAGTAGCTACCTTTGACCTGGAAGTTGGAACGTGGGCGCTTGTGAAAAACCAGTGAAAATGGAAGGTTAGAAAGCTACACAAGCTAGGTGTAGAAGATCGCAGAAACAAGGAGGACAAGCTACTCGGTAGGTTTTGCTCAACCTGACATGCTCGGTTAATGGTTGTTATGACAATGATTCAGAGTTTGTCGGCCTTCAAGTCATAACTACAACAGTTATGTCCTCCTGATTCAGGTCCATATGTGCTCCAGAGGTTTTAGAGGACTAAGACGCCAATAGAAGGCTAATGTTAGTTCAGGTAGTGTTTGCTCAGTTAAGTATCTAAACTGGTGGAATGGCTTTAGGAAGGTTCTGCTCTCTCTTGGATAAGACGGAGCTAGCCCTCCTACAACGTTATCAGTACCCAAGGTTTCCAGGACTTCTCAGATCTGTTTTCTTGTGCTCTGGGAAAATATGAGCACACCTAATTTATTGAGCTACCACTCACGTATAAGATGATAACTCATAATTGTTAAGAGTTTCAGGAAACATGGAAAAGTAGAAGATGACCCCTTTGATGATGGAAAATAGATAATGTTGGAAGGCTGCTGGATGCTTCTTCTCCTTCCAGGAACATCTGAGAATGCCCAGAGGCAGCTGTACAGAGCCCTGAGGTACCACAACCTGCAGGACCCTCAGCTCCATAACACCCTGAAGGGCCTGCTGGCCTCGGTCAGGACCCCGGGGAAAGGCCTGAGCACCGCTGCACGCCTCTACCTGGCTCGACGTGAGTTCATGCTCAACCACAACCAGCTGATGCTTTCAATGCTCTCAAAAACTGCCACAACACACAAACCTGTCCGAAGATCAATGTTTTTGATCAATATTAAAGAACCTTTTTTTTTTTACTTTGTAACTTGTTTTTGTAATAAGCCTCATATGTAGTTCTACTGAAGTTACTAAATATGCTGATTTGCCCTGTAAAATGTAAAAGCCACACTATGTAATTATTCCACTTCTGACCACATGGGTGCACATAGATGTGCTGTGTTGACAAGGAGACTAAATAAAGGTGTTCTTTTTTGTGTCTTACACCAGGACCTGCCATGAACAGAATCTGGCGTTAAAAGCCAGAAACATTTAAAAAGTGCAGCTTGGATATTTCAGCAGTTCTCGACCGTCTTTAAATGTGTCTTTCAGGACTTCGTCTGAAGCAGGACTTCTTCTCGCTGGTGGAGGGGCAGTACGGAGTTCGTCCAAAAGCGCTGCTGGGAGGATCCAAAGACTTGAAGGAAATCAATGACTGGGTGTCCCAGCAGACCGGCAGGAAGGTTCAGAAGTTCCTGGCGAAGCCTCTCCCACGAGCCGTTGGTGTCAACGCTGTGAGCGCCAGCTACTTTAAAGGTACGTCTTAACAAAAGTCAGTAAGTACTACGTAAAACTTGGTCATTTCCTGACATTCGCCTACAGACTAGACCCGGAGCAGGTCATTCCAGATCTGGATTACACTTTGGGATCAATTTTTGTTGCATGACCCAGTTACAGCCAAGCTCTAACTGTCAGACAGATGTCCTCACATTTGTCTCCAGAAGACTCTGGTCTACAGAGGAGTTCATGGTCCACTCAATGACTGACAGGTGTCCAGGAGTCCAGACCATCATCCCTCCACCACAGTGCTTGCAGTGGGTGTGAATGCTGTGTTTGATTTGCTCCGAACATTGTTCTGGACAGGAAGACCAACCCACCTTCTTAAATCTTACAGACGCAGTGAGGTGGTCTCATTAGTATTATTAATATTTATTTTTTTGTTGTTAATTTTGTTCTCTGTTTTTTTTTTTTTTTAAATTTATTTATTAACATACAGTGCAAACTGACGACACTGACTGACAAAACTGACGACAAAAGACGACACCAGTTTGTGTGTGTGTGTGTGTGTGTGTGTGTGTGTGTGTGTGTGTGTGTGTGTGTGTGTGTGTGTGTGTGTGTGTGTGTGTGTGTGTGTACGTGTAAATAAGATGATGAAAGTAGATACATAAATTGAGAGTATTCGAGAGAAAATAAGTAAACAAATAAATAATTATCATATAGAGTGGTGTAGCACGATATAATATAAATATAGCATAATAATATAGTAATATCCTAATGTAACATAATTTTTATAAAATATTATAACATATAACCAAATTATATCACCATACTATAATATATAACAATATAATAATACTTTAGTTTAACATCCCATGAGATTTCATAGCTTAATATAATAATACACTATGAAACAATATATCATGATAATGCCAGGAATAATTATTAGAGTTAGAATTGTTAATTTATGTATTGCAATGAGGGATGAGGTCAGTTGTTTTTAATTTTGTTCTTTGTTGTTGTACATATAGGAATGTATCAAGACTCATTTTATTTATGATATTGCTAACCATGTCTCATTTCTTTTTAGGGTTCCTCTTATGTCAGTTTATTTTAATTTTTATTTATTTATCTTATTTTTTTTGCGTGTCCTGTATTTTAGTTTATTACTTTATTTTTCCTATTATTATTGTCTTCAGTCAGAGTTTGATTGGTAATCGGTACTTACTTTGGGACCTGTTTATAATTACGTATTTTGCAAAAAAAAAAAAAAAAAAAAAAAAAAAAGACTCATTTTATCTATAAAAGCATCTGAAAGAGGGCATGTGTTTTTAGCTGCTAAGCTGCATCTTTGACTCCACAGGGAAGTGGGTGACTCGCTTCGGTCAGAGTGGACTTATGGAGGCCTTCCAGGTGGACGGCGCGGCTCCTGTCCGCATTCCCATGATGCAGCAGGACAACTACCCTGTGAAGATGGGATCGGACTCTGACCTGAGCTGCACAGTGAGCGTTTGTCCTGTTGCCGTTTCTGACCGACAGACTGTTACAGGTTACTATAAAAATGGTTGTCCTCCCTCCAGATCGCTCAGATCCAGATGCAGGACGACCTCAGCATGTTCGTCTTCTTGCCCGATGACGTCACCTCCAACATGACCCTGCTGGAGGAGAGTCTGACTGCCGAATTTGTTCAGGACCTCTCCATGACGCTACTCCCTGCCAAGGTGTCCCTCACTCTGCCCATCCTGAGGCTGAGCTTCGCCAGAGACCTGCTGCCGCTGCTCGGCGACATCGGTGAGTCTGGGAATCAGGGCAGCTGAATTTCCATAATAAAGGGAAAGAAATCACAGAAAATTCACAGGTAATAGATCGGTGACGACTTCTGACACCATATGGATGTGCGTGAGAAACAGATGACTGGTTGATGACTTACAAGATGACAAGTCCATTTGGTGGCTTCATTAAATACTCTAGCAACCGCACAGAACGGCTACAACAGAACCCGCAGGGCTAGGATGCTACTCTGGCGGTAACATTCTGCGCATGCGCATTAGTGTGGTTACAGTGCCTGATAAGGCACATACAGAAGCAGAACTATGACCCATAATGCCCTGCTGTTCTGATGATGGACTTCTTTTCTGTCCTCCGCAGGTCTCTCCGAGTGGCTCCAGAACCCGGAGATGGAAAAGATCTCTACTCAGGCCTCCAAGCTTGTCAGTGCCAATCACAAGGTCACCATGGAGACGGCACCAGAGGGGAACCAGTACCCTGCTGCCACATCAACATCGAGCCACCTGACGTACCGAGTGGACCGGCCTTTCCTCTACCTGATCCGAGACGAGGCATCGGGGGCGCTGCTGTTCATCGGCAGGGTGGTCAACCCCAAAGACCTGTCAATATAACACACACACACACACACACACACACACACACACACACACACACACACACACACACACACACACACACACACACACACACACACACACACACACACACACACTCTTAGCGGGTCCTAGGAGGGATGTCAGCTGTTAGCTTGCGCAAAGGCAGATATTTGAGTATATTTGATTTTTATTTCTTTAATCTGACACGATGCCGAAAACGCGATGACGACGTTCCGACTCAAGAGAAGTTTGTTGGAGTCACGTTTTGTCAATTGTGTTTAAAGAAATGAAAAATAAACATGAAGACAATGAAATCAAACACATTCTCTTGACCATTTTTCCCCTCCACAGTTGCGGGTCACAGAGGTGAGACATTGAACAACGTTTCAGGACAAAGTTCATGAGTCCCCCTCACTGCATCCTCAAGATTAATGAATGTAAGTTTCAGCCACTGATGACTTGATCATCAGCAGGTGTGCAGGCCCCTATAATTTAGCAGATGTTTTGTCTGTTTTCTGGTCTGGGACATTCAGATGTGTGTTAACACAATGTTACTAAGTAACGACATCAACGACGGTCTAATACCGGGTTCACACTGATTTCAGCCGTCTCAGGCTAAAGATGCGCAATGGTGGGAGAAGAATCGTCCATCGTAGCTTAGAAATGCAGTCTTACATCTAAAAGTGAGACAGGAACAAAGACGACAGACAGAACCATCCTGCAAGCAAAGACAGCTGCTGTAGATATCAAGCCTACACCGCCGCATACTGACTCACCACTTGAGATGCAACTTGAAATTATGCAATTATGTGATCCAATGCAGTTCCTTCAATAAAAGTAAAAACACAAAAGAAACTAAGCTTCATGTGATGGAAGCGTCCAGAGCGTCAATTTGAAGTTGGGAGAATCTCAACTTCATGCAAATGAGCAGCGGCGACGCCGAGACAGCGTCCAATCACAGACCGGGATTCCCAAAGCAAGAAGCCTCAATGCACATTGTACTTTCGTGTACACACAAACGTACACTCATTCACATGCAAACATGAGCATAGCTGTGCACTAACACACTTATTTTGTCAGGAATTAATCTATTTCATCTAGCAAACTGACATTTTTGCCGATTTGACTGCCGTTTTTACCTGAACTCTGCTCATGTGAAACACGTAACTGATGGTTGAGGATGGTTTTACCTCCAGTTTGCAGTGCAGCTTGAAAGCCTAGTCTACTGCAGGCGTCGACGGGCATTGACAGGCGTTGGCAAACAGCGCGATGCAGGCGTCCTGATTGACCACAGGCAATTTCTGACACTTTCGGTGTGAATCCACAGTAAGAAGGATTCAGGTTTGGTGGAGTTGTGGTGACAGAAGTCTGCACGCTGAAGATGGTACTAGTCATCTTACATAACGTTTGTATCTGCAGTCTGGGTCACATGACGGTACACCAGCTTTTTACGAAGCCGATATCCGAGGTTGGTCTTTTCTCCTGATTCATGACTAGAAACACGTTCTACTTCGCTAATTACTTTAAAAGCATTTTCAGCACAAATAACTACTACAGAGGGATTTATTTTGTTTAGCACTCTGTATGCTGATAATGTAACCTCCATCCCACCGCACCAGGTCGTAGCTACGACATGAGGACGTCGTGACCCTGATCCAAGACGAGGCAGATCCAAGTCGTACAGAAGCGATGATCTTATGAGACTGTAAAAATCTCACAGTGTGTACTTGGACTTAGGACTGGTGCTGGTCACCAATCTGGAATAGTTAATTAAATTGCTTCCAAACAATTTGGAGTTCAACCTCCTCAAATGTAAAAGAGTATTTACAAGCAGGAAACATACAAGACAGTCATTGGTCTTCCCAGGAGTGGACATCCCAGCAGATTTACCTCAACTTCAGACCATGTAATGATCTAAAGACCCAAGAGCTCCATCTCAGAACCTCCAGGTCTCACTTAAGCCTGAATTATGGTTCTGCGTCAACCCAACGCAGAGCACACGCCGTCACCGTGACGCCGTTGTGTACCCTTCGGACTTCTCCGTCACTCCATTTCGTTGCGGTGCAGTACCCGCTAATTTGTGATCTTTTCCTGAATGGTTTATTCGACAACTATTGTGCAAAAGACAAAAACAAAAAAAATCAGACACACGAAGAAAAGAGCGCCGAAAGTTCACGACTGCTTCAAACCGGAAACCGGAAATGCGTTGCTACCAAGCGAACCAATCACAGCCCTCTCGTCTGCGTTTGGTCTGCGTCGCCTCGACGCGTAGTTACAATTTTCGGGAGGTGCACGTCAGTGACGGCGTCAGAGACGGCGTGTGGTACGCGTCGACGTGTACCACACGCCGTAGGCACGGCGTCGTTTTGACGCAGAACCATAACTCAAGCTTTAGAGTATTAGATGTTTAAGTCCACGACCGTGTAGTGAAAGAAGACTGAACCAGGACAGTTTGGTTAGTTCCAGGAGAAAACCTCCTCTGTCTAAGAAGAACATGGAACCACAACTGAGGTTCACAAAACCAGCAGACTTCTGGAACAACATCCTCTGGACAGATGAGACCTAAGTGGAAATGCTTGTTCTTCATGTCCAGAACCATCTTTGGAGAAAACCATCAGAAACAGCTCAGATCCACTGTCAAGCATGGTGGTGAAGGGATGACAGCCTGGACACCTATCAATGATTGAGTGGACCATGACATCCTCTGTAGACCAGAGTCTTCTAAAGACAAATGTGAGGACGTTTGACTTACAGCTGAAGATTGGCTGAAACTGGGTCATGTGACAGGAAATAATCCCAAACACAGCAGCAGCTCTACATCAGGATGATGCACAATAATATAATCAAAGTTACTTCACTCCATGTACTTTTAACAGTAGTATATGAAGACAAGCTCATGCCCAAACACGTGAGTATTTGATAAAACCAGTGTATAATCGATACGAAGCCGTTGGGGGTCTGTAAATGATCATTTTTGAAACCGCCGTTTACGTCGCCGTTGTCACTGTGTCTCTTCGACTTTTCTGAAACGCATGTATTGAGGACATTCATGTGGATGTACTCTCTACTGACACATCTCCATCTTAATGAAGAACGTTTTCGAAATGATCAAATTATCATTTTTGCCTTCGTGTGGATATAGCCTAAATGCTGTAATGTTTTACTACGTTTCCACCTGAAATTTCCACTAGAGGGCGACAAAGTCATGCAGCACTTCCACAACTGTTGGCCTGATCACGTGACTACAGCTCATCTGGTTTCTTAGAAATCCTCATCCAGACAAGGAACCACAACCTTCACAATGATGATAATTAAAAATGTGTTTGTGGTTGTTTTTGTGTCTTTGAGGTTATTTTGCAGCAGTTGTGAAACAGACCATCTGGGCGACCCTTGGACTTATTCAGTTACAGCGCTTGGGGGAGTGAAGTGGCCCAGAGCATGGTTATGACATCATGAACAATAGGTCACGTTACGGGAGATGATGTGAGGGCCAGTTTTTAGAAGTGTCACAGTTTCCTGCAGATTTACGTCAAAACTTTCTGTTTCACCTAGCCGACCTCTTACCACCACCTCTTAAAACCTTGTTGTCCAACAGCGTGGCGCTTCAACTGGACGAACAGGCGCAGCAGGTTTCACAACGGTATGAGATTACAACGTAAGATCTGTCAAGTCAATCAATCAAGTCTCAGTGGTGAATTGATATCACCTCTAGCATTGTTGCACGTCATTGCGGAGAACTGTTTCATATCCTCATAAAGAAAGAGACCTTGATTAAACCTGAAATAGAACTAAACTTCTTCCTGCAGTTGAGTAACCCTTCTGCAGGTCAAGTTCAGCCTCATTTATAAAAATCTTCTTCCTGAACCAGTCGTTTATCTCTGATGGTTTTAGGAATCTTGGAACAGATGATTCTTGTAATCTGTTGGACCTCACTGACCTGCAGTTTGAGCCTGTTTCCTTTCTACTCACATTTGTCTTAGGTTTTTCTGTTGCTTTGTTTTTGTTTCTGAAGGTTCCTACTGAATGTGCTGAATGTAGCTGTTGCAACCGTTGTATGTGAGTGGGATGAGTCCCCCCCACATTTACCAGGAAACTTAGCAACTTTATTTTTATATTTAGCAAGTTTTCAGACTCCTCTAAAGACTTAAGAAAAAGAAAACCCAACAAACAACAACTGTGGCCACTTTTTTCAGGTGTTATTGATGACTTTTGGAGACTCTTAACTGAACGCTCGCCCGCACTCTTCTCAGTGAGCAGGTGGTGCTGCTTTAGGCCCCTCCTCCATACAGAACCATCCAGACGTTCAATCCTCTGCGTCTCCACTGTAAACGTCACGTTTCAGCGACGTCCTCGCTGGCTGATACGGAACTGGACCAGAGTCATTGAATAACACTTAATTATTATTGATATATATAATTTGTATTAATCTTATTAATTCCTACCTGTTCCAAACATATTCACAATCTTTATTACTTCCTACATGACTTTATTCCTTTCCAACAGCATCCCTCACAATTATGTACAAATTGTAAATTATGCTAATTAAGCTATGACATCATTTTGCAACTTTTAGTAGAGCCAATAGCTGCTTTCCTTCCTGAGGTGTTGTAAGAACCTAGAAACCTAGAAACTACTGTAAGTTACTGTGACTTAAACGTGAATCTAGAAGCTGTAGCTGTAGCTGTATTTAGTTTTATTTTTGTTAAATAAATGTTGACAGGGTCAAAAAGGTTGAGGGTTGCTGTTGGTCTGCGGTTAAAGACCCACTAGAGTCAGGATTCTTATCATACTTTAATTAAAAATACAGTTAAAGGGCATCCAGCCTTTTTTTATATGATTGCAACCTGAATTAGGAAAGAGGAGGAGCAGTCCTGAGACAGGACCTCTGAGGAAGATGTTTGTGCTCCAACCGTCAAACATTTTCCTGCAGCCAGGACTCGTGTGAGCATGTTCATGACGGAGGTTGACGAGTTCAGGAATGTCTAAAGGAATCGTTGGGATGAAGTCATCCACGTCTGTCAGCGAGCAGGAGTCATCCTTCAGGACATGACAATGCGACATGTCAATGAGACATGACAAGAGGATAAGTCAACCGGTCATGACAACAGGGTAATTACATGTAGACATACTGTAACAAACCTCATCAATCAGGTCATCTGTCATCTGCTGAGATGATGAGTGGACACCGACCCTGGGACTTGTTGGTCGTCCGATCTGAAAACTACGGTGGCTGAGAAGTTCAAAATACAATACACATTTCAAAACAAAATTACATTTAGAAAAACAAACTCGTCTGCACGAAGAACAGTAGGCCTGCAGTTATTAAAAACTTAATGAAACATGTTGTTGTCCTTAAAGAATCACCGCTGACTTTCCGCGTGTAGGTGAACTACAAATAATTTGTTTGTACTACAAGTCATCATTGCGTCACTTTTGGTATTTAGGACATTCCCTTTCCGTCAAGAGCCGTCTTTGGTTCATTTGATTCGGGATTTGAATTTCTGTTTTTCTACTTGTAGATTTGTTTTGGCACTTGTATAAAGTGTTTCCTAAAATTCTGATTTGTTTCCTAAAATGTACAATTGATTCATAAAAAGTACATGTGTTTTTAAATGCAAATGCAGAGGCCGGCTCTGCTCCACTGATGCTGCAGAGCGGACCATGTTCAGATCTGGTGCTTTTCCATTAGTACCTACTCAGCCCGACTCGACTCGGTTTGGCGCCTTCCCACTAGGGGTCTAACGTGCCGAGTAGATACTTTTCTGTAACTACTCTGCCGAGGTTCTAAGCGGCTGAGTCGGCTGTATCTGACATCATCACAATACAGGCCACCGATTGGTCGGGGGGTTGGAGTCAGACGTCTGAGTCAGGAGGAGGAAGTCAGCGAAAGAGCAACTGGCAGCTTCTTGTTCATTTTATGCGACAGGCAATGGCAGTGCAAAAGGCTGTTTCGTGATCCAACTCTGAGGTGCAGATGTTCATAAACCTGGTGGCTGAGGAGAGAATTAAAAGGGATCTAGCCAGGCGATAAGGAACGACCAGATCCACCAGGAGCTCTGTCTCTTCATAGCTGCTCACGGCTCCAGCTGACTTTTCAGCAGCGCAGAGACAATCAAACAAAAAAAAAAAAGCGTAGCCGCTTGAGGCCTCTCACTCTCATTTTTTAACTTGGTATCGAAAACAAGCCACAGACCCAGCAGCACATATATCATCTCTTCCAGGTTCTACATCTTTAGTGTTGTTGTCTTCTTCGTTTAGATCACACAATCAAATACGTCACAGTAGCTTCGCTCCAACCCTCCTACTTCTGATCTGGGTATCGAAAGAAACGAGGGCAAGGCAAGTCGAGTCGGGCTGAGTAGGTTCTAGTGGAAAAGTGCCAATCTAGTCTTAAATCTGCTTGTTGGAAGAAGATTGGACTCCCGACATTTCAGACTGAGAATGTGGTCTCAGACGGTGACCAGACTTGTCTTGTGCACCATGAAACGCATATCCAGTCTGTGCAAACTGAAACATTACCCTCTTCAGGAGATCCCCACTTCTGGAGGAGGAAACATTAATAAAGACCAACGAGGCAGGAAGAAGAGCACCAGACAAGACAAAACCCACAGCAACAAACCACACGTGTAATAATGCGACTCTTTCATTTACACTTTTTTCACATTATTTAATCAAAGTTATACAAGCTCACAAAACACCTCTAAAGTTCATATACAAACCCCCAAACCCATTATTAAGAACAATCTCACTGTAGAAATCATGTGATTTAAAAACTTAGTTCTGGTGTCAATGTTGAGGTAGAACTCCTCACAGTTCACATCTTTGATATGATGGTACCATTTCTTGGTGTTTTTGTCTCATTTGTTGGTTCAGGAAGACAATCTACCTGGGATTAAATCCATCCTGAGAGCACATCATCAAATTACCTCCAAAGTTTCAAAGTTGAAACCATCAAGGTTGAGGTTCCTCTACAGTACATACTGTACTGTACCACGAGGGCCCGGATCCAGACAACAGTAAGTTCATCCCCAGTGACCTCCATGATAAAATGTTCACCCCAGCAGTGTAGCAGCGTCCTGATCTTCCTCCTGAAGCAACTTGAGCAATCGCAGGTTCCCATCGGAGCAAATCCTAGTTTCACTTGAAGCTTATTCATCTGTTAACTCAAATATGTTGCTGAGCTCTCTTTTTTCACTTTGTGGGGTTGGTTTTGTGTCCACGTTTAAAAAAATAAACCTACAAAAGGACACTTTTGTAGGTCTGTGAATCAGGTGTTGCATCGGGACAGATAAGGAACTAAACGTGAAAACTGAATCATCAGATTGGTCCCAGTAAATAATGTTTGTATAAAGAGAGCTGGTAATAAAAGCTTATTGAAGTAAATATAGCTGTACAATCAAAGTAAATGTGGACCTCACTATGGAGGCCCAAATGTGTGGAGAAGCTGATGTCTCAGGTGGAGACTTCCATCTTCCTTTGAGATCTGGACGTTCTCTGCAGAGTCCTTCTATCCGTGCTACTTCCAGCTGCGTCTCTTCAGGTTTTAAGGCCGTTGAGCTCTTTTTCTTTGGTAGAAAGTACCTCTGGTGTTTTATGGTCCCCGACCAACTCGTAGCCACTTTTGGTTTGCGGCTTCAGCTCCTGGGTTCCGGCTCGCCGGCGCAGGACGACGGCGGACAGCAGGAAGCAGAGCAGCGCCCCGCACACGAAGACGACCTGCAGACCAAGAAACCTGCACACAGAGAGGCCGCTTATCGACTCCAAACGCAAGGCAGAACCTTTCATTAGTTTCATTACACGTCTGACTCACTCAAGCTGATTCCCAGTAAAGTTTGACAACATGAGAATCAAAAGAAAACATCACAATTCTTACATTTACTTTTCTCTTTCCAGACGGTAGCAACTCAAGATAATTCATGTTTTTTCTTGTCAACTTCATTGCATTTGTTAACATACAACCATGTTTTCATTCCAGTCCTGAAACACAGTCCAAAAGAGTTGGAAAAGGTGGGACCTCTTTAATGCTGCCTCTTCGGGGATGTCATGAAGAGTTTTGTCCCGCTGTTCCGGTGAAGACATCTTAAAGCAGCACCGAGGAGTCCATATCAGTCTCATTTAAAGGAATATTTGATTTCTCTGAGGAAGCTCGGTCCAGCTGTCGTGGTCTTCTGTCCCTACTCTCAGCACAAATCTCCCAAAGGACGTTTGGATGCCTGTCCTGGTTGTCTCCTGTGACAACGGTGTGTTACTTTACGGCACCATGAGACACATCAACGATGATGAAATGAGCCACTATTGGATGTCCAATGGACATCATGGTGGATGGACGGGGAAACCTGCAGGTGATGTGAACTTGCCGGTTCTGGGTTTGGAATTCCAACATTTTCTTACTTCTATCTCCTTATCGAGCATTAAATTGCCTCATGAGCGTTTATTGGAAGAAGGACTTGAAACAAATGAAATGAAGTTGTTGAGAAAAAAACCTTGAATTATGTCAGACGGATCATTTCGGATTGTAAAAAGCTTGTTTCTAATGTGAGAGTGAAGCTGGTGGTGTACCTCCGTCTGAAGAGATCCAGGTTGTAGTAGTGACAGGAAGTCGTCTTGCCGCACTTTTTGCCCCACAGGATGCAGGTGGTGTCGATGGCGCTGCCGTACAGCACCGGACCGGGCATGAACGCTACACCGACACAAACACATTACATCAGGGAGGCTGGTCCAGCGGGTGGGCCAGAAAGGAGACGGACAGGGAAGTGATGAGGAGACTTACCCAGGACTCGGAACAGCATGTACTGAACTCCCACCGCAAAAGACTTGTCTTCATTGGGCACCGTCCTGCAGCAGAAAAACATGAAGAAGAAGAGCAGGGACGTGACCAGGAGCCAGGACCTTCTGGGTTGTAGCTAATTAAGACAACCTGCAGTTTGGACCACTTTGGTCCAGATCCAGACCTGCGGTTCCTCTACTGGATCCATTGACCTCGATGTTAAAATGTTCAACTTTACAGCAGAAATGAACATATTCACGTTCAAACTATTTTGGTCTGTGTGGTTAGATGCATGAAGCATCCCATTTATGTATAATAAGGGGCGTGGACTCTACACAGCGCTGGTTAGCTGTCACACCTTCAGCTACTTCCTGGTTCTGACCTGTGAACCTGAAGACCTGACCGCATTTTTGAAAGAGAATATGCTTAGTTGTGCTTAAAATTGTGCTAAAATGGGAAAAAAAAAATGTATTTTCGTTATGAAACACACAGCTGGGGGGGAGGACTGTGTTGTGAGTTCTCAGGAAATGTGATGCCACAAAGATTCACAGGGAGGAGATCCTAAATATGACAACGGAAAAGTTTAAAGGCTGAGGACTGTGTCACGAGTTGGTACGGATGTAATCTGTGTTCCTGCTAGGGTTGCCACCCGTCCCGTAAAATACGGAATTGTCCTTTATTTGAGAAAAAAATGTTGCGTCCCGTATTGAACTAATACGGGACGCGATTTGTACCGTATTTTCATTAACTTTTACACCATATTCTAGTTGAATTATTGAAATAAGTAACTTTTACATCATATTCTGGTTGAATTATTGAAATAAATTAACCTGTACACCATATTCTGGTTGAATTATTGAAATAAATTAACCTTTACACCATATTCTAGTTGAATTATTGAAATAAGTTAACTTTTACACCATATTCTAGTTGAATTATTGAAATAAGTTAACTTTTACACCATATTCTAGTTGAATTATTGAAATAAGTTAACTTTTACACCATATTCAAGTTGAATTATTGAAATAAGTTAACTTTTACACCATATTCTAGTTGAATTATTGAAATAAATTAACTTTTAAACCATATTCTAGTTGAATTATTGAAATAAATTAACTTTTACACCATATTCTAGTTGAATTATTGAAATAAATTAACTTTTACACCATATTCTTCACCTGTAGGTTATATTCTACATCTGGGCTGATGTGGACATACAGAGCATAGGAGGATATTTCAGTTCAGCTATTAAAGCACTTTAAACTTGAAATCAAAGCATTTTGTTTTTTTCATATATAATAAACACATTTTTATTCAGTTTAGAAGTTTTGGGGCTTTTTTCTATTGGCTCCTGCGCTGCTGAAATCAGGGCGTCCTTTATTTCTATTTCTGAAAGGTGGCAACCCTAGTTCCTGCATAAATCCTTCACAGCGGTGGTGGGACAGCAGAGCTCCCTTTCGTCCACTTGTACTCACCACACCACTAACAGACCGTCCTGACTGGTGGTGGGTTGTTCTGGAAGCGTCCGAGGAGGAAGCTTATTTGAGACGAGGCAGCTTGTGTGAAGTGAGCGTCGGGTAAACATGGGGTTCTGATCCACCTTAGAAACATGAGGTGGTGTAGGAAACATTCACTGCCGGCTCTAAGTCTGGTGTTGATCATCTGAAAGAGCTGTTTTCTATCTTTTATGGATGTGACCTAACTTCATCCGCAGACCAGTCCTGATGACATCAAAGATAAAAACATCTCATTTCCTGTTACTGAACTCAGACAAGATCGGTGTTATTGGAAGGAACTGTCTGGTCACGAAGCTGTAGATAGACAGATATAATCTTTTCAACGTTTGCAAAGTTTTCATTGCCTTCAGCTCGGTTTCGTTTGACTTTAGTGAGTAAATAATGGTGCAACTGGCGGTGAATTTCTGGACTGATTACATTAGACGGTTCTTATATGCAGTTTATGACCTAAGAGATTATAAGTACCGTATTTTCTGGACTATAAGCTGCTACTTTTTTCATAGGTTTTCAACCGTGCGGCTTATACAATTCTATACTATTCTGTGGATTTTTCTTCCACCGCTCGGGGCGCTCTAACCGGAATTAGAATCAAAACTAAGACAAAATAAATGCAAACAAGAATACACTACTTCTTCTTTAGCAGATGGAAGTAGGTAGAAGCAGATTTCAAACAGATAAATAGATAAATAAATACTGGTTATTTTCTCTTGGTTCTGTCCCGTGTTAATCAGCAAAGTTGCTGCCGTGTTAAAAGACACCGTTAGGAAAGGATCTATTTAGGTACAAACATGTACATCATTTACAGTTCAAAATCCTTCTGTACATGTAGTAAATATCTAACTTCACGAATCAAAAATTCTTGTTTAGGTTTTAGTCTGGGGACAGCGCCTCGCTCAGCATTCACCTCAGCTGCAGGCCAGCCAGGACCATCTACAGCTGGTCGGCCTCCAGCTCTGGCAGCCGCCACCCCGTGCCGCTGGCCCTCTCCAGACCAACCCGGAGGAGTCCAGGTGGGCTTCCAGCATGGCGCCTCCACAGACAATACCACTATTTGCCGTTTTACACCCAGAAAGGGGCTGGTAGCAGGTGTAGATCTGCACCCAAACAACTGAGCATGGTGCTCCGTACCTGAGGATCATCATGTAGGACGGTGTCTGAGAGAAGGAGGCGATGAAGCTGGTGAGACCCAGCAGAACCATGAAGGGCAGCAGGAGGTGAGCACATCCACTACCGCAGGTCCCGGGCCGGGCGAACCCATGATCGCCGACGCACCGACAGTTGGTGTAGTTCTGCAGAAACAGATGAACTGTCATTTACTCTACAAATATACTGTGTGTGTTTGTGCTTTAATGACCACAGCTGATTCATTTCTAGACCTCTGAGCTGCAAGAAAACTTGTTCTTTTGACACAAGAGTTCATAATTAAAGGCGAATCCTGTGAAAATGCGTTGTGGACTGGTGAATGCTGACTTTGGAGAGGCTCGAAGTAGAAACGTGCTGTTCTCAGAACAAAAGTCACTCTCCTGCAGCTTCACTGATGACACGGCTGCGCGTTTCTTTTACACTTCATTCATTAACAGCTGAGTCATTAACGACTCAGCTTTCTTGAAGATGTTTTTTTTTTTTTTTTTTTCATTTTGTAGTTTTTTTTATTTAAAACATGTCACGTGCATCTCTTTTTATTTATTTTTTTTATTAACAAACAGTGCAAACGATGACAAAAGACAGCATCAGTATGTGTGTGTGTGTGTGTGTGTGTGTGTGTGTGTGTGTGTGTGTGTGCGTGCGTGCGTGCCGTGTTTGAGTGTAAATAAGGTGATGAAAATAGGTACATAAATTGAGAATATTGATTCGAAAGTGAACAAATAAACAATTTTCATATAGAGTGGTGTAGCATGATATCATATAAATATAGCAATATCCTAATATAACATAATTTGTATAAAATATTATAACATATAACCAAATTATATCACCATACTATTATATATTACAATATAATACTATAGTTTAACATGCCAAGAGATTTCATAACTTTAATATAATAATATGAAACAATATATCATGATAATGCCAGTAATAATTATTAGAGTTAGAATTGGTCATTTATGTTTTGCAATGAGGGGTGAGGTCAGACCGGGGTGTCAGGGAAGCAAGCTTTCTTGAAGATGTTGACTAATCTGATTAAAAAAAAAAAAACTGCAGAGGAGGATTTTTACCTATTACAGACGTAGATATGAGTGTTGCTGATTTAGCAAAATGCACAAAATCTGTATTTTGTATTTTTTTGGGGTAAAACTGTTGGTGAACTACTTGGTTTAAAAATAGCACTTCTTGTTCCAGTTTTAGTACAGGTTCTGAGAACTTCATGCTTCATAGGACTTTGGCTGCTGAGCTGTAAAGTAAACAGGAGCCAATCTCCTCCTGGAAGGTAAACAGCTTCTCTGAAATTTCCTAATAAATGTTCAACATCTGTAAAATTAGTTCAATTACAAAGCTCGCACATGGTTTCATGTTTTGATCATGTTTAGGCTTTAAAAAATTACATTAAGTTTCTGGCATTGCTTTTCATGTTTAGGTTCAGCCATAAAAAAACACTCCAAATAGCAAAATACTGGATACAAACACATACACACGTTTCATTATGAAGCATTGCATACCCTGCCTTGCCCTGCCTCATCATCATCTGGGCTTGCCTCGACGCGGGGCCCCACGGCTGCTTGAGAGTGATCAGTGATTTTTTTTTTTTTTTAAATATTTTTATCCCGGTTTTTTCCCCCATTTTATCACCCAGTGCTCCTACCTAAGGTACAGTCCTGGGCATTGCTCCCCTCTACCAACCCCAGGAGGGCCCTGCACTGAGCTCAGGTCTTCTCCTTAACCTGAGGAGTGAGCAGGCCGCATCTTTTCACCAGACAGGGTGGGGATTCTCCGGCCGGACGTAGTGCGTGGAAGGATCACGTTATTTCGGCCGGATCCTCCCCACCCCACCTGGCGCCCCGGCTGGCCAGAGGGGGCATGTGTAGCCCAGGACTGTGTGCATGTTTTTGTGAGGGTAGCTCACATTAGCTACCCAGGGGAACACGGGGAGAACATGCAAACTCCACACAGAAAGATCCTTTCGCCAACCCCACCCAGGGTGTGGGCACTGAAGTCATGGGGGAACTAACGTGCACTTCAGCGCTCACAGCGTCCCCGGCGGGAATTGAACCCAGGACCTTCTTGCTGTGAGACGGCTGCACTACCAGCTGCGCCACCGTGCCCCGGATTGGTGATTTTTGTAATAAATGTATCAAACGAGCCTTTCAGAGAGGCATTAAACTCGCAGTTGTATTGAACAACAACGATCAATCAGCAAGCACATCATTGTACATATATTCATTGATATGCACAGACTAGTACACATTTAGGTCTGTAATGGAACGTGACAGTTGATATTTGTAAGGAAAAGAAGGAAAAAAAACGAAAAGAAAAAAAAGAAAAAAAAAAAAACCTCCCATAGCGCGAGGCCCTTGGGGCGCGAGGCCCCGTGCGGTCACACGGTTCGCACACCCCTGCCGGTGGCCCTGGGTTCACGCGTGGCATTTGTTAACAGCTTTAAACCGCTACAGACGGTTACCGTGAACACAAACGCCACAAACGAAAAACGAAACAACTGTATCGATTTAGCCCCTGAATCGGAACAAAAAAAAAAGGCCACAGGTATGAAAGCACCCTTAAAGTCCTCTGTTTCCAACCAGAAGCTCTTCCACAAACACAAATGGCAGGAAGACCTGAAACACTACCGTGGTCAGAGGGGGAGCTTGTTTGTGGAACGGAGGGGGACACAATGAGATCACATGTGCTCATCCGCTTTACCAACAACCACGAGCTCGCACCAACTGTCATCCCGAAAGGCAGACAAAGACGCTTCCCCATTTCTGCAAACTGCACCAACTTAAGTGATGAACTTGCACAAGTCTGACCGGGTGACATCTGCATCTGAGCTCAGCAAAGGGACAGACACAATAATGCTTACTGTGACTTTGCCATAGGAGTCTGTTTCATTGAAGACACAGCCAGCGTGGCAGGGAGACCTGAACTCCACGCCGTCTGCGCCACAAACCGGGTTGAACGCCTCCGGTGGACAGTGACAGCCAGAACTGCACGACATTGGATCAGAGCTGAAACAAAATCAAACACAGGTTTTCATGTCAACATTTTTAAAGACGAGCATCACTTCCTAACGGTGCATTGGGACGTTGATGCTAAGAACAAGAGCACATGCTTATGTTTAATGTGGGGAACCACTCAGATAATTGGGTTTATCTGGTTATTTGTGGCAGCATAGTGACTGTTATGAAAGACAATTATCAGCCAAATTTGGTAAAAACATCTGAAACGTTCCCGTGTTCAAAGCTCCCTTTAACCACTAAAACCAGTTCCCTGCCATTGAAATGCTACTTCTCTTACCAGCACCAGTGGTTTCTCTCCAAAAGTCATTCGTTGGTGATTAAATCATCAGTGGGGTTTAGAGTTCCCGGTTCAAAGAACCCGTTTCCTGGCGACTGTGAAATAATGTGTTCCCTATAAATAATGAAGAACTTTGTTCTTGTAAATTTGCCTGCTTTTTAATCGTAAAATAAAGTAAAACTGATTAGTGATATTAGTTCTGTGGCACAGCAGAATCCGCTTCCTGTTGCTCTTCAGATCAGATTCCAGTGGTTATCAAATCACTTCCCATCAATGATGACGGGAAAGAAGTTCAGGGACGATGGAGAAATTAGTTTCCCCATCAGTCTTCACATTAGTTAGATGTGATTCAGTTCAAAACCAATTGTCTATGTTGCCATGGCAACATGGTGGACAGTAATGCATTTGATTGGTTTAACAAAGTAACCACTAAGAGCAGAGAGTTACTAGGGAGTGAGCGGGGAGCAGGGGGAGTCGTACTGGAACACACAGAACATAAGGGGAATCGACTGTCGTGGTGCTGAAATGTGGAATGCTGGATCAATACAATGTGCCATAAACTACATAGTTACTGTTGCTACCTCAGACAATCCATCAACTTTCATAACAGTCCACAACAGCAAAAATCTTATCCCGAGATGGGACATTAATGGAGATTAACGTTATCAGTATCATTTAACGTATCAGAGACAAAGTCTGTGTTTCTACATGACAACTGTGAGTAGATACGTGGAGGAAACAACAGCAGATTTGAAATGATTGTTTGGATTTATCTCAGGACAAATAAATAAATGTCCTTATTGATCTTCTGCACGTTAAGTTGGCAGTTTAATCCAAAGCAGATGTTTAACTCTGTTAATTACGGATTTAGGAAACTGAATAAAATGATCTCTGTTGTCCATCCTCTCTGATACCTGGAATCAGTAGTACAAGTACTCCAGGGATATTTTTACTGGCATACACTTCATGAAACAGATGAGAGTTCAGGATGTTCCAGTGTTATTCTGTGGAGCTGCCTGTGTTTGAGGAGCGGGACTAACTGATAAATAAGGCTGAATATGGTAAAAAGGAAATAAATATAAATGAGCTAACATCAACAAGGCTGTATTATTTAGTAAAATGAAGACAAATGCACTTTTTCCTTTTGTCATCAAATATGCCTTCTGTCTGGTCTTGTATTGGAGTTACGGCAGCCCTGTGGTTTAGTACAGGTTATTATGACTGTTCTGGTTTTTGTTAAAGACTATGGGGAGGAAGAGCTGCCAAACTTAAGAAGTTTAAAGTCTCTATTGTGCATTATGACCCATGATGACTGGAGTTCTCTACAGTGAGATTTAAAGGGACGGTAAGATGTAATGTCGGAATCGCCGTGGCAGCTACCTGCGGGGAAAGATGCCAGCCACCTTCTGAGTGGGGCAGCCGATGAAGATCAGCGGCAGAGCCGAGAATATGCACAGCAGGATCGCTGTCGTGCACAGTTTACTGGCGCTGTACACCGACAGCCTGAACCGCCGCATCAAAGCTCCGCCCAGAACAATGCCCAGCACCGCCAGCGGGATCACAACTCCTCCTGAAGGAGCAAAATGAGGAAATCATGTTTCTGATCCAGTTTGTACATCGATTCTTCAACCAGGCGTCCCGTCATTGATATTTCAAAGGAAGTGAGCTGTCTCACCTATCAACATGGTGGAGAAGGAGACCGTCTGGCTGAACTGTCTCTCGATGAACTTGGCCATGAAGGTGGCCAGACCGGACAACAGCGCCGCCAGGTTCACCTGGGCCAGAACCACCAGCAGGTAGATGGGACTCCGCAGCGTCCGCAGGGCTATCCGAGGAAAGCCTGAGGAACCGCGTTGAGACAGCACCACCAGTGAGATCCTGCAGTTTAGCTGCACAGTCATGACCAAAAGCTATATTTCTTAATTTATTCATCTGTATTTAGGGGTGCAGTATTTTGATTGACAGCTAGGGTTGCCACCTTTCAGAAATAGAAATAAAGGACGCCCCGATTTCAGCAGCGCAGGAGCAAAAAAAAAGCCCCAAAACTTCTAAACTGAATAAAAATGTGTTTATTTTATATGAAAAAACGTGTTCTTTAATAGCATTGAACTTGCATGACTGTACAGACAGCCAACCATATAGCAGCTGAAATAGCTGCCTATGCTCTGTATGTCCACATCAGCCAAGGTATATTGCTACAGGTGAAGAATATGGTGTAAAAGTTAACTTATTTCAATAATTCAACTAATATGGTGTAAAAGTTAACTTATTTCAATAATTCAACTAGAATTTGGTGTAAAAGTTAACTTATTTCAATAATTCAACTAGAATTTGGTGTAAAAGTTAACTTATTTCAATAATTCAACTAGAATATGGTGTAAAAGTTAACTTATTTCAATAATTCAACTAGAATATGGTGTAAAAGTTAATTTATTTCAATAATTCAACTAGAATTTGGTGTAAAAGTTAACTTATTTCAATAATTCAACTAGAATTTGGTGTAAAAGTTAACTTATTTCAATAATTCAACTAGAATTTGGTGTAAAAGTTAACTTATTTCAATAATTCAACTAGAATATGGTGTAAAAGTTAATTTATTTCAATAATTCAACTAGAATACGGTGTAAAAGTTAATTTATTTCAATAATTCAACTAGAATTTGGTGTAAAAGTTAACTTATTTCAATAAATCAACTAGAATATGGTGTAAAAGTTAATTTATTTCAATAATTCAACTAGAATTTGGTGTAAAAGTTAACTTATTTCAATAATTCAACTAGAATATGGTGTAAAAGTTAACTTATTTCAATAATCCAACTAGAATATGGTGTAAAAGATAACTTATTTCAATAATTCAACTAGAATATGGTGTAAAAGTTAATTTATTTCAATAATTCAACTAGAATATGATGTAAAAGTTAATTTATTTCAATAATTCAATTAGAATTTGGTGTAAAAGTTAACTTATTTCAATAATTCAACTAGAATATGATGTAAAAGTTAATTTATTTCAATAATTCAATTAGAATTTGGTGTAAAAGTTAATTTATTTCAATAATTCAACTTAAAAGGTGAAACTAATATATTACCTAGTCTTATTACATGCAAAGCAAGATATGTTGAACCGTTATTTGTTAAAATTTTGATGATGGAATTGAATTGTATAATATAAAATATTCTCGAATTTATTTTTTATTTGGGGTTTTCATAAACTGTGAGCCATAATCAGAGAGCAGCGTCTTGCTGGTGCAGGAAACTGCTGGACGCAGATGCGTGACGGACACTGGCTGATTTATGGTTCCGCGTTGCACCAACGCAGAGCTTACGGCGTATAATGCGCGGTGACGCGAACGTACGGTGCGCGTCGCCGCGTACTCAACGCCGAAGGCTACGCCGTCGACTTAACGCAGAACCATAAATGAGGCTAAACGCGGGCGCATTTGTCAGTTTTCTTTTCGTCTTTTCAACTGAGCACGCAAACACAAACTGAGGGTGAAATGCTTGCTTATGCACCATCGTAGAACCGGGCCTGGCATAATATATGTCCGTATTGGTTCAATACGGAACTTTTAATTCCCAATTCCCAACTCCTACCTGGAGGTGAAGCCTGAGTCCTCCCCGCAGCGCTGTCTGGCACACACATAGAAAGATCTGGAAACAGACCCAGCAGGTCCTGTTGTCCCGCCACAAAGATTTTGCTGGCCATAATGTTTCCTGTGTTTTATTTTGTTATTATTGATCAATTTAGTGTTGATGTGTGTGTGACAGACGTGTGTATGGGGCGTTAATGAAAATACGGGACAAATCGCGTCCCGTATTAGTTCAATACGGGACGCAACATTTTTTTCTCAAATAAAGGACAATTCCGTATTTTACGGGACGGGTGGCAACCCTATTGACAGCCCAAAGAGCTAACTCTGCTAACTGTTATCACGCCGACTGCTGAGCTGTAAATGAAGATGTCGCAGAACATAATCATACAGATTCGACCCTC
Source organism: Cololabis saira (assembly GCF_033807715.1). Taxonomy (NCBI): domain Eukaryota; kingdom Metazoa; phylum Chordata; class Actinopteri; order Beloniformes; family Belonidae; genus Cololabis; species Cololabis saira. The sequence continues at coordinate 32,102,204 of NC_084600.1, forward strand.
GGTGGACATCTCTGACCCGGAGTATCTCGTATGCCCTCTCAGACAGGAAACAGAGGCCAAGAGGAAGAAGTCTTACTTTTGAGGAAGTGGAGGAGGGACACTTCCTGCTCCGGACTCGTCTGCTGATGCTTAATCTCCGGTCTGGACTCCTCATCCTCTTCGCCGTTCTGAAAATACAACATCACATGGTAAGTCTTTCTTTTCAGGATTTGAAACCACTCTTTAGTTCCTGGAGCTCTCAGGACGTCTTTGTGGGTCCGAACATGATGAAACGTTGAGGTGGAAGTTGGTTGTGTCCTTCAACAAAGAATAAAGAACCTACCAAACACATGGTTTCTGAATACGACAGTTGTTGTTTTAAACAGTGCTTTTTTCACCAATTTTACGTCTCAATCCCTGACTACGCAGTTACAACACTTCCAGGACACCTGTGCACCTGAAAGAAAGTATTTTGGTCCACTCTTCCCGGACAACCAGCTGTGTCAGGTGTGAAAGGTTTTCTTCTAAACAAAGATGAGTATCAGAATGAGTAGTAATTTGAACAACACAAGAACGATTAAGACTAAACACTAGAGGATTATCGTAGCAGGTCACTGCAGCGGTGTGTGACAGCCGAGCCAAAACTCTCAAAGAGAACACAAGTCTGCACCAACTGGACTCAGAAGGAAGGCTAGAACGGCTAATACTTATATTTCCATCTCGGTAGCGACACTTAAAAAAAGAGGATGTTTGGACAGATTTGATTGGGAAAGATGCTGATGGGTGCAGATTTGTGTTGTTTGGTTTCATCACCCCAGAGGACGTTCTTGCAGAAATGCTGGGGCTTGTCAGCGAACCTCGTAGGATATTCCAGCCTGGCTTTCTCATGTTGTTCTTCCACTATGCCCACTGTTGTTGAGGTGTACAGGAAGGTTGAGGAGCCTCTGCTTCTCAATAATAAAGCTGTGTGGAGATGTACACCATGTTCAGCTTCGTCCTAACAATCAGCGTTTTCCCCCTTTAAATGAGGCTGAATAAAGATATTAAAATTAAAAATGAGTTTGAACAAGGGATGAAGTTCTTGAAGCTGAAACTCTAGTGGTCGGTAGAGGAGCTGCAGGTTTTTTCACTTTTTGGTTGTTTGAGTAGAAACCAGGCGCAGCTCATCCAGCTCAGTCAGGCAAGATCTGCTGGAATGGAGGTTTTTGTTGGGAAAATGACAAGCTGACAGAGTTGTGAGGTGCTTTGATTCGGCTGACGAGGTCTGTTGACTCAGATTACTCTCACTGCTGTTTCTGAGCTGGATTCGTTTCAGGAGGTTGCACAAGTTTGATCTGACTGCTGAGCACTTTGAGTCTCAGTTTGACGTTCAGGCTGAACAATCTGGTGTTTCAACAGAGCATTGCGAACCTTACTGAATAACTTCGTCATCTGATTATTATGGGAAAGAGATGAACAACAGAAAGGACAACAGAAAGGATCACAAAAACCTCAGTAATCAAACTATAAACAAAAAAAAACCAGGGTAGTTCAGGCTATACCAGCGTTTAAGATATTTTGATACGTTGGGATAGACTGGCAGAATCATCAAGAACTGGAGGGTATTAAAATTATAAGTGAACAGTGAATACACATACTGTATTAAATGAAACTCATTCAAGGCTGTCGTGGATCATTGTAGAGGTGACTGGGAGATTGGACTCTTGAATTTAGGATATTGTAGGAGACCGGTTCAATTATGATTATAATTACTGATATTGCTTATTGGTTGTTTGTGTTGTATTTATTTTTTTGTTATTTTGTCTTTTTCCTTTCTTTTCTTTTCTTCTCTTTCTTTTTTTTCTTTTCTTTTAATTTTATTTAATTTGTATAGGTTATATATGATATGATATTGTGAGGAAGGGACAGGACTAAATAAGCGTTCTGCTTCCTCCTGTTCCCTCTCCAACACATTGTTTTGCTGTGTGTTTTATTTTTGAATGAGACTGTTAAATTGTTTTGCTTTTTTTTTATATTTGATGCTTTTAATTTGATTGGGTTTGGTTGTGTTCGAGACAAAGCCAATAAAAAAAAACAAAAAAACTCTGTTGAGCAATCGTTTGGTAACATGACTCCTTTACCTCCTCAATCAAGTACGGAGTTCCACTTTCCCTTTTTCTTGTTTAAAAGACGGAGCCAAAATAAACTGAACAAGCTGCAACCTGCCCAGACTCTGCATCTGTGTATCACCTTGGTTGATACATAAATATTGAAATGTTATTTTATATCAGGTGTTGTTCTGAGGTTGTTTATGACTCATTTTAACAACTAGTAACACCACATGGTTTTAGAAGTGAAAGAGAGCATACCTTCAAGTCAAGTACAGATTATTTTTCTCTTTAAAAGGTCTCATATCGTGCAATTCATATTGATCAAGTGGCACAGCAGATCAACTCAAAAACTATCTGGGTCTTTTAGATTGTGCAACCCAATCCCGCGGTGACAGTGATGACTTAATGGCAGCCTTCAAATGTTTGTATGTCAGTTTGCCGATGTATCAACTGTATTAGGAAATGATGCCCCCACATCAGTGTTTCATGCAGCGTGTTCACAGGATAGGTGAAGTCGGTGTTTTGCCGATATTCTTACCACCATGGAACTTTTCAGCTCCTTCATCTATCTTGGCTCCACCATCGCCAACAACAGCGACCCGAAGTCGGAGATAGACATGGCCTTGCAGTCAGGCTAATGCAAACACAGTGGAAGTGATCACAGCGCCATTGCTCCATCTCCCGTACGATGAGGTTCAACAAAGCAACAGTTCTCTTGGTCTTCCTCTCCGGTTCAGAAACTTGGCCTCTCTGCCAGACCCTGGCTACGAAAATCGATAGCTTCGACAGCAGGGTTCTCAAACTAACGTCTGAGCTCGAAAAAAGATGGTGTCTAGCATGCGGTTACATATGTTTACATCGCATCACGTGGTGACAGCGGGTCCAGAAATGATCCGCCGTGACTTCTGGCATCCGTGCCGCTCCACACCGGAGCAGCTGCGGACAGACATTTGCAGCAGGACTTCCCATTTAAAATTATGATGACTATCAACCAGTAACATCATCTGTTTGACAAAACGTTTAGTTTCAGCTCTCTACCGACACAAAACGGACCGGTGCCAACTTTTTTGGAGTGTGTAGCACGTTTTAAACACAAGTATGTATTTGCACCTGTTACCTCCAAGAATACTGAAAAGCAATTGAGAGTATTTGGGATATAATTCCTTTCAGGTAAAAGGAAGAGGAAGTTGTGACAATTTGACTCACCTCTTTGGGCATTACTCTGGGGAAGAACAGGTACGGCAGCGCAGTGAGGAAGAGGAGGCAGGCCGCCACCAGGAAGCCTAGCCACCAGGCTCCCACCCAGCGCAGGTCTTTGGAGTCCAGCTTGATCTCCTCTGGAAACATAAGAAAGCACAAGTCAAGAAAAGTTTCAGGACAATCTTCTCAGCTGGCTTGTCAGCTCTAACGTGTCCCGGGTCTGCATCACGACCTAATCCCAGCTAGACAGGCCCAAAACAACTCCCAGGGAGCAGTCCAGGTGGCATCCTCACCACATGCCTGGACCACCCCAGCTCACTCCTCAGCCCTGCTCAATCCCCTGCTTGAGATTCCACCTCCACATGGTGAAGGGTTTGTGTGCCCAAATGATTCCTGGAGCTATGTTGTTGGGGGGAACTGCCCCAGGAGGGTCTCCAACGGGAAACTGGTCCTGGGGGACAGGCCAGACTGGGTGGGTTTTGACACTGGCATTATGTAAGTCGAATTAAATAAATTCTGGACATGAGTGCGGTCCCCTTGGGTCAGTATGAAGGCAAGGCAAGGCAAGGCAAGGCAAGGCAAGGCAAGGCAAGGCAAGGCAAGGCAAGTTTATTTCTATAGCACAATTCCACACAAGGTAATTCAAAGTGCTTTACATCAACATCAAAAGCGGCAAGACACAATTAAACAGTAAATAACAAATAAAATGAAATAAAATGATAAGAAAAGAGGTAAAATAATAAAAAGCACAGTTGTTAAAAAGTAAGGCAGTAGAGTACAGCAGGTAAGTATTTAATTTAAGAGTACGCTTGAGTAAACAGTAATGTTTTTAGGCCTGATTTAAAGGATCTACAGTTGCAGCAGACCTCAGGTCTACAGGAAGTTTGTTCCACCGGTGAGGAGCAGAATAACTGAACTGCCTCACCTTGCTTGGTTCTGGTTCTTGGGACACACAACAAACCAGATCCAGATGAACCTCAGGGGTCTGGGAGCTTCATAGGAACTAACAGATCAAGCATGTATTTTGGTCCAAGACCATTCAGGTCTTTGTAGACCAGCAGTAAGATTTTGAACTCTATACTTTGACTCACTGGAAGCAGTGTAGCGATTTCATGACTTGTGTAATATGGTCCAGTTTCCTGGTAAGGACTCTGGCGGCAGCGTTCATCATGTTTCATGAACATCAATAACTATTTGAAGAGGTGGTCTTGGTATAGCTGTCACCATTCTTCAAGTCCATTTGTGGTGTGAAACCTAGATTTGACCCAAATATGGGGGGCACCTTGCATGTTTGAGCTCCGTAGACAGCTCAGTGGTGCATTGAGGGTTGTAAGTGAGCCCTTAAATAAACATGGCAAAAGAAAGTAACACGAGCCAGATAGATGGCTCACAGGTGCAGCTGCACTTCCTGTTACCCTTTTCAACTTTTTTTTACTTGAGGCCTGTTGTCATGGAAACACTAATGGCGCTTTTACACTAGTACCTACTCAGTCCGACTTGACTTGCCTCGCCCCGGTTTTGCGCTTCTCCAATAGGGGTCAAGGCGGGTGGAGGCGGGTCGAGTAGATCATTTTTCTGTATCTATTCTGCCGAGGCTCTAAGCGGCTGAGTCGGGCTGTGATGTCATCACACCACACGCCACCGATTGGTCAGGGGGTTGGAGTCAGAAGTCTGAGTCAGGAGGCGGAAGTCAGCGAATGAGTGACTTGCGGCTTCTTGTTCATTTTATTCAACAGGCAATGGCAGCGCAAAAGTCTGTTTCATGATCCAACTCTGAGGTGCAGATGTTCATAAACCTGGTGGCTGAGGAGAGAATTAAAAAGGGATCTAGACGGGCGATAAGGAACGACCAGATCTACCAGGAGCTCTGTCACTTCATACTTGCTCGCGGCTCCCAGCTGACTTTTCAGCAGCGCAGAGACAATCAAACAAAAAAAAGCTTTGCCGCTTGAAGCTTTTTACACTCTAATTTTTTAACTTGGTATTGAACAAAAGTCACAGACCCAGCAGCACATCTATCATCTCCTCCAGGTTCTACATCTTTAGTGTTGTTGTCTTCTTCCTTTAGATCACACAATCAAATACGTCGCAGCAGCTTCGCTCCAACCTTCCTACTTCTCATCTGGGTATTGATAATAAACGAGGGCAAGACGAGTCGAGTTGAGACGAAGCGTGGCGAGTCGAGTCGGGCTGCCATAAGTTCTTGTCAAGACTCAAGACTTATTGGTGAAAATGACCTAAGCTCAAATCCAGACTCACATGAAGAATAATAAGCAAGGAATCATGAATCCCAGACTCAGATGTAGGTTACCCTAACCCAGGGGTCTGCAACCCAAAATGTTGAAAGAGCCATATTGGACCAAAAACACAAAAAACGAATATGTCTGGAGCCGTAAAAAATTAAAGGTCTTGTAGCAGCCTTAGAATGAAGAAAAATGGTGAAAGGAGAAATGTTGAAAAAAAAGTCAAAATGTGGAGAAAAAAGTCAAAATTTAGAGAAAAAAAGTCAAAATGTTGAGATTAATGTTGAAGTACAATCTCGAGAAAAAAGTTCAAATGTTGAGAAAAAAGTGGAAATGTCGAGAAAAAAGTCGAAATGTTGAGAAAAAAGTCGAAATGTCGAGATTAAAAAGGAAAGGAAAAAGGAAGAAAAAAAAGTGGAAAAAAGGAAAGAAAGAAGAAAAAAGAAAAAGAAACAAGAAAAGAAAGAAAAAAAGGAAAAAAAGAGAAAAAAGAGAAAAAAAAGAAAAAAAGAGAAAATAAAGACAAAGAAAGAGAAAAAAAGGAAGAAAAAAAGAAGAAAAAAGGGAAAAAAAGGAAAAAAAGAACAAAAAAGCAAAAAAAACAAGAAAAGAAAGAAAAGAAGGAAAAAAAAAGAGAAAAAAAAGAGAAAGAAAGAGAAAAAAAGGAAGCAAAAAAGAAGAAAAAGGGGAAAAAAAGGAAAAAAAGGTGAAAAATTATTGAAAAAGCTCCAGGAGCCACTAGGGCGGCGCTAAAGAGCCGCATGTGGCTCTAGAGCTGCGGGTTGCCGACCCCTGCCCTAACCTCACCAGGTCCCAGGAGGGGCTTGTTGGGGAGTTCCTGGTGGGCAAACTTTTACCCATGGGACCTGGCGGGGAGCCCTCCTACCAGCTCAGGACTTACAGGACGCACCACGTGGGTCAGGTCTATTGTGTCACAAACAGCAGTTGAGGGCGTGGACCTCATCCTGCAGAGCCTACGCTTCCAAAACTGGCAATTAAACAATCTATGGAAAATATTTTTTTTTATTCTACCCGGCATACTAACTTTTAGGAATTGGGGTCAGAAATTGTTTTCTCTCAACTCTCACCACTGTAACAAACACCCTTTCAGAATCTTCATGGGAAGTTAATGGGATGATGCATCCTGTGATGTGAACTTGTCAAAACCTGAAAACACATCTGACAACGTTCCTCTGGATGGAATCATCCCTTACCAGTGTTTTGTGTCACGTGACACAGATTTTATAATGTCTTATTCATGTTATCACTATTGAAGCTTGTTCTTTATTACCTCCTTCAGACTGCGGCTCAGCATAAACAGGCTCTAAGCATTTTGACCGTTGTAGATCTGGCTCAGAGCCAGAGGACTGGTTCCAAAGCTTCGAAAGCCCTTTGATCTGTGTTTCATTAATGACGGTATCTTGATGATAGATAAGAAGATCAGTGCAGCTTCTTTCTGGAGAAGCAAGATCCCCAAATTCACACCTTGTCTTGTCCTCAAAAACCCAGAAAAAAACAAAAACGGCCAGGTGTTACTAATCATCATCATTGATGATCTGAAAATCAGCAGGTGTGCAAACCCTAGAAAAGCAGATGTTTTGGCAGTCTGCTGCTCTAGAGCATTCAGATATGTGTCATCACAATACGGAGAGGGAAAGACATCGACAATGGTCTTAGAAACGCCATTAAGAAGAGAAACTTAATATTTTAAAACTATTGCCAAATAAGTTGCAGAGAAAAATGATCCACAAGTAGAAAACATTCAAGATAGTTGTGAGGAGTAGACTTCTCAGCAGATATTCTCCAAGATCAGACTATGCAATGTTCAGGGGGAAAAACAAAAAACAAAAGCCCAGAAGCTCTGATAGTATCAGGGTCTCACTGAACATGTTCAATGTTAAAGTCAACAATAGCACAATTAGTAGAAGACAGAGTAAGTCTGGTGTGTTTGTTTGGAAGAGTTTACAAAATTATGGAAGTACAACTGAGGTTCACAAAACTGCATATGAGCAAATTTGACTTCTGGAACAATGTCCTATGAACAGATGAGACCAAAGTGGAGCTGTTTGGTCTTAATGTCCAGAACCACGTTTGATGATGCGATCAGACTCTAATTGAAACAGGAAACCAACAACAGCGGATCAAGTTCCTGGAGCTCAGTGGAAAGAGCTCCAGAGCTCCACAATACTGGAGCTCTGGAAGGCACTGGGGGGGTGTGGGTTATACAAGTTCACTGCATGATAACATGTTTGAGCAACCTCTAGTTGGTGTACTGATGCTGTTCCTGATATGGCAGGTTTCTTTGGACATTTGTCAAATACTTTAATTTCCTCCAAGCAGACTCTTATGGTTCCTGTGATTTCAAGAGCTGTTAGGGTGGATATCAAACATCTGTAACCGTGCATCTGTAAGACACCTACATGATGGATTATGAAAGAACAGTGGGAGGTCATGCATAAAATCAATATGTGGACTATGATCCGCTGTGGTGACCCGTCTGCTCAAAGGGGCTGAGCCATCATCAAACGTGGTTCTGGACATTTAGATGAAACAATGGTTGATGGTTCCAGGTCTCCAGAGACGATGGAGTTTATTTTATTCAACTTCATAAATTTAAACTAAATAGAGTTAAATGTTTGCTTGAATTAAACTGCCAATTTAACATCCAGTAAATCTAAGATAAATCTAAGATAAATCAAAGCAACAATGCCTTTAGCTCTGCTAACGTTACCTAAACTTATTAATCACAATTGTTAAGTAGAAACACAGACTTTTTCTCTTAGAAGTTAGCTAGCAAGAGCTTATTTCACTGTGGCAGGGTGGAGGAGCAGCCACTCAGTTCCAACCTCTCCACCCTGCCTGCCTTCATAAGAAGCGGCTGCACAGCAGCAAGAGGTCTCTGCTGAAGGTGCTGGTGCACGTGTGTCTGCAGTGAACGAGAATAAAAACGTTTCCTGCACAAAATCCTTTGTCCTCTGTCCTGTCGGTCGGCCCCAGTGGCAACGAGTTTGCTACAGTCACGTAATATTAATCTCCATTAGCGTTGTATGTTTACTTTAGATTATGGAGCTACCGAGCCCTGGATGAAAAGTTATCACTTTAAATCTAGTGTATTGTCTAATATATATGGAATTAAACAGTTACAGATTAAACAAATTAAAATTCTCCACCCTGTGGTGCATGAATTTTTGGTTTTTCGTTAACTCAGAGAGCTCACTTGTGTTTCATCCCAACACCGTGACATCATCAGCTCAGATGTAGGCAACGAACACAGCCCCGAAAACATTAAAAGCTAACTGGATCTTTCAAACACGGCTCCAACACTGCGCTACTTCCAACCAACTCATTTTAAACTTCTATTTTTCTATTCATGCTGGTAAAATATAATTTCCCTTTGAAGAATAATAAAGTATTATTATATTCAAATTAATTTTGCCTTGAGCCACAATTTTTCTGTACAGATTTCAACTCTTGCCAGACTGGATGTTAATGCAAATCCCACCAGTAGTCTCACTTACAGCAATAATCCAGTATGAGTGTAATAAAATATTGTCTCATAAAACCAACAAAGATGATCTTGTGAGTGACGAGATGATCCATAAAACCCCGGCCAATTTCCCACAATATCCCAATGCCCCCATGGAGATTACTATCACCCTGGTTTCAGACAGCTTCAAGACTCATTTTAGTTATTTATTCTTTAAATGTTTACATTTTAACTTGGACTGCAACAATAAAATGTCCTTTGATGATAAATGAGCTATTGTTTAACTCAATGACATATTTAATTATCTTATCAAGACACAGGACTGACACAGAAGTATTTGTTCTCATGTCATGAATTGCAGGGGTACACTTTCTTTTTACATTAAAATATGAAAAACGTAAAAGCAGGAGAAGACAAACATGAATCTCAGCCAGTAAAATCACCTGTCATTCATTGAGGATAACCTACTGAAGAGAATCAGGGCCAAAATAATATTTTAGAGGAGGAAGATTTGTTTTCTTCTGTTTTCATTGAGCATCCCAGCATTACGCAGGGATGCTTGTTGGTGCCTGATTTGAGGACTGGGGTGGGGATGGCTCAATTTGTGGTGAAGATTCTCCACATGCAAAAGGAGAAATATTTTATTTGAATGTTAAATCGAGTATTATTCAGCAAAAGGTTGCCACAGGAGGCACCTTCATTTTTTTATTTGTGATAATGAATAAATCACATGTTTTCATGGAGAAAAAAGTGTTTCTTATTGTGCGCCTGTTCTGCAGTTGTCATACCCCGGTGTTGTGCCGTATTCAGCACCCCTGCCATGAAAAGCACCCCCTCGTCTGACAAAAATTATATTCTCATTCAGTGTCACGTTCTGTTTAGCGTCCAGTTTTGTGTTAATGATTCATGTTTAAATGCGCTCATGGATTCCACAATAGTCATACTTTCCCACAATCACATAACAAAAATCGGGTAAATGGTTATTGATGTCATTAATTAATAACCTGCTTACTGTGTTGTCTTCCATAATATTTGTAAATATATATAATATAAACTCCTAAGTATGTGTTTGTGTGAGTGTGTATATATAAATATATTGAAGTGTCAGTGTGTTGTTTTTTTTCTTGGTCTACTTATCATTGAATATACGAGGGGGTGCTTTTCACAGCAGGGGTGCTGAATACGGCACAGCAATTTGCCTCTTCCACTAATATCTCTAACTCCAACTCGTCAAATTTCATTTTGCGCTCGCAAACCATAAGACGCGCAACACCTCATTTAAATACTGAGGTTTGCACCTGTTATCAATTGCGCAAGCATTCTTAGTTGATCACCCGCAAAACACACAACAACAGCACGCGCAAACTTTTTCAGTGCACACGCAATTTAGTACTCTTTATTTAGGATCTTAGTAAATCGGGCCCCTAGTCTGTAAACTTCCTTGTTCCTGTGTTTACCAGCAGTTGTGATGTATTTAAGTCTTTTCCCTCATCCTCACTCCACGCTTCACATCGAAACATTTCACTCGGAAATCACGCAAATTTATTAAGGTTGTGTTTACCCACAATGCCCCACGTTGTAGTACACTTCCTGCTTTTGCATTTGAAGCAAGCTGAGACCTACACTTACGCAGGGCAGAGTCCACCTCGTTGACCTGAATCAGAGTTTGATTGTTCATTCACACCTCCCCAAATAAACCAAACTTTAAAAACATACAAACTCTGGAGGACCAAACAGGGCTGGTGTGAATGCACCCTGAGTGGAACATGAACTCCTCTGAAGATCAAGTTCTAGTGACCAATGTGAAGTGCATCTGTCTGACAAACAGAGATTGGCTGAAACTGAGTCATGTGACAAGAAAAATGATCCCAAGCAGTGAATCTACGTCATAGACTGTATAAGAACGGACGAAGCATTAGGTCACGTGCCCTGATGCTTTCTGAAGTCTTCTTTTACGGGGCCACAGCCATGTTACTCAGCAAGCCAATGGAGACACACCCACCGCATGTCAATCAAAGTTGGCTTAGCTCCCAGCTGCCTTAGCTGAAACCCGCTGAAATATCTGCAGGGCTGGCGTAAGACTTTTACAGCGGGATAAACCGTTTAAGGTGTCGACTTGGCAGTGAAATCAAAAATGACTGTGTTTAGCCGACGCTGGGTTAATACAAACAGATGGTTGCTTTGCATGACGATTACGGATGAGGAAGTGATAATGGCTAACTCTTGGCTCTTGACTTGACTGTCAATCAATATTAGAAATAAATGTATTGCTTTTTATAAATTCTAATGACCTGGTACAAAAACATTCACCCCCCTCAGAATCGTCATGGATGTGAAATCAAACGATTGAGACCAGACGGGTTCTGGAACTAGACTGTAAATACGTTTATTTCTGCTCTAAAGTTTTAAGATTTTAACATGAAGGTTGATGGAGATTTACTCCCTGATGGAGCCTTTAGTGGCCGGTTGAGGAACTGCAATGAAACTCAGTTCCACATGAGAGTCAATATGGAAGTGAGATGGTGATGATGGTGTAAGATGGTGCATCGGGTTTTGGAATGTGCTGGTCAAATTCTTAAGATCCTGAAGCAGCATTTTAAATTCAATTTTAGTTATATAGTGTCTATTACAACACAGATTGTCTCTAGGCGCTTTCCAGAGACCCAGAACATGAATCCCGAGCAATTATTACATAAACAATGGCAGGAAAAAACTCCCCTAGTGGGAGAAAAACCTTAGGCCAAACAGTGGCAAGAAAAACTCCCCCTTTAGGAAGAAAGAAACCTGGACTATGACCTGGATCATAAGGGGGGACCCTCCTGCCGGAGGCCAGCTGGGCAGAGCAGGAAAAGAGAAAATAGACAGAGAGAATTAAGAACGGAGATAGGAGAGACAAAGACATAATGGTAAGTTGGTGGACTACAGAGATGACTATATAAAGAAGAATAGACTAACACTCCTCCATAATCATGAGAGACAGTGATAAAGTCAGACAGGAAACCACTACTTCACCTTCCTGCTGTAAGATTTAAATTACAAGTTTATTTAAAGTTAAAGTGTTTAGGGGTCAAACACCAGTTAAACTATTTGACACCCTTCAGCGAGGTGAGCTCTGGATGTACGAGTTGTTCTTCAGTTGAATGAACACTATAAATGCATGGAGGCAGTTACGAAATACACAAAACAAACACTTCACTATTCATTTCACTCTCTCTCTCTCTCACACACACACACACACACACACACACACACACACACACACACACACACACACACACACACACACACACACACACACACACACACACACACACACACACACACACACACACACGTTCAGTGTGGGCTAACCGGTCCATGCCTGAGCAAGTTTCCAAAGAAACCAGAGACCTGTTAATCCTGCAGACGCCCAACGGTTGCAGCACTTTCACTGGAGGTGAATAAAGTCTAGCACAGAAACCTCAGACCTCCCTGAGCTCAAAATTATTTGACATCTTTTTAGCTGCAGGACAAACACAAGGTCAGCAGGGCATAAAGACACTCGTCCTCTGGAAATGTTGCCTAAAGCCGGCAGGTCAAAGGTCACTGCTGCTTTATCTGTTTGGTACAAGGTTTATGTGCAGCAGCTTTCGCTTTTCTAAGACCATTGCTGATGTATTTTTCCTTCTTGGCATTGGATTTTATTGTCATATTCAGGTAACAATAAATATCGTTATCAGTAAAGTTCTTTGGCTGCTAGCCTCACGCAAGGGAGATACACCTGGCGGCACAATCAGGTCCTCAAAAGCCTGGCATCAGCCCTGGAGAGCATGCGGAGTGTGACCAACGCCTTGCCACCAAGAGAAACCAATCCCCCGAAGACAACAAGGTTTGTCCGAGAGGGACAGAAAACACCCAAACATCCTTCCACCAAGCCAGAAGCAGGACACCTACACATGGCCCGCGACTGGAAGATGCTGGCAGACATCGGCAAAAAACTAATCTTCCCACCTGAGATTGCCGCCACCAACCTCAGACCAGACCTGGTGCTCTGGTCCCCTTCACTGAAGAATGTGTACATCATAGAGCTCACAGTCCCGTGGGAGAACTCTGTTGAGGAGGCCTATGAGCGTAAGATGCTGCGCTACTCAGAGCTAGCAGCAGATGCGAGGCAGCGTGGCTGGAACACCAAAGTCTATCCAGTTGAAGTGGGATGCAGAGGATTTGTGGCATCGTCTACCATCAGACTGTTGAAGGAACTCGGAAGCCACGGCCAGGCTCTGCGGAGGACCATCAGAGCAGTCTCAGAGGCGGCTGAAAGAAGCAGCCAGTGGATTTGGCTCAAATTTGGCTGAATTTGGCTGAAATTCTACCCTGGCCAAGACTCACCTCCCACACAACTCGGAGAACCCTGACCTGTTGACTACATACCACTCCCAACAACATGGCATATCTTTAATGAGTGCTCACCACCTATTGGCACAAGGGACAATTTAACATCTCGTCCTGTGTTTTTTGATGCTGATTCTAAATCCTTTAGAAACGTAGGTACTTTGTATCGACCATAAGATTTTGTATGTTTAGTTTCATGTTGTATGTTGATCTGAGGTTGTGCTTGCCTAAAACAGTCTAGCTGTAAATCCAGCTGCTCACCTTTAGACAACTTGTCGAAGTCGACATAGTAGCGCAGCATGAAAGACCCGGTCACGAAGCCGAAGGCCGGTCCGATGGAGGTCACGGCGAGGAGGATTCCTGGAAGACACAACAATGAAAAACGTTGAAACAATTGAGGTACCAGAGGTACGATTTGGCACAACTAGCAGTTCAGATTTAATGATTGGCTTATATATATATATATATATATATATATATATATATATATATATATATATATATATATATATATATATATATATATATATATATATATATATATATATATATATATATATATATACATATATATATTCTATTTTGAATTGAATTGCATCTGTTGTGTTTCATCTCATTTGTTTTATTCTTTGTAACTAATGTCTGTCTTTAGTTCTACTTTTTAACTCCTACGTTTTAATGCATTTAAAAAAATCTTTTTATGTAAAGCAATTTGAATAGTCTTGTCCATGAAATGTACTATATAAATACACTTGGCTTGCCTTTCACAGGGTGTTTATTTCTTCCCACAGTTGCCAAGTCCTGCTTATCAGAAACTGTTGTGTTTTATCGCTATAATTTATTCATTGAAGTTATTGAAATAAAACTGCATCAATGTGAAGCCAACCACAGAGCTGTGCTTGTGTTAGGACAAACTATGAGCTGGTTTCATGATTTCTGGTTTCCAGACTGGTTCAAACGGTTAATAGGGCTTGGTTGCCAAGTTGCATTCTGGGACGCGGTGGCCATGTTGGCAGACTCGTGAGTGTAAACAAACAGCAGTGTAGTAGCAGTGTGGTAGCACCAAGTGACCAGACAGAACGCAAAAAAAAATGTTAAAATGCCGGAAGGATCTGGAATTTACTGGGATACCTTAAACAAGAAAGCCAGGGACCAGTATATGGAGAAAATAATGATTATTAACGGTTTGGATCCATATGAAATCCCTACTAAAGAGTGGACCTCCGATGAGGACTTACTGTCGCAGTTCTGCACAACCGTCTTCGGCTACCTTGTTTGCGGCGTGAGCGCCTACACTTCGGAGCAGTTACGTTGTTATAAGTCGTTGGAGTCTCATGTGCAGTTCACAAATGGATGGGTGCAGGAGCTTCAGATCATAAAGCCGGCAAACAGTGGGAACAAGTTAAACCATTAGCGATCTTTTCCCCACGTCTGTTATGACACAGCAACGGGTTACCATGGTTTACAGAATAACGGAAAGTAACGATTACAAGTAAGACACAACAAAGAGGGAGCACGTCTGTACACAGTGCGCAGTGGTCCAAAGAGCAGCTAAGGTAGCTTCCAACATGGCAGCTCCGCCAAGTGATGACGTCAAGACGACCTATATATGTCAGTTATATAATCTGAGTAATGTCGCCATGGCGAACACGCACATGTCGCCTGGAGGTAATGGGTCTGTTATCAGAGACGGTTGGTTCCTCCTGTTATCAGTCGACTTTATAGCCTTGTTCTAACCATCTGACCGCGATAAGATTTACTTTTTCATGGCCCTCAGTCACAGCTCTGATGTGAGCAGGAGGGATAGACTTTATTTCTTCAGCAGCATTGCAAACTGTGGTCTCCAACATCTAGTATGTCTTCAGCTTCTGAACAATTATGGTGAACTTGACTTCTGAGTTGTGAATAAAGATCTAACAAAGCTTAATAAAACGTGTTTCAAAGACTGTATAACTTTTTGTGCTGTTAATTGTGCTAACAGACCACCTCTTGGATAGCGTGTCTTGCAGGAGCATTCGCTCTGCTGGTTTACAGTAAGGTTCTGCTCAACACGAGGAGCAAGACCACCCCCTTCAGAAGCCTCACAGATGGTTTGTCCGATTCTTCTCTAGTCTGTGGAGCGGTACCAGACCCACCGCTGATGTAAAGGTTTCACAAAGTAAACAGTATTTCTGGCTAACGTTGGTTGGTGTTGAACTTGTGTTTCGGGAAGGAAGCTTTCCTCTTTCCGTCTGCAAACCTTACTGTCAGTGTTATATTCAACATCTACCAGCTGATAAATACCAGCCTCTAGCTTGTAATTATAGGGAAGGGCAGTGTTTCCCACGAAGCTGTAAAACCAGCGGGTTGTAGCTGAAAGCATTCCTGTTTCTAACGCAATACTGTTTTGAAAGAAAAAGAAAACAAAAAAGCTCATACAGCTGGGAATGAGATACGACTTGTTTCTGACAGCTGTTTTCCTGTTAACGTGTCTGTGGGCCAATCCTCTCACTAACCAACCGATCATACTAGGACACTCACTGCGAAAGACATTTTTTGTCTCTCAGGTCGCTCAGGTATTTTAAACTTGATGAATGCATTGGCTCAGATCCAGCTGCTTTTAAACATCAGCCATGAAAGCTCTTTTTAAAAAGAATGACCTGGGCCCTTCAGTCCAACTGTCAGTCCACCTCTAAATGTCCCTTTTTATTTAATGTCTTGCAGAGAGTTATTTCAAGCCAGCTACAAACACCTTTAGATGAGTTACTTTTCATTTTTGATTCAGGAAGTTGTGCACTTTACTACTACTGTAATTTAGACTTTAGACTCGACTTCTGTTTTTGATAAGGTTACCCAGAATAAACTTGTGAATATAAGATGATATTGATTTCTTGGTTCCTCTGATCAGCTTGATACTGTGATCGATACTTCCGTTATAAAATGTAGAGTGTAGAATTTATTTTACATCATATGAACCTCGTAAATCACACGCTGAGGTAATAAAACATGGTTTCCTGTCTCTTACCGAGGTACAGCGGCGAGTTCTTCTTGCTAGCGTAGTCGTCGATGTATGAGATGCCGAAGGGCTGGATGGGAACTGCTCCGATGCCCAGCAGCAGCTGACCCAGAAGCAGCAGAGGGTAGACCACCTGCTGGGCGCGGCTCTCCTGTTCTTGGCAGGTCTGGTTGGAGGACAAGGTGGTCCTCGACTGGCAGAGGCCTGAGCTGTTGTGGCTGGAGGCTGTTGGCAAACAGGCAGGAAGTTGAGTTTACGACCGGTCCTGCATCAGAAAACATGAGATGTGAGATTCTGTTTCTGTCAGATTTTCACGCTCACTGACAACAAAGGTCACAAAGGTGCTTCACGCAGAAAGGAAATGACTTCAATGCGTTTCAGTTAAATAAAGTCCAATTCAGTCCACATTTATCACACATGCTGTTATTAAACATTTAAAACTCAAACAAATGAGGACAGGAGAAGCAGTGCAAGAGTGCAAGATTGATTTTATACAACAATTTCGTCACTGGATGTTCTCCATCGCTGTCTTTTCTAAACTGAGAGACCTTCTTGCTGTTGTCCCTGCCCCTTTGGTGAAAACAACAAGGGGTGGGATTAGGGTTGCAAAGGGGTGGAAAATTTCCGGTAAATTTCCGGAAACTTTCCATGGGAAGTTAAGCTGGGGAATTTTGGAAATATTCCAAATTGGAAACTTTCCATGGGAATTATGGGAATTTATGGGAATTTATGGGAATTAACTGGAAATTGGGGGTAATTTAAACAAACTGTATCCTATCCAAACATAAATGTAAATATTTATTTTGTCATAAGCAGATATCCATGCAAGATAATACAAAAACATGACATTTCAACAGATTTATTTGAGTAGAACTTTAGTTTTTATTCTTGTATGAACAATTATTTAAATGAACAAAAACATGAATGTTGAGTAAATACTAACTCACCCCACTCCCCCACCCAATCAAAAAGTAATGCAAGTTAAACATTAATACCATTATAGATCAAATATATTTACCCCATAATATTATCAAAACTTACTTGACTTTATATAGTCCGTGTGCTCAAATGTGTGGCTTCAATAGTCTTGTGCTTTGAGCTCAAATGTGTGGCCTCCAGGCTTCAAGAAATCACCTGTGCATGTGATGGAGGAATGCACAGTGCCTGTAGGGGGTGTGGCCTCAATAGCCCTGCAGTAAGCAATGTGCTGTGTGCATGTGATTGAGGAGTGTACTTGCATTAAATCTGGTTGTTTTAGCCAAGACTATGCTACAATATATTTCCCCCAAATATATTTAAGTTCCCTGTTAAGGGCCAACCTTCAATTCTGTAAATTTCTTATTTATTCCCGTTAATTCCCGTTAATTCCCATATATTCCCGTTAATTCCCATATATTCCCGTTAATTCCCATGGAAAGTTTCTAACTTTGAAAATTCCCGGAATTTTGCAACCCTAGGTGGGATTAACCCATGATGAAAGTAATGGCAAAGGACCACAATGTGTTCAGTTGGAGACTCAAGCTAGGACGGAGCTCATTGTTCCAACCGTACCATACCAACCCAAAGTGAAGTATATTTTTCAATGGAAATGTGGCTGATATTTGGAGGAGCTTGAGGTTAGATCAGTCGCAGAAGTCACAGACACCCAACAACATGAGTATGTTTGTGTGTGTGTGTGAGGTCTCACAGCTGATGCGGTCCGTGTAGCTGTACTGCCCACTCAGGAAGTGTGGCATTGCCATCATCAGCGAGGCCAGACACGCCAGGAGAGCTCCGCCTCCGATGTACCGTGGCCGGTGGACGCGACTTCCAAAGAAACTGACAAAGACGATAAGGAGGGTGTTGCCCACCTTCACAAAGAAGACACAGACATGTTGACACGACCGTGGTTTATTTGAATGACAGAACTTCTCAAACTTTTGAAATTGTAAAAGAAATGTTGATGCTAGCAAAATGATGACGGGAAGTTTTCAATGTGTCAAATAGATGAGAGTTTAGAATCTTCTATTAGTTTTTCATGGAGATGAAAGCTACAGATGTCCAAGTTCTGGTCCCCGTGAAACTGATACTCAACAGACATTGGCTCATCTGTTTTTGTGGGAGTGTTGGATCATGTATTTACTGTATAACTGACGACCAGCATTCCTACTCCAATGCTGCAATTTTAGATGTATTTTATTGATATTAGTCAGGTTGCAGCTCCGCCTACGTCTCATGTTTTTCTGATTTAGCATACAGACGCAGTTACTATCAAGCCTGGAATAATCCCACAATCACATAAACCAACAGGTTCATGTTTAACCGTGCCTTGGATTTTTAAGGGGGCGGAGCCAGAACGCGCTTGCACCCCTTTATGAAACCTGTTGTTACAACTTTAACTTCAGTTCCTCTGCTGACTGTAAAGGTCCAGATCCGGACCAACTGTACATCAGAAATAAACTGGTATAAAATTGTTTTGGTCCCAAGATTTACATTTTACACCCATGTCAACTGTTTATATGTCATCAGATATAATTAATATAAAACAAGTTGTGTATGTATAATTAGGTATAATTAAGTATAATAATGTATAATTAGGCTGTGCTATCAATTGATTTGTGTTTTTAACAGTGACGTTAATCGTTTCAAGTTGGTTTCTGTTAATCTAACTAAAGTGGGCGCGTTCTCGCTTCTGGACCTGTTTTTCCACCCACTTGCCCATTTTTGGATTAACCATTGTTGGGTGTCACCAGTTGGTGCAAAGAGATGAAAAATAGGTTTTAAACAAATCTTCAGAAAGCCTGAGGCTGACATCACAGAGGGGTCATCTTGTTTATTGGTTATCTGGTTTTCTTAGTTTCACACAGAAACTCAGAAAAACAGGACAGCCTAAACTGACCTCGTTGAAGGCGGCGAGGATCCCGGACTTCTGGCTAGTGAGGCCGTAGCGCCGCTCGATGGTGGAGATGGAGCTCTTCATGTAGCCGGACACCAGCAGCTGCGCCAGCTGCAGCAAACTGTGACAGAACACGAAGAACTGCAGAGAAGAAGAGCGTCAGTTAGTGATAAGAGAGGGAGGATAAAAAGAGGAGGGATCAACAGCCAGGTCTGGAAAGGGCCACATCTGTACAGATGTTATTGTAGCTGAGTCTGTCTGCAACATACTCGCATCATAACACCATAGCTCCTGAGGAGTGCTCAGTTTTATTTAGTTTTACTCTCTAACTAGTGTTATCGTATAGAAGACATTACTTCTTGAAATGTGTTTGTCTGCTATCGTGCGTTTTTTCGTGGTTTGCGACATGCCTTAGTGACAGAGACAGGTACTAGACCCCCCTCATTGTTTGGTGAGCCACGCCTCTTTCACAGCGTTCCACATCCCGCTTCTTGGTGACAGGACATGTAGCACAATTAGAAATTGGGTTGAAATATAGATGGCGATTTGGGATAATTGTCCTCTGAGCTGTGTGAGAAGCTGTAGACACGACCAGTCAAGGCAGATTTTATGTCAGCGGGTTCTGGGAAGTTTAGTTTAGCAATTTCCTTACATGAAACAGATTTTGCTCTGGACTTAGTGAGGCAACTCTCTCCCTGAAGACTTCAGAGGCTTTTTTAAAAGATAGAACTCTTGTGTTTTATTTTCAGTCACAGACACTGTGGAAAACTCTCTAAGATGCTCTTTGTACAGCCAGTCTTCTTCCCAGTTCATGTAATTTGTTGCCAGATGTTCCTCCAGGCGGTTCTGTTTAGTAGCACTTAACAATTACACCCTTTTGTTGCTCATGTCCAACTTTTCTGAGACTCGTTGCTGCCAGGGAATTCAAAATGAGCCAGTATTTTACTTATGATGTTGTAAAGTCTCATTTTATTTTCCCTTTGGCAAGAAGATATGGATTTATGAGACTTGAAAATCAATTGCACTTTCAGCTTTCTGCGGTTGTCTATGGCAGCTGGATATCTTCATGTCTGGTACAAAACATAGAAAAACGAAAGCAGGAAGGACGGTTTGGACGTTTCCCCACAGCGCTCCCCCTCCCGCTCCCGCTTGTTACAACTCCCCCGGACAGTTTGACCTGAGTCCAAACAAACCTTGATGCTGTTGAAGGGGCCCCGGGGCCGGGCAGGGGGTTGTGACCCAGCAGGGCCAGAGTTCACAGCGCCACCTTGAGTCCCCATCATTCACCGTCTGAGGAGAAGACTCTGAAGAAACACAAAACATAATTTACGTGAGAAGTGGGGTGTTTACCGTCGACGTTGCTCCGTCACAACTCTCATTGTTGTTCTAAGAAGACTTCTGACCACAAGCACCCTCCGCCCTGCTCAGTTCACACAATAGTGCTATAACACGCCTGCAAACGCTGCAGATTTCTCGACCCACACAAAGACAACACGTCCCGCTTTAGCGGGCTCAGCAGACAGGCTGGTTGTCAGGCAGGAGTTAAAGCTGCTGGCTCCGGAGGTTTGGATGAAAACCAAACAAAACCACGCGGCTGGACCAGAACATTATGCAGCGAATAATGGAGATTTAAAACACCCTCAGATGAACAAAGTTATGCAACTTTCTTCTATTTATTGAATGAAACATGAAGAAAAAAAGCCAAGAGAGAGACATTAACAATGATCTCCGAGACGAAGGTGCTGCCGGATAGGGTTATAAGACATTTCCAAACACTGAAGTTGTCAGTCTTCCCAAGAGCTCCACGTCAGAGCTGCAGGCTTCCAGGAGATGTTCCAACCAGATGAACTACATTAACGGTCTCCTCTGGATGTGGAGGAGCTGTAACTCTACTCTGAGTCCCTTCTAAATCACAATTTCTCCTCCTACCTGGAGGCAGAGTCCAACCACCTGCAGAGGAAACCCATCTGGTTTTTCAGTCACTACCCACAGTTGGTGACCACAGCTGAAGGTAGGACCATAGATCCACTAGGGTCCACATTACTGCAGACGCTGCACTGATCCACCTGTAGATGTCCTGTGCCCTTCTTCCATCACTCATGAACAAGACCCCGAGATGCTGAAACTCCTTCACCTGAGGCAGAACTTCACTCCTGACCTGGAGAGGACATTCCTTTCTTTTCCTCCTGATTGAGAACCATGGTGTCAACTTTCGAGGTTCAGATTCTCCTCCCTGCTGCTTCACACGCAGCTGTGAACTGTGACCTGAAGACAATGGCTTGATGAAGCCAACAGGACCACAACATCTGCAAAAAGGTGGAACTCAGGGAAGATCTCATCCACCTTGGAGCCCGGCAGCCAACAGGCTTTTAAATCGTTATTTGAGGAGCCTTCTGTCTGTCTTTGCTCCCAGACTTTTTCTACCAAATCTTGATATTTTCTTTCTTTCTTTACCAGCAGTAAATCGAAACATGACATCTGAGGAATGGGTTGCAGGTCTGAAATGTAAGAATGGATGTGTTTTGACAGAGGAAACGACAAAGAGAAAAACAAGAAACATCAGAATCAGTGCTCAGACTGGAGCTCTTAGTGACTGATATAAAAGAAACAATGAACAGAGAGAAAGGCGGCGGTCAGTCCTGAGGGAGCCATCAGGAAGCAGCTTCTTATCGGACAAACATTGGCTGGACTGATGGCAGCTGGCTGCTCCATCTCCTCCCAGCACAAACTCAAAACAACTGACCTTCAGCCTCAGATAAAAACAACCAAACATGTGACGGGTTTCCCAACAACCAGCGGCTTCGCTGAAGTTGCTCAGGAGGTGGACTTACGCGCTAATAACGGACAAACACTTCAAATGTTCCTGCTACACCCCGACGTTCATCCGTGCTGCCAATGAGACTTTGGGGCTGATCTGGTCTCAACACTTCCTTTTCAGACGTCGTCAGCAGAAGTTTGTGATTTGAGACCCTGTCTGAAAGTTTGGGTTGTTGGGTTTTCTCTAGCTGTCTCTGGTCATCGCGCCACAAGTATGCTAACCACTGCAGCTGCAGGAAACCACGTCGTAATGACGGATATCTGGAAATATCCCTTAAAAGAGCATGAGGCAGGATTGAGGCAGGATTTATGAAAAAAATTAGTATACGTTTTAAGTTTTCTAGTAATAATGTCAGATAAAGTGTTCCAAACCAAAACAAATGAGCCCTCTAGTGTATCTCTCCGTTGCCTTGAACAGGCTGTGTGCTGAAAAATGTGCTGCAATTCGGACTCCGAATTTCCCGCGCTGGGCGGCGGATGTGACGTCACATGATGCTGCATGTGCGTTCTCCCCGTTCTCCCGTGCCGGCTTCACTGTTGGCTGCAGTACCCCCAACGGCCGTCGTGGTGAAGGGTGGCGCTAGAGAGTCTCATTTCTTAAAAGGAGCCTCATGCTCCTTTAAGACATCAGAGTTAAACACCTTTATGCTTATTTACCATGTATTTTGAAGCCTGCAGGCTCTGAAATGGCGCTCTTGAGGTTTTTCTTTAATGTTTCTCTGAACTTTGCGGCTCTCCAGGTAAATCTGCTGGGACGTCCAGTCCTGGACGACTGTCTTGAATGTTTCCCATTTGCTGATTTCCCATTTGACTAATCTTTTTCACTTTAGAACATCGAACTTTAAATAGTTGGGAAACATTTTTGTACTTTTTTTCAGTACTGATGTGCAGCAGTTGCTTCTCTAAGTCCGCTGCTGATGTCTTTCCCTCTTGGCATTGTGTTAACGTTCACATGAAATATCTAGACCAGCAAGCAGGCAAAACATCTGCTTTTCAGGACTCCTGATGAACAACTGATGATCTGCAACTTCTGGCTAAAACTTACATTCTTAAATTCTCTGAAAACAGTGGGGGTATTTATTTATTGAATCTAGCAAGAATTCATTTAGTTTTTAGTTTTAGCTGTAAACTTTCTCCAGGTTTTCAAACTTCACCGGTGAGTCTATAAGCAGCAGGAGTCCCATCACACTGATGTTTACCTTCATGTTTACATTTCTTTCCATTTAAAGTTTCGACGAGCCCCAGCGCTGCTGCTGCAAACATGAATCTTTTATCTTGTGACTTGTTAACTCTTTATAATCCACTGGTGTTTACTTCACTGTAAACACAGCCCCTCTACAGCCTAATGTTCCATAAATCTAGTCAAAACTGTCTTATTCTAAGCAAAAATATCTTTGCCAACGAGGTTTCTTACCTAGAATGGTCAAAACTAGGAAAACAATCTAAAATAGTCTTCTAATTTTCTTGAAATGAGGCTTTTACTTTGTTGTAAATTACGGTAGTTCCTGCAGTGTTGCAGGGCTGGGACAGCGACAAAAAAACATTTCTACAAGCATGCGTGTGGGCCACTTTGGAGGATGCAGACATCTGCATGAACACAAACTACTGTAAATGTGAGTGGTTCAGCCAGGCCTCCCTGGAGACGTTCTACACGATGAGAGCAGCATTTAAAGGTCTGGAGATGCTTGTTGTGCCTCCGTGTGGATGTTGATGGAGCTCAGCAGCTGGTCAGACTTGATTTAAATTCAGCTGACGATGCTGCTCCACAAGCTGAGAGCAGCTTCACTTCACACGTTATACTGCAAAAACTCATGTCCAAGAAAGCAAAAGAGGCCTTGTTTCAAGAACATTTGAAGACTATTTTGCTATTTTCAAAAATTGTAGTTGAGAGATTTTATTGCTTCATTAACAAAGATATTTCTGCTTAAAAAGAGAATATACAGAATAAATGGAACTATTTTTTGCAGTGTAAACGTACATCTTTTGTGATTTTAGTTTATTATTCAAACAGATTGCAAGTAGTATCATCTGTTTTCTCTGATTTGTGTAGAAAAGGAAGTATTCATTCATGAATCTGAGCTGCTGAAGAGTGAGGAATATGTTCTTTAGCTAGGTTGAGAGTCACTGCAGTAAAAGGTTGTATTCACTTTCACAGATATCCTGCATGGTTTTCTCTCCTTTCTTCTCCTGCAGTGTAGGGAAACTGTCTCTCTTTCTCATTCAACAGCTCTAATGAAGCAGAAACATCCTACAGTAAGACAAGAGACCGAAGACGCTGTTCAGACTCACTGTGAAAGCAGCAACTTGGACCTCGGCCTCTGACTCCTCGTTTCACTCTTGTAGTTCAGTTCTGGTTTGAGAAGCCACAACTACACTGCTGTCGATCCCCTGCCACGCTGAGGAAGGAGGAAGGAGGGAGGAGGAAGGAAGGAGGAGCTTCACAGTAGATCTGTGGAATTTGTTCCTTTCTTTGTTCTTGCAGTGCCGTTTTGGAAAGAGGTGGAAGAAACAGACCTGGAAGCTGGATGGGTTAGGATCTGACCTCCACTGAGCTCCAGTACTCAACTTTACAGCTGAAACATATTTTAAGACCAGGGTCACGTTTAGGAACAGGGCCAGGTTTAGGATCAGGAGGTTTAGGATGAGGGTCATGTTTAGGATGAGCACAAATGTAATATGAAACAAGTATAAAAGGCCCCAACAAAAGCCTATGACATGAACTAAGTTGCGCAAAGAAATGCCAGTCTAAAACTGTTTCTTCAAAACTGATGACGACTGAGAATGATCATCTGTATTGAAGTAAAATCCAGAATAAAATATGTTCCGTACTTTGATGTGGAACCAGAACGGTGATGGATTTGTGTTACCTCACAGGAACATCCTTCAGAGTATCACGGCAAGGACGAGTGTCCAGATTGCATGAGCTGGCAACAGGGGTGCCACAGGGAACAGTGCTTGGCCCTCATCTCTTTTCACTCTTTTCACTTTTACACCATCTCACGCCCCCTCCTTGAACCACCACCTTACTGTGGTGGAGGGGTTTGTATTGCCTGAATGATCCTAGGAGCTATGTTGTCTGGGGCATAACGCCTCTGGTAGGGTCACCCATGGCAAACAGGTCCTAGGTGACGGGCCAGACTAAGAGCGGTTCACAAGCTTTACCATGGTAAACAAAAAATCAAGGACCATTACGTCGCTCGGATTGGCGTCGCCAGGGCCCCTCACTGGAGTCAGGCTGGGGTTGGGGCTCGAAGACGAGCACCTGGTGGCCGGGTCTTTGCCCATGGGACCCGGCCGGGCTCAGCCCGAAACGGCGACGTGGGCCCGCCTTCCCGTAGGCCCACCACCCGCAGGAAGGACCATGATAGGCTGGTACCATGTGGTCTGGGTAGCAGTCATGACGGGGGGCCTCGGCGACGCAATCCCTGGACCAAAAGCCTTGCAGTAGGGACATGGAATGTCACCTTGCTGGGGGGAAGGGGCCGGAGCTTGTGCGGGAGGTGAAAGGGGCTGGACCCTCCACTATTCTGGAGTTGCCCAGGGTGAGAGGTGGCGAGCTGGTGTGGGCTTGTTTATAGCCCCCCAGCTCAGCCGCAATGTGTTGGAGTTCACCCCGGTGAACAAGAGGGTCGCTTCCCTGCGCCTTCAGGTCGGGAAAAGGTCACTGTTGTTTGTGCCTACGGGCCGAACAGCAGTGCGGAGTACCCGGCCTTCTTGGAGTCCCTGGAAGGAGCTTGATGGTGCTCCAACTGGGGACTCCAATATTCTACTGGGGGACTTCAACGCTCACATGGGCAATAACAGTGATACCTGGAGAGGCGTGATTGGGAGGAACGGCCTCCCTGATCTGAACCCGAGTGGTGCTTTGTTGTTGGACTTCTGTGCAAGTCACAGTTTGTCCATAACGAACACCATGTTCAAGCATAAGGTTCTCCATCAGTGCATGTGGCACCAGGACACCCTAAGCCGCCCGGAGGTCAATGATCGACTTTGTTGTCGTTTCATCTGACCTTCGCCCGTATGTCTTGGACACTGGGGTGAAAAGAAGGGCTGAGCTGTCAACTGATCACCACCTGGACAGACCGGGCAGACCCAAATGTATTGTGAGGGTCTGTTGGGAACGTCTGGCCCGAGCCCTCTGTCAGGGAAGTCTTCAACTCTCATCTCCGAGAGAACTCTCAGATCCCGGATGAGGCGGGGGACATTGAGTCAGAGTGGACCATGTTCTCTGCCTCCATTGTCGACGTGGCGGCTTGAAGTTGTGGACGTAAAGTCTCTGGTGCCTGTCATGGCGGCAACCCCAGAACCCGGTGGTGGACACTGGAAGTAAGGGATGCCGTCAGACTGAAGAAGGAGTCTTACAGGACTACGTTGGCCTGTGGGACTCCTGACGCAGTAGATAGGTACCGGCAGGCCAAGCAAGACGCAGCTCGGGCGGTCCTGGAGGCAAAAACTCAGGTCTGGGAGGAGTTCGGTGAGTACATGGAAGAAGACTTTCGGTCGGCCTCGAGGAAATTCTGGCGAACTGTTCGGCGCCTCAGAAGGGGGAAGCAGTACTCTGCCAACACTGTTTACGGTGCAGGTGGGGAAATGTTGACCTCGACTGGGGACATCGTCGGACCGTGGAAGGAATACTTCGAGGATCTCCTCAATCCGACTGACATGCCTTCCATTGAGGAAGCAGAGAGTGTGGACTCGGGGATGTGCTCATCCATCACCCAAGCCGAGGTCACTGAGGTTCATAAGCTTCTCAGTGGCAGGGCACCGGGGGTTGATGACATCCGCCCTGAGTACCTCAAGTCTCTGGATGTCGTAGGGCTGTCTTGGTTGACACGCCTCTGCAATAATGCATGGAAGAAAGGGACAGTACCGCTGGAGTGGCAAACCGGGGTGGTGGTCCCTCTTTTTAAAAGGGGGGATTGGAGAGTGTGTTCCAACTATAGGGGGATCACACTTCTCAGCCTCCCTGGGAAAGTCTACGCCAGGGTACTGGAGAGGAGAATACGGCCGATAGTTGAACCTCGGATTCAGGAGGAACAATGCGGTTTTCGTCCCGTTCGTGGAACACTGGACCAGCTCTATACCCTCCGCAGGGCGCTTGAGGGTTTGTGGGAATTTGCCCAACCACTCCACTTTCTGTGTGGAGTTTGCATGTTCTCCCCATGTTCCCTTGGGTAGCAATGTGAGCTACCCTCACATGCCCCCTCTGGCCAACCGGGGCGCCAGATGGGGTAGGGAGGATCTGGCCGGAATAACATGATCCTTCCACGCGCTACGTCCGGCCAGAGAAGCCCCACCCTGTCTGGTGAAAAGATGCGGCCTGCTCACTCCTCAGGTTAAGGAGGAGACCTGAGCTCAGTGCAGGGCCCTCCTGGGGTTGGTAGAGGATGGCAATGCCCAGGACTGTCACTTAGGTAGGAGCACTGGGTGATGAAAATGGAAAAATATCGGGGCTAAAAATATATTTTTTTTTAATTAAAAAAATCTAGCGGTGGAGACCAAAACTGTCTTTGTACCAGACTGAAGAGGACTAATTCACGCTTTAGATTTAGAAATCTAGTTTTCCTCTTAAGATGTACCACGTTATGCACCATCACATAAACATATCATATCACCATATCACCATCTCAAATGGTTTTAATTAGTGTAATGTTATTAAACAGAACCATACACAGGTCCTGAAATAAGCTGGGACCAGCTGCGAGGGGGGAAGTCAAGTGGACTTCAGTTCACCGACCTGAATGAGCTCTATGTGACTCATGCTGCAGGAATGCAGAAAGAAACAACATCAAGAGGACGAGAATGTGACCCTTGAAGGCAGCGCTTCTTCTCCAGTGAGAGCACAGGAACCAAATTGTTGTCAGATTTCATGGAGGAAACAAAAACTGGAGACAAATCCACAGAGAAGCAGATCTGAACAGTTGAAGATGGCGTCAGCCAATCAGAGCGCGACCTGCCTCAATGGAGGTTTTAGTGTCATGTAATCCGCTGATGTTCTCCAGAATTAGCAAACTGGGAAACTGGGTTTCGATATTGTTTTGATATTCAGGTTTTCTCAGTCAGTATAAAGTTAATAATAACAACAAAAGCGAGTGATGGAACATTTGTCACTGACCTTACTTTACCATTCTGAAGTGGGAGACATGACTACATGACTACATGACTACATGATGATGATGATGTCAGGAAACTGAGTCAACAGTGGAGTAATATGACCAGCAGATGGAGCCACAACCTCAACCACCAGACTTTATCCATCAGAGGTGGAGGGACAGATCATCGGCTGCCCCCTCCCCCCCCTGATGAACATTTACACCTCCCGCTGCCTCAGCAGAGCCACTAAAATCATAAAAGACCAGAGGTGGAAAAAGTACAAAAATATTGTACTTAAGTAAAAGTACAGATTTTCTGCTTGAAAATTACTTAAATAAAAGTAAAAAGTACCCATTAAGAACATTACTTAAGTAAAAGCATAAAAGTACCTCAAAATAAATATAATAAAGTACCAAAAGTACCGAATGTACTTAAGTACAAAAGTAAAAAGTACAAAGTACAAAATTCTTTTCAAAAGGATTGCAAAGAAATGAAGTCCCAACATTGTCATGCTATCGAAAGTGGCTTTATTCCAAGAATTTGCTTACAACTCTAAATAATGGTGATATTATTCTGACCTCTTTAGCGTTTGTCTCCATTACCCCATTTTAATTTCTCCCTTTGCTAATCACTGCTGCTGTACCCCATTGGCCCCGCTGACAGGTCCACCCTCAGCCTGTACTTCTGAAGTCCATCCATCCAAGTCAATCCATGTCCAGGTCAGAATATATTCTTTGCTGAGTTTGCTTTTCTTCTGAGCGTGTGTCGTTCCTCCTCCATTTTCAGCACTGCTTGTGTCTTCAAAGTAGCCATGCAGCAGAACTCCGCCCACCTTGGAGCGCAGCCCCTTATAGGCTACTCTATGAGCGCAGCCCCGGTGTGCTGTTCTCACGGCAATAGCCTACATTTTCATTTAATGTAAGACTTTAATTTGTAGCAAGTAACGACGTGTCCAATTTAAAATATAGTGGATTAAAAGTACGATTTTTTTCCTTGAAAATGTAACAAAGTAAAAGTAAAAGTAAAATAAAAGTATCAATAAAAGTACAAATTTTCAAAAATCTTACTTAAGTACAGTAACGAAGTACTTGTACTTCGTTACTTTACACCACTGTAAAAGACAGCGCCCACCCCGGCTCTGACCTGTTTGACCAGCTGCCTTCAGGAAGACGGCGAGACAGTTCCGGGGGTTGGTCTCGGGGCGCCGCAGGCGGGATACGGGGAGCCGGCAGGATACGGGCAGCCGGTCTAGGGGCGGACAGGATGCGGGGAGCCGGCTTCGGGGCGGACAGGATGCGGGGAGTCGGCTTTGGGGCGGACAGGATGCAGGGAGCCGGCTTCGGGGCGGACAGGATGCAGGGAGCCGGCTTCGGGGCGGACAGGATGCGGGGAGCCGGCTTTGGGGCAGACAGGATGCGGGGAGCCGGCTTTGGGGCGGACAGGATGCGGGGAGTCGGCTTTGGGGCAGACAGGATCCACGGAGCTGGCTCGGGTGGAACCCGGGTCCTCGGCGCTGGCTGAGGGGGAACCCTGGTCCTCGGCGCTGGCTGAGGGGGAACCCGGGTCCTTGGCGCTGGCTGAGGGGGGACCCGGGTTGGAGCAGAGGCGGATGATTCTAGGACCACCGCCGGAACAGGAATGGAGGGTGATGCGTTCAGGACCACCACCGGAGCCAGAACAGGGGGCGATGCATCCAGGACCACCGCCGGAGCCGGAACAGGGGCGAGGCATCCAGGACCACCGCCGGAGCAGAGGCCGATGGGCCCAGGACCGCGCCGGAACAGGAATGGAGGGCGATGCGTCCAGGACCACCGCCGGAACAGGGGCCGATGCGTCCAGGACTACCGCCGGAGCAGAGGCCGATGCGTCCAGGACCACCGCCGGAGCAGGAACAGACTGGAGCGGATGCCAACGTCGCCTCCCCTGGGGTCGAGGACACCTGGGCCCCCCTCGAGCCAGGCATGTTCCCCAGAAGGGGGGAAGAGGCTGGGGTGCGTCTGGGACCACCTCGGGAACAAAGTGAGGTGCGTCCAGGACCCCCACGAGAGCGGGCCGGGGCTGGCAACAGGCCCCTGTCCTCTTCACCAAGCGGTGGAAGAACTCCACTCTGTTGGGGTAGAAAAATTCCCACAGATCCATGGTCTCTCCTGCTGGGTCCATAATGGCTGATCCGCTCTGTCACGAGTGTGGTTTGTTGAGGACCCAAACGCAGGAGAGCAGGAGGCAGAAGTTGCAAAAGCAGGATTTAATAATTAAAAACCAAAAGCGCTGCAGAGCAGGGTTGACCAAAAACACGAGAAGAAAAAATCCAAGACCCATGCACAGTGACAAGAAAGTATTCTATTCTATTCTATTCTATTCTATTCTATTCTATTCTATTCTATTCTATTCTATTCTATTAATTTACTCAGTTCTTCTGCTTGACTTTGGCCTTCTGTCCATCAGAGATGTTTGTTGAAATCAGTCTCTGTCCAGTCAACATCTGAATCCCAGCCAGGGTTTATTTGCGAGTTAAAAGTGGCCTTGAAAGTGACCCTGGTGTTTTATTCCTGCAGGTTCCACACTGGTCCTTCCTGTGCTTGTCCATGTGGAGCCAACGTGTTCTCACCCACTTTAAGGTCTTACAGCCACAAATATGGGAACAAAAATTTTTTTTACAGACACCACAAACCCAAGATAGTCTGTGTTTTTGTCATTGGTTTCATTTGTTTGTCCACGCATCTGAGTTTCTTTTCTTGGGAATTAAAAAGAACAACAGTCCGTATGTCCCAGGTTTTATCCTGTTTTTAGTCAACGACAGAAACGTCTGCAGGCAACAGACGTCTGAACCCCCCGAGTCATCACCAACTCTTCTGACATGCCGGCAGATGGTTTCTCAGCTGCATTTATATCTGCCTTTTGGATCTTCTTTGAAACCTCTGCTCTCTGGCAATGTGTAAAGCTGCTTCCTACAGCCTATATGCATCTTTTTTTTTCTTACAAAAATCCTAACCCTTTACAAAGAATAAGCATGAAAATTCCAGTTAGTCATCTCTGATGTCTCATCGTACTGTTACTGTGGATTATTATCCATTACCCAGCATCTCTGTTTACTAACTAGTCTGTAAATCTGTCTTTTTTAATTGTCTATCTTCTACTGTGTTTTGTTTTTGCTGTTTGTTTAGTTTTTTTTTCTGTTTTATTAATGTTGTTGTAGTTCTTATGTTTTGTTGTGTTTTATTAGGGCCCAAGCACTTACAGTACGAAGGCCCTATTGTATCTGTAGGAATTTTTTCTTTCTTCTTTCTTCTTTATTTTTCCGACAAAATGAGGGCCTTTTTGCCCCCCTAAACGTGCCCCAAAAGTCAATAAATTTTACACGCAAGCCAGGCCTGGCGAAAAATTTGATATTTAATGGTTTGCATTAATGTGCGTGGCCTAATGGCTCAACAGCGCCCCCTCGAAGCCTCAGCCCCACAATACGGTTTGACATACATGCACGAAAATCGGTACAAACCTGTAATGTCGCAACTTAAAGAAAAGTCTCTTGGCACCATGGCCGAAGAAGAACAGGAAGTCGGCCATTTTGAATTAATCGTGTAATTTTTGCGCAATTTATGCCATTCCTTTGGCAGTTTCCTATCTCAGGTTAAGTCAACTCGGAGTTCAGGTTTAAACTCAGAGTTTGTTGAACCTGCTTCCTGGAATACCCCTCAGGTCGGCTACATTTGTATCTTCATAGTGATCGCATCTGCTCAAAACGAATACATCTGAAAAGTTTCTGCTTTTCTCAGCCTTCAGTCAAACAATCGGGCCCTTTGGACAAAAACAGAAGAAGACATTTGCAGCATCTCGGGAAACACGTTCCTGACTGTGTTTGAATCTGTCTTGAAGAAGCATTCATTAAAAAAAACCCACATAAGTAAATAAATAAATCAGTACACACAACAAAAAAAGAACTTATTATTGATTTCATTTTTGGTATCTTGAAGGAAGTTTGACAACAAACCTTTTAAAGATAAAAACAGTCACAAGTTTTAATGCAACAGCTTTGATTTAATGAAGTATTCACAGTTAAAATGTGTTAAAGTAAAATTTTAAAGGTTGTGAATGTCATTATTTATTTTTAAATACACCAAACCTTCTAAAAAGCAAATTAAATGATTTGCTTTTTATGATACTGAGATGAAATGTCCCCACTGAAATCATCATGACGACAACACCTTTTTGGAAGGTAAAAACTTGAACAGAAACCTTCGGATCTCCTTTGACTGAAGCCCGTAAATGACAGGGTTGAGGGTTCCTGGGATGACGTGAAACAAAATCAAACAAAGTTTTCTCTGCTCGGCGTACTCTGGGTAGCGATGAAATGCGATGCCGACCTTTCCGGAAGTAAACATGACTATGTAGACGATGAGATGAGTGCTGCAGGTCTTCAGGGCTTTACTGTTCAAGGACTTGCTCTTGCTGGTCAGACACACCACGATGATCATGGTGTAGGTCAGAACCGTGCTGCCGACTGAAGCTACAGACAAAACCACGGTGAAGGTGATGCCGTAGATGTTGTTGATCACCACGCTCTCACATGACAGCTTAAACAACGAGGCATTGTCACAGCACGGATTAGCGATCAGAGTCCTGCAGCGGCTCAACCGGATGGTCAGACCGAGCAGAATCCCGACCAGAACGAAGGCCACGCCCCAGGCTGACACCGTCAGCTTCAACAACATCTTATTGGTCATTATCACGGTGTAACGCAAAGGATTACAGATGGCCATGTATCTGTCGAAGGACATGATCATGAGAATAGTCTGAGCGGTGGTGGCAAACATGTGAGAGATGAACGCCTGAATCACACACTCGTAGTAGCTGATGAGGATCTCGGAGCGATGCCCAAGAATACTAATCAGGAGACGAGGAACCATGATGGAGTTACCGAGTATGTCATTAAAGGCCAGGTTGCAGAACAGCAGGTACATGGGAGTATGGAGGCCTCTGTCGATGAAAACCAGGACAATGATGCCCAGGTTGCCTATGATGATAAACAGGTAGCAGAAAAGGAAAGCAAAAAAGACGGGGTACATGGAAGCCTCTGAGAGCTTCAACCCGTCCAGCTGGAGGGTGAAGCTGTTGAAGGTGTAGTTCTCCATCCACCTGAAACACAACAAAAAATAAGAAGCGATTGACATTTCTTAAACAGCTACGACATGTATCTGAAAACTAGAAATGCTTGAAAACAAATATGAACGTAAATCACCTGCAGCGTTCTTGTCCTACTGCACTTACTGAACCACAACCCCGACACACCGTTACCTGCGTTTCATTTTTATAGAGGCTTGTGGACCAATAAACAGGTTGACCCGACACGCACACAGGAGGGAGAGGAATCGGAGAACCCATGGCTGACGTCATCCACAGGTTTCTGAGGGACGAGAAACTTTCCATCCTCGCGATTGAGGAAACGTGTTATCAACTATGTGTATCCAAACACACCACACGTTAAGAATGTAATTGTTAATTCTCTTGTGTGCATATATATTAATGGTTAATACCATGTTGGTAAGAACCTAAGGCATATATACATATATATATATATATATATATATATATATATATATATATATATATATATATATATATATATATATATATATATATATACATACATATATATATACATATATATATATATTTTTTTTAGGGGAGGGGGGCGGGGGTGAGGGGGTGACATCCACTGCTAGTCTAAGACACGAAAAAACATAGGGAAACGCACAACGAGCACACGAGCCTTGGAAATCTGTAAGTGTGTGTGTGTGTGTGTGTAAAGTTAAAACGATGCTCTACCTAAACTGTAACTGTAGAGGAGGACGGAGGGTGCAACCCCGCCACCCGAGAGAGCAGAAGTCAACAAGGAAGAAACTCAAACCCAGGCCACCAGCCGCTCCACGGACGGCCAGAAGAGGGCGGGAGGAACCGAGGTACAGATACAATAGGGCCTTCGCACTGTCAGTGCTCGGGCCATAATAATAAAATAATATGAAATGAAATAAAATAGAAAATAATGAAAAATAAAATAAACAGACATAAGAGGAACTCTAAATAAAAATAAAATAGAAATGGTTAGCAATACCATACTTCCCTATAATTAAATTAAATCAAATTAAATGAATCTTCCAAGGATGCCAAAGAATTAACAAGAGAAAGAATAGGTTCCCAAATATGAGAAAACTTATCAGAGCAACCCCTAATACCGTATTTAATTTTCTCTAAATATAAAAATGACATCAGGTCTTTCAACCAAGAATTGGGAGATGGAGGTTTTTGGTCCTTCCATTGAAGTAGAATACGTCTACGAGCTACAAGAGAGGAAAAAGCAATTATATTAATCTCCTTCTTAGTAAAACTATTAAAATCTTAGGGTACACCAAAAATAGAGATTAAAGGGCTAGAAACGACCGGTTTATTGAGGGCTTTTGAGAGAGTATTATAGAAAGATGACCAGAATGAACACAGCTTTGGGCAGGAAAAGAACATATGTGTATGGTTAGCAGGTGATAAAGAGCATCTGTGACATTTATCACCTGTATCAAACAGTCTATTAAGTTGGACTTTGGACATGTGAGTTCTGTGTACCACCTTAAACTGAATCAGTGTCAACTTGGCGCAAGATGAGGTATAATTAATTCTGTCAGCACGTTTGGCAGCGCGGTGGCTTAGTGCAGTGATTCTTAACCATAGGGCCGCGGCCCACACTTGGGCCGCGAGCGCCATCTAGTGGGCCGCAAAAAGAATTCAGTTTTGTACGTGTGGGCCGCGAGGGCCGCGGGACTGCATAGCAACTCCCGACCAAATGAGGAGAAAACACTCAGCTAGCTGTACGTGTAATAGTAAGAGAAATGGTGTGTATTTACAGAGTAAATCCTTCATTTTGCACAGAGTAGGTTTAGATCCGCCAGGATCGGGGATCGATTACTTGGGTCTGCGCCCAGAGCGAGCGAGCGCGGCGTGATCATTTCGCGTCCCCGCGGCCGGGGAGGTCGGCTGAGGCTGCCGCTCGGGCGGTGGCTCCATCGTTACTGGTGAAAGATGGTAGATGTAGATGCGTGGGCTGACGTGTCTGCTGGAATGGACTGTTGGTCGGGCTTTCGAAAAAGCATCAGAAAGACTCGGCTGGTCCGCAGCCAGAGAGCTGCGGTGCGGGCTGTGCCCGTCGCAGCTGATCAGGCTCGGATGAAACCCGAGACACCGAGTCCTGACAACTTATTAATGTAAATAACTTAAAGTAAAATCAAACTAAGTTTTGTCTTCGCTCTATTTTTAAATATGCAACCGGAATGGACAGATTAATCCTGGTTCAGTTTTCCCACTGGGACAAAACCAGTATCTCATACGTTCAGAGACCGTGGCGTTCAAAGTGTGAAAGTGAAACACCACTGAAACAAAACACAAAGTTTTTCATCAAACATATCCACTCAAGTCTGAACTGAAGTCACAGAAAAATAAACTGACCATCTTAAAACATCCATGTTTGGGTCCAGATACAGCTGTGAGGCAGCTTTCTCCACAATGAACATAATTAAAACTAAATATCGTTCCAGGCTCAACAATGAGCACCTTCACATGCATATGAGAACCTGACACCATCCAGCCCAGATTTAAAGTCCTGACAGGAGAAATTAGAGCTCAGTTCTCTCACTGAACGACAGAAAGTGGGGGCATAAGATTAAAAGAGGGGAAGAAAGAGAAACTGCAAAACTGTTCAATTGTTAAGATGTGTTTATATTCATTTATTATAAAAATGTGTTGAGACAATTAACAAAGAAAAGGGGAAATTCAAACTGCTGGTAGATAAATAAAATAAGATAGCATTTGAAAAATAAAATAAAATCTATTTTATTTTTAAGAAAAAAAAATATGTTTAATTCAAGTTACACATGTTAAGTGGCAAATATGTACTTTTTTAATATAACAGTCAGATGCAGATGTTGATACAACTATGAGGCTACTTGAATATATATATATATATATATATATATATATATATATATATATATATATATATATATATATATATATATATATATATATTTATATATATATATATATATATATATATATATACATACATACATACATATTATGATGTTCTGGACCTTCGCTTGAGTAAATTTTCTCTAAATGGACCTCTCAATGTTTTAGTTGAATACCCCTGCTATACAGTGTTAATATTTAATGGGCCCCGTGCCACTCTGTACTGAAAAAATTGGGCCCCAAGGTCAGAAAGGTTAAGAACCCCTGGCTTAGTGGTTAGCACTGTTGCCTCACAGCAAGAAGGTTCCCGTTTCGAGTCCCAGGCCCAGCAGGGTCTTTCTGTGTGGAGTTTGCATGTTCTCCCTGTGCTTGCGTGGGTTTCCTCCGGGTACTCCGGTTTCCTCTCATAGTCCAAAAACATGCATGCTAGGTTAATTGATCATTCTAAATTGCCCATAGGTGTGAGTGTGTCTGGTTGTTTGTGGGGACTGCGGGTGGAAACTAGCAATTCTGCTAAAACTTGGTGTATT
Source organism: Cololabis saira (assembly GCF_033807715.1). Lineage (NCBI taxonomy): Eukaryota > Metazoa > Chordata > Actinopteri > Beloniformes > Belonidae > Cololabis > Cololabis saira. The sequence continues at coordinate 32,138,894 of NC_084600.1, forward strand.
TACACTGCTTAATGTAGTGTTCATGAATATGCATTGTCCCGTCTAAATAAACTTTGAAACTGTCTAGTAGACTAGACGGGATGTACCCAAAAAGTGAATGTAAGGAGCATTTATGGGTACAAGTCGGGAACCGGCCTACTTTACATATTTCAAGGGTGCTGAATCAAAAAAAAACAGTACCCTAGCGAAATTTTGAGTTTTTGACCTTCTAATTTGCATATCAAAATGGCCGCCAAATTGCCCATCTTGCACTTCTTCTTCTGGTAGTAATTTGGATCTGTTCTGGTTGTCAGCTGGACTCTACCAACACTCTCAAGTCTTGTTCAAATCTGAGGGAAGAACAGAGCAGTGGACTGGTGGACTGGTGTTGCGGTCTGTTGTGGTGTGCAGAGATGAGGCTGTACCGACAGACCTCTGTTCCTACCCAGATGCAAGTTGTTGAAACTCAGTGCTGCTGACATGTTTTTTTGACAGGATATTCTTTCTCTGCACACCTGCTTAAGATAACGTCATCATGTGTTGATAATTAGTAGCACTGGGGAACAACTAACAACTAGATCCTGTAAAAACTGCAAGGGGGGTACTTATTATTCTCCACATTTTTTTTGTTGGTTTTTTTTTAATTCATATTTGTTAAATAAATAATGGCTCAGCAGAAAGACACATCTTTATCATTTGACCTTGTATTTACCTCATGAGGTAAAATAATGATAATCGTTTTTACACAGAAAAAAGATTAAAAGGGAGGTTGCCAACTGTATGTGAAATATTTCCAGTGTTTAAATGAAAAACGTTCAGATTCGAGGGCTATGACCTTGGAGTTTGTCGGTGGTTACTACGACTACCAGTCTGACGTCACATAGAAGACCTCCTATCAGGTGAATCCATGTCTTTATAAACAGAAACCTCAGGTAGCGCTGGCATTGTCGTAAGGTCGCCTGCTGCATGTTTGGTGATGAAAAAGAACCGGCAAAATCAAAGGTAATGTTCCGAGCTTCTTCTGGAAGTGTTAAAACTGTGATGAATTTGCCATTATTTGTAGATCACTGGCATCGGTTCTTCATGTTTCTTTTAGGGAAAGACACTTGGTCGTTTGATGTTTTCATTTCAGGTGGATGGAGAACTACACCTTCAACAGCTTCACCCTCCAGCTTGAGGGGTTGAAGGTCTCAGAGGCTTCCATGCACCCAGCCTTTTTCTCTTTCCTTTTCCTCTACCTGTTTATCATCGTAGCCAACATGGGCATCATTGTCCTGGTTTTCATTGACAGAAGCCTCCATCAGCCCATGTACCTGCTGTTCTGCAACCTGGCCTTTAATGACATACTCGGTAACTCTTACATGGTTCCTCGTCTGCTTGTAGATATTCTGACACCTCCATCTGAGCGCCTCATCAGTTATAACCAGTGTGTGGTTCAGGCGTTCGTCTCTCACATATTTGGCACAGCTTCCCACACGGTTCTCATGATCATGGCCTTCGACAGATACGTGGCCATCTGTAATCCTCTGCGTTACGCCCTGATAATGACCAAAGAAATGGTGGTGAAGCTGATCGTTTCAGCCTGGGGCGTGGCCTTCGTTCTGGTCGGGATTCTGCTCGGCCTGACCGTTCGGTTGAACCGATGCAGGACTCTGATCGCTAATCCGTACTGTGATAACGCCTCGTTGTTTAAGCTGTCATGCGAGAGCGTGGTGATCAACAACATCTACGGCCTCGCCTTCACCGTGGTTTTGTTAACGTCCTCCATCGGCAGCATCGTCCTCACTTACATGAAGATCACGGTGGTCTGTCTGACCAGCAAGAGCAAGATGTTAAACACAAAAGCCCTGAAGACCTGCAGCACTCATCTCTTCGTGTACTTAATTATGTTCTTTTGTGGAAAATGCACCATCGTGCTGCATCGCTTCCCTCAACTCTCCGACCAGAGAAAACTTTCTGCCATCTTGTTTCATGTCATCCCTGGCAGCTTGAACCCCATCATTTATGCGGCTCAGTCGAAGGAAATCAAAAGGTTCTTGTCAAAGTTGCTCCGGTCCAGGAAGGTTTCATCGCCATGAGGATAACGTGCCGTACAGGCCCAAATAAATGTACTCGTATCTGACCTTTTTGTCCAAGAGTGATGTCACGAGATAAATCTTAAATCTTTTGACATCTAAATACGAACAATAATTTCTTCGTTTTGATCATGCCCTTTTTCTTCATTACATGTTGAAAGAAGTCTAGTTGTCTTGTTGTTTTTTCCATTGAAAATGTCACCAAAGTTCAAATCTGACACTTATGGGGCTCAGATTAAGGAAAACAAGATTATTTTTTAATTTATTGATTTAATTTAACTGCTGAAAAAAGAACCTTTTGGGAAAATACAGTTCTGCAAAGTAAGTGATGTGCATGTATGTTCTCAAAAAATGAATTAAAGTCTTTCTTGAGTAAAAGAGTAAAAGTGTTTGTTGCTCCAATGTTCATTAATGACACAAAAGCGGACGCAAGGGGAACTGTTTAAATGCAGCTGCCTTCTGTAGTTGGGAAGTGAGTACATTATTTCAAATGTTATTGAGAAATCTGTGTATCCATCCTTGTGAAATGGCATCTGAAAAAAGGACTGCCAGGTCCTGGGATGATTTCCCAAAACCTTTCAGGCCAAACACCACCATCATGTTGACTTGTGAGAACAGTTATTACACAATCACAAGCCATATTAAATTAAAAATAAGAACAGCTATTTCTTCACAGCTCAGAATTCAAGTTCACCGAAAGCACTACGTAGCTAAAGTTTTCAACAAGTCCCCAAACCCTCCGGGCCAACCCAGACCAGAACACACCAGGCTGTCACATTCTCTCTTAGCAAAACTGTGAAGCACTAAAGTTACACCCCATAGACTACACAACAACTGTCACTCAAAAACAGACCACAAAAGAACTAATCAAAAAACAAAGAACCTCATTATGCAAAACTGTGTCTGTAGGATTTTACATGATGAGGTAGGCTACGAAAACAGTCCGGACCCTAGTGGTCTGTAGATGAACTGCAGGACTGGACCCAGATCCCAGTTGTTGTTAAAGCAGCACAATGTAACTTTCAGCTTTTGTTGAGTTTGGCGGCTCCTTTGGACAGTTTTACAGCTTTACCAGTAGTGTGGCAGGGTTCCTACCATCCACCTCCAAGTTACATAGTGCCAGTGAAGGCGATACAGACCCCTCAGACCATGACAGAGGTGTCATTAAACCTGTTGTAAGTTGATGTACCATCACAATGACTCTGGAGATATTATATTAAGGTGGAAAAGTTACATTGTGCTGCTTTAAGGGAACCGCAGGTTATATTCCATACCCTAGTGGTTGGTAGAGGAACCACAGGTCTGGTTTTAGACCTTAGTCGTAACAAGTGGTGTAAAAGTTGCTGTAAAAAAAATTGGAGAACATTGTTTATTGCAGTGGGGTCAATAACCCCACTGCAATAAACGCATTCATCACTGTTGTGGATTCTTTTTGTTTTGATCACAAGAATCGACTTGGGCGATCACCTTCATAACAATATTTCTCTCTGTGCAACACAAGCTTAGCCTCAGTTATGGAGAGATGCTTATATTCTCCCTTTTGTGCGTGGAAAGCATTAGCATTGGCTTCAGTAAATGTTTCTCTTTGAACCTTCTCCATTTTCGCAATCCCAGAGAACCATTTGTTGCATTCAGGGTTTAACTTCAAAGAAAAGTGATGCATGTGCCTCGTATGACTGTTTGCTAAAATGTCTGGTGGTCATTAAACCTCCACCTACATGCTTATGGGTGATCCGTGATTGGTCTCATATCATATAACACAGGAGCATGATCCGACATTAAGGTATGGAGCATAAATATATGAGGTATATTGTTTTTGACAGAAGGGCTGGTAGATATATCACTAATCCTGGAAGAGGGGCAATCAGACCCAAGTGGGGCCCTAGGCGAAATGTTATTTGGAGCCCCCATTTGTATCAAAGGTAGAAAATTACCATATAAAAACATGCCATTTAAACTGACAGCCTTTATTAAAAATAACAAATGTACAGTAAGTATAAACACAGTGCTTTGACTGTGTGAGTCAAAGTAAATAAAAAACCTGAAATAAACAAATATTAAAATGAAAAAATAAAACATGAAATAAACAAATATTAAATAAAAAACTTTGACCTGAAATAAAATAAATTAATTTTAAATTAAAAAAATCAACCTAAAATTAAAAAATAAAAAAAAACGTTCACCTGAAATAATTAAATAAATAAATAAATATATTAATATTAAATATAAAACTTCAAACTGAATAAATAAATAAATAAAATAAATCTGAGTCAAAAATAGTCATCAATTATTCATCAAAACAGAGTAACTTCCACCACCTCAATCCCCCACAAAATGTTACCGTCACTCTTTTTCAACAGAGGTGAATGCGGAGGGCTTTAACAAGGCATTCAATAAATGTTCATCAGGGCCGCCAGAAAGAAAAAAGGATCCAGTCTAGACAGAGACTGGAGACAGGGATTCCTATCTGCTACTACTACTACTACCAGGCAGCAGACCCTTTTATCCAAAGCAACTTTTATCTGAGAGAACAACAAGCAAGAAATCACATAGGAGGGTCCAGCAGGGGTGCCGCTTGGGATTTTGGGCCCCGTGAAAAGAATATTTACAGGGCCCCCAACACAGCAGCAAATGTTTTTGATGCTATTTTACTTACAATTATGCATTTTAATGGTATTTTTGACTTTCATTGCCATATTTGTGAAAGAAGAACAACATGACAATACTGTCTGTGAGAAACCGCAGGTGTGCTACCTGATCCAGTCAGATTGAACCATTTTACATAAATATAGAAAGGGGGTCTGCAGGCGTTGATGTTTCCAAAACTAATTTTGTTAACAGGACATTGAAAATAAAACATTTGTGATTGTATGTTAGTTAATAACTTCTCTAGGCCTCTCTGGGCATAGACATAGTCTCTCCAGCGTGTCCTGGGTCTGCCCCGGGGTCTCCTCCCGGTGGGACATGCCTGGAACACCTCCCTAGGGAGGCGTCCAGGAGGCATCCGGTACAGATGCCCAAGCCACCTCAGCTGACTCCTCTCAATGTGAAGGAGCAGCGGCTCGACTCCGAGCTCCTCCCGGGTGACCGAACTCCTCACCCTATCTCTAAGGGAGCGTCCAGCCACCCTGCGGAGGAAGCTCATCTCGGCCGCTTGTATCCACGATCTTGCCCTTTCGGTCACTACCCAAAGTTCATGACCATAGGTGAGGGTAGGGGCGTAGATTGACCGGTAAATCGAGAGCTTCGCCTTTCGACTCAGCTCCCTCTTCACCACGACGGTCCGGTACATCGAACGCATAACTGCGGACACTGCACCGATCCGTCTGTCAATCTCCCGCTCCATCGTTCCCTCACTCGTGAACAAGATCCCGAGATACTTGAACTCCTCCACCTGGGGCAGGACTTCCCCACCCACCCGGAGAAGGCACGCCACCCTTTCCCGGTGGAGAACCATGGCCTCAGTCTTGGAGGTGCTGATTCTCATCCCTGCCGCGTCGCACTCGGCCGCAAACCGCCCCAGCCCATGCTGAAGGTCCCGGTCCGATGAAGCCAACAGGACAACATCATCTGCAAAAAGCAGAGATGAAATCCTGAGGTTCCCAAACCGGAACCCCTCCGGCCCCTGGCTACGCCTAGAAATCCTGTCCATAAAAATTATGAACAGAACCGGTGACAAAGGGCAGCCCTGCCGGAGTCCAACATGCACCGGGAACAAGTCTGACTTACTGCCGGCAATGCAAACCAGACTCCTACTCCGATCATACAGAGACCGGACAGCCCTTAATAGAGGGCCCCGGACTCCATACTCACCGAGCACCCCCCACAGGATGGCACGAGGGACACGGTCAAATGCCTTCTCCAGATCCACAAAGCACATGTAGACTGGTTGGGCAAATTCCCATGAACCCTCTGCGGAGGGTATAGAGCTGGTCCAGTGTCCCGCGACCGAGACGAAAACCGCATTGTTCCTCCTGAATCCGAGGTTCAACTATCGGCCGTATTCTCCTCTCCAGTACCCTGGAGTAGACTTTCCCGGGGAGGCTGAGAAGTGTGATCCCCCTGTAGTTGGAACACACTCTCCGGTCCCCCTTTTTAAACAGAGGGACCACAACCCCAGTTTGCCACTCCAGCGGTACTGTCCCCTTCCTCCATGCGATGTCGCAGAGGCGTGTCAGCCAAGACAGCCCTACGACATCCAGAGACTTGAGGTACTCAGGGCGAATCTCATCCACCCCCGGTGCCCTGCCACTGAGGAGCTTACGAACTACCTCGGTGACCTCGGCTTGGGTGAATGTCCAAGACATGCGGCCGAAGGTCAGATGAAACGACAACAAAGTCGATCATTGACCTCCGGCCTAGGGTGTCCTGGTGCCACGTGCACTGATGGACACCCTTATGCCTGAACATGGTGTTGTTGTGGTATGGTTTTTAAAGGACCCAAGTGCAGGGAGAGAGAGGGAGGCCAGAGGCAGGAGTTCTCAAAAACAAAAGGATTTAATCCAAAAAAGGCAAAACACAAGGCGCTGCAGAGCAGGATAAACAAAAACCAGGAACAGGGAAAACCGACGAGGAGACATGGAGGGAAGAACCAGTACGGACCGACAGGGAACCAAGGAATGACAAGACAAGATATACTGAGGGGATAACGAGACAAGACGAGACACAGGTGTGGACACAATCAGGGCAGATGGGACACAGGCGGGGCAAGGCAGAACTGAAAGTTACAAACACTGGGGGGGAAGTGTCAAACCCTGACAGTACCCCCCCCTCAAGGGACAGATCCCAGATGTCCCCAGAGTCCTAACCCAGGGTGGGCGGAGGGGGCCTGGAGGAGGGCCCAGGCCACACACGGCCAAAGTTCCGGGGGCCGACCTCGGGACCGGGCAGACCAGCGAGACCGCTCGAGGGGGGCGTCCCCGAGGCCTAGGCCTGGGTCTTGGCGGGGGGCGTGACGGGGATTCTTGGCGTGGCTCGGGAACCTGACGGGGCTCGGGAACCTGACGGGGCTCGGGAACCTGACAGGGCTCTGGGACCGCCTCAGGAACCGAGGGCTGCGGGACCGCCTCAGGAACCGAGGGCTGCGGGACCGCCTCAGGAACCGAGGGCTGCGGGACCGCCTCAGGAACCGAGGGCTGCGGGACCGCCTCAGGAACAGAGGGCTGCGGGACCGCCTCAGGCACAGAGGGCTGCGGGACCGCCTCAGGCACAGAGGGCTGCGGGACCGCCTCAGGAACAGAGGGCTGCGGGACCGCCTCAGGAACAGAGGGCTGCGGGACCGCCTCAGGAACAGAGGGCTGCGGGACCGCCTCAGGCACAGAGGGCTGCGGGACCGCCTCAGACACAGAGGGCTGCGGGACCGCCTCAGGCACAGAGGGCTGCGGGACCGCCTCAGGAACAGAGGGCTGCGGGACCGCCTCAGGAACAGAGGGCTGCGGGACCGCCTCAGGAACAGAGGGCTGCGGGACCGCCTCAGGATCCGGAGTCGGGGCTGACAGGAGGCGGGGAGCCGGAGTCGGGACTGACAGGATGCGGGGAACCGGAACAGGAGCAGACAGGATGCGGGGAACCGGAACAGGAGCAGACAGGATGCGGGGAACCGGAACAGGAGCAGACAGGATGCGGGGAACCGGAACAGGAGCAGACAGGATGCGGGGAACCGGAACAGGAGCAGACAGGATGCGGGGAACCGGAACAGGAGCAGACAGGATGCGGGGAGCCGGCGTCGGGGGGCAGAGGATCCCCGGAGCTGCCCGAGTGGGGACCCGGGTCCGTGGCGCTGGCTGCGGGGGTACCCGGGTCCGAGGTGCCGGCTGCGGGGGTACCCGGGTCCGAGGTGCCGGCTGCGGGGGTACCCGGGTCTGAGGTGCCGGCTGCGGGGGTACCCGGGTCCGGGGCGCTGGCCCCCCCTCAAGGGACAGATCCCAGATGTCCCCACAGTCCACATCCAGGGCGGGCTGGGGGGGAACACGGGTCCTCGGAGCTGGCTGAGGGGGGGCACGGGTCCTAGGAGCTGGCTGAGGGGGGGCACGGGTCCTCGGAGCTGGCTGAGGGGGGGCACGGGTCCTCGGAGCTGGCTGAGGGGGGGCACGGGTCCTCGGAGCTGGAGCAGGAACCGGGGTCGATGCGTCCAGGACCACCGCTAGAGCAGGAACAGGGAGCGATGCGTCCAGGACCACCGCTAGAGCAGGAACAGGGAGCGATGCGTCCAGGACCACCGCTGGAGCAGGAACAGGGGGCGATGCGTCCAGGACCACCGCTGGAGCAGGAACAGGGGGCGATGCATCCAGGACCACCGCTGGAGCAGGAACAGGGGGCGATGCATCCAGGACCACCGCTGGAGCAGGAACAGGGGGCGATGCGTCCAGGACCACCGCTGGAGCAGGAACAGGGGGCGATGCGTCCAGGACCACCGCTGGAGCAGGAACAGGGGGCGATGCGTCCAGGACCACCGCTGGAGCAGGAACAGGGGGCGATGCGTCCAGGACCACCGCTGGAGCAGGAACAGGGGGCGATGCGTCCAGGACCACCGCTGGAGCAGGAACAGGCTGGGGCTGGCGCTGGCGCCGTCGCTTCCCCTGGGGCTGAGAACCCCCGGGCCCGCCTCGAGCCAGGCGTGTTCCCCAGAAGGGGGGAACAGGCTGGAATGCGTCCAGGACCACCTCGGGAACAGGAAGAGGTGCGTCCAGGGCCCCCACCGGAACAGGCTGGGGCTGGCGCTGACGCCGTCGCTTCCCCTGGGGCTGAGAACCCCCGGGCCCGCCTCGAGCCTGGCAGGTTCCCAGAAAGGGGTCCCCATTTTTCTCTGCCTCTCGGCGGAAGAACTCAAAAAGAGTAATATACTCTCCCGCTGGGTCCATGTTGGTCGGTCCGTTCTGTTGTGGTATGGTTTTTAAAGGACCCAAGTGCAGGGAGAGAGAGGGAGGCCAGAGGCAGGAGTTCTCAAAAACAAAAGGATTTAATCCAAAAAAGGCAAAACACAAGGCGCTGCAGAGCAGGATAAACAAAAACCAGGAACAGGGAAAACCGACGAGGAGACATGGAGGGAAGAACCAGTACGGACCGACAGGGAACCAAGGAATGACAAGACAAGATATACTGAGGGGATAACGAGACAAGACGAGACACAGGTGTGGACACAATCAGGGCAGATGGGACACAGGCGGGGCAAGACAGAACTGAAAGTTACAAACACTGGGGGGGAAGTGTCAAACCCTGACAGGTGTTTGTTATGGACAAACTGTGACTAGCACAGAAGTCCAACAACAAAACACCGCTCGGGTTCAGATCGGGGAGGCCGTTCCTCCCAATCACGCCTCTCCAGGTATCACTGTCATTGCCCACGTGAGCGTTGAAGTCCCCCAGTAGAACAATGGAGTCCTCAGTTGGAGCACTATCAAGTACTCCTCCCAGGGACCCCAAGAAGGCCGGGTACTCCGCACTGCTGTTCGGCCCGTAGGCACAAACAACAGTGAGAGACCTTTCCCCGACCCCAAGGCGCAGGGAAGCGACCCTCTCGTTCACCGGGGTGAACTCCAACACATGGCGGCTGAGCTGGGGGGCTATAACCAAGCCCACACCAGCCCGCCGCCTCTCCCCCTGGGCAACTCCAGAGTAGTGGAGGGTCCAGCCCCTTTCAAGGAGCTGGGTTCCAGAGCCCAAGCTATGTGTGGAGGTGAGCCCGACTATCTCTAGCCGGTATCTCTCAACCTCACGCACAAGCTCCGGCTCCTTCCCCCCCAGCGAGGTGACATTCCATGTCCCCACTGTGAGGGTTTTAGTCCAGGGATTGGGTCGTCGAGGCACCCCGCCTCGACTGCTACCCAGATCACAAGGCACCGGCCTGCCATGGTCCTTCCTGCGGGTGGTGGGCCTACGGGATGGCGGACCCGCGTCGCCGTTTCGGGCTGAGCCCGGCCGGGTCCCACGGGAAAAAATTAAAAAAATGTGAAAAAATGTAAAAAAGGATAAACATAATCGAGTCCCAAACAAAGCAAGGGTTAATATCTGAAGACTATCTTGTCCTGTCAGTATTGTTCTCTGCTCAGTGATGACATTAGATGGGAGGATAAGCCCATGACAAAGCATCTCCAACAGTTAATGTCAACCAACTCATCTTAACACAGAACAAGTCAAAGACCTCCTCAGGACCGCATAACAGTAACAACAAATCAGGTTTCACCAGTGTTAGGAAGCGAGACGAATAAAGATATTCTACAGTTAGTAATAATCTAACACAATAAGGTTCAAATTTCATTCAAGTATAGAGAAGCTGTTCAAACCGAGTGTCTGAATTTACAGCAATTGCGAGGTGGCGTCCCTCTCAATAGGTGTTTTTAGATTAGACGCACTTACTTTCCCTTGACGAAGAAGTCATGTTTAACGCTGGTCAGTGTAAATGTCTGGCGGGTTATTGTCTCCTTGGTGCCTGAAGCCGACCTGAAGGGAGGTTAGTAAAGTCAGGAGACCCATCAGCGGAAAGTCAAAAAAAAATATTATTTTGGATAGGTTCTAACAGACCCCTGTGACACGGAAACGGGTGTAGAAAATGGATGGATGGATGGATGGATGGATGGATGGATGGATGGATGGATGGATGGATGGATGGATGGATGGATGGATGGATGGATGGATGGATGGATGGATGGGTGTCCTTTGTCTAAACCTGAGTTTGGGGCTCTTTGCTGCTGGACTTATACGGATGGCTCCTCGCTGCCCTTGCAGCTGGGCGCGCCCTTGGCTGTGGGGTTCCCGCTTTCGTCGGGGCGGGTGCCGGTCTGCCGGCGTCGACAGTCAAGGTGCGCCTGTCTCTCCGGGCAGGCTGGCCTCTCGCTGGGTGGGGGTTGTGGGCCTGGAGGGTGTGGACCTCCTGGCCGAATGATCAGCCTATGTCAGGTGGTTGGTGCTCGGCTGGGTCCTGGTCCGTCACCGTGGGTTTCCTGGCTGCTTCCTCCCGTGGTCATGGGGACTCCGCCCGGGGCTTCCCTCTGTCGCCTGCGGGGAGAGGGCGGGCCTCCTCCACTGTAGTTGCAGTTCAGGTAAAGCCTTGTTTTCACTTTACACACACACAGTTACACAGACATACACACCTGCTCACTCACCTACATGCTCACTCCACAGGTTTAGGGGACAGTTAATCGCAGTAGCCTAGTCTTGATTCAGTTTCAGAGACCTGAAATGGTTGCTGTTTGTGTCTCTGCCTGTTTCTGTTTCTGTTTGTTTGTTTGTTTTCGCTCTTACAGATTTCAAAGGCTTGTGTGTCCGTTGTTTGTTTCCCTGTTTTTCTCATTTCAGACTTACAGCGGATGTCATCCCTCCCCGACCCCCCCTGACATATGTTTATATTAATAATAAAAAAAAAAAACTAAGTGACAGGACAGCCTCACAGGCCTCACCAACATCATAAGAGTTGGCTTGATGGAAAAGATGGAGCAGGTGGTGTATCCATGCATCCCTGAATAACAACGGAATTTCCAGGCCAACACACTGTGATGTCTAAAAAATACCATAGGGTGTCCTGTTGGGCCTGGTCATGTTATGTTGTGTTTGAGACATGTTACTGTGCCTTAAGTTTCCGTTTCAGCACTGAAATAGGCAGCTGCCGTAAACGGTTGTAACGGGGGGGTGGGGGCAGTTGAGTAAAATAAAGAAACAAAGCTACAAGGTGTGATCATTGTCTCTTTGCAAACATAATACACACAGACAGAGTTCGGGGGGCCTGGGCACTGGGCCAGGCCAACCGGCGAGACAGTCCAGTGGGTTGGCCTCCGGGCAGAGTCCTAGGCAGGGGTCTGGGCGCCGACTCAGGTGCATGCCTTTCAACCTTTCTTCACCGCCCTTCAGCCCAACTGGCCTGATGTTAGGCAGGGCTGTACGCGTACTTTTTTGAATGGTAGCACTGGTGCTAGCAAGTTAAAAATTTTAGTAGCACAAATAAAAATGTACTAGCACACCCGGGTGGACAGTTAGTAGGGGTGTAACGATACACTTATCTCACGATACGGTACGATACACGATACTGAGGTCACGATAACGATACGATACGATATTATAGCAGTATTTTTTTAACAACCTTGAATGAAGAACATGTGACTGGAAAAAAATGGTCTTTTATTTGAAAGACACAAAATACAAAACAATACTGTGCGTTTGCCCTATTGTTACAGTTTGTAATGCTTTATAACTGTTTAAGTTTTAAAAAGAAAGCCAGGCCAACCATTTTCCACAAACTGAACTAAAAGTAAATGTCAGGTTTGCATTATGCATCTTCAGTTTCATACAATACAAATATTTTGCCACAAACTGAATAGTTTCTCTCATGTATGATTTGACTTTTTTCTTTTCCAGAAATGTAACAACTAAAATTAAATAAATAAATAAAAGTAAATAAATACATACAAATTTTACATCATAAAAAAGAATGATTCATGCTCACCTTATAAGTGTAAGAGGAGATTTATTTTTAAGGTTATTTTGGTAATTCAGGGTTCATTATTTTATAAATATATTCTTTATATTCTGATGTAAATCAGGGACTATAATGACACTAGTCAGTTTATCTGTAGTGATTAGTCTGTTTTAGATTGGGCGGAGTGATACAGCACTAGCTGCTGTGTTGATGTTCTAAAATCCTACGCTGTTGAGCGAACAGTAAAGTACTCTCAAACTCAGCAGAAGTTGTCCTCTGTTTATCCTACTCACGACCCGAAAAAGGTTTAATTTAATAAGGTAAGGCTTAACTCTACACCAGACTTAAAAGTTCAGAGCTCAAAACCCTGCTAGAGTCCCGTGATCGGGACCGCAAAAAGGTACTACTTTCTTCTGAGCGGAGTAAGATTTTGGTCCGCGTGTCGAGGCGCAGTCGCCACGCGCGGTCTGATCATGGATGTATTAACAGTATTAATAGCCTTTCCACACGGCGCCCCGGCCGTATGGTCGCGAAAATACGTTATTTATATATGAAATGTCAGAATAGGTAATTTTTTTGACGACACCCCGGTTGAGAAAGGCTGATGTAGGTCAAGAGACATTCATATTGATTTTCACACTTTTTTAAACATGACCCCAGCGCAACTCACTCGCACAAATGCGAGTGGATACATATTTCTCTTCGCACCGGATGATTTTTATTCGCAAATGCGATGAAAACTGTCGCACTGTACAGCCCTGTGTTAGGCCTCGTGCTGTGGTCTTTCATCTGGGTAGTTTTGGATTTGAGTTCCTCCACCCTTCAGTGGAAATCATTGGCTTACATTTATTAGTGCTTCTTGTGGCCCAAAATTGCATAAAATTTAGTCATGTTGCTCTGAATACATTTGCGTGACCATTCCAAGTCTTTTGGTCAACCAACAATAATCCTGGTGTCTAGTATTTGCTGGAGACTGGATGAATGAGCCCACTCTGCCCTGCAAACAACATGGAGCTAGTAATGCTAGCAAAGATGCCATCCAGATGCCCTTTTGGCTTGGTAACCAAAGGTCTTTCCTTCAAAAGTAACATGCTGCTGACTGTGCATTTGTGAACAAGCTTTCCTTGAATCATCATGTCCTGATAATCTGTCAGTTTAGTCTGTGAAATAAATGATGAAGGTTTGGGGGTTGTCTAGGGGGAGCTGGGAAGCTACTCGTGCATTGCAGTCGAGCGCCACCTGGAAGTCCTTCGAGGATTGTGTTGATTCTCCTAAATTGCTAATTTATTCATCTAGTTTGGGTTGATCTGGTTCAGGGTTGAATGAAATGCAGGTTTCTTTTTTTTCCATCCTTACATTTGACGTTGCCAAGGACGATCTCAACAAACACGTATGAAATTGTCTGGTGAATAAACATTGAGTAGCAGTGAGTAGTGTTGTGTAAGTGTTGCCTGATGGCACGAATTCTCAGATGGATACACCCTTTAATAAAAACCAGGTGGAGCTTTTGGTCTGCTACCAGTTGGCTCATGGGTACTTGGCTCATGGGTACTTTTTAAGGGGAGAAGAACATGAAAAATAGCAGGTAATTGTGAATCAATACACATTTAAGTCCCTGGATTGTTTGAAATGTGTTGTAAATGTAAGTCATGCCTATTAGCATTATGAATGAACTGTAGTTTTAGCTGTAAATACCATTTGAATGCTGATTTGTCGTACTTGTCCTGGTAAGACATCCGGCTTCTGCTCATTTAATTTGTTCTTTATCAGGTTGATGGAAAACTTCACCTTCAACAGCGTCACTCTCCAGCTGGAGAGTCTGAAGGTCTCCCAGGTTTCCCTGTACCCCATCTTCTTCTTTTTCCTTTTCTCCTACCTGTTCATACTGATTGTCAATGTCGCCATTATGGTGCTGATCTTCACAGACAGCAGCCTCCACCAGCCCATGTACCTGCTCTTCTGTAACCTGACATTCAATGACGTATTTGGAAATTCGATCCTATTGCCTCGGCTGCTCTTGGACATGTTGAAGCCTCCTTCGAAGATCCTCATCAGTTACAACGAGTGTGTGGTTCAGGCTTTCAGCACACATCTGTTCGGAACCACGTCCCACACGATTCTCATGATCATGACCTTTGACAGATACGTGGCCATCTGTAATCCTCTGCGTTACGCTGCCATAATGACCAACAAAATGGTGGTGAAGCTGACGGTTTCAGCCTGGGGCGTGGCCTTCGTTCTGGTCGGGATTCTGCTCGGCCTGACCGTTCGGTTGAATCGATGCAGGACTTTGATCACTAACCCGTACTGTGACAACGCCTCGTTGTTTAAGCTGTCATGTGAGAGCGTGTTCATCAACAACATCTATGGCCTCGCCTTCACCGTGGTTTTGTTAACATCCTCCATCGGCAGCATCGTCCTCACTTACATGAAGATCACGGTAGTCTGTCTGACCAGCAAGAGCAAGTCCTTGAACAGTAAAGCCCTGAAGACCTGCAGCACTCATCTGATCGTCTATGTGATCATGCTTTTTTGCGGACTGCTCGTCATCGTGCTGCATCGCTTCCCACAGTTCTCAGACTACAGAAAACTGTGTGCCATTTTGTTCCACATCATCCCCGGCACCTTCAATCCGGTCGTTTATGGGGTTCAGTCACAACAGGTGAAAAAATTCATAGCTAAGTTGTTCCGGTCCAAAAAGGTGGACCTGTCAAAGACGTAAACGGAAACATATCCAGTCAAAAACAAAATGTAGAAGACGTGAAAGTACTTTTTTTTTTTTATACTTTACCCTCACTCTTTTATTATTAAATGAGTTGTGATGTTGTGTATATATTTTGGAGGCACAATCATTTTCCATTTCTGCTTGGCCCATCCCAATATTTATAACCAGTAACTTTAAATGTATTTACTCGATACAATCTTAATAAAATCTGTAGTTCTGGGCAAACTATACTATGTTTATTTCTCTTTTCTGATGATGTTTTATTTATGTCTGTGTCCAATTAAATACTCTCTGCACCTTTTAATTGCATCTCGGTGTCAAATAAATTGTTTATGAATTTAATGAAATATAATGAAATACAAGCAGATAATAGTCCTGGCTCTTTATATAATCATCATCATGAAGAAATTCAAGAAACCTGAAGTTTTTCATTGACAGATCAGTAAAAGCTGTTTGAAAGAAACTGTAATAAACGAAATAAATAAATAATAATAAAAGAGTTTTCTATGTTAAGTATATTTGATAATATACCAGTTTCAAAGCCATTTTTGTCTAATTAAGTGCATGATGGGATGACATCATGACGTGCCTGCGCGCACTGTTGTTCTGAGTATGCGCAAGAATAAACGGTCCAAGAGAGAGTTCCCGACCAAGAGAGAAGACATGTGTTAAGCTTTTTGTCCGTGAAGTTAATTTCTTTAACCATCTGTGGTGACTGCTAAAACGCAAGACTACTGCAGAAATGTCTAACGCTACATTCTAGATCGGTGATTCTCCACCGGTCTGGCTTCAGGACCCAACATCACACCACAATGACAACATGCGCTTAATATCAAACAACATTTTCAGTTCTCAGCTTTCTTTAATGACAATAACAGTGTAGGTAACATCTTAGATTGTGCATAATTAACACTGCTTTAATACACCAATGTGAAATAAAAAACAGCACAACGGAGAAGCATTTCTAAAAAACTGGTAAATATCTAGCTTTACCTGGGAGTTTTACTTTTATCTGATGCTGAGATCCACTGAAAACAGCTACACGACCCACTTCTGGGTCCCAACCCAACCCAGCAGTTTAGAATTACTCTTCTGAAGCACAATTCCTACAATATTTTAATATCCACTAATTCATTGTTAAACATGATATTCAAGATGATCAGTTAGGTCTGTTGGCACTGAGATGGAGCTTTTGGGTTTGCTTTTTTTTAGCACATCTCAGATCAACTAGCTGTAATGTTTTCTACGTATAAATAGTGTTTTTCACTGCAGAGTGATGATCTCCAATTAGTTTGGAAATAGTTTTATTATCCTTTTCAGACTGATGTGTAGAAACACTTGCCTCTCTGAGACTGCTGCTGATGACTTGACCTCTTGGCATTATGTTCACCCACACCTGAATGCAAACCATGCAAACCAGCAAACATCTGCTCATATAGAGGTCCGCACACGTGCAGATGATCAGCTCATCGATAGTCGATGACGTTTGATGTTTGATGTTATTGTTCATGAGGTTGTAATAACCTAATTTAAAAAAAATATATTTTCAGGAGTATATCCCACCATGAAAGTCCCAAATTTACAAAAATGTTCAAATAAAAAAATTCTGAAGAGAGGGCAGCAGGGTGGTGCAGTGGTTAGAGCAGAGGCCCATGTACTAATGCTACAGCCCTCCTGCAGAGGTCGCAGGTTCCGGCCTGTGGCTCTTTGCTGCATGCCCTCCCCATTCTCTCTCTCCCCCTTTCCTGTCTGTACACTTTGAATAAAGGCTACAAGAGCCACAATTTTTTTTAATTCCTAAGATGATGTGATGAAAGTTCAACAAAAATTTTTTTTTAGATGAGCTCCCCTTCAAAGAGTTAGTGTGTTTACATCTGTCATCTGTTGCACTTCTGCTTAAAGTTAGCAACATATTTTATGTTTAAGTGTTTCTCCTTTTTTTGTTGAGGATTCTTAACACATATGACCTCACACACGTTGCGTTAGTATCACTCAGGATTCCACAGTGGTCACTGACATAACTTGAAACTGACAAAAGTGAAAATAAATAATAATTTACCCAACTAATTTACTGAAAATCATACACTACATGTTCCAGATGTTTCCACAGATGTTCAACAGGATGTAGATCAGGACTCATAGAATGACACTTCAGAATAGTCCACTGTTTGGTTCTGAGTGGTTCTTGGCTGGTTCTAGTTGTGTGTTTTGGATCATTATCCTGTTGGAGGATCCATGACCGGCGACTGAGACCAAGCTTTCTGACGCTTGGCAGAGATTTAGGCTGGAAATTTAATTGGACCTGCACAGATTCAGGACACCGTGTATCAGACCCAGCAGAGAAGCTCCAGAACAGAATCGAGCCTCCTCCATGTTCCACAGCAGATCCAGTCTTCTTTTCTTTGAAGGACTCATTTTCACATTTGTGAGCATAGAGATGATGTCATAAAGCTCCAGTTTTTTCTCATCTGTCCAAGGGACATTTTCTGATATTCTTCCAACAGTGGAGTCCTGCTCGGACGTCTACTTTGGTGATGGATGGATAGTGTGATCTAACACTGATTAAACTTGACCTTGGAGGTCACCTTGAACCTCTTCGAAAGTTGTTCTGGACTCTTTGGATTCCATTTGTATTATCCGTTTCTTTATTTTGTCATCAGTTGTCCTCTTGGATCCACGTCCAGGGAGGTTGTCTACAATCATCAACATCCAGCTGCTTGGAGACGGTCTGCTAGTCTTCAACATGCTGGTGTCGAAGGTTCTTCCTGATGTCCTCAGACAACTGATTTAATAAAGTTCATTTTGTCCATGGCTTTACAATTTAATTAGCTAATTCTTTTTGTCGGACAAAAATATTTAGGCTTTTTAAATACCTGACATATTTGGGCAATTCCTTTGGCCTTCATCAGAGTCACAGGATGGTGTGTGTGACCTGCCATTTATCAGCTGATGTTAAAAAAAGTAAATAAATTAAATCCTCAGACAACTATCTCCCTCCTGCGGTCCATGTTCAGTGTGATGGACACCATGGTACCGAACAGTAGAGGGACCATTTTCAACCTTTTAAATAGTCAGACTGACTGAAGTTTGAAGACACACTTCAGTCGCGATAAACATTATTTTACATCTTTTCTCAGAGTACCAACTCATTTGACCAGACCAGTTTGTTTTTTAATGATTTTGTTGATCCATCATAAACAATGTCTGATTTTCATTATTTGTTGTTTAGTAAATAACAATTTATTATTTTACATTATAGGGTTTAAGTTCAGGGCCAACGACAATCACAAGTAAAACACTGAAGTTTACCTGAACTATTAGGAAAGTTTGTGACCTTCCTAACAACTCAACTTCTGCTGTTAGAAAGTCAACATTTGTTTCAGGCATTTGGAGCCCAGAGGACCTGACGGCCCGCAACAGTCAACAAGTTTCATCACTGCGTTACAAACAAAGATGATCATCAACAGTTTCCGATGGTAATTAGTCCTCAGAGAGGACGCCGGAGACCTGGTAATGGAGCTAACTGCAGCTTGGAGACTAACACTGATCACAACACGCAGTAATGTAGGCCCTGGGGATCCAAAGTAACTCAGCCGACTGTCAAAAGAATGAAGAGACTGGGATCTAGTTTACAACTTTATCTGACAAACAATAAGGTGTCAAACTTTTTCAGCATAACCACACAAGACTCAGTGAAACACAAGTAAGCATATGACAGTTTACCGTTTAAAGAGTCCTTTATTATACTGAAACGGCAACTTGACTTACATGAGCAGAAGACCTGATAGGCCACCTTCATTCAGTATTTCTAAAAAGTCAGACAAGTCGGTCGTTATACCACGATAAATAAAAGAATGTCACTGATAGACTTTAAGGGTGCTTTCAGACCTGTGGCCCGTTGGTTTTGTTCCGATTCAGGGGCTAAATTGATACAGTTGTTTCATTTTTCGTTTGTGGCGTTTTTGTTCACAAGGTAACTGTCTGTAGCGGTTCAAAGCTGTTAACAAATGCCATGCGCAAACCAACTGTTCTCTCATTGGTCAGAAATGAGCGAGGAAGGAGTTTCCTCTTCCGTACCCCCGGAAAAACAACAACTATGGAGCATTGCATTGTCACTGCATTTGGCAAGGCTTGATGTTATTGTTGAGAGGAAAGTTTTTCGAAATCACATCGAAATCACCCCACGTGGGCCTTTGCGATGCTTTGTTTTAATTAAACAGTCGGATTTCCCTGGTCCGCACCAGTTCTAAGTCAGCTGCTAGGCGCCAGCCGAGGCGACCAGCGCGAACGGGTCTCTGACGGGAGCCGAAGCTGGGGAGATCCGCGAGAAGGGCCCGGCGCGCATCCAGAATCGCTGCCGCCGACCGCCGTACCCGATCCCCCCCACTGGTCTGCCTTGCACGCGGCGCCGGACACCGCCCCACAAAAACCCCCGCCCGACGACACGCGGACGCCGCTGGACGAAGGCCCCGCGAGGCGGGCCGGGCCGCCGCGCCTCCGGCGGCGGGGAGAGGAGGGCGACGGGGCGACTGCTCCCCCAGACTACCCCCTTGATCCAACACGCCCTCCTCTGTTTCTGATTGGCTAATACCAAGGCTCTGGCTAGCTTTATTGGTTTACAACAGCGTCAGTTTAATGCCTAACATGATAACGCACGTGCAAATGTTTTTTTGTTCTTTCTTTTTTTTCCTAATTTTCCAACTGACAGAAATCCGTCTAGAGACGGAGAACTTTAATCCTCGCGTTTATGAGCTTGTATCACTGGTTGGCCTGCAACGACAAAGGGTCTAAGTCCAACAGATAAGTTCAGAGAAATTGTGACTATAAAGATAAAGAGGACCAAAGACCATTGCTCAAGCTGAAGTCTCTCCGGGCAGACTCCCCGTCCAACTTTAATTAAATTAACCTGCTGGTCACTGAGGCACCTGGGAGCTCAGAGGTGTGGAGGGCGCTCATTAAAGCTGCAGCACAAACACAATACAACACACACCTGGAGACCTCAACTACCAGACCACGTTAAAACTCACTACAGCATGTAGGACCAAGATCATGTAGGACAAGAAACAGCAGTTGTGTCCCAATTGAAGTAAATATCACATTTTATTTGAGCCTTTGATGTTGATTATCCTTCCTCTGTGGATTGTACAAACTATGTTGGAAGGAAGAAGTTATTTAACTTGCAGATGTTTCACCAACTTTCAGATCCTGCAGGCAACTTCATGTTATGTACTTTAAAAGTTTGAAGAGAAACTTTACAAACCAGCGCTGCCTGAGTCAACATCGGCAGGTTAATGACATCTCCCTGCAGAGTTTCTCCTGCCTCATGGCACTAATGATCAAAGTATTACTGTAACTGTAAATCGTACAGAGGGGACTCAGAGGAAACTTATCTTAGACATTTGTACCCTCCATCCAATTCTTTCAGTTGCTACGCACAGTTCCATAGGTGAAGGTAGGAACATGGCTCCACCAGTAAACCGTCTTCTTCACCACAACAGATCAGTTCAGAGTCCACAGTACTGCAGATGCTGATCCTGCTCCACTCTTCCCTCACTCATAAACAAGACCCCGAGATACTTGAAGTCCTCCACTTAAGGCAGCACCTCATCCCAAACCCAAAACGGGCATTTTGCCTTTTTCTTCCTGAAAACCCCAGTGTCAGTGATGGAGGAGGTAATTATCATCCCTTCACCTTCAGCTGTGGCTCACTCAGGTGCAATTTTAACATCTGAAGAGTCTGGGTTCCACAAATGTTCCGCCCAAATCCATGAGTCTTGTCAACCATCCACCAGTTCCTGATTCACAACCCAGACAAAAAGGTTATACAAAATGAAACAGAAGCGAAGAATAGACTCGAATACAGAACCAAGAACTAAGGTCGATACTGAAACACAGAAGAGTAGTTTTAAAAAAGAAATGAAAAAAAGAAAGACCAATCAAACAAGGCCAGAAGTTCCCCAAAAACTATAAGAAACCAGGACATGCATGAGTCTCAGTCCTGTTCTGAGAAATGGCTCACACGCGGGGAAGATCAGCGAATTGGTAATTGCAAGAACCCTGAGAAGGATTATTATTTTCATTTACTGTTCTTTCTGACATGAATGTGTATGGGAGGCAAATAGTTGAAGTTGGAATGAAACATTTTGTAGCCCTTCTTATGAAACGATTTAAAAAAAAAGCAATTATAGCATTTATGATTACCTTAGAAGGCCTCTTGGTGGTGCTGTGATAAAAAAAACAAGCAAAATACATATTTATCCATCCATCTGTAGATCATGATGGATGATCACATTGTGCCCACCAGGGCTCACACCGCCTCCGTGTATTTTGTAGGTGTTCCGGTTTTGGAGGCTCTCTCGGTTCTGCCTGCTATGATGAAGGCAATGCTCCCATTTCGTGCCCTCCGAGTTCAATAAAAAAAATACACTTTCCGAGACCTCTGTGATCCTTGACTCACACACACCTGGACAAAAGCATCTACACCATCCATAACTTCCACTTATCCAGGTTCAGGTCATGGGGCAGCAGTTTAGGCAGAGGCCTAGACCTCCTTCTTCCAGTTCCATCTCCTTTGGGGGAATACCGAGGTGTTCTTAGGCCAGTCGAGAGACATAATCCTTTGAGCGTGCATGGGTCTACTCTAGGGCCTCCAACTGGTTGGACATATGTATGTGAAATCCCTCATTAGGAGACACCTTAACCAGATGTGTGTGCGTGTGTGTGTGTGTGTCCGTGTGGCTATGTGTGTGTGTGTGTGTGTGTGTGTGTGTGTGTGTGTGTGTGTGTATAAGTCTGTGTGGCTATGTGTGTGTGTGTGTGTGTGTGTGTGTGTGTGTGTGTGTGTGTGTACATGTGTATATGACTGAGCGGCTATGTGTGTGTATATGTCTGTGTGGCTATGTGTGTGTGTGTGTGTGTATATAAGTCATTGTGGCTATGTGTGTGTGTGAGTGTGTACACATGTGTATATGACTGAGCGGCTATGTGTGTGTATATGTCTGTGTGGCTATGTGTGTGTGTGTGTGTGTGTGTGTGTGTATATATAAGTCTGTGTGGCTATGTGTGTGTGTGTGTGTGTGTGTGTATATATAAGTCTGTGTGGCTATGTGTGTATGTGTGTGTGTGTACATGTGTATATGACTGAGCGGCTATGTGTGTATGTGTTGTGTGTGTGTGTGTGTGTGTGTGTGTGTGTGTGTGTGTGTGTGTGTGTGTGTGTGTGTGTGTGTGTGTGTGTGTGTGTGTGTGTATTAGTCCTATCAATGTGATCACTCTGGGCCCGGAGAGAGGGAACCCCCCAACAGGGCGACACCCGTGCGGGCCCGACAACAGAGGGCCCCAGACCCCAGACCCTGGGGTCACCACACCAACCCAGTTAGCACCTTGGCCAATGTAATGTAAAATAGGCCTCATTTCAGGTCTGACAGTACTCGTTTCGAATGTAATTTTGGTAGAGACATCAAAAACAAGGATGGATGAAGAGATTGATGTTGTGCAATGCTCTGGAGGTTGGCCTGCTGCTAAATCAGGTTTGAAGTGAGTATTTCCTGCTGATGTCTGAGAGACGCTCGTTATGGTGGTTTGCGTCTGCTCCAAACTGGAAGCTATCAGTCTGAGTACCAGGTTATGGCGCCTAGTGTACCATCCTTGGGAATAGCTCAAAATGCACCTAAGATGTCTTGGAACCATGTGGGAGCTCCAATTTGTCAAAATTATCAACAAAAAACAGTAAGTAAAAAAAAGTAAGTTTCAAAGTTTCAGAACCATGATAATCAGGGTCTGGTTTTTAAGGCTCTATGGCCAATACTTTCTGATGTACAAGTTATAGCTTCAAAAAATTCAACACGGTTCATCATTTTGGTCATTTTCTGATGTCTATTTAGATTGGTCAAATTTCATCCAGAGGGACTGTTGTTGGAGCCATTGAACCATGGGGTTTCTGTTGCAGTGAAGTTGGTTGAACCTCGCTGCTGAAAGGCTCATCATGCAGACGTGGATCCAACTGATCACAGAAATAACTTGAAACTAATAAAAGTAATATAAAATAAAAGTTTATTGAAAAGTTACAAAAATCAGAACTTTGGGGGGGCACGGTGGCACAGCTGGTAGTGCAGCCGTCTCACAGCAAAAAGGTCCTGGGTTCGATTCCCGCTGGGGACGCTGTGGGCGCTGAAGTGCGTGTTAGTTCCCCCATGACTTCAGCGCCCACACCCTGGGTGGGGTTGGCAAAAGGGCCTTTCTGTGTGGAGTTTGCATATTCTCCCTGTGTTCCCTTGCACATGCACAAACATGCACACAGTCCTGGGCTGTACATGCCCCCTCTGGCCAACCGGGGCACCAGGTGGGGAGGATCTGGCCAGAATAACGTGATCCTTCCACGCGCTACGTCCGGCCGGAGAAGGCGATAAAATGGGGGAAAGAACTGGCATAAAAATATATACATAAAAGAAAATAAAAAATCAGAACTTGATTTTGAATCATGAAAAAAAAAATTCAAAGATATGATTGTCCTTTATTTTCCCTCAATGGGGAAATTCACTTTGTGCAGCAGCAGTACACTCAACACACACATGCAGGGAGGGGTAAAAAATGGATAATTACAAAATATAAACAGTAAATGCATGGAATGAAAAATAAAAAGTAGTGCAGTACGGGAAAGAAAGAAAAGAAACTGCAAAAAAGCAGGTAGGATGTTTATGAGAGGGCGGGGGGTTAAGTGCATGCTTTGGTCAGTTTCAATTCCGTTCAACCAAAACATTATATTTTACTTCTGAATCATCACCAATCTTTACTAGATGAATAAACAAAGATAAATTAACTTTTTCAATTCAATTCAATTTTATTTATGTAGCGTTTATTAAACAGAAGTTGTCTCTAGGTGCTTTCCAGAGACCCAGAACATGAACACCGAGCAATTATTACATAAACATAACATAAGCAGTGGCTGGTAAAAAAACTCCCCTAGTGGGAGAAAAACCTTAAGCCAAACAGTGACAAGGAAAAACTCTGAAATGATCATTGATCTTGTGGTTTAACTTTGCTGATGTCTCCACGGTCTCCATGGTGAGTGTGTTGATGGTACAGGGTGCATTTCCCTCTGAGATGAATATGCGCCTTTATAAAAGTTAGATGGAGGTTGTGATTTCCTAACAAACGGGTGTCTCCAGGACATCTTCAAACTGAAGTGAACCAAGAAGAAACCAAGAGGTAAAGTTATAGTTTCCTTTGATTTTTCAGTCAGTCAGTGAAGTGTTTAAAAGGCTGTAAACATTTGGTTTTAAAGATATTCTCAGTAAAAACTGTCTCCTGTATGGTCTCTTTTTGTTTCAGATCGATGGAGAACTACACCTTCAACAGCGTCATCCTCCAGCTGGAGGGGTTGAAGGTCTCGGAGTCTTCCACATGCGTTGTCTTTTTTTTTTTCTTTGTCTCCTACCTGTTCATTATGATGGTCAATGTTGGAATACTGGTGCTGGTTTTCATGGACAAAAACCTCCACCAGCCCATGTACCTGCTCTTCTGTAACCTGCCGGTCAACGATGTCATTGGTAACACCATCATGGTTCCTCGTTTGCTATCAGACATCCTGCTGCTTCCATCTGAGCGCCTCATAAGTTACAACGAGTGTGTGGTTCAGGCTTTCAGCACACATCTGTTCGGAACCACGTCCCACACGGTTCTCATGATCATGGCCTTCGACAGATACGTGGCCATCTGTAATCCTCTGCGTTACGCTGCCATAATGACCAACAAAATGATAGTGAAGCTCACAGTTTCAGCCTGGGGCGTGGCCTTCGTTCTGGTCGGGATTCTGCTCGGCCTGACCGTTCGGTTGAATCGATGCAGGACTTTGATCACTAATCCGTTCTGTGACAACGCCTCGTTGTTTAAGCTTTCATGTGAGAGCGTGGTCATCAACAACATCTATGGCCTCACCTTCACCGTGGTTTTGTTTTCAGCCTCCATCGGCAGCATCGTCCTCACTTACATGAAGATCACGGTGGTCTGTCTGACCAGCAAGAGCAAGTCCTTGAACAGTAAAGCCCTGACGACCTGCAGCACTCATCTCATGGTCTATGTGATCATGCTTTTTTGCGGACTGCTCGTCATCTTGCTGCATCGCTTCCCACAGTTCTCAGACTACAGAAAACTGTGTGCCATTTTGTTCCACATCATCCCCGGCACCTTCAATCCGGTCATTTATGGGGTTCAGATGAAACAACAGATGAAAAAATTTATCGCCAAATTGTTCCGGTCCAAAAAGGTTTTGTCATCATTATGATGCAAATACAAACAATATATTTGTTCATTAATCCTTTAACTACATTCTAGGTTATATGAAATGTTGAATCATGTTTCATCTTTCTTCTCGACTGTTGTTGCCAGCAGTCCAATTTCACAAGAAACATTTATTGTTGGATAATATTTAGTGGAAGCAGGAATGGTGGTGGTGGAAAGCTTGTGAATTTGAGTCCAGTCTGGGGTCTTTTCAGTGCCACCCACATATTTTCTCTTTGACTGAGGTCAGGGACCTGTGACAGTTATTCAAATACCTTCACTTTGTTGTCCTGAAAGTCCCTT
This sequence comes from Cololabis saira, assembly GCF_033807715.1. Taxonomy (NCBI): domain Eukaryota; kingdom Metazoa; phylum Chordata; class Actinopteri; order Beloniformes; family Belonidae; genus Cololabis; species Cololabis saira. The sequence continues at coordinate 32,164,662 of NC_084600.1, forward strand.
TTATGCTTCATCTTGAAACATTCATGTATCTGTCTGTTCCAAACGTTGTTTCCAACTTGATCCGTCTCTGTATGTGTTTTGAAAGCCCAGCATCGCTTGGCATCTATGTTGTAACCACAATTGGATATTTCTTCGCTAGATCCACACTCAGTACTCAGAGTTGAGGGGGGATGAGGGGGGATGGCATCCCTCCTGAAATAAAAACGGTCCAAATCATCCTCCCTGTAAAACTGCCATCCCCCATTTCCATCCCTTATGTCATTTCATCAATGAATGTGGTTTTACTGCTATTTCAACATTTAGAGTCATCACAAGAAAAATAACACCAGAAAAATAACTTATTTGACAATTTTCACCTGTTTCAAGTACATTTTCACTTGAAATAAGTAGAAAAAAATCTGCCAATGGGACAAGATTTATCTTCTCATTACAAGCAATACAATCTTGTTCCACATGCAGATTTTTCTACTTATTTTAAGTAAAAATCTACTTGAAACAGGTGAAAATTGTTGTTTTTTCCAGTGATGAGTCTTGTTTTAAGTGTAATGAGATTTTTTTTTACTAAAATGAGACATTTTCACTAGAAATAAGACAAATATTCTTGTTAAGATTTTGAGTTTTTGCAGTGATCCATTTTATTTATCCTGTGAAGGACAGAGGCATATTGATAAGTTCAGAAAACTGTTTTTTATTTTTGTGTTTTGATGTATTTGATGTAAGCCCAGTGGATATTTAAAGCTTACAGAAGGCTGCAGAATTTCTACAGGTGTTTTGGTCAGTGCTATTATTTGTAATATATTATATTATTTGTAATATATTATTTGTAATCAGCACAAATTATCTGTCTCCATATGATAAAATCCACCATCCCCCCTGATTTTTTTTTACAACTCGAGTACTGTCCACACTGTAAGTTCCCGAGTCTCTTTTGCAGCTACAGGGACCCACACCATGATGCTCGACAGTTGAGATGGTGCTCTGAGGCCTGTACGCTGCCCTCGATTCTCATCTTGACATAACGACCATCATTAAAACCAAACAGTTCAGTTTGTCCCCATGTTCAGCTGCACTGTAAACTAATCTGGCTTTTTGATGGTGATTTTGTAGCAGTGTCTCTCTCTCTCTTGCTTTGTGGGCTTTCAGCTCAAGTCATGTTTGATTGTAGTTATTGACACTGTCCACCTTGTTTTATCCAACATCTTTAGATGATCTCCCATTGTTGTTCTGAGGTTTATTTGCCCCTTTCACACCAAATCTCATTCAATTTTGAGATGCGTGGTATAATTCCTGCTTCTATTGTATGAATTATTGTTAGATCATATGAATGTGGTGGTATCTGTGTGAACCAGACTGCTGAAGGTCCACCATACCTTTTCTGTTGTCTTTGTTAAACTGTTTTAATTTTCCCATGATGCCATGCAATGAGGCCCTTGTGTTAGAAGTTATGGCTTAAAAAGAACCCATAAATGTGCCTCCAATTACCTCCAGTGCTGTCAGCTAGCCTTTCAGGAACTTCTAAATGCCAAATGTTCATGTTGTTAGCTGCCATAGTCAAGATTAGTTTATGTAGATATCTGACTTTGGGAAAAAAAAGAACAATAAAACAATTACCCCAAAATATGTCTTCTTATTGTAATATTTTATAAATAAAGTCCTAAAACAGGAAAATATTTAGTCAACTTTACTTTCAGACATGGAGACAGACATTTCTTGACCTTTTCCAATTTGTCTCAGAAAAGGTTTTTTTTTCAGTTCTGTTCAGTTCAATTCTCAATTTTCAAACAACAAATGTCATCAAAATGCACTTCACAGAGAAAAGCAGGATGCCTATGTATGCATGTATATATATATATATATATATATATATATATATATATATATATATATATATATATATAGAGAGAGAGAGAGAGAGATGTATGTGTGTGTGTGTGTGTATGCGTGTCTGTATGTATTGGGCAATACTAAGTATCCCATGCATGGATTTAAGAGTGGAAGGTGTTGCAGGGGTTGCTAATCTTTATCGATGAATTGATCATAAGCAGGTGTGCAGGCCGCTATTAAAGCAGATGTTTCGCCAGTTTGCTGGTCTAGAGCATTCAGCTGTGTGTTAACATAATGCTAAAAAGGGAAGGACACGAGCGAATACTTAAGAGAACCAAGTGTTACTGCAGATAAATCTGGATAAATACATTGATTTACAAAACAAAGTTTTAGTTAAATGTTCTCCAGAGAGAAAGTTTATTCAGAAGCAGAAAGCATTCAAGATAGATAGGATCATGCGCTGATTAATGCACAGGCTTCCCTAGGCTGCAGCCTATGGGCCCCACGTGTGGAGGGGCCCTTTTATTGGTCAGACTATTTTTTAGAAATGTAAATACACTACAATGGTATAAGAAAAAGTCAACTCTATTGGGGTGATAAAAAAGCACTGATTGGGCAAACATGGGTCACTTATATCCAATCAGCTCATTGATTTGATTTGTCGTTCTTCCGTCACAATGCTGTCGCCTGTCAATCTGAAGGCTGATTTATGGTTCTGCGTTACACCAACGCAGAGCCTACGGCGTAAGGTACACGGGTTGCGAACTGTACGGCGCACGTCACCGCGTACCCTACGCCGTAGGCAGAGCCGGATTAAATAAATGGACTACACTAGGCAGACTGTGATTTTTGGGCCCCCCTCCATCGATGTTATTTATGAAATCTTAAACTTACCAAAGTTACTAATAAAACTTAATTCACATTTTACATAGCATAGTCATAGTCAAGTTGGTTCTTTGTATTCCAAAATAAGTCATGTGTTGTATATTAAACTTTAATTAAACTTAAATTTTTAGATTTGTATTATTTATACGTTATTACAATGCTCTATTAAATGCTATTAAATTATCCTTATCTTATCGATTGTGAGCATTTTGCAGAAAATCTTAATTAAATGTGTTGATTAAATTGAATAGTTAAATAAGAAGTCAAATCTACAAAGACCAATAAAATTTGCAGTAAGACAAAGTGTGCTGTAGTATGTATGTCTGTATGTGTATATGTATGTACAGTATGTGTATGTGTATGCAGATCCGTTTGGGAGATTTGCGAGGCCCTGTGTGAAATGGCCAGGGGGGCCCTCGCGCGTGAGCGTAGCGAGCGCGCGCGAAATTTTTGGGTTTTTCGGGTCGGATCGGGTGTCTATATGCGCAATTTTAACTCTCCAATTAGCAAAATACTGGATACCTTCCCCTGCCTCATCATCATCTGGGCTTGCCTCGACGCGGGGCCCCATGGCTGCTTGAGACCCGGGCGGATCGGTGATTTTTGTAACAAATTTATCAAACGTGCCTTTCAGAGAGGCATTAAACTCTTCCATTTTCTTTTGTTTTTTTCTTTTTTCATCCCCTGATGGAAATTTCCTGAATCTGTCTCGTTCTCTCGACATTGTGTGACAGTTTGTTCCAACTCCACCGTCTGGATCAGACTAGCTTGTGTCCGCGCTTGGTCTGATCAGTTGTATTGAACAACAGACACGCGTCATCATTGCACATATATTTATTGATATGCACAGACTAGTACACATTTAGGTCTGTAATGGAACGTGACTGTTGATATTTATAAGGAAAAAAAAAAAAAAATTGGGGAAAAAAAAAAAAGGCCCATAGCGCCAGGCCCCTTGGGGCGCCAGGCCCCTTGGGGCGCCAGGCCCCTTGGGGCGCCAGGCCCCTTGGGGCGCCAGGCCCCTTGGGGCGCCAGGCCCCTTGGGGCGCCAGGCCCCGTGCGGTCGCACGGTTCGCACATCCCTTGCGGCGGCCCTCTGCGTATGTATCCGTATATGTATGTATACTAAATATAGTAATAATGCACATATATATATGCCTTAGGTTTTTACCGGCATGTTATCAACCATTAATATGTGTGCAGACAAAAAAAAAAAAAAAAAAAAAAAAAAATTTTTTTTTTTTTTTTTTTGTCCCTCTGTCTGGGCCCCCCCCCCTGTCGGGCCCTAGGCACGTGCCTAGTCTGCCTTTGCGTTAATCCGGCTCTGGCCGTAGGCTACGCCGTTGATTTAACGCAGAACCATAATTCAGGCTTTACAGCGGCAAAATGTCCGACAAGAAACTCAGTGGCACTCAGAAACATAAAGTGCAGCGGAGAAAGAAAAAAGGGACAAGCAATTATTAATGAAGATTCCAAAGCTAACAGGGTATTTTAAGTCTGGTGGTTGTCAATGACAACAAGAAAAAACAAGCAGATGAGGCAACTGAACTGGGCCATGACAGGTTCAGTGTCAAGGTTTGGTTTTTTAAGGACCCAAGTGCAGGAGACAGAGGGAGGCTGGAGGCAGGAGTTCTCAAAAACAAAAAGGGTTTTAATCCAAAAAGGCAAAGCAAAGCGCTGCAGAGCAGGATAAATACAAAAAACCAGGATCAGGACAAAAACCACGAGGAGACATGGAGGAGAGAACAGTACGGACCGACAGGGAACCAAGGAATGACAAGACAAGATATACTGAAGGGATAACGAGACACAGGTGCAGACACAATCAGGGCAGATGGGACACAGGCGGGGCAAGACAGAAACTGAAAGTCAAAAACTGGGGGGGAAGTGTCAAACCCTGACAGTACCCCCCCCTCAAGGGACAGATCCCAGATGTCCCCAGAGTCCTAACCCAGGGTGGGCGGAGGGGGCCTGGAGGAGGGCCCAGGCCACACACGGCCAAAGCTCCAGGGGCCGCCCTCGGGACCGAGCAGACCAGCGAGAGAGCTCGGGGGGGCGTCCCCGAGGCCTAGGCCTGGGTCTTGGCGGGGGGCGTGACGGGGATTCCTGGCGGGGCTCTGAGACTGGACGGGACTCGGGAACCTGACGGGACTCGGGAACCTCCTCAGAAACAGAGGGCTGCGGGACCGCCTCAGGATCCGGAGTCGGGGCTGACAGGAGGCGGGGAGCCGGAGTCGGGCTGACAGGAGGCGGGGGGCCGGAGTCGGGGCTGACAGGAGGCGGGGGGCCGGAGTCGGGGCTGACAGGAGGCGGGGGGCCGGAGTCGGGGCTGACAGGAGGCCGGAGTCAGGGCTGACAGGAGGCGGGGGGCCGGAGTCGGGGCTGACAGGAGGCGGGGGGCCGGAGTCGGGGCTGACAGGAGGCGGGGGGCCGGAGTCGGGGCTGACAGGTGGCAGGGGGCCGGAACAGGAGCAGACAGGATGCGTGGAGCCGGAGTCTGGGGGCAGAGGATCCCCGGAGCTGCCCGAGTGGGGACCCGGGTCCGTGGCGCTGGCTGCGGGGGTACCCGGGTCCGTGGCGCCGGCTGCGGGGGTACCCGGGTCCGGGGCGCTGGCCCCCCCTCAAGGGACAGATCCCAGATGTCCCCACAGTCCACATCCAGGGCGGGCTGAGGGGGGGCACGGGTCCTCGGAGCTGGCTGAGGGAGGGCACGGGGCCTCAGAGCTGGCTGGGGGGGGACACGGGTCCTCAGAGCTGGCTGGGGGGGGACACGGGTCCTCAGAGCTGGCTGGGGGGGGTCCGAAACCATCACCGGAGGAGGAACTCCAGCAGGAGCTGAGGCGTCCAGGACCACCGCTGGAGCCAGAACAGGGGGCGATGCGTCGAGGACCACTGCTGGAGCAGGAACAGACTGGGGCTGGCGCCGTCGCTTCCCCTGGGGCTGAGAACCCCCGGGCCCGCCTCGAGCCAGGCGTGTTCCCCAGAAGGGGGAAACAGACTGGGATGCGTCCAGGACCACCTCGGGAACAGGAAGAGGTGCGTCCAGGGCCCCCACCGGAACAGGCTGGGGCTGGCGCTGACGCCGTCGCTTCCCCTGGGCCTGCAGGCTCCTGGGCCCACCCAGAGCCAGGTGTGTTCCCCAAAAGGGGTCCCAATACTCCTCCTGGCGCAAAAACTCCATAAGGGTGAGGTAGTCTCCCGCTGGGTCCACCTGGTCGGTCCGTTCTGTCAAGGTTTGGTTTTTTAAGGACCCAAGTGCAGGAGACAGAGGAAGGCTGGAGGCAGGAGTTCTCAAAAACAAAAAGGGTTTTAATCCAGAAAGGCAAAGCAAAGCGCTGCAGAGCAAGATAAATACAAAAAACCAGGATCAGGACAAAAACCACGAGGAGACATGGAGGAGAGAACAGTACGGACCGACAGGGAACCAAGGAATGACAAGACAAGATATACTGAAGGGATAACGAGACATGACGAGACACAGGTGCAGACACAATCAGGGCAGATGGGACACAGGCAGGGCAAGACAGAAACTGAAAGTCAAAAACTGGGGGGAAGTGTCAAACCCTGACATTCAGAGGACAGAGACTACAGTCAGTGTTTCCAAATGTTGATATAGCACTGACTCTTTTTGACTTTACCTGTTACCAATGCCAGTGGGGAGCGTTCATTTTCAAAACTTGGACTTGTGAAGAATAAACTGAGATCCACAATGGGCCAAAACAGACTCAATCACCTTTGTGTTGACACACAGACACACAGACACACAGACACACGCACACACGCACACACACGCACACACGCACACACGCACACACACAGACACACACAGGTGCTGTATGTGCTGCTGCTGTATTACAGTTTTTGTTGAAATTGTATTCCTCTGCCCCACTGCTTGATTTGTGCCTCTGTAAGAGTGTGTTCTGCTATAGAACAGGGTGGTCTGTGCTGCTGCAGAAGATGTGTTTTGGTTCAGAAAGCTTAACGCTTCTTAAGCTTGCAGATGTACTTTAAAATTTAAAGTTTAAATGGCTTTCTGTAGTATTTTTGTTACAACTAAAGGCTGTTATAATAATTGAGTGCTACTGCCATGTGCACTGTTACACATGGCACAAAATTACTTTTTTCTGGGAGAACATGATGCATAAGGGGGGCCCCAGAGAAAAAATAGACTAGGGGCCCATGACTACCTTAATCCTCCTCTGGATAGGATAGATAGATCCCAGCAGATTTACCCCAATATCAGACCATGTGATGCTCAGAGATGTTTGGTCTTAATGTCCAGAACCATGTTTGGAGAAAACCAAAGCAGAAACACCTCAGACCCACTATGAAACACGGCGGTGGAGGGATGATGGTCTGGACCTTGACACCTTGAGTCATTGAGTCCTCTGTAGACCAGTCTTCTAGAGACCAATATGAGGACATCTGTCTGACAGCTGAAGATTGGCTGAAACTGGATCATGTGACATCTGGATGATGAAATATAAAAGAATCAGGAAATATCTGAGAGTTCCTGCTGTTTAAGGGGGATCTCTAGGCATGGAGGTACGTAGTGTGGTCCACTTGATTCTTTTTTTAAATCTTTATTTTAGATAAATTAATAACAGCACTGCAAAAAAAAGCCCTCTGTTGTTCATCCGAGGTTTTATTTGTAGAAGAGAGCCCCCACGATCACGATTTCTTGACATTTTTATAAATATAGAGACATAAAAAAGGGCATTCATGGTAATTTACTGAGCAGAATAATTATTATTTTCGAATCATATATAAAGAGGTTGCTTCTGGAAGTCATGTAGTAAATATATTTATACATTTAAAGGTATAGTCAGTAATGTTGGAGAGCTAGCAAGATTTGAAAGTGGCACCTCCTCGATGCCCCGCCCCCTCCTCCCCCTCCCGTCAGCGCTCCGTCCAAAGCCACGCCCCCACAAACTTTGGGGAACGCGCATTTGCAGGAGTCGAGTTTTCCAGGACATTTTGGACAGCACATTTTCAACAAAACTACCCCATGTCTCATTCACCTGTAAGCGAGGCCGGTTTTAGGGGGGGCAGGGGTGGGCTGTGCCCACCCAAACGTGCGTCCTGCCCACCCAATCAAAGTTATGGGGATCCTTTATTTTTTTATAATTTTATTTTTTTATAAATGTAAAAACATATCACAGAATATCTGTACCATTTCTTATTGGATGTGCATCATTTTTAGACACAACAATGAACACATACCGCAAAAGTTGTGTCTCGGCGACGGAACCCGACGTCCCAGCAAAATGAGCACAACAGAGAAGTGTTCAGAACAGCACACACACTGAAGGCTGATTTATGGTTCCGCGTTACACCAACGCAGAATGGTGCGCGTCGCCGCGTACCCTACGGCGTAGGCTACGCCGTACCCTACGGCGTAGCCGTGGCTCCAGAGCCTGCACGGCGCCACAGCACACCGCCACCCGCACCGGCGCTCTCCGCCCTCGCCGGGATGGAGACGCCTCCATCCCCATGGACCCCCATACTGGGGGTCCGTGGCAGACCCCCAGTAGCGGACAACCTGCGCCGCAGAAACGCACTTTGGCTTTCTTTTTTTAGCCTTTTTAGCAGGTCGAGCCGTTACATTCGACATGACGAGTGTGTGCATGGGACAGAGGGGGGCGTGGGCGGGACTTAAAATGAAAGCATCTGATTGGTTCTTTCCCCCCTGCCAATCCTCTGGTCCTCTGACCAATCCTTGCCATTTGGTGCGCAAAAGACAGATTGGTCAGAGTTTTTACAGGATTAAAGCCGTCAGAGAAGTCAGATTTTTTTTTCCTTTTTCTGAACACATTATTCACTGGCTACTCTCAGGATGGAAGGACCATTTCACCCAGTAACACAATAAATGTTTTTGAATACGATTACAGACTATACCTTTAAGCACATTATTGATCATTTAACATCCATTGAAGCCACCTTCCTGCTGCGGAACACAGCTGTGATTTTCTGCCTGACCTCTTTAATCTGCAGCCCATAGATCACAGCGTTCAGAGCAGGGAGCACCACGTGACCCATGACCGCCGCCACCTTCCGGTGGTCCGAAAGCTGAGGGAAACGGTGAATGATGACGATGACGAATCTCCTTGCGCGGAGGCAGCACATACACAATGAATGGGAAAGCCGGCGGCGGCTGCCGCTGTGTGCCCTCTATGTGAAAAAGGCTTCAGAATCATTTTATCAAATAAAAAGTGTATGACACGTCTGTGAATGTGCACGAATGTCCTCTGTCCTGGCTACAAAAATCAAAAACGAACACAAAAACATCTGTCTGCTCTGCGACTCAAACTTCCTCCACCTCCCCACCGTAGCGAAACATCGGACACTTTTATCATCGACTGAGCAGCATCACATGTTAGCAAGGCAGCTGTTGCTTATAGCAACCAGCACGGGCGGAAGTGCATGACTGAAAGTTTCGGTCCCTGTTAACCTTCACATCCATGACAAGTGTCCATCGGCCTTGCCCCGCCCTATTTATCGGAGCTTTTAACGGTGCGTGAGCATGGCAGGGCATTGAGATCTTCAAACCAACTGTTGTTGGAAGTGCCCAGGTCAAAGTTCCAGAGCCCCCCCCCCCCGGGGCTCTGGAACAAGCTCCCCTGCAACTTACGCACTATCTCTGACCTGGGCCTTTTTAAATCAAGGCTTAAAACCTATTTATTTAGAATGGCTTTTAATGCCCAGTAGTGTGGTGACACTTTTTACTTTTTAATTTTATTTTTTTTTGCTCTGTCTTATGATTGTATGTATGATTGTATGCCACCCAGAGGTGGCTGTAAAGGGCTATATGAATAAAGTACATTTACATCCATCCATCCATTAACTTCTGCTTACATATATATATATATATATATATATATATATATATATATATATATATATATATATATATATATATATATATATATATATATATATATATATATATATATATATAGTATGTTTTTCACATTTTCTGTATTTAAATATCTAGAAGTCACTTCACATCTACTACATTCCTGGTAAACACAGTAAGAATTTTTTGTCTGAAGACCTTGATTTGAAGTCCGTAGATGATCACGTTCATTGCAGGCGGGACCACGTGGAACATGATGGAGGCTAACTTCCTGTTGTCTGATAAATCAGGAAATCGGTGCAGAACGATGATGATGCTACCTGACACAAACATGATGATGTATAAGGTCAGGTGAGTAACGCAGGTCTGCAACGCCCGGCCGTTCAGCGACCTCCTCTGACTGCTCAGACTCACCACGATGATCCTCAGGTAGGTGATGACCACGCTGCCGAGGGAGGAGCCCAGCAGCACCACCGTGTACGTCAGGCCATAGATGTTGTTGGCTAAGATGCTCTCGCAGGACAACTTGAACAACGAGGCGTTGTCACAGAACGGGTTAAGTATGACCCTCCTGCAGCGTGATAGACGGACGCTGAGGCCTATGAGGATCGCCACCATGATCAGACAGACCAGCCAGGCCCACGCCGACAGACCCGCCACCATCCTGCTGGTCATGATGATGGAGTAATGGAGAGGATTGCAGACGGCCATGTAGCGGTCGTAGGCCATGATCATGAGCACCGTGTGGACGACACTCGCATGCAGGTGGGCACAGAAGGCCTGAACAGCGCAGCTGATGTAGTGAATATGGCGCTTTGAAGTGGGAGTCCAGATGTCACTGAGGAGGTGGGGGACGATAGTCGTGCTTCCAAACACGTCGTTGATGCTCATGTTGCAGAAGAGCAGGTACATGGGCTGGTGGAGGCTCCTCTCCATGACGATCAGGACCACCAGGCTGATGTTGGACACCATGATGAAGACATAGATGAAGAGCAGGAGGATGAAGGCCACAAGAGAGGACTGGGGGGTGACCTTTAATCCTTCAATCTGTAAGATGACTGAGCTTGAAGTCTGGTTCTCCATGGTGAAGGGAGTAGTCGAAAGTGAACTCCTACCTGGAAACATAAAAAAAGAAGAAAGACACAGAGGTCAAAACACACACGAATCTGTAACAAGTAGTTTTGAACAAGTTACTTCCAAATTATTATGTACTGTATGTTACATGCATTACACTAATTTATTATTACCTCTGAATTACCTTCACCAAAATAACTGCAGAAGTATGACTACTCATTCTAAAATAGTTAAATGTACTTTATTGCAGATCACTGTACATCCAGCAGAGGGCGCTCTAGTCGAGCATAATGAATGGTCAACTTCTGGTTCAAGACTGACCCAAAGACTGTAAAAACAATGGATGAACCATTAAGTCACGTGACCCAGAGGTTTCTGAAAAGCAGTCTTGAAGCCTCTTTTTCTTCGTACTGAGTGCAGCCATGTTACCCGGGAATCTGATGGGAACACGCCAACCTTATGTCAATCAAAATTAGATTGGGCTACCAGCTCCTTTGGCCAATATGCAGAGCTGGCAGCAGAGGTGCACGGCTAAATATCCCTTGTAGCCATTGCCTGAGCCAACTGTCAATCAATCATATCAGAATTAAATTTAATCTTTATATAAACCCTCCTGGCATGGTACAAAATAAATCAAACTCGTTCAAAGTTGATGATGTGAAATTAAACAATTGAGACCAAAACATTTTTTTGAACGAGGCAGTAAATATGTATATTTCCTGTCCAAAGTTGGACATTTTAATAAGGAGGTTAATGGGGATTGACTCACTTTTTGACCCAGGCTCTAGAGGTCAGTCGAGGAACGGCAACCGATCTTGGATGCAGATGAAACTCGACAAACATGAGAAACCTAAAAGTTGGATGGTTGGCGATTGGACTGACCCCAACCAGGTATGGATCCGGGCCTGCAGGTCCTCCCCTGACCACTAGGGTCTGGATCCAGCAGTGACATTTTAAAATGTCCAACTTTACAGCAGCTCTTCAACTTTACATATTTACAGTTTGGAACAAAATACCATTTTGGTCTCCATCGTTGGATATCACGTCCACAATACGAGGGATTTGTATGTACCTCAGATCAGATAAATTACATAAAGCAACAATTTTATGCAAAATTAGAGGAATGGTTTCAGAAGTGACAGCTGCATTAATGTTGGCTACTTTTCACTCTTAGTGAACTTGACTATTAAGCAGAATACAATTAAATGTCTTTTTAAGATAATATGGCATTGTCTGCTGCTAATTTTACTAACAGACTGCCACAATCAGTGGTGTTCCCAGTAGTAGTAGAAGCTCCGTGGGTTGATTGCTGGCTGCATGAGGTTTGCTTGTTCTCCCCACGCATGCAGGTTGCTTTAAGAACTGCAGCAGGTGTAAAAGATACACCAAAGATACACCGAATCTGTGTGGCACCCCTTTGTCAAGGTCGGACATGGCTGTCCCTCGACAAAGGGCTTTCAGAAGACCTGGGGATGATGTCGCTGGAGCTCGGTCAGTATACAGTATTTATATATATTTATAAATGTACGTATGTATATATAACATTCAAAAGCATGAAAAACTACACTTACAGTTTAGAATCAGTAACACTGTAACAGAACCAACTAGTACATTGATTCTGGAAGTAAGAGTGGTTGACACACACACACACACACACACACACACACACACACACACACACACACACACACACACACACACACACACACACACACACACAGCTCCATCTCGCTTCAGAATGTAGTTTGTCTTATTGTTGGTTTTCCCTTTTATACATCTGCATGAACACATTTCCATGGTGTAGAAATGGGTTCCGCTGGAAGATGTGAGAACCTCCCAGCAAAGGAAAGTGAAGTTAAATGATTAAAGCTTTTTTTTTAAACCACACAAGCTTCCTGTCCATCAGTCCAGCTGTTAAAAAACCTTTAATCGTATTACACCTCCACCTTAATTGGGATTTACCTCCATGACATCAACCGTATCTACGACTTTCTTAAACATCTTTAAAAATCATCCAAACTATCTTTAAAAAACACCTGCAAACATTTAACCATAAAATTGAAATATTTTTGTGGTCAGTAAATCCATGAATGCCATACAAATATCAATTATGGTGAGAATAAATGTTGAACAGGAATGGTTATTTAACAAACAAAAAAATGCAATATCACATTTAACTTAATAGTTTCCCTTCTATTAAAAACTTCTACTAAAAACTGAATACATTTTTTGATGGTAGGAAAGTTTAAAAGGAAGAAAATATGGTAGCGGAGGAGAATAATTACAAGCTCAGGACCGATGACCAGGATTGCTGGCTGTTAACGTAATCTGGGACTCACAAGAACTTTCTCCTCTGCCGCTCCCGCTCTGTTACTCTCGTTTATAACGTGGTGTTCAGGGAATATCACGTCACCAAACTGAAACAGGAAACTGTCATCAAAACACTTTGATGGGACGAAGATCTCAATCGAAAGTTTACACCCCCAGAAGACATGTCAAAAAGTGTGTCTGTGTAATCTTGTCTGTGTATGTGTGATCTTCCTCGTGTGTGTGCGCGTGTGATTTTTTCCATTCATGTGTACATATGTGTGATCTGTTGCATGTCTGCGTGTATTAATGGATGTGATCCGTTGATCTTTTTCATGTATTTATGTATGCTTTTATGATCTTTTGTTTGAATGTTTGCCTCTCTCTGAGTGTTTGTGTGTGTGTATAGGATCTTTTCCAAAAATGTATGTATTTATTTATGTATGCCTTTAATCTTAATGCTGTCTACATCTGCTTATATAGTTATCTCTGCAGTGCACTAGTTAGCCATTGTGTCGGTGTCTCTCCTTTCTCTGTTCTTCATTCTCTCTGTCTATTTTCTCTTTTCCTGCTCTGCCCAGCTGGCCTCCGGCAGGAGGGTCCCCCTTATGATCCAGGTCCTGGTCCAGGTTTCTTTCTTCCTAAAGGGGAGTTTTTTCTTGCCACTGTTTGGCTTAAGGTTTTTCTCCTACTAGGGTAGTTTCTTCCTGCCATTGTTTATGTAATAATTGCTTGGTGGTCATGTTCTGGGTCTCTGGAAAGGGCCTAGAGACAACTTCTGTTGTAATAGCCTCTATATAAATAAAATTGAATTTAATTGATGTGTGTATGTTATCTTTTGAATCTTCAGTAGCTATTAATGTATGTGATCTTTTGTGTGTGTGTGTGTGTGTGTGTGTGTGTGTGTGTGTGTGTGTGTGTGTGTGTGTGTGTGTGTGTGTGTGTGTGTGTGTGTGTGTGTGTGTGTGTGTGTGTGTGTGTGTGTGTGTGTGTGTGTGTGATCTTTAACATGTATGTGTGTAGAGCAGCAGCATGATGCTGCTGGAGGAGGGCGTCACTGATGGAGAGACTCCTGGAGAATCTGGTTTAGGGCTGAGTCTTTTGCGGGTATATGTATGTGTATCTTGTGCAAATATATATACAACCTAAGTGAGGAACTCAAACAAAGTCCAAATATCCAACAGTTCAAGAAAATGTACAAAAGTAAAGTTCATGTATGATTATTGTTTATTATCATTCATTTGATATGGCATGGTGATGAGAGGCAGAGAAGCCTGTGTGTGTGTGTGTGTGTATGTAGGTGTGTGTATATATATGTGTATATGTATATGTGTGCATGTATGTGTAGGTATGTTTAGGTATGTGTGTATGTGTATATATGGATACAGTATCTAGACTATGTATGTGTATATATATGTGTGTATGTATATATATACAGTGTATATGTGTATGTATATATATATATAATATATATATATATATATATATATATATATATATTTTCTTTTTTCTTTTAGACAAAGGGGTGAGAGCTAATAAGCTATGCTTCTTCTCACTCCTTTTCGAATATGTCATTTATTTTCGGTTTTTCTATGCTTTATTATTTTGCTTCCTGGCATATTCGGAAAAAAAAAAAAAAAAAAAAATATATATATATATATATATATATATATATATATGCATGTATTTATGTATATATGCCTTTGATAATTTTTCATGTATGTATGCATATATTTATATATATTTTATATATTTATATATGTACGTCTTTGATATTTTCCTTCTACTGCATGTATGCATGTGTTTATGTATGTATCGAATTAATCTTTTGCATGTTTGTATGCTCAATACAGGCGAGAGGCAGGGGTGCACCCTGGACAGGGCCACATACAAACAACCACACATGCTCACACTCATACGTATAGGCAATTTAGAATCATCAATCAACCAAGCATGCATGTTTTGGGACTGTGGAGGAAACCCACAAAAGTACATGCAAACTCCACACAGAAAGACTCAGAAAGGCCCAGGAGTTGAACCAGGAAGGAACCTTCTTGCGGTAAACCAACAGTGAAACATATTTTTAAATTAAACCTTTATTTTTTTTATGGTTTACCAGGTGTAAACCAAGTGAAAGTTGCTGCTGATCTGAAATCAGATGTTCTGGGCAGAGCACAGAAAACACACATTTATTCAAGATAATGAGCTGAACTCAAACTACTACTGGAATTGCATCTGTTCAAACCCTGCTACTTTAGCTCAACTAATGTCAGAATTACACATGTTGAAGAGTTAATTTTGAGACAGACAGAAGACATGGAAGCTACAGACAAAGTCCTGCTGCAAGGGTCTTTAACTCTGGTCTTTGAGGTCCAGTGTCCTGCATGTTTTAGATGTGTCCCAGCTCCAACAGACCTGATTCCAAGGAATCGATCCCCAACAGTGTGTCAACGGGATCTGAACCAGTGTTGTGTGACCTATTCACTTGGATCAGGTGTGTTAGACATGGGAAAACGCAAAGGTCACCAGATCTCAAGAACCAGAGTTGAAGACACTTGTCTGACAGCTTTTGAAAGCAAAAAAACCCAAATTGGGGCAAACAGTCCTCCAACGTTATTGGAGCACATTTATGTGTTGGAGGAAAAGTTCCAGTTTACAGGTGCTCTGGCCACGGTGTTTATATCCTTTGTAACTGAAACAGCAGCAGGGCTAAACCTTCTAAAAGTCCTCCTGATGGCCTCTCTGAGCTCCTTGTTCCTCAGACTGTAGATCATTGGGTTCAGGAATGGAGTCAGAGCCGAGTACAGCACAGCAACAATCACACGAACCTGAAAAAAAATTTCAGACATTTCAGCAAGGTGTGTTCATTTGATTTATTTTTGGTTTCTTTTAGTCATTGCACTAGTTAGTGAGCTTGGCCAAAAAAGGTCTCGCTCTGAAACAGGAAGGTGAAACAGTCATATTTTGTAATCATAAACAAGCAACTTTGCCCATCCAATTTGTGTAATTGGAGAAAACATGGCTTCAATTACAGGCGACAAGTCCTTGGTTAACTTTTCAAAAGGCCTGCTTAATAGCCAATAAATCAAATAATCAAATGTCAGAGTCCATGAAATTTCCATGAAACTTCAAAGTCTCATTGATAATGGAATTTGAAAAGAATATACCAAATTTGAAACCATATGGCCAGTAGCACCAGGACGAGAGGATTGAGATTTTATGTAGTATCGAGACCCTTGTAAACTGGAATTCCTTTTTTGTCTTATTCATTGGAAGATCCCAATTAAATCACATCCATTCAGACCAAACAAACATTTTCCTGCAATTTCAAAAGGTAAAGGTGAGAGTAAAACAAACTAGTTTATCCAAGCCGTTCATCTGATTTTCACAAAAAATTCCACAATTCATCTAAAAGCAACGCCAATGAAGAGCTGTTGATGCAATTCTGAATTTTCCCATACTGCTGAGAATCTGCGTGGACCCTGATGCATCAGGCAGTTTTATATCAGAAGAACTGGACTGAGACGGTCCGGTCCATGTGCGACCCATACATTCACCAGCCATTTCACAAGGTACATTTGTTCAATGGCTCTTGATGTAATCATGTAACGAGCCAATCACATGGAATCCGTTCACTAGATTTAAGCATGCATATGTGGTCAAGAAGCCTGGTTAGTCATCTCAATTATTTCCCTCTTTGAAACAAAGAACCAGCCTGTTTCCTCTGGATTGGACTTTGATTTTCAGAGGTCATTACGTATGGATATAGAAGAAACTGTATCTGAGGTCACTGGATAGACATATATGGAGCCAAGTCAAGGCCATACTTTTGGCCTTGATTGCTAATTGCTAATTTGAAAATAAAATAATTGAAAAACTAAGATTTGAACCTGAAAATTCAAGTTTTGATCATGAACTTATTTTTTTACAGTTTCAAATTTTTTTTTTCAGTATCAGATCTTTTTTTTTCAGTTTCAGACTTTTGGCGTAGGGGGCGTGGCATCAACTGAGAGGGGCGTGGAATCATGAGTGACAGCATAACAGAGAAGGCTGGGGACCTTCCTCAGTCATGTTGCAATCAGGAAACGTAGGTTGCAGAAGTTATCAGTAGAAGTATGATTCAACACTGTATATACACAATATTCACATGATTGGCAGTGGAAAAAACGCATACTAGTGACACACTTAAAAAGCTGTTTTAGACCGTACTTGGCACCAATCGCAGTATAAATCGCAGTATAACCGCGGCTTGTCCTGGCGGAGCGGACGCCATCGCAAACGATACTGCGATGCGTTCACGGTAGTATGTGGAAGTGGGAAATGTCAAACTTTAAAGTGTGGCTGTTGAACTGTACAGTCTGGCATAGTTTATTATGTTCATGATCAAAACTTGAATTTTCAGGTTCAAATCTTAGTTTTTCAATTACAATTTTATTTTCAAATTAGCAAAACTTTTGGCCTTGATTTGGCTCCATAGACATACAGCTATTCCGAAAAACGAATCATGTGACGTAGTCAGACCAACAATGAGACAAGTATTAACAAAAAACATCCAGAACGTCTGCAGTGGAGCAGGAACACTGATGAAGGACTGCTGTTGGTTTTACAGCTAAAACTTGTGGATCCAAGATGTCATTACCAATTCTGCAGTCATCTTGGTTGTTTTGGATAGTGATTCCTGGATGATCCTGATGGAGTCATCATATAAACCCGTCCCCCACCCTATTCTGATTGGTTCAGTACATGCTGTATTGTGGAAATGGCTGTGAATTGGAAGGTACCGGACCCATTTTATGACAGAAACATTTTGTGACAGACTTCTGTGGCCAGATGATTTTTAGTTTTCACACAAAAACACAGGAATAAATAAAAGAGGGGGTTCTAACTTTTACACAACTGTACCAAAATAAAAGAAAAGGTAGTCATTAAAGGTGGGTCATGGGAACATCGTACCTCTGAAGAAATGTTTCCCACCCTGTAGGAAATGTAGACGCATGATGCTGCACTGTAAGAGATGGAGACCACGGTCAGGTGGGCAGCACATGTCCCGAAGGACTTCAGCCTCTCAGCAATCCCCATCCTGGATATGGAGACGGTGATCAGGATGTAAGAGGTGGCAATGAGGATTCCTGTGGTCAGCAGTGCCACCAAGGCAAAGGAAAGTGACGTGATGCCGTCTATAGACGTGTCAGCACACACCAGCCTTCTTACAGATGATGGGTCGCACCAGCCGTGCTTGACAACATTTGGACCGCAATAAGGACGCTGCACACCCATGATGGTGACAGGTAGTGTACAGAGGACACCGAATCCCCATGCTGCCGCCACGAGGAGCATCTGGACCGGCCGCGTCATGATGGCGGTGTAGCGCAGAGGGTTGCAGATGGCCAAGTAGCGGTCATACGCCATGGCAGTGAGGATCCCACGGCCGGTTACGGCGAGTTGAATGAAGAAGTACATCTGGAGGAAGCACCCTGGGACAGAGATGGTTAATCTGTTTGTCAGGGAGCCGGCCAGCATGTTGGGGATGGTGGTGGTGGTGTAGACCAAGTCCACGAATGAGAGGTTCCGGAGGAAGAAGTACATTGGAGAACTGAGTTTCGGATCTAAAAGTGTCTGCATCAGGAGAGACAAGGGCAGAGACCTGAACTGTGACATGTTCGACAGGCCGACATGACTGCAATAACTTGGAAACTTTCGGTTCGTACCACAAAGATGATCATGGTGTTTCCTGCCAGGATGATGACATAGCCCACAAACAGGATCACAAAAAGACTCAGCCTCTTCTCCCCAAGGCCAGCAAGGCCCTGGATGATGAAGAACGTGACACCGCCAGAACTCCAGGTGCCGTTTGCCAAGCTTGATCTATGACTGGTCAGGTTTGAATCTGGAAAGGAAGAGAAAAGACAAGAAATTGGGATGATGTCAACCCAACCACTTCTAATGGTTTTTGGTGTTTGTCACTGTCTTTTATTTCAGACTAGGATAAGATAGGATTAACTTTATTACCCCCCGAGGGGGGGAGCTAATTTGCTACCACGGGAAGCGTACAGCGAATGTTGAGATATTTTTCTCTGAAGCATTTTATTTCCAATAATTGTGGCTACTTTCGCCCTGCAAATACCTGTGTGCACATACCTATTCATACATGTTTCATAAGTAAGTAAACCCTTGGTCTGAGTGGTTTTCTGCATTCACTTGACATCAAATATAAGGTGATCTTCACCAAAGTCTCAAACACAGACTACTATAGGATCCAAACCTGCAGTTCCTCTACTGATCACTAAGCTCTAGATACGGCCCTGCAGCCATGGTGGGCTGTGATTAATTTAACTACTAAGTGCTGTATTAACTTCTGAACTGTGAATAAAGACCAAACTTAACCATTCATATCTTAAAGAATAAGTTCACTTTTACCAACTGGGTCGGTCTGGAATGATCTGAGGATGTCACTTCTGGTATCTCCATGAAATGACATTCAGATGGGAGGTCCCACAGCTTCTCTGGCTTGGATTGGCTGCTGACACCAGCACGCTCACTTGGCTGAAACATGTCTAAGTGGTGAGCTACGGCGCTTCTTTAAGATTTAGTCTTTTGAAATAAGATTTTTCTCCAGTTTTTTTTCAAGTTTTCCAGTGTTTGGTTTGCAGAAGTCATAAACAAAGACATGACCAAGTCCTGATCTTTGTGGGGTCACTGTTTACACAACTACAACCTGATTCCTTTGGAAAGCGAAGGACAACCCAGCAGAAAGACACAGGACACAAATCTGAAGAGTTCCAGTCACGTTTGACTTCTCTTAAATGAGTGCCTTCAATGTTATCCAAATGCCACGTTACACCCAACCACTGAGATCATTGCAGGACTTTCCTCTGAATGACGGGTAAAACCATCACAAGTGGGTCAGAAAAAGCAGCAAATCAAACACATCAGATGAAAAACAATTAAGAGGGTTAACCTTAACTCCTAACCCTAACTGCAGAAGAACAAAGCTTCACTGGGGACTGACGTTAAGAGCTCAGTAAATGAATGTAGAGACAGACTCACAGACCTGTCGGGTTTTCAAACATCAGCAGCTCCATTTCTCCTCAGCAGTCTGACCGACACAACATCTGCTTCTGTCCAAACACAGCACGGACAGAAGACAAGTCAAAACACACCATGGACAGAAGACAAGTCAAAACACACCATGGACAGAAGACAAGTCAAAACACAGCATGGACAGAAGACAAGTCAAAACACACCATGGACAGAAGACAAGTCAAAACACACCATGGACAGAAGACAAGTCAAAACACAGCATGGACAGAAGACAAGTCAAAACACAGCATGGACAGAAGACAAGTCAAAACACACCACGGACAGAGGACAAGTCAAAACACAGCATGGACAGAAGACAAGCCAAAACACAGCATGGACAGAAGACAAGTCAAAACACACCATGGACAGAAGACAAGTCAAAACAAAGCACGGACAGAAGACAAGTCAAAACACAGCCCGGACAGAAGACAAGTCAAAACACAACATGGACAGAAGACAAGTCAAAACACAGCACGGACAGAAGACAAGTCAAAACAAAGCACGGACAGAAGACAAGTCAAAACACAACATGGACAGAAGACAAGTCAAAACACAGCACGGACAGAAGACAAGTCAAGACACAGCACGGACAAAAGACAAGCCAAAACACAGCATGGACAGAAGACAAGTCAAAACACAACATGGACAGAAGACAAGTCAAAACACAGCACGGACAGAAGACAAGTCAAAACACAGCACGGACAAAAGACAAGCCAAAACACAGCCCGGACAGAAGACAAGTCAAAACACAACATGGACAGAAGACAAGTCAAAACACAGCATGGACAGAAGACAAGTCAAAACACAGCACGGACAGAAGACAAGTCAAAACAAAGCACGGACAAAAGACAAGCCAAAACACAGCATGGACAGAAGACAAGTCAAAACACAGCATGAACAGAAGACAAGCCAAAACACAGCATGGACAGAAGACAAGCCAAAACACAGCATGGACAGAAGACAAGCCAAAACACAGCACGGACAGAAGACAATTGCTTCACAACAAACATGGAACAATGTCTTCTCTCACCTGATTATAAACACCAACTTCACCGGAGCCGCTAACCGTCATCCTTTTATTAACGAGAGGCCAAAAACTTTAATGAGACAGTTACATCAGACTTTTCCACTAAAAATGATAATCATACAGAGAAAAAGAAAAAAACACCACAGGGACTCATTTTGGTTCCCTTTGTGGTTTTATAGACAGAAAACAACGATACGTAATTGTCTGCTGCCACGGTAACGACTCATTTCACCTCCTCATTAAAGATTTCTTCTTTAATTGCTTCTGTGCATGTTTGTATTGTATCACTGTTAAGACATCGTTTAGTTTCTGCAAACAGGACGTGACCTCCTAATGAGGCCTGTTTTTTTAGATTCCAAAACAGATTAAATGAAGATAGGATTTGCGTCTGAAACACGTCCTACCTCGTATCTGTTTGGATGGAGTGAAAAACTAAAAACTCTAGAAATCCAGTCTCGAACATCTCAGCATTTATTGGATCAACACGGATTTTCCTGTTGGGGAGCTTTTAGAGATTTTTGAAGAGGAATGGTTGAGACAGATTCTCCAAAATTGGCCAGTTTAGTGCAGTCATATCTGTGTCATTGAGGTTTTTCGGGTATTAAACTCAGGGCCGGTTTTAGCTATGGGCAATATGGGCGACTGCCCAGGGCGCAATCCGCATGGGGGCTCACGAGCGCTCTAAAAAAAAATAAAAAATTCACTCTGAGCAAATGTTTTTTTTTTGAAAGCGCTCGTGCGCCCCCAGATTGCGCCGCGCCTGCCGCCGGGTAGGGCACAGACGCAACGCCGCGGCATGTGCCCTGTTTCGTGCCGCTCGGTGGCAGAGCGGTCCGCTCTTGCGTGGCGGCAACACATACACAATGAATGGGTTTGGGCCGTATTAACTGCTGAAGGAATGGCATAAATTTTGCAAATATGACACGATTAAGTCAAAATGGCCGACTTCCTGTTCGGTTTCGGCCATGGTGCCAAGAGACTTTTCTTTAAGTTGCGACATGATACAGGTGAGTCGCGATTTTCGTGCATGTACGTCAAACCGTATTGTGGGGCTTGAGGCACAAAGTTTTCTAGGGGGCGCTGTTGAGCCATTTTGCCACGCCCATTAATGCAAACCATTATATAGCAAATTTTTCGCAAGGCCTGGCTTGCGTGCAAAATTTGGTGACTTTTGGGGTATGTTTAGGGGGGCAAAAAGGCCCTCCTTTCGTCTGAAGAAAGAAAGAAAGAAAGAAAGAAAGAAAGAAAGAAAGAAAGAAAGAAAGAAAGAAAGAAAGAAAGAAAGAAAGAAAGAAAGAAAGAAAGAAAGAAAGAAAGAAAGAAAGAAAAATTCCTACAGATACAATAGGGCCTTCGCACTGTCAGTGCTCGGCCCCTAATTAAAAAACCCAATGGCAAAAATGGAGTCAAACGGCTTGATGTCGTTGTGACTCAGTTTTTGACGTTTTGTTGCCAAGCTGGAATGGTAGGTTGTCTCGGGTGACATACCTCATTGCTGATTGGCCGAAAGAAGTATCTATCATTCGAATCGGATAGACACCACTTTGCACCCTGCTATTAATTTGTGTGGTCATGACGGGCTATTTCAAACTTTTCATTAAGGATGATCAGACTCAGTGCCGAAATAAGTGCAATCAATTATATCAATCCTTACTCTATTGCAATCCCGCTGAGCATGAAGGGGTAAGGGTCTGGATGCTCATAACCAGTTTGTGTCCCGCTGGGTCAAAGAAATCCACGTTGAGAGATCAAGGATGTCTATGTCATAATAGAAAAGGTATGTGTTCCTATGTTTGTAATTCTTTAATGGAAGTTTGCAACTGTATTTAGCCTGTCAATTAAACGCCATTGTCACCTGTAGAAATATGATGATATGACAACTACAGCGTCAAAGGGCAACCAGGGATTGTGTGATGCTGACGTGCACATCCTATAATTCCTTCCATATGGATGCGCACATTTTTATTTTATTTATTTATTTATTTTTATTACCAACATGAAAAATACACACATGACACCCCACTTGTTGTCTTGTAATGCCCTCCCTTTGTTGTGTGTATATTTGGGAGGTGCTTGTTATACATTATTGTGCCACAAGGGGGGGGGCTGGTTCAGTTATCAAAGAGTTATTAATGATTGTCCTTCGACAATTATTAATAATAAATAAAGTAGATTATTTATCAAATTATCAAAATGAATTAATCAAAATGGGGCACCACCTGACATAATCAGGAAAATGATAACTAAACAGCGAAATCAGTCTCAAGGTAAGTTATTCCTCAGAATAATAGTGAAGGAAGGAGTCCGAGCACAAGCCTTTGCAACCAGCAGTTGCGACAAATCTGAATAAAATAAACACAAACAACTTCTCTCATTCATATTAATCAGAATTTGTTTGCACAAGGATACATTCTGATGGCTAAACTACACAAAAACCACTAACTAACAGTAAACACAAACTTCAGATTATGTGTGTGTTGTGTGTATTGTAGTTGAAGAAAAATGGTGGTCTAGTCTGGTTGGTCAGTGTTCCTTGGTGAACAAAAGGGTGGTTACGCTCAGCAGGGGATCCTGATAAAGAGCATCTCTCTCTCTCTCTCTCTCTCTCTCTCCTGTTCCTTGTGGATGCAGCATGGGCACCGCAGCTGGCCTCCTTCAGCTCCAGGTTGGTCCAAAGGCGTTCACGTCGAGGCATGCAGGGTCCCTTGTTCGGCTCCTCTGGGGCTCGGAACATTCATGGGTCACTCGTTGCAGCGCTCCAGAAAGACGCTTCTTCGGTCACGATCATGGAGGAGGCCGGAGGCCTGGAGAGACACTGCATCCAGGGAGGAAGTGTCTGGCCAGTCCTCTGTCTTCCTTCCTGCTGGCGATGCTGAAGTAAGATGTAAGGCAGGGAATGCATTGGTAGTCAATGATGCAGATGAGATCAGATGTTGGTGCTGCTGCTGCATATCATCTCTCCGGCTGTCGCTGAGCACCTCCTACCTCCAGCTAAAGGGCTAAAGGGTGAAAGAGGAAGGCAGCCGAGGCTGCAACACCAGCAGCAGCAACAGCAGCTACACCAGCATCAACAGCAGCAGCAGCAACAGCAGCAGCTGCTGCTTCAGGGCAGTACACAGCAGCAGGAAAGACCTGTCACCAGACTTTGCACTACACTTGTAGCAAGTGTGATCAACTAAAAACTATGCAAACAGGCCACACTTGCATTGGGGGGTATCATACTGTGCCGCTGTTAGTGGAAAATCTGTGGATGAGTGGAAGGAGGAGATGAAAAAAAAGGAAGGACAGAAACTCTGAGAAATGTGGTGTGTATGTGGTTTCCACATACATCTCTCTGTATAGGCTATATACTGTATATTGAATTGTAATAATTGCTATCTAGTTTTTCTTTTTGTGTGAATAAATATTTCTTGTTACTCTTTGAACATCAAAGCTTTGTCTCTTTTCTTATTAAATTATAGTTCACGTACCCAAAGTGAAAATATTAATCGTAACATTCCCCCATATTGGATGTGTCTTTGTTCACTGCATGCAACTTCATGATTCCCCTCTTTTGTTTTTGAGGCATTGATTTAACACACACCTGAATGCTCCATACCACCAAATATTGAGGTCTGCACACCTGCACACTCAGGATTATTTATTCATTTATTAGGCTTTTGTGTTGGAGTTTGTGAACAGGTGCACCTTTTATATGCTATCTATGTCACAAATACCACAGTGAACTAAAGGTTAGTCTCAAAAAGAGCAAGTTTTTATCACATTGTGTCCAGAATGTGGTTCTGATGTTCCGACCTGGTTTTACACAGTTGCAGCTGCAGATTCAGTCATGCTTGGTCAGAAACATTATTTCATCTTCTCGTCAGACTACAAACCCTGAATGTGTGGGATCAGACCAGCGGGACGGACTTAGATCGGATCAGCTTAGAGATGGATTTGATGATCTCCGCTGACTGGACCCCGTAGATGATGGGGTTCAGGCTGCTGGGGATGATCTGCAGCAGGATGGCCATCAGCTTCCTCTGCTCTGAGAACTGAGGGAAGCGATGCAGGATGATCACTG
The DNA here is from genome assembly GCF_033807715.1 of Cololabis saira. Lineage (NCBI taxonomy): Eukaryota > Metazoa > Chordata > Actinopteri > Beloniformes > Belonidae > Cololabis > Cololabis saira. Next base: position 32,189,778 of record NC_084600.1, read on the forward strand.
TCAGCCCGGAGACCAGAAGGATCAAGTACAACACCAGATGGGTGCTGCAGGTCTTCAGGGCCTTGCTGTTCAGAGATTTGTTGTTGGAGGTCAGGCAGGCGACGGTGATCCGGGCATATGTCAGGGCCACGCTGCCCACGGAGCTGCTGAACAGCACCACGGCAAAGATGTAGCCGTACATATTGTTGACGAACACGCTCTCACACGAGAGCTTGAACAGCGAGGCGTTGTCGCAGTACGGGTTCATGATCAGAGTCCTGCATCGGGTCAGCCGCACCGTCAGGCCGATCAGAATCACGATCCAAACAGAGGCCAGGCCCCATGCTGACGCTGTCAGCTTCACCACCATCCTGGTGGTCATGATGGAGGCATAGCGCAGCGGCCTGCAGATGGCCACGTACCTGTCGAAGGCCATGATCATGAGCACTGTGTGGGAGGAGGTGGCGAACAGGTGGATGATGAATGCCTGCAGCACGCACTCGTGAAAGCCAATGAGACGCTCGGATGGAGGTCGCAGGATGTCGGCCAGCAGGCGAGGAACTATCATGGTGTTCCCCATCATGTCGTTGAACGGCAGGTTGCAGAAGAGCAGGTACATGGGCTGGTGGAGGCTCTTCTCCACGAGGATGAGGATGGCGATGCTGGCATTCGCCATCATGATGAAGATGTAGAAGAAAAGGAAGAAAACAAAGACTGGGTGGACAGCATCTTTGGAAATGTTCAGCCCCTCCAGCTGGAGCGTCAGGCTGTTGAAGCTGGAGTTTTCCATCAGCCTGTGACAACAGAGACCACAGATGATGAAACAAACAACAGAGCAGAACATTTGAACCAACAGAAACCCATCCGACCACGGGTGGGACTCGTCACCTGCTCTGGGTCTTGTGCTTCATCTCTTGGTTCTTCTGATGTGACACAAGGAGAATGTCATCATGGTTTTATACAGGTGCTCCTCCATCCTCAGGGTGCTCGCTCAGGGTGACCGTCAGTATTTGTGATGCAACATCCTGAAATCATGATGCGACTACTCAGACACATGAGTTGGGCTGATCTTCACAGTGGGCACATCATTAGGGATCAATAAATCATGAACCTCATGTGATCATATCAAAGATTACATAAACATAAAAAAAAGATTACATAAACATTTGTATCCTTCATCTATCATCCGTCCAGTAAACTTTAAAGCTGCTTCTTTTTATATTAACAGCTGTGCTAAAGTTCGAATCCCCTTGTTTGTGCAACTCATGTCACTGTCCTGGACAAGTGAGTTGGTTCTTCTAGAAGAGATATAAAATAATGCTTCCATGGTGACGTGTTAAACTAAAGTGTGTCCTGTAATTAACATTTCAGCTGTCTTCAGTCAATGTGACAGTTTAAAGGGTTAAAAGTTGTTTGTTTGTTTGGTATCGTGGTGTTTTTTTTTATAGCACAATTCAATAACAAAGGGATTCAAAGTGCTTTACAAATACATTAAAACATAAATAAAAAGCATTATTTAAAATTTAAACAAAAAAGAAGAAGATAAAATTAGTTAAAATATGATCAAGTTTTGAAACTCAAGCTGAACAGTAACAGTGCAGATTCAGAGCTTTGTTCTTTATTTTTTGTCTGCATATATATTAATGGTTAATACCAAGTTTGTTAAAACCTAAAGAATATATACTGACTGACATGCCTTCCACTGAGGAAGCAGAGAGTGTGTACTCGGGATGTGCTCGTCCATCACCAAGCCGAGGTCACTGAGGTGGTTCGTAAGCTCCTCAGTGGCACTGGGGGTGGATGAGATTCAGCCTGAGTACCTCAAGTCTCTGGATGTCATAGGGCTGTCTTGGTTGACACGCCTCGGTAACATTGCATAGAGGAAGGGGACAGTGCTGCTGAAGTGGCAAACCGGGGTTGTGGTCCCTCTTTTTAAAAAGGGGGACCGGAGAGTGTGTTCCAACTATAGGGGGATCACACTTCTCAGCCTCCCTGGGACAGTCTACTCCAGGGTACTGGAGAGGAGAATACGGCCGATAGTTGAATCTCGGATTCAGGAGGAACAATGCGGTTTTCGTCCCGGTCGTGGAACACTGGACCAGCTCTATACCCTCCGCAGGGTGCTTGAGGGTTCATGGGAATTTGTCCAACCAGTCCACATGTGTTTTGTGGATCTGGAGAAGGCATTTGACCGTGTCCCTCGTGCTATTCTGTGGGGGGCGTTCAGTGAGTATGGAGTCCAGGGCCCTCTATTAAGGGCTGTTCGGTCTCTGTATGATCGGAGCAGGAGTTTGGTTCGCATTGCCGGCAGTAAGTCAGGCTTGTTCCCGGTGCATGTTGGACTCCGGCAGGGCTGCCCTTTGTCACCGGTTCTGTTCATAATTTTTATAGACAGGATTTCTAGGCGTAAAACTACATATGGATGTTATTTAAGCTTAAGTGCTTCTCCTGTTATGTGATGAAACAAGTCTAGAGGGTTCTAAGTCTTTTAACAGAACTGTATGTAATATGCAGCTGATTGAAATAATACATTTTTGACCGGCATTAATCAAAAGATTTTCAAATTTAACTTGCAATCAATCAAATACATAATCTTTTCAATGTTCTGTTTATCTTGAATTTCTTTTTTTTTTTCAAATTGTGATAATACAGGCGCAGACAATTAAACAACTGGTTGTTTCTGTAAAAATCTGTAGACATTTACTCAGTTTCAGTGTTTTTGTGGCTACTGTGGTTGGCCTACCAAAAGCAGTAAAATAAAATAAAACCTCAATCACTGCCTGAATTTTTCAGTTTTAATGACTCTTTATGATGCTGATAGGCAGGTCTTTCCTGACCAGTCCGTAGAAGATAAGGTTGATGGTGTAGCGTGGTGTAGAATGAAACTTCCTTCCACAAATTTAATTTGAAGACTCTTTTAATTTAGTCTGCAAAGAACAAATTTATGTCATATTAATCTTCACAGTTTGCTACAAAAACAGCAACTTCACACTCAAGTGTACACTTCTTCTCTGGATGTATTCACGCCAGACTTCTGTTGTCCCTGCACACACCATGTAGAGAATTCACCCTCTGCTGGTAAGACTTAGACACGGCATACTGCCTGATAAAATTTTTTTTTTTGGCTCTAGTGGCCCTTTATTCAAAGTGTACAGACAGGAAGGGTTAGAGAGAGAGAATGGGGATGACATGCAGCAAAGGTGCAGAGAACAGGATTCGAACCTGCGACTGCTACAGGAGGACTGTAGCCTCAGTATATGAGCCACTGCTTAACCGACTACGCCACAGAGCGGCTCAATAACACATTTTTCAACAAATAAACCAACCTCTTACCTTAACAGAAAACACTCGGAAAATATCACATGACGTGGACATGATCTGTACTAAATGAAGTGTAAATTAAACATGTAAATTAAAGCTGCAAGCAGCGATGAACGGGCCCTCGCACCCTTGTGTACGTTCAGGCGTGCTGCAGTGGAAGCGCTTGTATGACTTGCATGTAGATTCTTCAGGCCTGGACATTTAGTGGATGACACCACCCACGACTCTCTATGTCAAACCATTCAAAAGTTATGGCAGAAAATAGGGATTATAAAATATCGACCAATCAGAAGAAGGGGCGGGGCTAATTAATGTCAATGAAGGTGAAGTACTCAATACTGAGTCAGATGACACCACCCACGAGTCTTTATGTCAAACCATTCAAAGGTTATGGCAGAAAGTAGGAACTATCAAATATGGACCAACCAGATGAAGGGGGGGGGCGCGCTTTTTGGCGTCTATCGTCGCCACGGTAATGCTTTTGACTGAGAAAAGTAATGCGCGTCGTTGCAGGATGGAGATGCACATTTTTATGTATAACACACCTAGGTGCACGTTACGGTTCGGGCCGCATTAACTGCCGAAGGAATGGCATAAATTTCACCAAAATTACACGATTAATTCAAAATGGATGACTTCCTGTTCGGTTTCAGCCATGGCGCCAAGAGACTTTTGATTAGGTTGTGACATGATACAGGTGTGCACCGATTTCCGTGCATGTACGTCAAACCGTATTGTGGGGCTTGAGGCACAAAGTTTTCTAGGGGGCGCTGTTGAGCCATTAGGCCACGCCCATTAATGCGAACCATGAAATATAAAATGTATTGCCAGACCTGGCTTGCGTGCAAAATTTGGTGCCTTTATGGGAACGTCTATCGTCGCCACGGTAATGCTTTTGAAAGAGTAAAGTCATGCGCGCCGTTGCAGGATGGAGACGAACATTTTGATGTATAATACACCTGGGTGCACGTTGCGGGTCGGGCTGTATTAAATGCCGAAAGAAGGGCATAAATTGTGCCAAAATTACGCGATTAATTCAAAATGTTAAAAATGGCCGACTTCCTGTTCGGTTTCGGCCATGGCGCCAAGAGACTTTTCTTTAAGTTGCGACATGATACAGGTGTGTACCAATTTTCGTGGATGTATGTCAAACCGTATTGTGGGGCTTGAGGCACAAAGTTTTCTAGGGGGTGCTGTTGAGCCATTAGGCCACGCCTGTAGGAGTTTGGGAACAAAAGAGCTGAAAAACGCTTTTTGTGGAAGAAGGAAAAAACTGGAGTTGTTTATTTCAGTCTCTCGTTACAACTGCCCGTCACCAACGGTAACAGAACACTAACTGAAAACTCATCTTCATCAGTAATAACGGCTAGATTCTTGTGAATTCTAACCTACTGAAACTAAACAGTGTCCTGCTAGTGAGTGGCCACTACACACGTCCCCCCAGAGTTCAAAAGCACTGACCCCAAATAACGACCTGGGGCCTTTATGACCCGTCCAAAACGATTCCGCGGCTCTCCAGCAGGCACCAGAGAGTAGGAAGGGACGTCAGCAGGAGTCTGGTTTGACGATGGGGACAGCCTGCCAGGGGGGCGACCAAGGCGAGGAGGCTGGGCCACCACAACGGGGCGGTCCAAGTCAAGGTGAGCAGGCTTAAGGCGGTCCACTGAGATGGGTTCTGCCTCACCACCCAGGTCAATGACAAAGTCCTTGTCACCAGGCTCCAGAACCCGGTACGGCCCATCACAGGGAGGTTGCAGAGGGCCCAGATTGGCGTCGTGATGGACAAACACATACTCCGCCGCCCGCAGATCAGTAGGGACCCGCACCTGAGGAGCACCGTGGTATGAGGTTGGGACTGGCAGAAACGACCTGGTCCTGTCCAGCAGAGCACCTCGCTGCTCCGGTGCCAACCAGGGGACTGTGGTACAGCGAAGGAAATCCCCTGGGAGGGGCTGGCCGTAAACCAGTTCAGCAGAGGATGAGAGCAGGTCCTCTTTAGGTGCGGTACAGAGCCCCAGCATCGCCCGTGGGAGCCTGTTGACCCAGCCATCATCCCTTAAACTAGCTCTTAGGGCAGCCTTCATGGATCGGTGAAAGCCTTCACAGAGGCCATTGGCTTGTGGGTGATAAGCTGTAGTGCGGTGGACGGAGACCCCTAATTGCTGGGTAATGGAAGTCCATAACTCAGAAGTAAACTGGGCCCCCCGATCAGAGGAAAGGTCAGAGGGGACTCCAAACCTGGCCACCCAGGTGCTGATGAAGGCGTGAGCTACATCAGCTGCAGTTGTCGAAGACAGCGGGACCGCCTTCGGCCACCGAGTTGTCCTGTCCACCATTGTCAGGAGATGAGTGTAGCCCCTGGAGGTGGGAAGGGGCCCAACCAGGTCCAGGTTGACATGGTCGAAACTCCTTTCAGGGACAGTGAACCGCTCCAGTGGGGCTCTAACGTGATGGTGGACTTTGGCACGCTGGCATGCCACACAGATCTTCACCCAACTCACCACGTCCGTCTTCACACCGTGCCAGAAGAACTTTGAGGCCAACGGGCGCTGGGACGGTTTCCTGCCTGGATGTGATAGGCTATGTACGGCATCAAAAGCCTGCTTTCTCCATGCAGGTGGAACCACCGGGCGTGGCTGTGCCATAGACACGTCACACAGCAGAGTTGTGCCATGATCATCAAAAGAGACATCCGCCAGGGTCGGAGTCTTGATCTGCAGCCATACGAGCATAATCGATGCCGAGATGGACTGCACCGACAGCTGCACAAGAGAGGCAGTCAGCCGGATGTCAGTTGTGAACTCTGAAATGAAAGCCAAATGGCGCTGCTGCCTGGCAGACCATGGTTCAGAGCCTTTTGCCATGGCAAAAATCAGCGGTTTGTGGTCCACAAAAACAGTGAATGGGCGGGCCTCAAGCAGGAAACGGAAATGCCTGACTGCTAAGTAAAGGCCGAGCAGCTCACGGTCAAAAGTGCTGTACTTTCGCTCACTAGGGCGGAGTTGTCGGCTGAAAAATGCAAGGGGCTGCCAGACCGCCACAACCAACTGTTCAAAAACAGCACCAACGGCATAGTCAGAGGCATCAGTCGTCAAAGCCACAGGAGCCACAGGCATAGGGTGAGCCAGCATATTTGCGCCCGCAAGGCCCGTTTTGGTGTCTGAGAAAGCCTGTAGCATGACATCTGACCAGGCGATGATGTGCTTGGGGGTCTTTGCCTTGAGGGCCTCATAAAGAGGGCGCATCAGATGAGCAGCATGGGGGATAAAGCGGTGGTATAAATTCACCATCCCCAGAAACTCCTGTAGAGCCTTGACCGTGGTAGGGCTTGAGAGCTGCTGGACAGCCTCCACCTTGGACGGCAGAGGGATTGCCCCGGCAGAGGTGATGTGGTGGCCGAGAAAATCCATGGAAGGCAGTCCAAACTGGCACTTTGCAGGAATGATGATCATACCAATATCACAGAGACGACCAAAGAGGAGACGGAGGTGCGACAGGTGCTCTGCCTCAGATGCGCTGGCGACCAGGATGTCATCCAGGTACACAAAAAGGAATGACAAGTCACGCAGTACGACGTCCATCAATCGTTGGAAGGTCTGTGCAGCATTCTTGAGGCCGAACGGCATCCGCAAAAACTCAAAAAGCCCAAACGGAGTTATAACCGCAGTCTTGGGGATGTCCTGGGGGCTGACTGGCACCTGATGGTAGCCCCGTACAAGATCCTTCTTATAAAAAACAGACGCTCCAGCCAGGTGGGCTGAAAAGTCCTGAATGTGGGGTACAGTGTAACGGTCAGGGGTGGTAGCACCATTAAGGTGCCGGTAGTCACCACACGGACGCCAGCCGCCATTGGCCTTGGGAACCAGATGGAGGGGAGAGGCCCAGGGACTGTCAGAACGCCGAATGATGCCAAACTTCTCCATGGAGGCAAACTCCTCCTTTGCAATGGCGAGCTTGTGTGGATCGAGGCTGCGGGCACTGGCGTACACAGGCGGACCCTCCATGGAGATGTGATGCTCCACGCCGTGTTTCGTGGCAGTGGACGAAAAGGTAGGTATAGTGATGTCACAGAACTCTAACAGTAGGGGGGAAAACGTCAGCTGGTGAAACAGCGCTGGACAGTTTCCTTGCGGCCATAACACTGCACTTACATGCCAATGAGCCAAACGTTTTAACATTGATGAGACGGCGGTTTCCCACATCCAACAGGAGGCCGTTGGCACAAAGAAAGTCAGCACCTATGAGGGGAGTGGACACCTTGGCCAGAACAAAATCCAAGGTGAAATGCTGGTCAGCAAAATAACGTAGGGATAGCAGTACCATTAGCAGCCTCTAGGGGGGGCCTTGTTTTGCCTGACGTATATCAAAAACTGATGCCGGCAGCACGCTCACCTGAGCGCCTGTGTCGCACAAGAACTTGCGACCGGAGATGGAGTCTGTGATACACAGCAAGCCTGCAGGTTGGCCGACACCCAGGGCTCCTACCGAGTGGTGGCCAGTGCGTTTCCCCGACGCACCAAATTTGCATGGAGGTAGGCATTTCTTGGCTTTGCTGCCGAACTTGGCGTGGTAAAAACACATCCCTGATGGCTTTACCCGGCTGACCACAGCAGTGGCGGAGACAGAGAGCGGTTGGAGCACACAGTCATCCACGGAGGCAGTCGGGACGTCGCCGCAAAACACTTCTTCCCAGCTAAGAAAAATGTGTCTGCCTCCCCGGCCAACTGGCGAAAGTCTGTCTTGACAGAGTTAGTCACGGCTAAACGGACATAGTCAGGGAGCTGTTGCAGGAAAAGTTCCTTAAAAAGGAAACATGGCTGGTGGTCGCCAAGCAGAGCCAGCATGTGATCCATCAGTTCAGAGGGCTTCGAGTCACCAAGCCCAGGCGGGGAAAACAACTGGCGAGCGCGTTCAGCTTCAGACCGGCCAAATGTCTCCTTCAGATGCACTTTCAAGGTGTCCTACTTGTCAGCTGCCGGTGGATTTTCAATGAGACTCACCACCCTCGCCGCGGTTGAGTTGGAAAAAGCTGCTACTACATAGTAGTATTTGGTGCTGTCCGCCGTAATCTCAGTGCAAACTGCGCCTCTGCCTGAGCAAACCAAGCGTTAGCATTCTGCTCCCAAAACTCAGGTAATTTGGGAGAAACTGGGCTAAATGGGGGAGCTATATAAAAAATGGGGGTGAAATGCTAAGATAGTATAAGACATGAAGAGATCTAACTGCACCTAAAAGCTTACTACTCTAAATGCTGGTCAATGGATTATTTGACGCATAGATATATGGAGGACTCAACAACTGAAAGGGGAGCACTTAACGTTTTTTGTTCGTTTATGTATGTCCTTTAATATTTTTTTCCTTTTTGTGTACATGTTGAAGTTGGTGTCTGTCTTATGTCTATGTATTTTATTTATTTATATGTATTTTAGTTTTTTTGTTATTGTTATACTGAACGTCACTAAGGTGTGGCACATTATAGAAAAATAAAGTATAAAAAAAAAAAAATTGAGAAACTTAATTTGTTGCCATGTTGCTGTCTGTCCAGTTAACTCTGGAAATGTCCAAAGAAAATCGGGGTCACCAATGTAGGAGTTTGGGAACAAAAGATGTTTGAGTTGTTTATTTCAGTCTCTCGTTACAACTGCCCGTCACCAACGGTAACAGAACACTAACTGAAAACTCATCGTCATCAGTAATAACGGCTAGATTCTTGTGAATTCTAACCTACTGAAACTAAACAGTGTCCTGCTAGTGAGTGGCCACTACACGCCCATTAATGCAAACCATTAAATGTCAAATTTTTCGCCAGGCCTGGCTTGCGTGCAAAATTTGGTGACTTTTGGGGAACTATCAAATATGGACCAATCAGAAGAAGGGGGTCTAGCGTCGCCAAAAAGCGCACCCCCCTTCATCTGATTGGTCCATATTTGATAGTTCCTACTTTCTGCCATAACTTTTGAATGGTTTCACATAGAGAGTCATGGGTGGTGTCGTCTGACTCGGTTTTGAGTCCTTGAACATAATTGGTGCAAATTAGCCCCGTCCCTTCATCTGATTGGTCAAATATATCAAATATCAAATGCCAGGGAGCCAGCGCCATTTTTAAGAACAAAATAGTCAAAGAAACTCAGTCACAGCGAGTTTGTCAGCTTTTATGACCGACTCTGAGAGAGAAACGCCCTATTATTCTAGCACGTAGGTCTTTACTGACCAGTCCGTAGATGATGGGGTTGATGGCAGGAGGAATCATGATGATCATGATGCTGAAGAATTTCCTTATATTTTGAGTGACAGAGGGGAACCGTAGACTCACAATTATGATCATAGAAGCTATTTCATAGAGCAGATACACAACGAGGTGAGGTACACATGTCTGCAAAGCTTTGTTGCTGGTGCTCCTGTCAGTTCTGCCTTGTTTAAAAGAAGCTCTCAGGATTCTGATGTAGGACAAAGCAATGATGACGAAGACCCCTGTACTCAAAGTCCAGGTCATGACCAGACCTGGAAAACATAAAAAGATGCCGGTATTACCCTGCAAACATTTGTATTTAGGTGTCCATGTGAAACATCAATAGGCTGAATTATTGTAGCCTTACGTTCATGTCCACTGGCTCTGTTTTAGCTTCAGGTGAATTCCTGTCTTGGGTTTGCTTATGTGTGCTTATTTGGTTGGCCCAAATGAGACTCATATTTTTATATACATTTTTATAATGCTTATTAATCACCCACCTGAGCATAACCATGATGAACAATTCACATGGAGAAACATGGAACCCACAGACTCATATGGGGCCCACTCAACCAAATGCTGTGTGAGTGATTTAGTATCTTGTTTGGGAAAATGAACTGACCGTAGATGTTACTTGTTGGGGTGGCAATGCAGGCCAGGTTTAAGATGCCCCGGTTGCTGCAGTAGACGTGTTTGATGGTTCGGCCACACAGCGGTACATTCATGTGGAAGCTGAAGAGCACGGCTATGAGCAGCAGGGCGACAATCCAGGCCAGAGCGCAGCAGATGTGCAGCCGAGCCGACGTCATGATGGCGTGGTACCTGAGAGGCTCACAGACTGCAACGTACCTGCCCAAAAAACAATGAGTCCAAGAAGTAAATCTTCAACATTTACCACTTAAAGACAAACTGTGCACTCAGGCATGCACACAAGCCGGCATTTCATCCTTGGTCCAGAGTAGTTGGTGTCCATTTCTTCATAAACATGTCAGAAATACTGACTGGGGAACAGGGAAGCGGGGGTAGCGGTCTAATCAGAGATGCCCAGACCCAGACTCACCCCAAACACTTCCTCCAGCTATTCAAGGTAGTATCTGCAATCTTGTCCTTTCAGTCATTACCCAAAGTTCATGACCATAGGTGAGGGGACGGGGTGTAGATTGACCAGTAAATCAAGAGCTTTGCCTTTCGACTAGCTCCTTCTTCACCACGGCTGTCTAGTACACCGACCACATAACTGCGGACACTGCACCAATCTGTCTGTCAATCTCACGCTCCATCTTTCCCTCACTCGTGAGCAAGACACAGAGATACTTAAACTCACTTGAGGCAGGACCTCTCCATCTTATACCACCCTTTTCTGGTCAAGAACCATGACCTCGGATTTGGAGGTGCTTCTCATCCCATCCGCTCCGCACTCCACCCCAGCATAACCTGAAGTGCTAGCCCAATGAAGCCAACAGGACAACATCATCTTCAAAAAGCAGAGATGAAATCCTGTGGTTCCCAAACCGGACCCCCTCTGGCACCTGGCTATGCCTAGAAATCCTATCAATAAAGATTAATAGCAGAACCGGTGATAAAGGGCAGCTCTGCCAAAGTCCAACATGCACAGGGAACAGGTTTGACTTACTGTCGACAAAGGTTCCCATGTGGCTCTATCGGCTGTTGATAAAGAAATCAGCATTAACAGTTTAATGGCAGTGTGAACATCAGAAGGAGACGTATGCAAATATTTTAAAACATTTCAAACATTTTGTCACCCATTTGTTAACTAAGTGGAGATCCTCTGTGTATGTTTGCGCCTGAAAAACTCAGCTTTTACTGGATACTACTTTTGTACTAACTCATTATTAAAATCACCTGCGGGCATCACCTCTTTGAAAACTGTCATGGTTTTATAACCTCATTGGAAGCCCTAAATTATTCACATGGTGCATAGCTGAAATGCATGAATAGCTGTATAATTACAGATTACATGAATTTAAAGACAAATGGCATGAAATAACACTGTCTGCAACTGAATACCAGTAAGAGTAATTTTATATATCATATATAGGTTTTTATAGGTTTTTTAAATTATTTTCTATTATATATGATTAGTTGATTGTGTTCTGCTAATAAAAGAAGTCAATCTGTGTCAGAGAAAGAAAATTCAAGATGATTACATTTCTACATTTCTAATCATCAGCCATTAAGTATAGACAGTTGCAGGTTTAAGAGTTACACCCAGGAACTGCTAAGTATCAGCAGGTGTGTAGGAGAAAAGCTCAAGAAAAGCTGATGTCTATCAGCAATGGTCTTAGAGAAGCTACTCTTACTGGCCATCAATCCAGAAAGAGTATAAAACCACTTCCCAACTATCTGGAGTCCATTGTACTACACCCAGTAAGATTTTTCAGGACGGCTGTAAGTCTTTCCAGGAGTGAATGTCAGAGCAAGTGTCATCCATGTCATCAGAGTTTAAAGTGCTAGGACAAGTACAAAATATCCAAGCTCCATCTCGGAGCCTACAGGCCTCACTGAGCATGTTAAATGTTTAAGTCCATGAAAGTAGAATTAGAAGACTGAACCAGTTCAGTTTTTTTGCAAGAGTTTCCAGGAGAATCTAAAAGAACATGGAAGTGTGACTGAAGTTCACAAAACTGCATCTGAACAAACCAGCAGACTTCTGGAACAATGTCTTCTGGATAGATGAGACCAAAGTGGAGATGTTTGGTCTTTATGTCCAGAACCATCTTTGGAAAAAACCAGCAGAAACACCAGAAACACTGTCAAGCACTGTGGTGTAGGGATGATGGTCTGGACCTGGATACCTGTCAGTCATTGAGTGGACAGTGAAGTCCTCTGTAGATCAGAATCTTCTAGAGACAAATGTGAGGACATCTGTCTGACAGATAAACTAGGTCATGTGACAGGAAATTATCCCAAACACAGCAGCACATCTACATCAGAATAATGAAAAATAAAAGAACCTAGGTTCTGGAATGACCTGGTCAAAGTCCAGACTTGAACCTGGTTGAGATGCTCTTTTTTCAGAAAGCTGCAGAGTAGTGAATTTCCACAAATCTCAATGACCTGAAGCAACGTTGGAAAGAAAAATGGACCAGAATTCCTCCACAACCATGAGAGATGCTGATGAAATCAGACAGGAAACATCAACTGAGAGTTCCTGCTGCTGAAGGATACATACACTGTCTCAGAAAATTAAAATATTATGATTTTCTGTAATGCAATTACAAAAACGTCATGCATTCTGGATTCATTACAAATCAACTGAAATATTGCAAGCCTTTTATTATTTGAATATTGCTTATCATGGCTTACAGTTTAAGAAAACTCAAATATCCTATCTCAAAAAATTAGAATATTCTGGGAATCTTAATCTTAAACTGTAAGCCATAATCAGCAATATTAAAATAATAAAAGGCTTGCAATATTTCAGTTGATTTATAATGAATCCAGAATGTATGACATTTTTGTTTTTTTCATTGCATTACAGAAAATAAAGAACTTTATCACAATATTCAAATTTTCTGAGACAGTCCTGTATATGGCATGAAAACTTTTCATGTGAGATTTTCCAGTTAATTATAAATATTAAAATTTGTTAGGATATTAAACAAAATGTACAAATTTGCAGAAAATGTAAATGCGCCTCAAAAGAATGCCTCTTTAGAAAAATCACATGCATAAAGCTCTTTGAAAATCTGAGAATTTTCTTTTTCAAAGAAGAAACTTATGTTTTGCATTTTATTACCTGTCATATGCCATCATGCCCAGGATCGTCTGCACAGCGGCGCCGTACGTGTGCACACAGAAGCCCTGGGCGATGGCCGGGGCATAGGCGATCCTCTTCTGTCCCATCAAGAAGTGCATCATGAGGCGAGGCAGCACCGTCGTGGCCCCCAGCAGATCACAGACCATCAGGTGACAAACCATCACAAACATGGGTCTGTGCAGGTTTTTGTTCATGAAGATGACACACACCACCGCACCGTTCCCCAACAGCACCACCAAATAGGTCAGAAGAACCAGGAAGAACAGGAGAGGACCGTAACCTGGAGGTACATCGAAGCCCTCCAGTTCAAACACGATCGGCTGCTTGAGGGGAACGACCATTGTTTGGTTTTCCATCCAAAGCAGTATGACTCTGTTTAAGAAAACAAAACAAAAACTGGAATGTTAATGCCTTTTAGATTAGTGAGTTGTCAGACAATGCATCATGCTGTAATCATTCTTGTAAAAAGTTATTAAACAATTAAACTCTAAGATGTACTCTTGGATGTTAGTCGCTTTTGATAAAAGTGTTTGCTAAATGACAGTAGTGCTAGTAATAGTAGTAGTAGTAGTAGTAGTAAAATAGAATAGAATAGAATAGAATAGAATAGAATGGAATAGAATAGAATAGAGAGCCTTTATTATCATTATAATGATACAATGAGATTAGGCAGCAGCTCCATAAAATGCACACATGTAAAGACTATGTAAAAAACAAAAGTAGTAGTAAACTCGCAGCATCACGCAGTGTACCTCCAAAACATGCAACTGGTTCTAAATGAAAAGACAGTCCGAGAGGAATTCACCGTCCAGAGAGACCAAGTTTAAAGTCAAACCATGACAAAACTGTAGTCGGGGAGAACATAGAGTCTGTTCTGTCTTTTAGATCAAAGCACATCGTCCTTTTAATGCCTTCACTTCATGTCTGATGCCTCCCCGGTATCAACTGCACCATGGAGACACCCAAATCCCAACCTGAAACACCATTTCATGAGTTGGGACTTTGTCACACTAATAAGGTTAAACCTGCAGATTAACAGTTCAGAACATAGTTCTTTATTCGTCAAATAACATTCATTTATCTTATGGGAAGATGCAAGTGTGCAAAGGTTAGTGTCACCTCTTTTAATACAAAAAGTTTTGTACAAAAACATAAAAAATCATCTGACCATAATGGATCAAGCAAATGGGACCTCATATAAATAGAAAAACAGCTTTTTCCAAGCCCAATTGACCTGTCAGTAAGTCCTGCTCCCCTAAGTTACTGTTGCTAACTCAGACAATCCATCAACAATATTAACTGTCTAAGAGAGTTGGTCCATTTGTGCGTGATAGCTCCAGGACCCTGATTGGATCCAAACTATAATAACTAGGGAACCTGATATTAACTAGGGGACCTAACAACAACTAGTTGACCCGATAATAACTAGTGGATCTGATAATAACTAGGAGGACCTGATAATATCTAGTGGTATTTATAACAACTAGGGGGACCCGGTGATAACTAGAGGGACCTGGTGATAACTAAGGGAACTGATTATAACTAGGGAGACCTGATAATAACTAGAGGACTTGATAACAATTAGGGGCACCTGATAATAACTAAGGGACGTGACGACAACTAGTGGGACCTGATAATAACTAGAGGGACCTGATAACAACTAGTGGGATCTGATGATATCTAGTGGACATGATGATAACTAGGGGACCTGATATTAACTAGAGGACCTTGTCATGGTTAGGTTGTTTTAGGACCCAAGTGCAGGAGCCAGAGGGAGGCTGGAGGCAGGAGTTCTCAAAACAAAAGGGATTTATTCCAAAAAGGCAAAACAAAGCGCTGCAAAGCAGGATGAACAAAAAAAACCAGGATCAAGAAAAAGGTACGAGGAGACATGGAGGAAGACACAGTACGGACCGACAGGGAACCAAGGAATGACAAGCCACACACGGCCAAAGTTCCGGGGGCCGACCTCGGAACCGGGCAGACCAGCGAGACAGCTCGGGGGGGCGTCCCCGAGGCCTAGGCCTGGGTCTTGGCGGGGGCGTGACGGGGATTCTTGGCGTGGCTCGGGGACTTGACAGGGCTCGGGAACCTGACGGGGCTCGGGAACCTGACGGGGCTCTGGGACCTGACGGGGCTCTGGGACCTGACGGGGCTCTGGGACCTGACGGGGCTGCGGGACCGCCTCAGGAACAGAGGGCTGCGGGACCGCCTCAGGAACAGAGGGCTGCGGGACCGCCTCAGGAACAGAGGGCTGCGGGACCGCCTCAGGAACAGAGGGCTGCGGGACCGCCTCAGGAACAGAGGGCTGCGGGACCGCCTCAGGAACAGAGGGCTGCGGGACCGCCTCAGGAACAGAGGACTGCGGGACCGCCTCAGGAACAGAGGACTGCGGGGCCGCCTCAGGATCCGGAGTCGGGGCTGACAGGAGGCGGGGAGCCGGGACAGGAGCAGACAGGATGCGGGGAACCGGAACAGGAGCAGACAGGATGCGGGGAGCCGGCGTCGGGGGGCAGAGGATCCCCGGAGCTGCCCGAGTGGGGACCCGTGTCCGTGGCGCTGGCTGCGGGGGTACCCGGGTCCGAGGTGCCGGCTGCGGGGGTACCCGGGTCCGAGGTGCCGGCTGCGGGGGTACCCGGGTCCGAGGTGCCGGCTGCGGGGGTACCCGGGTTCGGGGCGCTGGCCCCCCCTCAAGGGACAGATCCCAGATGTCCCCACAGTCCACATCCAGGGCGGGCTGGGGGGGGAACACGGGTCCTCGGAGCTGGCTGAGGGGGGGCACGGGTCCTCGGAGCTGGCTGAGGGGGGGCACGGATCCTCGGAGCTGGCTGAGGGGGGGCACGGGTCCTCGGAGCCGGCTGAGGGGGGGCACGAGTCCTCGGAGCCGGCTGGGGGGGAACACGAGTCCTCGGAGCCGGCTGGGGGGGGATACGAGTCCTCGGAGCCGGCTGGGGGGGGACACGAGTCCTCGGAGCCGGCTGGGGGGGGACACGAGTCCTCGGAGCCGGCTGGGGGGGGACACGAACCCTCGGAGCCGGCTGGGGGGGGACACTAACCCTCGGAGCTGGCTGAGGGGGGTCCGAAACCATCACCGGAGGAGGGGCTGATGCGTCCGGGACCACCACAGGAACGTGGGAACGTGCGTCCGGGACCACCACAGGAACGTGGAGAGGTGCGTCCGGGACCACCACAGGAACGTGGAGAGGTGCGTCCGGGACCACCACAGGAACGTGGAGAGGTGCGTCCGGGACCACCACAGGAACAGGGACAGGTTGGGGCTGGCGCTGGCGCTGACGCCGTCGCCGTTGCCTCTGCAGGCTCCTGGGCCCACCCAGAGCCAGGCGTGTTCCCCAAAAGGGGTCCCAACACTCACGCACGTTTTTAGCCGCTTCACGGCAGAGGAAGTCCAACATGGTGAGGTACTCTCCCGCTGGGTCCACTTGGTCGGTCCGTTCTGTCATGGTTAGGTTGTTTTAGGACCCAAGTGCAGGAGACAGAGGGAGGCTGGAGGCAGGAGTTCTCAAAACAAAAGGGATTTATTCCAAAAAGGCAAAACAAAGCGCTGCAAAGCAGGATGAACAAAAAAACCAGGATCAAGAAAAAGGTACGAGGAGACATGGAGGAAGACACAGTACGGACCGACAGGGAACCAAGGAATGACAAGACAAGATATACTGAGGGGATAACGAGACAAGACGAGACACAGGTGCGGACACAATCAGGGCAGATGGGACACAGGCGGGGCAAGACAGAACTGAAACTAAAACTGGGAGGAAGTGTCAAAACCCTGACAGACCTGATAATATCTATTGAACTTGATAACGACTAGTTGACCCAATAATAACTAATGGACCTGATAATAACTAGGGGAGCTGATAAAGACTAGGGGGACCTGATAAATTACTAGAGGGACTTCATGATGGACCTGATAACAACTAGGGGAACCTGATAATATTTTATTAATTATTCTGTATTAGTCCGAATGTTTGTAAAGAAACACAAAATCACATTTTCTTCTGCCAGCGCACCCAACTCTGAACTGTACACCCCTCCACCTTTCAAATCAAACTATACCCACAGTTACAGTGGACAAAAGACTGTTAATAAGACACAGGAGTCACGGCATGATCAGTGATTTACCTCCAACTCCAAAAGCTTATGAGCTCAAATCTCTCCATCAGTCAGAACTACAGAAGATTCTGGACTGAAGTGGAAAAAAGCAAGAAAAATATGTCAATTTTTCCTGATTCAGGCCATACAGAAATCTCAGACATAAGTCTTCTGCTCTGGAGACCAGTCTCATCCTGGTGTTTCCATGGTACAGATGACACCAAGAAGGCATCAAAAACTAAATGAAGTCAATAAAAGGACAACACACCCACCTCATCAAGTCAGAGCAACATCCGTCTTCTGATGGACGGATGGACATCTCTTTCATTCAACATTAAGCCTCTCTTCTGTTGATGTGTTTGAATAAAAGTTCAATTAAAAGTTAAATCTCTCCTAAACTGATTCCATTAATGTCAGTTGTTTCTTTTAGAGGTAATGTTGAATGATCTCTTTTCAGTACTTAACTGTAAATGATACTGAAAAGTGTGACATGTATTTATGTGTTTAGCAGCTTTTTATAGGAGTTTGTTGCAGCAGGTTTATCTGACATCATCACTGTCTGATGTCTGAGTGCTTACCTGCCTAAAAGGGTTTCATCTTCCTTTATCTACCTTTTATTTTACAGAACCAAACTTGGATGGAAAACCAAACAATGGTCGTTCCCCTCAAGCAGCCGATCGTGTTTGAACTGGAGGGCTTCGATGTGCCTCCAGGTTACGGTCCTCTCCTGTTCTTCCTGGTTCTTCTGACCTATTTGGTGGTGCTGTTGGGGAACGGTGCGGTGGTGTGTATCATCTTCATGGACAAAAACTTGCACAGACCCATGTTTGTGATGGTTTGTCACCTGATGGTCTGTGATCTGCTGGGGGCCACGACGGTGCTGCCTCGCCTTATGATGCACTTCTTGATGGGGCAGAAGAGGATCGCCTATGCCCCGGCCATCACCCAGGGCTTCTGTGTGCACACGTACGGCGTCGCTGTGCAGACGATCCTGGGCGTGATGGCATATGACAGGTAACAAATTCAGAACATCAAGAAAAATCCTCACAGATTCCTTTTTTTCTTCCTGGTGTTGATCTTCCAACAGAACTTTGAGACCTCTGCTGCCAACTTTCCGGAGTAGAAAAAGCTGTGGATTTACTTCTTGACTTGTTTCTGTGCAGGTACGTTGCAGTCTGTGAGCCGCTCAGGTACCACACCATCATGACGTCGGCTCGGCTGCACATCTGCTGCACTCTGGCCTGGATTGTCGCCCTGCTGCTCATAGCCGTGCTCTTCAGCTTCCACATGAATGTGCCGCTGTGTGGCCGAACCATCAAACACGTCTACTGCAGCAACCGGAGCATCTTAAACCTGGCCTGCATTGCCACCCCAACAAGTAACATCTACGGTCAGTCATTTATCTGAGAATTAAGAGTCGGATCGCTGCTTTATTTAAATGAATTCTGTACAGGAAAGAGAATTTGTCACAGGTCAGGAAACAGGCATTGACGGGACACAGTGCAAAGGATCAGGAAAGACTGTGTGAGGGAAGTAAATCGGGTCAAAGCAAACCAAGAACAGATTTTGAAAATAAAACAGGAACTATCCAAAACAAAAACCATGACAGAATTGTTGAATATCCTGTCATCATGTCCCACCGATGCTACTAAGCCAAAAATGTTATTTTTTTTAAATGTTTTCCAGGTCTGGCCATGACCTGGACTTTGAGTACAGGAGTCTTCGTCATCATTGCTTTGTCCTACATCAGAATCCTGAGAGCTTCTTTTAAACAAAGCAGAACTGACAGGGGGACCAGCAACAAAGCCTTGCAGACATGTGTACCTCACCTTATCATATATGTGCTTTATCAAATAGCTTCTGTGATCATAATTGTAAGTTACAGGATACCCTCCATCACACACAACATTAGGAGCTTCTTCAGCATCCTGTTCATCGTGATTCCTCCTACCATCAACCCCATCATCTATGGACTGGTCAGTAAAGACCTGCGTACCAGCATTGTGAAGCGTTTCTCCATCAGAGTCGGTCATAAAAACTGATCCTTGATCCTATCTTGGATCTATCTTAGACAAGAAAACTTTTGAAGATGATAGTGGACCAGTCATTACAGTTAACAAAAACTGACGCTGAAACTGAAACTAACAGTGACAAAATAATCCTGTTCAAAGAAATAATGTTTTTTATTAAATTGAAACGAACAATGCAGCACTAACTGAATTTGTTTTGTTTTCTTTTTGTCTTCATTCCCTGTTTTTTATTTTTTTGTGATTAATTATTTTAAATAGTTAAAAGAAAGAATAAAGGACTTTTGTTCTTTGTGGAAATGTTGCCATCCCAGATTTCTTTCTTTAAGTCAATACTTAAAAAACTTAAATAAAACTGAAATAATCTAACAAACTGAAACACTAAAATAAAAACTATTACAAAATTTAAAAAAAACTATTCTATCTCTGGATTGGCTCCCTGGCATTTGATATCGGGCCTGCTGCAAATGGTGTACATAGTACATGACTGTACAAAGTTTAGTGTATCTGTGACCATCAGACCACGTCCTTGAAATGTGTACAACTTTATTGATCCTAAAGGGAAATTACATAGTAGTGGTGTCAATCACGTAGGGATAAGGAATTCAAATATTTAGTAAAATTAGGATAAACATGGAGGTGAGGTTGAAATTCCCAGAGATCATCATGAATACATTACAGGGTTGTGTTTAGTGCCTGGTTGTTCTTGTTCCCAGTCTGGGCCAGTACTAAGGACCTGTTTTCTCGACACTTTGACATTACTGATTAACATTTCTGGAGTCTATAAAACATTCAAGGTCAAACAGATGAGGCACACAAATCCATCAAGGCACTAAACAAGATCAGCATTCGATGCAGATACAATTCATTCAAGTCCACAGTTATCACATATTTATGAATGTAAATGATTAATATAATAATGAATTATTAATGATGATTCTCATAGGGGCCCCATCATAATATGTGTTCCAGGGTATCTGAAATAATAATTATGAAGGTACATTTTTTACCATCTTCCTAGTTGAATAGGGCCATCAACTCTGTAAAGAAGTAAAATGAAATGAAATAATAATGAATCACTCTCGCAACTGAGGTCAGAATTAATCAGTTAAAGAAAGTGGACTAATATCTTTCTGACAGCTAATTGGTGACATCAACCCATAATCATCTGGGGCTTCATTTATAAAGATTGCGTGCGCACAAAACAGGGCTTGAAAGATGCGCACGCCACCTTCTACGCAAAGGTTGGGATTTTAAAAAAAAAACTAATGGAAAAATGTGCATATCTTTACACAAACTTTGATCCTAGCGCACGAACATTTTTTTTTCTTGTCTGCACACATATTAGATAGATTCCCTCACTTATTAATAGCATTGATGGCTGCTGGTACAAAGCTATTTTTGTAGCGTTTGGTTTTACAAGCAGACCCTGAACCTCCGACCTGATGGGAGCAGCTGAAACTCACATTTAAGAGGGTGGGAGTTGTCTTTTAAAATAGAGCCAGCTATCCTCTGTAACTGTTTAGAAAACAGGGTTTCTGGCTGAAGCTGAGACTCTCCAATCAGCTTGCTCGACCATTTTGGTTTAAACAATTTGGTTTAAACAGTTTTTGTTTTTAAGGGACGCATTTCCAAACCATGAAGCAAGACAGAAAGATAAAACTGATTCTATAAAAGCACGATAAAACAAGATCAGCATGGTCCTGGAAATGTTAAAATTAGACAGTTTTCTCAAACAAAACAGGCGCTGGCGTCCCTTTTTGTACACAGCTTGACAGTTTTCCTCAAAGTTCAGTTTGTTGTCGATGACAGTTCCCAGATATTTATATGTGCTGACACACTCCACTGTCTGACCCTGTAAAACTGTAGCTTCTTGGTTGGGAGCACTGTTTTTGCGAAAGTCAATGATCATGTCTTTTGTTTTAGAAATATTCATTTGAAGAAAAGACTTACTGCACCAGTCAAGGAAATCATTGACAACTGGGCCGTGGCTCGTCTCATTGTTTTTCAGCAGGCTGACAATAACCGTATCGTCAGCATACTTTAAAATGGTTCTATCCTCTCTGCTACTACGGCACATATCCGTATAGAGGATGAATAAGGGAGGAGAGAGCACACATCCTTGTGGGGAGCCAGTGGAGGATGAAACCTGCTCTGAAACAGTTCCATTCACTCTCACTTGCTGTGTCCTGTCAGTTAAAAAGTTATTAATGGTTAATGCCATGCTGGTAAAAACCTAAGGCATATATATGTGCATTGTTACTATATTTAATATATATACATATATATATATATATACGTATACATACGCATACACATACATATATATATACACATACAAATCCAGTGTTTTTTTTTTGTTTTTTTGGGGGGGGTGGGGGGGTGACATCTGCTGCTAAACCAGGAAGCAAGAGCACATGGAAGCACACGTCGAGCACTGGAAGTCTGCAACAAAAACCACAAACGAAACACGAAACCGACACGGAACCGACCAAAACACGAGCAGCAATCGTCCCAAATCTCGAGATCGAATCACAATCTGAGCTAAGCTGCCGTGACTAACTAACCCCAAAAACTACAGAGAAAGCATGCAGGTGAATAAGCCAATGTGTATGTCTATGCGTGTGTGTGCATGTATGTATATGTCTGTGTGGCTATGTGTGTGTGTGTGTATATGTATGTGTGTGTGTATGTATGTATATGCCTGTGTGGTTATGTGTGTGTATGTGTGTGTATATGTCTGTGTGGCTGTGTGTGTGTGTGTATGTGTATGTGTGGCTATGTGTTTGTATGTGTGTGTATGTGTGTGTATATGTATGTGTGTGTGTGTGTGTGTGTGTGTGTGTGTGTGTGTGTGTTTGTGTGTGTGTGTGTGTGTGTGTGTGTGTGTGTGTGTGTGTAATAATCCTGTCAAAGCTCCACCTCAAGTGTATCTATAGTGGGGGAGGGGGGGGAGTCAACCCCGCCACCCGCGAGACCAGAGGCCAACAAGGAAGAACCCGGAACCCAGGCCACCAGCAACCCCACAGAGGGCGAGGAGAGGGTGGGAAGAAACCCACCGCCAGCGAGGCCCGCCCCCCACCAGTGGCAGCCGAGGAGACCCATGGGCAGGGCCCCCACGACTACGGGAAGAGGCAGCCAGGGATCCCGCGGAGGCGGACCGTGACCCAGGCGAACCCCGGCCACCCGGTCCGGGCCGGACATGTGGCCAGGAGGCTTAGGCCAGGAGGTTATGGCAGATAAAAGTTTTCTAGAGGGCGCTGTTGAGCCGTTAGGCCACGCCCATTAATGCAAACCATGAAATATCAAATGTATCACCAGGCCTGGCTTTGCATGCAAAATTTGGTGACTTTTGGTGAAACTATCAAATATGGACCAATCAGATGAAGGGTGGGTGCGCTTTTTGGCATCTAGCGTCACCACGGTAACATTTTTGAAAGAGAAAAGTAATGCACGTAGTCACAGGATGGAGACGCATATTTTGATGTATAACACACCTGGGTGCACGTTACGGTTCGGGCCGTATTAACTGTCGAAGGAATGGCATAAATTGCTCCAAAATTACGCGATTAATTCAGAATGTTCAAAATGGCCGACTTCCTGTTCGGTTTCGGCCATGGCGCCAAGAGACTTTTCTTTAAGTTGCGACATGATACAGGTGTGTACCGATTTTCGTTCATGTACGCCAAACCGTATTGTGGGGCTTGAGGCACAAAGTTTTTTCTGTCTGAACCAATCAGATGAAGGGTGGGCGCGCTTTTTGGCGTCTAGCGTCGCCACGGTAACACTTTAGAAAGAGAAAAGTAATTCAATTCAATTCAATTCAATTTTATTTATATAGCGTCTAATACAACAGATGTTGTCTCTAGACGCTTTCCAGAGATCCAGAACATGAACATAAACATAAACATAAACATAAACATAAACATAAACATAAACATAAACATAAACCCCCGAGCAATTATTATATAAACAATGGCAGGTAAAAACTCCCTTAGTGGGAGAAAAGCCTTAAGCCAAACAGTGGCAAGGAAAAACTCCCCTTTAGGAGGGAAGAAACCTTGAGCAGGACCAGGCTCATAAGGGGGGACCCTCCTGCCGAAGGCCAGACTGGGGGAGTCAGGGACGTCGACAGCACACAGCAGGCAGGTGGAAGCAGCAGCGGGATGACCAGAGGTGGGGGGGGGGGGGGGCGTCAGCAGCACACAACAGTCATGTGGAAGCAGCAGCGGGATGACCAGAGGGGGGGGGGGGGCGTCAGCAGCACACAACAGTCATGTGGAAGCAGCAGCGGGATGACCAGAGGGGGGGGGGGGGGTGCAGGCAGGCGGAAGCAGCAACAGCAGACATCCACGTAGGCAGGTGGAAGAAGCAATGGGATGACCAGAGGGGGGGGAGGGCCGGGAACACAGGCCAGAACGCAGCTCCTGAGGCTCCGGCCTGCAAACATACACAAAAGAGAAAAAAGGGGGGCCGGCACAAGAAACTACAGGAACAATGGACAAAAATGATAGCTATGAGATATTTATAATAAATAAAAATGGTAATGGAGAAGAGAGGCAGGGAAAAGGAGAGGAGAAGAAGGGTGAGAGGCACCGCCCAGCGGATCATGTCGGTGCCCCCCTGCAGCATAAGCCTATAGCAGCATATCTACCGCGAAGCTATATTTGAGACTAACTATTATAGTTTTGTTCTATAGCTGCGACAATGACTACTGACTCTAACACACTAAAGTTTACACTACCTAGAGATTTACCAACACCAGCTAGAGGTTTACTTAACACTAACTATAAGCTTTACTAAACAGAAAGGTTTTAAGTTTAGTTTTAAAGGTGGAGGTGGTGTCAGCCTCCTTAACCCAGATTGGAAGTTGGTTCCATAGTAATGGTGCCTGATAGCAGAACGCCCGCCCTCCAAATCTACATTTAGATACTCTAGGAACTACGAGTAAACCTGCACCCTGGGAGCGGAGAGCTCGGCCAGGAACATAAGGCACTATCAAATCTTGTAAATACTGCGGAGCTAAGCCGTTTTGGGCTTTATATGCAAGTAATAAAATTTTAAATTGAATCCTGATCGAAAACAACACCAAGGTTTCTCACAGTTGCACTGGAAGCCATCGCAACACCATCTAATCCCTTCCTAGGATGCTCTGGACCAAGAATGATAACCTCTGTTTTATCTGAATTTAGAAGCAAGAAATTTCTGGACATCCAGTCCTTGATGTCCCTAAGACATGCCTGAAGTTTAACTAACGGTTCTGTTTCATCCGGCTTCATAGACAAGTAGAGCTGCGTATCATCAGCATAACAATGAAAGTGTATGCCGTGATTCTGGATTATACTTCCCAACGGCTGCATGTATAAACTGAACAAGACTGGCCCTAGCACTGAACCCTGCGGAACACCATAACAGACCCTCGACTGTTCTGAAGAAACCTCATGTACATGAACAAACTGGAACCTGTCAGATAGATATGATTTAAACCAACGTAGAGCTGTCCCTTTAATCCCAACAACATGCTCTAACCTGTGCAGTAAAATGCCATGATCAACAGTGTCAAAAGCAGCACTGAGGTCCAGTAAAACCAATATGGACACTAATCCCTTATCTGAGGCCATAAGAAGGTCATTCGTAACTCGAACCAGTGCTGTCTCTGTGCTATGATGCATTCTGAACCCTGACTGAAAGACTTCAAACAGATCATTTCTATACAAATAGTCACATAACTGGCTTGAAACTGCCTTTTCCAGAATTTTAGATACAAATGGAAGGTTAGAAATTGGCCTATAATTAGCTAAGGTGTCTGGGTCAAGGGAAGGTTTTTTAAGTAAAGGTTTAATTACTGCCACTTTGAAAACCTGTGGTACATATCCTAAGCTTAGGGATAGGTTGATTTGGTCCAGTATTGTCACACCAATAAGAGGAAAAACATTTTTGAATAGTCGAGTCGGGATGGGGTCTAACATACATGTGGTAGACTTAGCTCTATTAACGAGTGAGGT
This sequence comes from Cololabis saira, assembly GCF_033807715.1. Classification (NCBI taxonomy): domain Eukaryota; kingdom Metazoa; phylum Chordata; class Actinopteri; order Beloniformes; family Belonidae; genus Cololabis; species Cololabis saira. The sequence continues at coordinate 32,215,230 of NC_084600.1, forward strand.
CAGCTCAGGGAGGTCTATAGGATCAAATCAGTCTAGAGACAAGTCAGAGCCTAGGGAAGTCGCTAAAGCTGAAGAAACGCCCACAACCGGCTGGTTGATTTCTTCTCTAATTCTCGTGATTTTACTGTTAAAGAAGCTCATAAAGTCCTCACTACTGAGAGCTGCAGGAATACACGGCTCCACAGAGCTGTGACTCTTTGTCAGCCTGGCTACAGTGCTGAACAGAAAACGTGGGTTACTTTTGTTATCCTCTATCAACGTTGAATAATAAGCTGTTCTTGCTTTGCGAATGGCTTTTTTATATACTATTAGAATATCTTTCCATTCACGATAAGAGTCTACAGACCTACAAGAGTACCACTTCCTTTCCATTTTACGCACGCTTTGTTTCAACATGCGAATATCTGAATTGTACCAGGGAGTTAAGCTCCTGTGGCTAGAAACCCTCCTTTTCAAAGGAGCAACTTCATCTAAAGCTGAGTGCAACAGATCAGCAGTGTTACTAACAAGAAAATCAACATCAGAGGTAGAACCCAGGTCACTGGCCTCTATTGCTTCAGTAGAGGCTTCACTATTTTCCACTGTCGCAAGACGAGCAACGGTCTCCTTAAATTTAGCAATAGCTTCATCAGACAAACATCTGCTAAAATAATACCTCCTGCCCTGCACTTCAACATCAACAACATTCAATTCCAACGTTATTAAATAATGGTCGGATAAAAGGGAGTTAACAGGTGACACCAACAGACCATCAGTTTCAACACCGTAGGTGAGAACGAGATCGAGAGTATGACCAAAACAATGCGTCGGCCCGTCCACTTTTTGTGAGATACCCATTGATTCTAGAAGAGAATTGAAAGCTAATTTAAGATTATCGCTTTCAACATCCATATGAATATTAAAATCACCCACTATGATGAATTTATCTGTACTGATCAATAATCCAGAAAGGAAATCTGAAAATTCAGACAAAAACTCTAGATAAGCGCCAGCAGGGGGCCGATACACTACCACTAACACAACTGGCTTCTCTGATTTCCAGCTCGGAAATTTCAGACTAAGCGTGAGGCTTTCAAACGTATTATGATTGCACTTAGGTTCAATTTTTGTTTGGAGACTGGAGTTATAAATTGCTGCGACTCCTCCGCCCCGGCCCGTGTTTCTAGGAATGTGATGATTAAAGTAGCCGGGCGGAGTTGATTCATTCAAACTAACATACTCTTCATCCTGTAACCATGTTTCTGTTAAGCAGAAAACATCACTCCTGCTCTCTGTGATTATATCGTTTACTAACAGAGACTTGGAGCTTAATGATCGTATATTTAGTAGTCCGCATCTAATTTTTCGGTCTCTTATTGGTACCAAATGTGCATTGGTTTTAATTTTTACAAGATTATTTTGGTTAACGCCTCTATAACGCCGCACCTGGTGAACTAGTGGAGGGCGGGGAACTGCAACTACTTCTATTTTGCTAGGCACCTGGTTAGAGTTACTAGTTACATCATGTAATCTTATAGTTTTGTTGGCAGGCGTTGGTCCTCGAGAAGCAGCAGAGAAGTGTGTTAAACTACAGCTCTGCATCCTGGCCTGGACCCTGCAATGTCAGGGAGAGGGTCTAATGAAACAGGCCAAATTACTAGAGACAAGAGCAGCACCATCCCGGGTGGGATGAATGCCGTCTCTTCTAATCAGACCGGGCTTTCCCCAGAACGTTTCCCAATTGTCAATAAAGGCCACGTCGTTTTCTGAACACCACCGATACAACCAGCGACGGAGCGAGAGCATGCGACTAAACATGTCATCACTGGTCAAATTGGGGAGGGGGCCAGAGAAACCTACGGAGTCCGACATGGATTTAGCGAAGTTACACACCGAGACAATATTCATTCTGGTTACTTCCGACTGGCGAAGACGGGAGTCGTTAGCTCCGACATGGATGATAACTTTACCATATTTACGATTACCCTTTGCCAGTAGCTTCAAATTTGCTTCTATGTCGCCCGCTCTGGCCCCCGGGATACACCTAACTATGGTCTCTGGAGTCGGCTTCACATGTCTGACTATGGAGTCGCCAATCACCAGGGTCGGCTTCTCAACGGGTGTGTCGCTGAGTGGGGAAAATCGGTTAGACACGTGAAGCGGGTGGTGGTGTTCCGTGAGCCCTTTACTACGCTTCCCCCGAACCGTCACCCACCGGTCCTGACTGGCCGGCTGCTCGGGAGCTGCAGGGGAGCGGCTAGCCTCAGCTGCTATGGGCCGGTCCGCCGCTAGCTTAGCCTGGTTAGCTGAGGAGGCTATCGGACTATGGTCAAATTGGCAGAACCGGACCTCTAACTGACTGAGCCTCGCCTCCAGCCCTGTAAATAAACTACATTTTAAGCACTTACCGTCTTCACTAAAGGAGGCAGAGGAATAACTAAACATTTCACACACTGAGCAGCAAAGAGGTGAAACGGTGGGAGACGGAGAGCCCATGCTAAGATGCTAACGGAGGCTAACGGACAGAAAATGTATTGGTGATTGGTGACAGTGAAAGTTACGGAAGAGAAAATGAGCGAGTGTTGAAATAAAGACAGTAATGTACCAGATATAGTGCTATTTTACCAGAAAACAGTCTAAGTTTAAGACAAAAAAGTCGGGAGAGATCTGTGCCCGCACGCCGTGCAGCAGCAACGGACCGCAACACCAGGAAGTGACGCGATGCGTGACGCAGTACGTTACCCAATCAGCAAGCACGCAAGAGATCAGCAAGCCAACAGCCAGCACCTCCCAGTCAGGCAACTGAGACAACTGTGGACTCGTCTGCCGAGCAGATCTGGATCAGGAGAGATGGGACCGGCTGCCAATCAGCCCACGGTACCGACGCTCCATCCAGTAATGCGTGTTGTCGCAGGATGGAGACACACATTTTGATGTATAACACATCTGGGTGCACATTACGGTTCGGGCTGAATTAACTGCCAAAGGAATGGTATAAATTGCGCCAAAATGACACGATTAATTCAAAATGGCCGACTTCCTGTTCGGTTTCGGCCATGGCGCCAGGAGACTTTTCTTTAAGTTGCACCATGAAACAGGTGTGTACCGATTTTCGTGCATGTACGTCAAACCCTATTGTGGGGCTTGAGGCACAAAGTTTTCCGGGGGCGCTGTTGAGCCATTTTGCCACGCCCATTAATGCAAACCATTAAATATCAAATTTTTCGCCAGGCCTGGCTTGCCTGCAAAATTTGGTGACTTTTTGGGCACGTTTAGGGGGGCAAAAAGGCCCTCCTTTCGTCAGAAGAAAAATAAAGAAAGAAAAAAAAATTCCTACAGATACAATAGGGCCTTCGCAATGCAAGTGCTCGGGCCCTAATAATAACATAAATAAACAGAATAGAAATACGTGGATGAAAAAATTAAATATATAAATAAATATAACATGGACTTCAACAGGGACATGCAGAGACCTTTGGAGGGGCAAGTGCTGAAATTTAAAAATGGACACATGGAATACGACTTCAACACTTTCCGACAATAGGTTTGTTACATTTGTTACTTTGTTACATTACAATATAAAACGCTGTTGTGTTTTGTATTGTAATAACTGCTCTGAACTTCTTAAACCTTATCCACGACAAATACCCCGTATAATAATAACAAACTAAAACTAATACTTAAACTAATGGAAACTAATGGAAAAATACAAAACTATTATAAGTCTGGATACCCACTAATCAAAACTAAAGAAATGACAACATACATACATACAGCTGGTACATGTGCTACCTGCTGTGCTCTTTGCTACCCAGCTGGTGATGGGTCCACAGCCTTTAGCAGTCTCACTCTGCTCCTTTTCCTCTCTCTCAACCTCCTCTCCTAACAGGCATGTCTGTACAATCAAATACCCTGATAAATAGAATAAAAATCTGATGCACATGAAACATGCACCCGCACGCACACACATACACGCAGCCGAGTGGGGGGTTGCAACTTAATTTAAATTACTTTAAATTAAAATCACATGATCTTTTCATGGAAAAATTCAAACATTGTATACTTTCTAACAAAAGATCAACAGCTGTTTTAATGCAAAATACTAACGGGGGTCAGCTGCGAGAGGGGAACTGATAGTGGGGGGATATGGAGGATGTGGATGCAGATGAAAGGTGTTGGTGTTATCTTTTTTGTACTGCATGCCTTTCTCTAAGAGAACTAGCACCTATGTTTCGGATGCAGGAGACCACAATTGCATTGAATGACTACTGTTAGGTATCCTGTCTTTCATGCAGGGGGGCCACAATTTCCAACAATGACCATTGTTTCAATGGTCTATCAGGTCTTACCCATTCCCATATAAAAGAAGACAACCAACATGCCCTCAGACTCGACTGTCCAGCCTGCGTGCTGCATGTCGACTCTCCTGAATGCGCATCAGTTAAAATAAAACTTTGGTAATCTCGAGCTCACTGGTGTTGTAGTTTTGTTAAGGATCAGGGGCATCATTAATAAAGCTTACGTGCGCACAAAAGAGGGCTTGAAACTTTGATCCTAGCGCACGAACACAGATTTCATAATAAAGGCACCTCGCAAACAGAAAAAGTAAAGTTTAGATTTAGATTAAAAAATAAAGCGATTAAAAAACATAACGTGCTAAATATGCCTGTAATTGCTTTAATAGCAATTAACGCGCCAATTTGACACCCCTAGTTATAGGTGTGGATGTTGAACCGTATCTGTGGAGCCAGCTTTAGGAAAGAAACCTAAACATGTCACAGTTTCAGCCATATATTTCTGTTGATTGTTTCTTACTTGAGATGTAAGCTCAGGAAAAATCTAAAATAACAAAAACTTTAAGAAAGACAGGATGGAATCCTACCCATCAGTTTTAAAACATCTGTTTCTCTTTATTGTCTTTACTTAAAGAAGAGAACTCAACTAAACAATCTTAACAGTCAGGTCTTAAAAAAATAGAGGTAGTCCTGCCCTGAGAGCCACCACTATGGAGCACACTTTAAGCACTTTCATAAAACCTTTAAGCAATTTCATAAAATCCTAACAGTTCGGAGTTGATACTTTATTGCATACTTTTATGTGACGGCCAACACTTTTTAGAGTGAAATATGTCAAACAAGAACTTCCGCATCTCCCTGGACTGCAGTCCATAGATGATCGGGTTGAGGCTGGAAGGAATAATTATAAACAGAATGGCAGAAAGTTTTCTGAAGTTTGAGAGCTGAGGGAAGCGATGCAGCGTGATGTGAGTGATCCCGCTCAGGCCCATGATCAGGTACACCACCAGATGAGTGCTGCACGTCTTCAAGGCCTTATTGTTCAAGGCCTTGCTCTTACTCCTGAGACAAACCGCTGCGATATTAGCGTAGGTGAGGACCATGCTGCCGATCGAGACAATGAACAGGAGCACTGTGAACGTGAGGCCATAGATGTTATTGATGAGAGAGCTCTCGCAGGAGAGCTTGAACAACGAGGCGTTGTCACAGAATGGGCTTGTGATCAGAGTTCTGCATCGGTTCAGCCGGACGGTCAGACCCAACAGACACGCCACCAGCACGAAGGGCACTCCCCAGGCGGAAACCGTCAGCTTCACCATCATGGCGTTGGTCATTACTGCAGTGTAGCGCAGAGGATGACAGATGGCCACGTATCTGTCAAAAGCCATGATTATGAGCACCGTGTGGGACGTGGTGCCAAAGATGTGCGCGGTGAAAGCCTGGACCACACACTCGTAGTAACTGATGATGCGCTCAGATGGAGGCAGCAAGATGTCTGAAAGCACACGGGGCAAAATTTGAGTCGTACCAATGATGTCACTGACTGGCAGGTTGCAAAAAAGCAGATACATGGGCTGGTGAAGGTTCTTGTCAAGGATGATTATCACCAAAATACCCACATCCAGTATCATAATAAACACGTAGGAAATAAAGAGGAGGAAAAAAACTGTGTATGTTGAATCCTGCGCGACTTTTAACCCCTCCATCTGGAGCATGAAGCTGTTGTAGCTGTAGTTTTCCATCAACCTGGATGAACAAAACATATATCACAAAAAATAGAGATTAACAACAATTATAATCCACCACAAACTGTTCTGAGATCAGTTCCACAAGTGAGGGCAAGAATAACAGATAAAAGCTTAAATATGCATTTAGAAAAACAAACAAGCTTTCCATACAGAAACAGCAGTGAATATGGCATTAAGTGATGCTGAGAAAGACACCTGACTGATAACATCCTGCAGAAGTAGAACAGACTCCATTTGTAGATGTAGTTTGAACGCCGGGGGGAATCTGTAGTCTGACATCATGTGTGATAAACTGCTGGTATCCCAGCAACTGTCACTGAGCAGCAGTGTTTAATTTTTTAGAAAGCTTTTAAACATTTAAAGTTTAGTTTTTACAGGATTCCCCAGAACTTTTTATGTGAAACAACATGCTTTCCTCTGAAAAAGAAACTCCGGGACCGGGATGCAGGAGATCGGGATCTCCTGCGTGTTTGTCTTACAACTGTCTTACAACTCAGCAGGCTGTTAAAGCTTCTAAAGCTAAATATTTCTCTTCACTTGTCTCCAAAAATGCTCGTAAACCTCAGGTCCTTTTTCATGTATTTGACTCACTGGTGAATCCCTGTGATGCTGTTTCTGTTAAACCTTCTTTTGCACTGTTTGAGGATTCTTTTGCAGTTTTTGTAAACAAGATTTCGGCTCTGAGATCCCCACTACCTCCGCCTGCTCAGAACCCCTCAGTTCCTACAGCGAGCTCAGCTGTCTTTCACCAGTTTAAGGCTGTTTCACTTTCTAAAAAAGCTTTTCAGCTCAGTAGGGTCTTTTATCTTGTTTTTTATAAACCTGTGTTTCAGTTCTGGATGTGTTTCTTCCGCCATTAAAAATGCCACAGTACAGCCCCTTATAAGAAAATCCTGGATCCATTGGTGGGAATTTCAGGCCAATTTCTAAACTCCCTTTTATTTCCAAAGTTTTAGAGAAAGTTGTTTTTAACCAACTACATGAATGTTTAAAACGGCCAACATTGGTGAATTCTGTTTCTGAATTCCGTCTGGTTTTAAGCCTTTTTTTACAGCAGTGAAAATGCTCTTTTAAAAGTTTTTATGATCTTCTTTTAAACCTTGATTCCCATAATTGTACCTTTTTAAGTATTTTAGACCTAACAGCAGCATTTGACACACACTCTTCTCCTGTCATGCCTCAAGCACTGTGTAGGTAGGCATTAAAGGCACTGCATTCGGCCTGGAGCGGGGGGGACCATGGGAGGGACTGATAGCCGGACTTGGGTATGGGCTCACCGTGCTGCCTGATTCAGCTTTAGATACCTGGAATGGTTGCTGTTTGTGTCTCTGTCTGTTTCTGTTTGTTTGTTTGTTTTTATCTCTTGCAGATTCCAAAGGCTGATGTGCCCGTTGTGTGTTTTCCTGTGGTTCTCTCATTTCAGACTTGCAACAGATGCCAAAACACCTTCATACAATGATGAGAAAACTGGCTTATAGGCATCTGGCCTGTTGTTGGTGTTGTGCAACTCAGGTAGCTAAGCTGATCAGTTATTGAAGGCTATTAATGAATATTATTAATAATTATTAATAATTAATAAAGTCGACTATTTATCAAATTGAATTATCAGATTGATAATAATTCTCGTAGGGGCACCACCCTGGGCCTTAATTCAGGGAAATGATAACTTAACAGCAGAATATCAGTCTCAAAGTAATTACTATACCCAGTTATTAATTGAAGGGGGTGAGATCCGAACACACACTTCGTCACCCAGCCTTGGCGGCAGACATGCACAGAATAAACAGAGACGACTTTTTGCGATCAGAAATTTATTCACACTAGTGTCAAACAGTTGGTAAACAACACTTTGAATAAATTCTGATGGTTCAATTACACAAATAGAGACACAAAATCATAAAGGAAAAAGGAGGGGTTCTTCGGATCCTCCGGGTGGAGACTGGTGTGTGTGTGTGTGTGTGTGTGTGTGTGTGTGTGTGTGTGTGTGTGGGTGTATGTGTGTGTGTGCGTGTATGCGTCAGAGCAGCGTACGCTGCGCGTCACGCGGTCTGGGGGCGGGTCACGCCGCGGTACGTGAGCACGTAGCCCGGAGGGCGTGCTACGTCGCGCTACGTGAACACGCCTCCCGGAAGGCGGATCACGGCAGTGCAGCCGTGAGGGAAAATATGACGGAAAGCGCCGCAGAGCACGGATAAAACAACGGTGAAACACCACGTGGATCTGACGCGCAACCGGGTTTAGTGAAGAGAGGGGGGGCGGAGGAGCGGGTCAGCGGACCGCGCTCGGACGTCGCACCGCCGTGCCTGCGGGATCTCCGACGCGTCACACAGATGCGCGGCTGCAGGTGGTCACACCACAGCCGGGGGGACCCAAAAAGGGGGTTTGTGAGCTCTAACGGCCGGTTCGGTAGATCAGCCGCAGGTCCCACTCGAGAACCAGGTCGGGAGTAACCCTCACCCGCTCTGAGATACAGTCGGGAGCCGCGGTCCGATCACTCGGCGGTGAAAGCTCACGTAAACAGGCGTACCATACAATCAATACGTCACACAATGCATAAACTCAATAAACAGGATCAAAACAACCGAAATAAACTAAGTCTGCCCAGACGCTAATTGCTTCTTACTTTGCAGTAGATGTGGAAGAGCAGCCGCTCTGTTTGAGGAGGAGGAGGAGGGGGGTTTCGTCCAGCCCGTGGGTGCAGTATAACGCTCCTTGCGTGCACCCGGGGGGGGGGACTCCGTCTCGTCCCGTCCGACTCTGGGGAAAAGGAACACAGGCAGGATTGCAGGACCGGCGACCCTTATTACCAGCGCCTGACGGTCTCCAGTGGCCCTTTGTGGCGGTCGGCGCCGGGTCCCGATGTCGGGATGCTCCGGGAAAGACCCTTCTACCGCGGTGGCGCCCACGGTGTCGGCTGGCAGGGTCCCCGGGGCAGATGCTGCGCTGGTTGGATGCGGGAGTCGGGCTAGGAAAAATTGCACCTCTGCCAGCAGGCAAAAAGGCCGGGCAGATGAAAAAGTGAAAAGGAAAAAGGAAAAGAAAAAGAAAACTTGGAGCTAAACTCCAAGTTTTGGCCTGATGCCAAAAAAATGAGTGGCAACGGAAAAACGCAAAAAGCAGAGAAACGAAAAAAAGCAGAGTGAGCATCAGGTGGTTGCTCCTTTTTATAGTCTCTTGGGGGTGGGACTGATCAGCAGGCAGTGCCCGCCACTCCCTCGGCCGGTTGAGGCCTGGCATTCGGGCTCCGGTGCGTCCGACCCCCCCCAGGTGCCGTAAACCCCCGGGGAATCTGTTCCCTGGCAGAAATTCTGCTGATTCACTGTTTTGACCCCCCTCTAGGTGTCATAAACCTGAGTTCTGTTTCCGTGGGCCCTCTTTGATCTGGGTCGTGTAGTGGGGTCATAGGCGGACCATCTCGAGCCAGGCCGCAAGGGTTATAAATTGGCCTGAGCGAGAAGATAGCAGCAGGGCCATAAACTCTGCTTTCCGGAGGGAGGCCGGGTCTGGCTTTGCTGGAATTTGATGACAATGTAATGTTCCTCCGATCGCACATGTCATGAATTCATCATCATACTTTCACATGGGCTGAGCCCAACATTGGTGGAGTATTAAAAAATAAATAAATTAAAGCCACCGCCTGGACTGGTTTAAATCCTACCTCACATCCTTCTGTGTGCAGCTGGGGCAGTTTTCCTCTATGGTGGCCCCTCTGACCTGTGGGGTCCCCCGGGGGTCATTTTTGGGCCCTCTATTGTTTTCGCGACTCCTGGGGTCGAAAGCATTATATTACTTTGCACTGCCTTGCTGACAATGTGCAGGCTTACTCGCCATTAAAGGCCCCTTCTAATGAATCTCTTCATGCTGTTTTTAATTGCATGAGGGATATTAAGACACAGATGGACTTACATTTCTTGAGATTAAACAAAACTTGTCCTGTTTGGTCGCCCTGACAGGATCCAGGTTCTAACCAGCTCCCTTGGCCCATTAGCACCTTATATACGATCACAGGCAAGGAATCTTGGCGTTACTATTGATGGGCCGTTTAAATTAGACAAGCAATTCAGCTCTGTGGTCAAGGCTAGCATCCTTCAACTTCGGCTTTTAGCCAAAGTGAAACCCTATCTTAGAAGGGTTGATCTGGAAAACGTTATCCATGCTTTTATCACATCGCGTTAGGTTATTGTAACTGCCTGTACGTCGGCATTGGACTGTCTTGACTCAACCATCTGGAGCTTGTTCAGAATGCAGCAGCTTGTCTCCTAACTGGGACAAAGAAACGTGAACACATAACGCCGGTGCTTTCCTCACTTCACTAGCTTCCGGTTAGGTACAGGATTGATTTTAAGATTCTTTTATTAGTTTTTAATTCTTTGAATGGACTGGCCCCAGATTATTTTTCTGACCTTGTTAAGGCGCATCAAATCTTAACGCATAGACCAGTCTTAAAACCCATTTGTTCACCTTGGCATTTGTCTGAACAGCCACCCCTACTGGATTTTATCTGTCTTTTTTTTTATTAATTTTTTTTTTTTATCCATCTTATTTAAATGTTTATTATTTCTTATTGATGATGATTTTTTAATGTAAAGCACTTTGGTTGGCCGTAGGCTTTATGTGCTATATAAATAAAGTTGACATTGACCAGCCACGCAGTTCAAATACGATATTTCTGTTTTAGCCAAAGCTACTGGGGGCCCTTGGGGTTAGGGTTAGTCTCTCTTATGGTGTTCTGGGTTGATGCCCTTGTACCAGCTGATGGATCATTTCTATACGCCCAGCGGCTGAAGGACGCAGCGGTCAGGTGGTAGACTCCAGGGGACATACCTGGGGAAAACTTATATTGGGGAAATAGGTATGCTGTCACTCAGAGCTGCCTGGGAGATTTGCGAGGCCCTGTGCGAAATGGCTGGGGGGGCAAAATTTTTGGGGTTTTTCGGGTCGGATCGGGTGTCTATATGCGCAATTTTAACTCTCCAATTAGCAAAATACTGGATACCTTCCCCTGCCTCATCATCATCTCGGCCTGCCTCGACGCGGGGCCCCACGGCTGCTTGAGACCCCGTCGGATCGGTGATTTTTGTAACAAATTTATCAAACGAGCCTTTCAGAGAGGCATTAAACTCTTCCATTTTCTTTATTTCTTTTTCTTTTTTCATCCCCTGATCGAAATTTCCTGATTCTGTCTCGTTCTCTCGACATTGTGTGACAGTTTGTTCCAACTCCACCCGTCTGGATCAGAGCACCTTGTGTCTGCGCTTGGTCTGATCAATTGTATTGAACAACAGACACGTGCATCATTGCACATATATTTATTGATATGCACAGACTAGTACACATTTAGGTCTGTAATGGAACGTGACTGTTGATATTTATAAGGGAAAAAATAAATAAAAATTGAAAAAAAACAACAACAAAAAAACGGCCCATAGCGCGAGGCCCCTTGGGGCGCGAGGCCCTGTGCGGTCGCACGGTTCGCACACCCCTTGCGGCAGCCCTGCTGTCACTGCCCAGTGTCCATGACCGTAGATATCACCCTGGTGGAGGACTACCTGGCCATCCATTCAATTGTGGTGGGTCTGGGTCTATGAGGGAAACTGCCCATCTGGTTCTAGCACTTCCACAATGTCCTCGTAGCATGACCCCTGAACAACCTGACCTAACCATAGCCCTTGCCTGGACCCAGTAATCTGTACTTCGGTCACTCTCCGTGGCCCACAGACAACTCCTCCAGCACTGCAACAGGAGTGTTGGTGGAGTGGGTGGCACAGCCACCTGGGTAAGAGATGTGGGTCAGGTGGTCGGGGTGTCCAGCACACAGGTTCCCCCAGCCCGGGAGGGATGTACAGTATTGCAGTAAGGACACCAGGGCACCGTGGCATTAGTGGGTTCAAGCTGCACACAGTCTTTGATCCACCAGAGCTTGGTTCATTCGGGGGCTTTGGTGGGGGCATCCTGGGTGGAGTGTGTGAATAGCCCATTGTTGCTGTGGAAATTATTTACAAGGGGAAAAGCCATAGAATTAATGTCGCGGTTAGTTCCTGCTTTATGCAGCCCCTGGTTGGGGTAGGGGTGTAGAGGTGCGTACCCGGAGAATAAATGCTTGATATTTCACTTTGCAAACAGAGATCATTATTACCCAGTAATCTCTACTTCCTAGGTGTAATGGTCACTCTCCGTGGCCCACAGACAACTCCTGCAGCACTGCAACAGGAGCTGTGAAGTATGTGGTTTGTGAGCTGTGCAAGGTTGCAAGGTTGTCCGGGATTACTGAGGGGGAGGAGGAACCAGAGGAGCCTTCACGAGGCACCGCTCCAGTTCCTGTAATCCCCTCAAGCAGTCCTGGGATGATATTCAACACTCAACCTTTGACCAACCTTTGATCAAAATTGACCCGGTCATGTAACAGGAAATTATCCTAAACGCATCCGAATGATATAAGAATCGAGGTTCTGGAAAGGCCTGAGCCTTGTTGAGATGCTGTGGTGGGGCCTTCAGAGAGCCGTGTTATGTATGTTTCTGAGCTCCCAGGTGTCTCAGTGACCAGGAGGGTAATTGAATATAAATCTGGAGTGTGGTGTTCAGGGACCATTGGGCAGGGATGTAATCTCTTCTTACTCAACTCTCATTCATCTGTCCAGGTTTATGTTTCATTCCTCAGAACCTGCAGAAGAATTTTCAAGCTTATTTCAAAAGACGGTTGGCCTTCTTTCCAGCTTTAGTTTAGCCCAAATATGTTTTGAAAGCTTTTAAAGTCAGGGGTCTGTTCAAACCCGTTAGCATTACTGCAATAAACCCAGAACACCTGTGGAGGTTAAAGCTAATCTTTGTTTATGGGAGTCATATTGAAACAGAGAAGAGACAAGCTAAAACTGCTGCTGAAACATCCGTGTATCAATGTCCAACTGAACTTTGAGGGACATTTTTATGAACTGAGTTCAGAAGTCTTTCTGTCCAACCACATGGGGAACCAAGAGGTTTTGTACCTGACCACAGTGAAGGGTTCAGCCCCAACCAGGAAAACTGGACCAAAAGCAATGAAACAAGAGTAATATTGTTGTGTATTAACTAATCAAAACAAGTACTCTCATTGATAGACTGTGTGACATTTTATTGTTGTCAGTCATCAAAGTTTGACTATTAGACATTAAAGTTTCCTGAAGTCAACAAAATTAAGTATTTAGTACAGATGATCATCATCACCCAGCAGTGTTTCACCCTTCCACTGTCTAGTAGGTCCTAGTAGATCCCAGGGGTTTTCATTAAACCCACCTGTGATCAGTGTGAGTCTCCGAGCTCTGATCAACATCCATTACTGAACCTCCGTCTTCGTCCCGGAGGACTAATTACCATCAGAAACTGTTGATAAGTGTTTGTCAGGAGGCGGCTCACAGTGGACCT